>NW_027094105.1:9489669-10089669 GCF_029207755.1 Chamaea fasciata | reverse complement strand
GAGGGCTGAACTCATCGCAAATCCAGTCCTCTGGCATATCACATCCCAGCTTTGGACATCCCAGCCTGAGCTCCAGCCGCCGTCCTGCCCCTGGTCTGCCAGTGTGGCCCAGCTGCGGGCGCAGAGCAGGGGCTGCTGCACCCCAAGTCTGCCCCTTGTTTTACGGAGCCTGTTGGTCAGTGCTGCTGAAGTTCTGTCTGCCAGTCACCGTCCTGCCTCTGAGCACACTGAGCTCTACAATGCCCTGTCACTGCTGTGTGCGGCCAGGGCTGCCGGGGCACAGGAAACGGGATCCACAGTGCAAAGAGCAGGCAAGGGTCACACTGTGGAGGCTCAGGAGGGGCACATCCGACACTCCCCTGCCAAGGCTGTGCCACTCCAAGGGGCCTTGTACGTCCCAGAGCAATAGAGAGGTCCCCGAGTGGTCAGTATTGGCCACTGGAGTATGTAACTCACTCAGACACACTGTTAAAATACATCTTTCTAATTTGGAAAAGCAGATTTTGCCATCCTCCCCCTCTTCAAGCTCAGAATTGTTAACAAACGCTGCAGTTCAGAGGTATGAACACAGCTGTCCTAATAATGTGTCTCTCTAGATTCTTGTCATGCTGCCCTGGTGATATTCAGTGTGATAATGAAGGCAGCAGGGAAGGAAGAAGAGAGAAAATAGCAAACAGCCTGGGAATAATGTGGAGTTGCCATGAAGAGTCACAGATTTGCTTACTGGAATTTAGAGCAGTTTGATTTTTTCTCCAAAGTCCTGCTTGCTGTAGCAGAAGCCCATACGTAGCAGCAGAACCACCCAGTGGAGCTCAGCACTGCAGGGGCAGCTCAGGTACAGATGAAAAGGTTTGTCCTGGGCACTTTGTCAGCTCAAAGATGCTCTTACCCTACAAGATCCAGATGGAATGAGAGGATACAAACAGCCCCGGGGCTGACATCACCTCCCAGCCTGGAGACATTCCTCGTTAAAATGCAGGAATGACCTCTCCTTTCCAACGGTCCCTGGAAAGCACCTGGGCTGCCAGTCACTGAGAGACCAAGGGTCAAGAGAGCAGAATGGAAAAATAGCTCCTCCAGTTCGCTGCAGGGCCTCGGGAGGCTGTTGCAGCTGGGGGCCGGGGAAAGTGAGAGGGGATGGAGCGAATGAGAGAGGCAGGAAGGCGCAGGGGTAGGGGGGCCCGGAACGGCTCCATGCACGCCCCGTGGCCTTGCCCTCCTCAGCCCAGCTGCCCCTTGCCTGCTCTGGCTCCTCAGCCCCAGCACACCCAGCCCCGCGTGCTCCCCGGTGCTCCGTGGGAGCAGCTGGGACGGGGACTGAACTGAGGCCACCAAGGGATTGCTCTGCCCCTCCAAAACTGCGGCGCGTTGCAAGGAACTTAGCTTTTTCTGTCCTGCTCATTCAGCCGAGCTTTAATGATGTGGTCAAGGTGGCAAAACTTCGCTGCTTAACTGGACCTAAAGCAGTAAGAGCCTTTGGCTAGTTTCTGCAGAACTCTGTACATACAAATTCATCTATTTGTGAGATTTTTTTTTTTGTCTTGACATTTGTTTTTATCTTTCTTAATAGACACAATGTTTAATTCACTGTAACTAAAGACGCTGGGATTTTAGTGAGTTTTCTGTCAGTTCCCATTACTCATTTTGATGGGAACCCATTGGATTTTAATGGAAACCTATTAGGTGAACATATTGTGATCATTAATGAACTTGATGTGCAATTATACGGGGAACCACCTAAAGGTAATTAAAACCTATCAAGACCACTAGGGAATAAAGAGAAAGGAAGTTACTCTTGTTTAAGACAATTAGTGTAGACAATGATCTGAAAACAAAATAAATGATCCCTGATGAAGAAAAGCTGTGTAGGTGGCTACCCTGGAAGACATAGGCCATGCAAACAAGGGTTTCTTTAGAAAACAACAATTACTGTAGTTTTTTTTCTATTGTAAGTAGTGCTTTCACAGGGAAGTTCAGCCTTTTCCTTCCTTCTGCTCAGCTCTTTGACATTCTGCTAATGTCTGGTTCTCTGGGTCTGGGGCAGAAGAGCACACATTGTTCTGACACATCTGCGCTTGTAGATCCAGGCAGAAGGAAGCAAAGCAGTATCAATCCTTGTTGTTCCAGAAGGATCTGCTGATGACATTGTCCCTGGATTGTGTTTTCTCTGTGTCCAGGGCAGCTGGAGAGGCAGCATGTGGCTAACAGAGCCCATGGGTGGCAATATCCCAGCACGTGGGTTCCAGCATGGAACAGAGGGAGCAGAGCTGTGTTCCACCCCTGTTCCAGGAACTCAAATGCAGGGAAGATTTTCCTTTAGTCTAGTACTGTTCTGCCCTGACGAAGTGCTGCTTGATCCCAGGGACACATCCCCCTAACCACGAAAGACCAGCACCTCACTGAGCAAGCAATCTGCAGGCCCAGGAAACGCCCCCAAATCGCTGCTACATTCCTCAAAATCACAAGAAATCTTGTTGCTTGCTGACCACTGGACAATTAAAGGGTGCCTCACCCCGTAGTCCCTGATCCACTCCGCATGCCTTTGGTGCAGAAACAGGGAACAGAACGTAATTAGCTGGCGGGTGATGTCCACCAAATGTCATCCCTGAACACATTCGCTTTAGTCCCTATTCACCAGCATCGACAGCAAGGCTGCTTCCCCATCCACTGGCAAAGGCTGTCGCCAAGATTTTAGAATTCAACAATGAAACAGGCCTGCAACTAAAACATTTATCTGGCAGTTTTCCCTCTTTAAGTCAAAGTGTTATGTTGGCACACGGCTCTGTGGGTGGCGATTTGCCAGAGAAAAGCATGTGTTGGAAAACCTTGCTCAATATTACAGCAATCTCGTGCTCGCAAGCCTCGAACGAGTCGAGGAGGAGACTCTGCCAGGGGGGCTCCCGGCATCCACCCTTCCCAGGGCAGGCACAGAGCAGAGCCGCACGCTCCCCTCCAGCTATGGACAAATGAGGTGTTGCTGGCCACAGCCTGGCGTGTTACACGTCCTGCTGAGGAGGAGTGGGAGAGCTGGGGGCTCTGGGGTGACTGCCTGGAGTACAAGTCAGCTGGTCAGCAGGAGGTTTTGTGGAGGATAGCACAGAAAGACATTGTTTTATATTTTTTAAACAGTGCCCTGCGGGTCCTTAAGTTTCTTTGGGACCAGCCCAAATGTTGGACAGCTCTGGTAGGCTTTTTATATGGGGCAGATAATCCTCACTAAAGCAGAAAGAAAGACCAGAGGGACTTGCCTGTAGTACAGAAAAACATATTGAGGAGGCAACAGTAACTTAATATGCAAGAGAGGCCTGGACTCAGAAGTCAGTTGCATCATTCATTGAGCAACCCCCAAGCCATGGAGCAAGAGCTGGGCTGCCAAGTGTGTGCACTGGGCATTGTGCTCCTGCCAAGTTACATCTTAGAGGAGCCAAGGAATGAGCCAGGACAAAAACAAGAGGATGGAATGGAGTGGTACCGAGCCAAACAAAACCAGGACTCTGTTCCCCCTGGCCTCAGCTGCCCAGGTACATGGCCAATGTTCTCCTGGCAAACACTGGCAAGCCCACAGCTAAACCATCCCTCCGGCCATGCAGCTGAAGTCCAGCCCTGTGGGGCACTGCTGAGCAGGAGGTCTGTGAGACACGTGGTCTGCTGCTCAAGGAAAGGCTCTAGCTCGGCCCTGGCTTCTGAGGCTGGTGCTGGGGGTCACTGGGTGAGACAGGGGTCTGCTTTTCAGCCATCGTGGCCAGAGCAAGCCCTCTTCCCAGTGAGAGCAAGAGCAGGACAGCGAGAACAGCACACCTTCTGTTGTAGGACAGCCACCGGCAAAGCTGTTACCAGAACTGGCAGCTAAGTTAGACATCAAAAAGCCACTAAATAGGTTACCATTCGTTCTGCTTTTTCAGCACTATGTACACCTGTATCTCAAAGTCTTCAGACAAAGCCTTATCCTGCTGCCTCACTTCCCTCCCCTCCTGCTCCCTCCTCCATCCCCACAACAGCCTTGAGGCCAGACGTTCACCAAGCACGTGGCTCTGTGAGTCCCACCAGACAATGGCACGCTGCACCTCCTCTGTCATCGGATTTTTCTCCCTTAGCTATACTGAGTGACAAAAACACTTCTTCACATCAATCTTTTTTATTACAAAGTTATGCAATGCCTCCAGGGTGTATTTGAGACTCTGGCTCTTGTGCTGGGGCAAGAGTTGCCGCTGTGATCAGCAGGAGTTACAGCACCCCTTTGAAAAGTGCAGTTTCAGCTTTGAATTCCTTAGTGTGGATTGTAATTTCTCATTACACTTTTAAAATGAAAGCAACAGGCTTCAATCCTCTCCTCTGTCCATGCAGCTGCAACACTAGAATTGGCCTGGAATCACCTGGATGTAGAAGATGCAGGACAGGTAAGCGTCCAAGGTTCTGGGCGCAGCCTCACAGCATTGCACGCTCCTGAGCCAAGCCAAGTCCTACGAGCAGGGCAGCAACAGGAAGTGACAGGCCAAGCTGCTACAGCTATCACCGAGTGTGGTTAGAGCAAAAGCAATTTCATTTCCCTTTAATGAGGTTTCCAGGTAAAGCCTTTCTGGGTCCTCCAGCACCTTCACCTCGCTGTGTTTCACACTGCCGGCAGGGCAGATGTGGCACAGGAAATCCCAGCGCTGGGCAGCTCCTCCTGCCCAGCAGAGCCTGCTCTCCTGAGCTGCAGAGCAAACACTGGAATCTAGCACACCTCAGTGGAAGTCAGTAGAAGAGCCCCCTTGTCGGGGCTCCCGTGCTTGGAGCACTTTCTGCTCCAGCTGCCAGGCAGAGCAGGAGCCTTTCACACTGAGGGGTACTGGAGGGCAACCATTCTGGATGAAAGGATCACAGAATAAAACAGCCCTGCAGCCGCTACTCAAAATTTCTGTGTAAGCAGAGCAACACTTCCCTTCTCTGAAAAACAACGTAAAATAAAAAAAAAAATATGTGTAGAGCAGGAGGACAAAAACATGTAGCTGTGATTCATACATCACCCTTCTGTTAATAAGCCTTTATATTTCTATCTGCTCCACCTCACTGATGTCTGGAGCTGCTGTGTTTTCACACTTCTTGCAATGCATACAGGGTGTTTAAAAAAAAAATAAAGATAATACAGTAATATTGTGCTGGTGCCAGTAACACAAGTCGTCCTTCAAACTGCTCCCCTCCTGACAGAAGTGCATGCAATGTAGACACCTGAAATCCTCCTTAGGAATCCTAGTCTGCTTTGTCTTTACCCTCCATTTGAAATGAAGCAGGAGATGGGAATAAAATCCTTTCATTTTCTGCAGTTCTTGCCTTTTGTCTCCATGGTGTGGCTGCCCTTGCCCCTGCTGCAGCTGAGCCCTTTCTTTTGCTCCAGGTATCAGTTGGGATTTTTGACCTTTGGAAGAAAATAGCAGTTCCACCACCAGCAGGTTCTCAGTTCAGAAATACTTCTTCCATAAGGGACACCACTCCATTCTCCTTTCCTCGTCCCCCAGACCACCAGTAAAAGCTTCAATTACCTTTTCTTGCCACCCCAGCAAGCCATTTAACCCTCTGCTTTGCCCTGGGCAAGCTCACTAACTGATCTGCCATTGCTTTGTGCTGCATCTCCTCAGCTATCTGAAGCAACACAGATCAGAGGGGCAGACACACAGCAAAACTTGAGGTAGCAGGTGGGATCTGGAGTGGTTTCACCTTCTTGCCTTTGTTTTGTACATGTCACTTCAACCTAGCTGCTTCTGACGGAGGCCATGAAAAAGACTTGAGAATGCCCACAGAAACGAGGGAGTAACACGGGATCCAGGATTTCATATCGTATTTGTTGTTCCAATCTAACTCACCTGAACATTAATATTGTCCTTTCGGCGTTTGCATTCCCTACGATTGACAGAACCATTCCAAACCCGTCACAGTCACTCCAGGCTGTGGCAGGCCCTTCCCATGGGGTGGGTGTCAAACCCACTGTTTGTGTCTGTCTGCAGCCACCCAAAGCAGTCCCATATGGAGTCCCTGCTTCCCAAGACACCCAACTTCCCCGTGCCAATATAATACACGGATCGTACCTGTATATCACATTAGCACTGTGATAGCCTATTTTCATCCCAATCCTCACACTTACTCCTGCCTCTAAATTGTTCTTTATAAAGAGGTCTGCAGGGACCTTGTTATTTTTATTGCTGTAATAAGGCAGCTCTACAGGAGAGAAGGAAAGTGTTTAGAAAGATAGTAAAGGCCCTGAGGCTGTCTGAATGTCAGGGAAGGCCTGTTGCAGAGGCCAAGAGACTTGGGCTCTTGCCTTGGTGAGCACTAATCAATTTGGCTTGCAAAGTGCATGCCAGACAACAAAACACAGAGGGTGGAAGTGCCCAGCTCAAAGATTAACCTCTACCAGGATCTCTGCCCAAGAAAGGAGGAAAACAGAAATACAGCCCCTCCTCAGAGGTTGCTTTGGGGTGGTGCTCCTCCTTCCATCTCCGGGGAACAGGCACCTTCAGCCACAATGATCTGAACCCCGGGGAAACACTCCGGAAAAGCAAATTACCAGCAGCACTTTATGTATTTCACACAAGTCAAAGCCCAGGCTCATCAGGCAGGTGATGAATGGTGTTAGCCAAGGTGTGTGCTCAGCAGGCACCAGTGCTCAGCAGCCCAGTTAGAGCATGATGGACAGACAGACAGACAGCTAAAGTGTCCCATGGACTTGGAGGAGAGTAGCACACTGACAGGTGAGAAGTGCCTGTCAGTAAAGAGAACCAGTTCACTCACTGAAACAGCCATCGATCCCATCAGTGCCGCTGTCGACTCCAAAAGCAAATCCTCCAACATGCATGACAAAAGGTCACAGCCTGGATTTAATTTCCAAATCATGCAGTAATAACGCAGAGAGAGATAATGCTAAAGGTAGAGCGAGACGAAGAGACGTTCAGGGTTACAGCTGAAGCAAAAACAAGCATTAAACAAATGGGGTGAAAAGAGCTGTGCCCGCCCGCGCCACAGCCACTCTGGCTGAGCAGAGATGCTCTGAATGCTTTTGACCAAATGTCAAAAATCAGGAAATGCTATTTCATCAAGAACAGAAGTGCTCCCTGGGAACGTGGGCAGCTCAACAAAGCTTGAAATAGGAATACTTCTGAACAATTTGTTCCTACATTCTGAACTCTATATCCCTATATACTTTATTGTTATATATAATCTCTGACACTAGGAAATTATTTGCAGGTTTTTTCCCAACTGAAATATTTCAGATATTTTGACAAATACAACATTTCAACATTTTGATTTTAATCACAATTTAGGACAAAAAAAAAAATCTGAAATACCAGAATTTCTTGGGGGACCAATATTTTGTTTTCCAAAAAGCCTTACTGCTGAGGAGAAACAAAAAAGTTAGTGTCTTGGGAAGTGATTCAGTGCTGCAACAGCATCTCCGACATGAGAGCACACTGTACTAATAGATGAGGCTGTTGTATGATGCTAATGTGGAAACTGGAGCTCCAGCAAACTGTTCATCTCCCTGGTGAGCAGCTGAGCTCACTAGCTCACAACTGTTTGCTTTATACGCTCCCCTGTTGTTGCCATGAGGCCAAGAACACATATTCAGCTCCCTCGGCATTCCTGCAAGGCTTAATACCCATTCCAGGTTCCCTCTTGGCACAGAGAATTCGCTGGCTTGATCCAAAAGTGAAAGCCTCTTTTCTTGTCTCGATCCCACTGCTCTCAGCAAAGTGGCAACTGGCTTTTCCGAGCAGGCTGGGGTTGAAAGAAGGAGCTCCCCACTCCACACCTGTGTGACCCACAGAGGCTGTGCCTGCAGGATCTGCAACGGGAGCCCTTCTGCCACCATTATCTCAGAGTTCCTTTTTAGATCTTACAAGGCAGTGATTGATCTGCCCATTGCAATGGGTTTGACTAACATTTCATTACCTGTCCCCACTGAAAATGTTGTTTGATTTAGGTTCAAAGAGCTCATTATGTAGGGCTTTTTTTTCCTCAGGAAAAAAAAAATGAAATGGAGAATAAGGGAGTATCAAGTCCTGAGCTAATTACAATTTGCCAAGGTTTGGTTAGTGCATGAGTGTGTCTGAGATTTTGCTCATTACCAGTTGTATAATATGATTTCTACTGCACAGTTAATTAGTACCCCAAAAATAACCTAAGGAATTTACAGGAGCCTAGTTGGAGGACAAGAAATAAATCACCGAGGAGTAGGTCTGGGGAAAGTCCCCAGTGAGGACACTTTCACTATTGATGTAAAACACTCAGAGGTTCAACTTTCAAAACGGACATTTTGGGAGAAGCTCCGAAGCATCTCCAGGAGCACCTCTGTGCCATACTCAGACAGTTGAGCTCCATCTCATTCCACAAGCTCGGTGCTTTTATGCGGCTGATGTCAGCAATGTCCAAACAGGCCCAGCCCAGGCTGGGGACCCTGGTGTCCACTGCCTTGGCAGAGGCACTGAGGTGACGTTCAGCCTGGCTGCAGGCAGCTGCCTCTCATCGCAGCACCGGCTTCCAAGGATCCTCTTCCTTCAGCAGTTCTTTCCAAACACCTGAAGCTGACTTAGAGAAACTTGACTTAAGCATTAGCACAGTCATCTCTCCCTTCCAGCACCACTGTATTTACCCTGAGACAGTGGAAAATGTCATTGATCCTTTGAGTTCCAGAGAGCCAAGACAGACTAGTTGACAGATCTGCTCCCCCAGCATCAACCAGGCTCCTTTGGTTATGCATAGACACGTGAATTACCTCCCCAGCTGTGCAGTGTGGCTGAAGAAGAATCATCTTACTCCTAAAAGGCTTCATCTTGGCTAGCGCTGTTCACCACTGCAGGATGAGACATACTGGAAAGGTGCTGCTTCAGTTTTGATGGGTTTTACTGTATGTGTGGGTTTGGTGGATTTGGTTTGTTCTCCAAGGTCATTGAGCTATTCTGACCCTTGGGCTGAACCTGAAAGGACCCTCTGTATGTTCCTTCTAAACCAGTTCATTCAGTCCTACTTTCTGCCCTTTCCAATTCAAGATGCTTTTTGCCCTTTCAAACACCTGCAGTTGTTCTATCATGGGTTCTAGCAGCCAAAACAGAAAATAAAATTTACAATGTACACAAGCAGACTCTCAGTGAGCCTCTTCCAGCAGCTTGGCAAGAAATAAAGCCTACTGGGAAGCATTAAAACCAATGACCATCCCAGACTCTTTAAAAAGAGGTTAGATACCAGTAACCCAATATGTGGCTGTAAAATGTCTTGCTCTGTCTAGATCTGTGTTTGTCATCATATCGACGCATAGAAGTGGTCTCCACTTTGCCTGTATTGGAATTCTTCATTATTCACCACTCCTCCCAAATCTGATGTGATCTGCAAACTAGGAAATCTTGCTTTCTATGTCCTCAGCCAAGTCTTTCATACACTGTAACTATCAGAAAGACCAGGATCTGCCAGTGCAGTCTCCTACAGTACACGCTCCTTTATTAACTTGTCTTTCATCTTGAAAGGCTTCTATTTATGCCTCCTTTCCCCACTCTGCTCCTGTCCTCTGGCCAATTTTCAATCAGTGAGCCAATTCTTCCCCTTTCCAACTCCCCACCTTTAGACATTAACCTCCGACGCGGGACCCTGTCAAACACCGTCTGAAGATCCAAGCCTCTCCTGACTCCTGCTTAGCCTCTTGTCTATGCCGACAGGAGTGTATGTTCTAAAAAAAGAAATTTCCAAAAGTTAGCGAGGCAGAAAAGGTCCTTTCCGGAAACCATACTGGCTATCTTTGGTCAAGCTGTGCGTTTCTCAACAGGCCACCTTTCATCTATTAAAACATTTTCTAAGACTTGTCTTCACCTGAAGGGAAACGAACTTCCCTGCAAGACCCTGGTGCACATCTGGGTCGTTCCTTAAATAATGGTGGGAGGCTGTCCGCCTTCCACCTTTGAGGAATCTCCTGCAAAACACTTCAGCTCTGTGAAGTGCCTGTGAAAACCTTTCCAATTTAGACCCACAGTTCCTTTAACCTCTTTAATAAGAGAGCCATGGAGTAGGGGGTTTGGTACCAACCATCCACTTCACACCCTTCAGCTCCCTGAAAGCTTCATTTTCTGTGCTCTCTTATCCTTTGAGGAATAAAGTCTGGTTTCCACCTTTCTACTTACAACTTTGGTCCAGGCAGCTTCTCTCTGACTCAGGTGTATTCTCTCTGCCAGTAGCCAAGCCTGATATTTCTACTTGCCTGTTCTCTACTCTACAACCAATAGATTAAAACAAAATTAGTTTCTGTCTTTGCAGCCAGGCCTTTTCTTCCCGCTGACGAGCAGACTCTGGCAGCTTGTTCTCACCTGCTCAGCTCCAATGCCAAAATGTCCCCAATTACCAAAGAATCCCATATTTCCTGCTCTGTGCGTGATCATTCCTACACCATTACCTGCTGCTCAATTCATAGCCTCTCCCAGAGGCAGCAGTAAACCTGTCTCAGTGTGCCACTTTACACCCACATTGAGTGTCCCTGGTCTCTGAGGAGTGTCTCGACTCACAGTCACCTTTCTGCCATGCCACTTACTGAGACACCTGTGTGCACAGGCAGCTTCCTTCCTCACATGCCACATGAGGAGATGAAGATCCTACGTCGCTTACAGAGCCACAAAAACAGGTTTATTCCCAGGCCACTAGGTTGTTCTGCATGATTAGAAAGAGCTGATTTAAACACATTCCCAGTTTCATGGGCTTGTTACAGTCCATCGTGGGGAGTGGCTGCAGTTTGTTTTCTCTGTATGTTCTCATTGCCCTGGACAAAGATGCTATATTTATAAAATGGAAAGGAGCAACATCAACACTTAATCCAGGCAGTTGTTTTTTGAGTTTGAGCCATTGCTGATGCTTAGTGTGAAGCAATAGAAAGACCAGCTGTAAATAATTTCTAAGTCCAGGGAGGACTGAACTCCTCACAGGCTGCCCAGTTCATCCAAAATGTACTGGTGGAAGGAGAAGTAAAAACGGATCTGCTCTACCTGCCTGACTTCCATGTTCTTCCCACAAAGGCAGGGCAAGGCAAGGCAAGGCAAGGCAACTCTTCCCTTCAGCTTCCCTTTCACTGTCCCGTGATGATTTAGGTCATCCAAGGTAGAGATGGTTCCTCGCCAGGAACCCTTGCAGTCTCCAGGTGAAACAGAGACAAAGCAGTAATTCCGCTGGCAGCTGGTGCAGCAGAGGGCTGAGAACCAAGCTCGCTGCTCTCCATGGCATCGTTCCAGGCAGACACCCTGGCTGACAAAGCTTTACACTGCAGGCTACTCTGAGCAGCAGCTACGTGAAGAGGAAAACCAGCTGCTCCTCTGGGTTTTCCCAACGGGCTCCCCAGCCCCAGCTGCACAGACCTGGCTAGGCAAGGCCTAGGGAGGGTCATTCTCTAGGGAAGAAGGTGGGTCAGGCCTCCCATGGGTGCTTTCCAGGCCACCTCTCAGGGCCCTGACGAGACCTTGAACCATCAGTTGAGCAGAGGTGGCAGGAAAGGCTGGAAAGGGGGACTGGCCCTCCTGGGCACAGCCAGGGCTGCAGCAGGGGCAGGACAAGGCTTCTCCCCTGCTCTGGTGTCCTGGCTCTGAGGTCATCTGCCTCTTCAGCCGTGACTGCAGCAGACTCTCCCTGTCCTCTGGACTGCACCTCTTTCCCCGCAGCCCGAAAGATAGCCAAGGTCACATTTGCTGAGCTCCAGGCTCCACAGAATCTTTGTTTGTTTCAGACAAGCCAGGGGGAGCAGACAAGAGAGAGTCAGTCAGTGTTATCACAACTAATGCAGCTCATTAGAATTGTTTTAAGCTCTGAGAGCAAATGAATATCTAATGAGATTTCCCCCCAGGTGTAATTAGCAATAAGCTTTACATTGCTCTAAAAATACTCTCCAATTTTTTGAAAAACTAAATGCAGATAACTGGAAGCTCTAGTTACACTTAATGAACTGAACAAAGCACATTGAAAACTAAGAATATTTTAATTGTGTTTATTTAGCCTTCAGCAAAGGATCCAAGACATTTTCATAATCATCAAATTAATTTCAAAATGCTCCTTTGTAAGTTGTCCAGCCAGCAGTGTCGATGTTGATCATATTCAGAGGACTATTTCCTGATCGGACAGTCCATTTACTAAACAATGCATTATTCAAGAAACTGCAGCCATCACTTCACCAATTCTTCCTCCCATGGGCAGTTTAGAGTATGAAAAGAATTTTTTGATGCAAGAAGAAACACTGCACTTCTGGTTAGTGAAAATAATTATGATTACTTATCTTCTTTCTCCATATTTGTCCCAGAAAGAATGGTGAAGAAAATACTCACTTTCTTTAAAATTGCCAAATATTACTGAAGTGGGTATTACCTTTCACATTCACTTCAGTAAGAAGTTGACTTCATATCACTGAGTATCCCAAATGACCAATTAATTTTGGCAACCACCAGCCAGAGCTGTCTAAAACTCTGACCTTTGAAAGAAAAGAAGCTACAACTTAATACACGTATCATCTTTCCCTGGAAGTGCTTAGAACTCAATCCTGGCTTTGATTAAACCAGGAAAGCACCAGTAACACCTCATGTCATAGTCTCTCTGCCTCTGGTGGCCGCTGCCAGGCTCCAAGATGGAGCGTGAGGTGGCCACTTGCCATCAGATACCTCCAGCCTCAACCTGCAAACGGAGCTTGAGCCAAAGAAACAAATTCATCGAAGGGGAGCAGCGATGAGACCTTTTCCGGGAATTGTCAGTACCGTTCTACGAGAAAACTCAAAATTCCGCTCCGTCCCTTAGACACCCCTGCCCTTCCATCACAAATGACAGGATGGCTGCTTCTTCACAGCTTCACCCCTGAACATGTCCCTGAGCAAGCGTGGAGAGCAGGGCACAGGAAGGGGCCACGGCAACTCTCCTGCCCTGCTGAGCTAATTGTGCTCCACGAGTGGCCGCTGGAGTGGGGCTGGGGCCAGCCCGGCCAGGTAGTCACATCCCATCCGTGTCCTTTGTCTCCAGGCTCGCTGCCTTCCTCTGAAGCATCGCAAAGGAGAGTTAATTAATTCTGATCACTCCTAATAGTCTTCTAGGTCACAAATTGGTGATTCAGCTTCATTAATTTGATTTCTAACATTTCATCCTTTGCACTCTCTGCCCGATTAGCTTCCTGAAATTTAGTTTCAGTAAATGGGATGAGCAAGGCAGAAACTTCCAAAGAGATTTTCCTCACTGGCATTTGGAGGACACGCCGGAGCGCAGAACCCCCGGACTCACAGCCAGGGTGCGGTCACCTCCATTTTGCAAACTTCCTGCTGACGGGGCGGTGTGGCCAGGCTGCAGTCCGAGTCACTTTGCAAAGGAAGCATTGATCCTCCTTTCACTCAGACAGCCCTAAATCAGGAAAAGCACCAGCGCAAACTGCACTAGAGCAGGACTAGCGCAGGAGAAAAACCAGACCATTGAATGTCTGAAAAGAACAAAGAACTAATTTTCCTGATAGTTTTTTTTAAATGAAAGCTGACATTGATTTGTAGGAGTATGTAAGCAGAGATTATAAATACTGAAAAATTCTCTAATCCCTCAGGCATCTACACAGGCAATGTTGGGAAACAAAGCCCATCGTGTCAGCCACGCTTTGGAGGAGTAAGGACACTGTGAGTCACCAAATGCTGTTCCTGGTCTTAAGGCACTCTTAGACAGGTCACTGCTGTATGACCCCTAAAAAGAAATACTGCATGTAGAGCAAGTGAATATATTTGGGATCTTGGTGGGGTTTAAAAACTAAAGGATTTTTTTTTAAATGACCCAAAGATCATTATGGCTATATTTCCAATTTTCAGATGAGAAATCCAGATTGGAACATGCTATATGTGTCTCCCTGTGAAAAGTTTTTATTGTATTCTACTGTACAGCATAACTCTTCCAATGGGAGACCAAACCCATTTCTTCCTTAGGTAGGACCTGGCCCTCCTTCCCAATAAATAAAAGCTTCAGAATACTAAAACATTCTTGCAAATCAATGCTGCAAACACAAAAATTACTATTTCAGCTGCAGCAGGGAGAAAGAGGGCAGGAATGACATCAGTTGTGTGGAATAGCAGTGTGTAACTCTGTGACACTGATAGTTTCAGGAGAAGGTCAGAGGAAAACCAGAAAATGTTCCGTGGTCCAGGCAGAAAACTGTACCTTTGTCTCCATACAGATTCCTGAGAAACGACATCTTCTAGCCCTGAAGTTCACTGTGAACATCAGGCCAAGCCAAGGCTTTTCAGCCAGGTTTGAGCAGAGAGGTGTGTGTGGTTTTGCTGCAAAGCCACGAGGCAATACAAGTTTGGGGATATTCTACCAAACCTAAGCTAAAGTTTATCAGAGCAGAGCCATGTGAACTCAGGTCCCACCTGCCTGCTGGGTTTCACTGCAAACTTATCACAGAACTCCAGCTGCAGAAGGAAACAGATTTCTGAGGCCAGCATAAATCTTGGGGTGAAAATATTTTCTAGGAAATTTATTGAAACATGCAGATGTACACCCAGAGCAGCACAACCTGAGAGAGAAAACAAACCACAGCTGTGGCTGGAAAACCCCCTGCCCCGTGCGCAGCACAGCTTTTCACATCACAGGAGCCAATGAACAAGTGCTGGAGTGTTCTCACTGCTCAGACATGTGCAACCTGGACCCTTCGCTGGGCTTATTGTTCCCTTGCAAAAGGCCCATTTAGAGCAAGCCCAGCAAGCCTGAGAGGGGAAGGAGGACAATGGCAATCTCTCCCATTCAGCAGCACAGGCCT
Source organism: Chamaea fasciata (assembly GCF_029207755.1). Taxonomy (NCBI): domain Eukaryota; kingdom Metazoa; phylum Chordata; class Aves; order Passeriformes; family Sylviidae; genus Chamaea; species Chamaea fasciata. The sequence goes on along the minus strand of NW_027094105.1, from coordinate 10,074,905 downwards.
AGGAAATATTTGCTACTCCAGGAGAGCAGCAGAGGCGCCTTTTCAAAGCTCCCTTTGCTGGGAGGTGAGTGACAGCTGAATCACAGTGCTGCTTTCCAAGAGCCAGACCTCAGTAGCACTGCCAAGAGTGGCCCGTTGTATTCAGAGCCCCGACACAGCTGCAGTTACTGGGAGGTCCTGCCATTGTCCTCCCCCAGCAGAAAGATGTTTCTGTCCCCCCTTCACAGACCTCCATCGCTGCCCAGTGCAGGCAGGCTGAATGAAAATGTCAGCAGCAAGCAGGGAGCAGATGTGAAGGGACCATGCTCTCTGACCTGGATTCACCCATCACGTGGGCTAACGCTGCTCCATTGAGAACCGCTTTGTGAGACAAGTCCAGGGGGATGGGACGCTGCCACCCCCGGCCGCCCCAGCGCAGGGCACGGATCTGACCAGCTCCAGAGTGGCCCTTCAGGGCCGGCTGAGAGGGATTCTGCCAGGGACTCATCCAGGGACACAGCAGCACCGCAAGAGCTTCGCAGGATTTGTGCACTCAGAGTATACGGAAAACTCTCCCCATCTAATCCCACCCCTAAATTCTGCACAGTACATACGGGGCACAGCTAATACCCCTCTTCTGAACACTGACTGTGGGCTTTGAGTCCAAGCTTTAGCAGAAACAAAACCAGTAAAACCCAAAAGTTTTAGGCAGCATTAATAATATAATGTCTCCTGGAAGTAAGGCAAACAGTTTGTGGTACCATTCTGTCTGCAGAATAGTAAAGGAAAGTTTATTCAAAACAAACAAACAAACAAAGTTAAAATAACTAGTGTAGTTTCACAGTCCAAAGTAAAAAAGATGCAGAAAAAACAGAGCTGAATAAACTGAGAGAAAAATGCCACAGATGTTCAAAATAAATTTTAAGCAAATTTTGTCCCCATTATGTTTGTGACACTTCTTCGGCGAATGCTAGAACTGCAACTCATTAGCCCAGAGCTCACGGTGAGATCTTAAATATTCATCAGAAGCACATCCAAGTGCCTGCCTACACAGAGACTCGTCCCTGGCCTGTCCCCTGCCCCAGCAGAGCACTGACCGCCCTGGGACCTGCCCATGGCTGCAGCCAAACACATGGGCACAGAGCTCCGGCCACTGAGGAGAGCACCAAACAGCGCGGCTGTGGCTGGGTAAGGAAAGGAGAGGGAAGGGAAAAGACTTGGGAGGTCTGTCAACAGGGCCAGCAGTGTGGTCCAGGGGGGATTTTACTTCATTTGGGAAACAACAGGACACTTACGGAAGAGCCTGTGCTCCTGGGGATAGAACAGGAGAGCAGCTGCTTTACACTGTCAGCCAGATCAGAGACAAGGCTGCATCCAAGGGCTGGATGTGAGCCAGGTGTACTAAATGACTACAGAGATACCTAAGATACAGGGATGGTAATCTCTCACCAGGTTTGAAATGCAGATGAGGGTCTGCAGAAAGGGCAGCAACACAAATATCTTGGAGCTGAGAAAAGCCAACTTTGAAGGGAAATGAGACAAAGCTGAAGGAAATTGGCTGGGATTCAATAAAGCCCGAGAAATGCACAATGGAAAGAGTTTAATGCCGTCAGAAATTACGTTAGAACCATTTTCCTTTACAGCATTTTTTGCCTCATCAGAATTATTTTCTTGTCTCTCTCCATCAGTGGCAGAAGCCAAAGTCTCACAAGGAAAAAGCCTCGTGGTCCAAGTAGTAAAAACATGGGATCCGCGGCATCCCCGACTCCTGTCACCGAAGGAAGAAGGAGCAGAGCGAGGCAAAGGCGGCTCAGGGAGCGGGCGCGGGGGAAAGCCTCGGCAGTCCGTACCTGCCCGGGAGGGCTCCCAGGTGTGCGGCAGGAACGGCCGCTCCGTCACACGGCTCCCGGCAGGAAGGTCAGTGCCCTGAGTGACAGAATTAAACTGGAGGGACGGAGCAACTTCTTACCCACACTTCAAAGCAAACAAAGTGCCAGTACAGGCAGCACAATGGGGCCATTGAAATCGGAGAGTGATAATGGGAGAGGAGGCGGCACCACACAGCTTAAAACCAAAGCGGATTCTTCCCAGAACTCGCTCCCAGAGGCATTACAAACTGAAGGGGAAAACAAGAGAGTAAAAATAGATTCAACTCTGATCCACAGTAATTGCACAACAGGGATAATAGAGATCTCAGAGGTGGAGATCGTGAAGTGGAAGGATTTTAGAAATTAAAACTGTGAGCACCAAGAATTAAAGCAGAAGTTGATGAATCTGGAAACTACAACCAAAAATGCTGCTTCAGCTCTGGGCTGGCTGGGACCTTTCCCCAAGTCCAAGAAAAGAGCCTTCAAGGATTCCTTCTGCCTTGGCAAACAGCCCCTTACCAGGAAAGTGGGGTATGTGCAGTTTATACAGCCACTAAACCCCAGGAGAGGGAAAACCATTCTGCCCCCGCCCCTGGCTGTAAACAGAGCAGACATGAAACCTCCACCTCTGTCTTCTCCCCAGATCTGTAGTTATCCTGACGAACTACTGTTTTCCAGCCCAGCAGGATTCTTCCAGCTCTCAGTTCCAGGGGGAGCTCATACTGAACAAACGATGTGCGCTCTAACTTTAAAAGCTTGCTCTTCCCATGTATCTTTGTCCTGATTTTATCTGCCTCAAAAGGCAGGGTAATTTTGACTAACAGAAAGTAATTAAAATGAGAGACCTGAGCCTTAAACTACTCAACATTTGAATTTCTTCCCATTTCCTGGCTCCTAAGTAGGTTAGACGTGGTGAGCGGGAGGCCCGAGCCAGGAGGGTGCAGAGCGCCAGCGCTGCTCCGCACACGGGGAGTGGCTGTGGGACCCAGCCCAGGGACAGCAGCTCCTGAGCGAGTTCTCTTCTCCCATCTCTTGCCAAGAAATTGCCAGCGTCCTCACCTCCCAGGGGAGGGCAAGTGCTGAGTGCAGCTCCTTTTTTCTGTGCATATCAGCGGGTTTGGAACAGGGGTAATCACAGTCACTTTTGTGTGCTAAAAAATAGTGACTCATTCTTCCTCCCCAAACCAACCACGTGATGGAGAGAAGATATATACTTTGTTTTCTCTTTCTTTGCCTTCTGGTTTCTGGCCCATTAGCTGAATTCACTTCGTGTTTTAAAATGTTCCCACGAAACCACAAAGATTAGAAATATCTTTCATAATGTAAGAGCTCAAATTGCACAAAAAGCCATTTCTTTCAGCATCTGGAAGAAAAAAAATCCCACCAAATATTGCAGGACTTAGTCACACTACCAACAGGATGCAGTGAGCCCTCTTCTAGCAATCCCAGCATGATCTGAGCACCTTGTTCCCAAGAACAGTTCTGCCTCAGGAATAGTTAGGCCAAGTCAGAGAGCAAACCTTCTGCTCTCACTGCTGCCTCTACCCAAGACCCTGAGGAACAGAAGCATGGCTTTGCTTGATTGACAGTTCTCTCACACCTGTAAGAAAATATTTCCAATATCACACGTACTGCTATTTAAAGAGAATCGCCAATCTTCCTGCCTTTACAGCAGGAGCACAAGCCTGATGAAGAATGGAGCATTGGGTCTCTCTCAATGTCACACTGAATTTATACAGACCTCGGAGCAGAGGCATGTCATTTTTCTCTGATTAACACATTTCAAATGGGATCCAGACTGGTCTGATGGGGAAACAGGCCTTGGAGGGAAACGAGGTGGTTTTGATTCAAACCCTGACTTCCATCAAAATGCTGTGGTCTGCTTAGAATGTCTGCAGACATCATTTTACAAGGCACATTTACACAGAATCCCTGGGGGTTTTAGACACTGGCCTGCAGCAGGACCCAAACTAGAAACTTGTGCACCCAGACTGCGTGGAGCTCCTGCCTGCACCCCCAGAAGATGCCGAGATGCAGTGGCAGCACCACACCACGCAGGCTGCTGGCAGGAGCAGGCGCTGACCCTGTACTCCCAGCACAGAACCTGCGCTGCCTCACTCACACAATGGGGATTTGTTCTTTCAGGATGTTCTACAAGTGCCTTAGGACTAGATTTCTGAAAGCAAACCCTTGGCCTTGTTGCTGGCTTTAGGCTCCACTGCAGCTACCCTGGAGGAAATGTTTCCTTCATCCTGGCTCCTGGAGCAATGCCCAATGCACAAGGCAGCATCTCCTGTATTTTAACTGTCTAGTAAATCCTTCAAATGCTTCTGGCTCACAGTTCAAGCATTGGAACCAGCCCTGTCCCAGGGTAACAAGCTACCCCAGCGTATAAAGAGCAATGGTTTATGCTTTTCTATCTGAGCACACAAGAGAACAGTAGCAGAGTGTCACCATTCTTAGCTAATTTGGCACTTCAAGCAAGAACGGGGCTTTTATCTCTTCCTTTTCATTACAACATGGTGAGACAAACATTTGATATCAATAAGTAACTAAGCTGGCTACAGAGGACAAACAAATAACTGCAGACGGTTGTTTGGTAAGTGATGAGCCTTTTTGGGCTCGATCACCACCTGTAGGCAAGCTTTGATTCAGACATGAGATCATGGAGGAGAAAGGCACAGAGCAGACACGCAGGAGAGCAGCACCTCATCTCCTCTGGTACCTGGGACAGCAAACAAGTGCAACTCCTGCAGATGCCAGGGGGGGAAGGTGCAGAGGACATTTCTCCAATGCAGCTCCTCTTTTGTCTACCCAAATTAATATCTATTCTTTGTACAGGTGCTCCTCCCTATTCCCACCCAAGCACGCAGACTGCTGTGTGATGGTATCGGCAGGGCAGAGGCTGCTCCAAATAAACAATTTCATGTCACCTGCCCTTAAGAAGGGACTAGAGAGAGCGTCTTTCTCACCTGTGTATACACATGAGCACACGCCAGGTCACCAGCCTGAAAAGCCTTTCCTTGGCACAGGAGACTTAATGGCAGCAACACAACAGCTTTGCTCTGGTTCGCAAAGCCAGGAGGAAAATTACTTGAACCATAACCTGCTGAATCTGTACAGGGGGGAGAATTTGGTTCTGCTTCAGGGAAGTGCAGCCAGGCCGAGATGCTGCTGAGGCCAGGCAGGAACCTCAGCGCGTCAGCCTGGCACAGCAGGACCGCGCACGCAGCTGGCTCCTGGCCCTGGAGGGCCGAACCTGACACAAATGTTTCCAAATTCCGACTCCAGCCCGGGACTTCTTTGGCCTGACGGCATGATTCACCTTTAAGCGAAGCTCAAATGTCAGGCAGCCGCTCAGCCAGAGGAGAGCGAGCCGCGAGCAGCGCCAGCACGGAGCAGGTGAAGGGGCAGCGGCTGGCGGCTGCCAGCGGGAGCGGCGGCAGCGCCTGGAGCGGGCGGCCTGAGCCGGGCGCTGCTCCGGACTCCAATATCAAACCTAGTAGCCACTAGATGGCAAACTCACAGCCCGAACTGCTCTCCCTGACCGCCACACTGCTCCAGGGCTCTCAAATGGAGGGTGCCAAAAGCCAGCGGGAGGGCGGGGACGCGGGGCTGACACACACCAACCGCGGCTGCCTCCTCCACCAGCCTCAGTCTCTCCGCGTGTCCCTGTCCCACCACTGAACTGCACAAAGGTGAGCCATTAACCTGCTGCCAACTGTGCGAACCAGCTCCTGGTGCTAATTCGGGGTCCAAACATCGCAGGCACAGCTATGGCGGAAGGGACAAAACAAGATTCCAACACATCCACTAAAAACATATTGCTTCAGCCAGGAAAAAAAAAAAAAAAATCCTGCAGCCTGCAAATAACATGGCTAAAGAAGCCCAGATTGCAGATGATGTATTATTCATTGCTAACATCACTGTAAGCCTCCAGCCAATCTCGTTTCCTCAGTGCTGGCTGCAGGAGACGTGGGGGCACTATGTAAATCAGCAATATCTTGCAAATGGCTGTTACATATTAGCCGCATGGCTCTGAAAAGAAATTAATTGCACGGTAGCCAAAGCTCTACACAAGCAATTGTCTTTGTCTAGCAAAGTGGCCGTTTGTATTTTATCTCAGCCTGTTATTATCCTGAATCAGTTCTTGAGCAAAGATCAAAGCTAGACTGGGTATAGCAGTCCTCACTCATTACATGCCAATAATTTTTCTAAGCAGAAGTCCTTTCCAGGAGCTGGAATCACAGCAATGGGCACGGCAGTGTGCAGGGGGTCTGCAAAATGTCTGGGTCACACTGAGCCAAAATTTCAGCCAAGATGCTGAGGGCAGCTGCCCACCCCACACCCAGAGAGATGGATGGCCAAAACTGCTGTGCATCGGCAGGAATACAAAGGCAGCAACGTGATGGTAATTTTACAGAAAGCTCTGAACTTCTCCTTCAGCTACAAGGGGAAATATTCCTTCAAGAATAATGGAATATAGATACATTTTTATTTCATGTCCAAAAAACCTGTGATTTTACCATGCTGCTGTACAGGGCACAACAAACTCTGAGGCAATCCATTTCCCTTGTATACTGTAACACAGAGCTGATCAAAACAAATTTCATTTTTATGCCAATTCAAGCTAATGCTCCCCAACTGCAGAGTTGTTTGTGCACTCAAAGTAGCAGCAGTGCTGTGTACCCAGACTCAAATACTCTCTTCATCCATAATTATTTCCAGAATGTCAGGAGAGAATAAATCCTGCAAACATTACTGAAGATATTTTCCTCACCTGATGACACTATTTCATGCCCCTTAGCAAATTCAGCCAAAATATAGTGGATCATACTGATCCCTGGTTTTGCGTGTGCAAAGTCTGTCAGAAGAATTAATTTCCAAGATTACACTTTCACAGAACTTATCAATACATTTTGCACCATCAGTGCTCAATTACAGAAACTCCAGTAGATGGGGGATCACCACAGGCAGGGTGTGCTTTGGTTGTGACACTCACAATAACCATCTGCTCCTTGTGACTGTGGATCTCAGCTCCAGAAAAATATATTTCATTGATCCACTTTCCAGGAATCCAAGTGGAGGTACTCCGAGGTCCATTCACACGGTGCATCCATATATACCCTCTCTGCTCTGCCTTCTTCAATCGCATGGATTTACACTACAAAATTTCTCCTGGAAGTGTGCTGTGCAACCTTAACCAACAGCACATCGCTCCCTTTTGCTACCCTGATTCTGCTGTTCCCCTCATTTGCATCCGCTCCTTTAAATTGTTGACCCATGTCATGACCATGTCCGTTATGACCAATATATTTGATCAGTATGTTGCAAACCTGAGCACTGCACTTGCCTATTTAATGAGCAATATTTTAGACATTTTCCAAACTTCCTGTCACTAGCATTAGCTAACACACGAGCGATCCAGACAGACTCTTTTGTTCTGAGCAGCTGTGCTGTAAAACAAGCTGAGTATCTCTGCGGCCACAAACTGCTCTCCAAGGTCTCCCCATCCCCAGTCTGCCATATGTTGCCCCTGTAGCTTGTACAAACTCTTTCATTTCCTCTCTCTCCTGTTGCATCTCATCGGGTTTCACTAGAGCACACCCCAGCACCCGAAAGCCCGGCTGTTCGTGGTGCTCTGTGCTCTGCTCTGCTCTGCAAAGGGCACACAGCTTTTTGGTGTAGATCCTTACATGGCCTCTCACTAAACTTCTCTCTTTTTTAGGGTTTTCAAACCCTTCCGTGAGCCTTGCAGCCCACTCCACTGGAGTGCTGTGAGCACTGGAGGTGCCACATCCAAAGCGGTCCTCAGCAAAGAGAGTGCTGGGTGGTTGCACTGCAGTGGGGCCACCTTAGGTCAAAACCAGGACGACAAAGATATTTAGACAAGGAAAACCACGCCACTTGGCTACCAAACAAACACATAATATCAAGCTCGTCCATAACCGTGGAGATAAAGGCTTGTGCCAAGAGGAGATTTTGAGAAAAGCAGGGAGAACCTCAGGTTGGCAGCAGCCGTTCGGAAAGGCAGAGGCTATGCTGTACAGACATCATTTGCCCTTCTCAAGGGGGGAGTTTGTGTCCTCAGTGAGCTCCTGGAGCGGTCTCACTAACACAACATGGCACAACGCTGAGATGGAAGAAACATTCACAGTCTCCTGAGCCCTGAACACAGAGGAGCAGCTTTATCTCCTCTTAGCTTCCACTTCGGAGGCCGTGAGACATGAGGATGTGTCAAGCGTGGAGCCAGAAGGACGCTAAGGCGAAGGATAAGCAGCGTGACGGGCAGGCCCAGCACCGCGGGCTCCTCCCCCGGCGGCCCGGCGCCGGCAGCCGCTGCGGCCGCTCACTGCCGAGGGCCAGCATCTGAGTGGCAGCACCGCCCCGCTGCACCTGCAGCCCACGCACGTGTATGGGTGTGCGGACGGGGCCGTTCCCCGGCCGCGACCCGCCGCCTGCAGTCTGCACCCCGCCGAACTTAGGAAGCGCCGTCCCTGCTCCAGGAGACGCTGCCGAAGCCAGCAGAGCTCAGCCAAAATGTCGCTTGCCCAGCTTCCCCTGCATCCCGCTGGGGGACAGCACATTCTCCATCTCTCTGAACAATCTTACTGAGCTGCAAGCATCAGCGGCACTAAATTCTGCTCTTTTCTGGGAAGGAGCCAAGACTGCCAATGTAAAGCGCAGGATGTGATTTCCTGCCCCTCCTGGAAAAGGAAGTTACAGTCCAAAAGGTAGAGAAAGAACTATTAATCCAAGAACAACCATTTTAATGTGGATGATCACATGATGCAGCTGCAGAAATACCAGTTCAATTCAAACAGAACTTGTAATGTGCTAAACATGCAGGACTCGTGATACAGAAAAGAAGATCCCAGATCCGGGTGCCAAGAAGAGGAACTACTGTTCACAGTCTCTTGAGGAAAGATGCCCCAAGGACCACTGCTCTTCTGACAGAACTCTTTAATGAAGAAAATACTAAAAAGCCATTAAAAACTAGTGGAGATTCTCTACAGAATCTCCTACAGTTCTACTTTATACTGTGTGTATGAACCGATTAGCAGCAAGGTGCTGGGCTCCTTGGGAAAGGAAAAGCTTATGGAGTGAAAAGAAAACCAGTGAACAGCCCCAGCAGGTTTACTTTTGCACAGGCTTTAAAGAGATGGAGAAATAAGCAGTGCTATTGAGTTGGTGCAGAGATGGCCTGTACAATTCCACTAGCTACTGCCTGCTTAAGCACAATGAAATAGGATGAATAGAAGCCCTAATGTGGCTGACTCACCCTCATTACCCAACAGCCTAAAATGGGGGGGTGGTCTTCTGAGGAGATCAGAAAGTGTATTTTCAGATACCTGAAAGTGTGAGTGCATACGGATTATGCAGCCCAAGCCACGAGTGCCCATTATTTTCCATCTGTATGGCTGTAAGAACTCTCCTGTGTACCACTACTTTTGTTTTCAGAGTGTCTGCAACCATTTGCAAAAGACTGACAGACATGTGTGTGCAGACACACACCCCGTGCTGTCATGGGGACTTGCCTTCTGTTCTTTCTCACTACAGTTTTCCTCAGCCTAAAATAAAAGCATGCTATGTGCAAAAAAAAAAAACCAAAACCATAACACAAGAGTGTTTATTTGCCTATGAACACTATAATCTTCATAGATCGATATTAAAACCCTTCACACTTATTTTCACTGCCTACTTCAATTGAACTTAGCAATTCCAGTGTATCTTGAAAGAGTGCTGAACAGCTGCAAACTAGCCAATGGATCACATTCCCACAGATGGTGTTAGAGCCCAAAGCTCTTCACGTTTGACTGTGGGATATGAACTGGGTCAAATAAGAAGTTACTGTGCCTGGGAACAAGGTTTCACAATCCTTGCAGACTGTTTCTTGTTTTTACACTTCTTTGAGATTTTATGCTGTTCCTTTGCAAACTTGAGGTTAAAGGGGTTTCTGTAGAAGTAGCTCAAGGCCAATTGGCCCCACCAGAGCCCATCATCTGCATAAGTTCAGGTACGGCCCAACTATGTAGCCTCTGTGCTGATTGATTAAAGGTAAGGTGTGATGTTTCCAGCACTGATCTGACAGGTGCCCAGAGAAATGCAGCAGGCTGCGCAGCGATCGAAGGACGGGATTAGGAGCTCAGGCCCATAAACTCCAGATCTGCTCAGTGTCACCTTCCAAACTGAAGGAAAGAGGTGAACACAGATGCAGAACAGGATCTGCCTGCAATTCACCCATGCCATCTTGTGTTGGTCTGCTCTGGACATCTACAGCCCAGAGCTCACGTGAGTGGATTCCCACTCAGGGCTCTCCCCAAGACGCAGAAAGACAAGGATTATCTAATCACATCTGTATGGAATATATCTGCATTGCAGCAGAATGGGCAATCTCAGAGCTTTCCAGTGGTATTCAGAGAGTCTTTCTTCGCGTGAGCTCCCAGAATTAATCACCAGTGTATGAATTTGGCTTCCCATCCCTTTCCCCAGCTGACAGGAATTGATGGCACCAACTGCCGTCACCACGAGAAATAAGTGATTCCTTCACTAGCATGGCAGACATATGCCAGCTAGGAAGAGAAGATCTGATCATCAGACTTGCTTGTTTTGGCTTTTCAATGCACAAAAGGCTGTTTTTCTCAGAATTAGGGTGACTGCGACAATCTGTTTTTAGACAGAGTTAGAACCACAAGATAAAAGAGGCAGAAATCTTCTCATCTGCATATTTATCATCAAAATGCAGCAACTGCATAATTTAAGCTTAGTGTTAAAAATATTGTATGTATATTTTAAGGTTTTCCTGCTCAGGTGAAAAGGAGACATGCTTTCACTAAGGAGGTTAATTATTTTCTAATGGTGTGAAAACAACAGAAAAAAAAAGGAATCAAAAGGAATTTTTTTACCCTTCCCCCTACCCTGAGGCATGATAGAGAGGTATCTCTGTCCATATCCTTCACAACACACACAGTGAACTGACTCAGAACAATGGGGCGGAGGATGTGCTGGTAAGCAGGGTGCCACTGAGCCCCACGGGGGTCTGGACGCTGGCACAAAGGTGCAGGTGACTTGCAGAGAGAGCAGGAACATGCCCTCATTAGACCCTTCAGGTGAGAACAGACGCCCTCCCACAGGCAGGGGATGGGCACAAAGCGCCTGGAGGGCTGTGCCAGAGCACATGAGGGTCCAAAGGTGCCACCCGGCTGGGTGAGCACTGCACCCAGCGGCCTTCTCTGCAGGGACAGAGCACAGCTGAGCTCAGGCTGCCCTGCATCACCCTCCCCACGCCACGCACCCTCAGGGAGAGGGCAGGGGTGCTCTTCACTCGGCCAACCCCTGCAGGGAAAGTGAACCAAACACATGCTGGCTGTGCGGTACTCAGGGGGACCGGCAGTTTCCTTGTGGCTCCTCCCTATCTCCGTGTACATGTGGAGTCTGTGTGCCCTGTGGAGCTGAGGGGACTGCCCGAGCTGTGTATGAGATCCCTCTTCTTAGCAGGAGGACTTCTTCACCCAGAGGTGCCCCGGTTCATCATTCCCACTGCCTGCCCCCTGAGTAGAGACAGCTCTTATGTGACCTGTGCTGCTGTCCATGCAGACACGTGATGTTCCAGACAGGAGCTCACTTTCCCACCAGGAAGCATCCTGTCCTCTCCAGCGCTGCCCAGGAACCCTGCAGCACGACCAGTCAGTGCTCAGAAATGTCTCCGGGAGCTTGGCAGCCATCTGCGGCTCGCCCAGCTGACACAGCTTTCCCAGGCCCTGCGCTGGCTGTCTCTGCACCCTCACACGGCCACAGCATCCACTCTGCTCTGACAGGCCCAGCCCTCAGACCCTGGGCCCTGTAAGTACCTGATACGCACACGTGCTTCTGTTTAAAGAGACATGTTGGAAGGGCACTGCATGACAACACACGGCAATCTGAAGACAGCCAATCAAACCAATAAATCCCCCCTCGCTCCCCAACAGCTGTAGCCCAATTAAACTCAACAGTTCACAGGTGTTCATGTAATGACTTTAACACAAAAAAAGCACGGCTCCCTTTAGGGGCCTTTAAAAAAATTTAGAGCTCTTTAAATTTTATATACCAACAACATCAAACCAAAGTAGGAAATAATAAAGAAGGAAAGGAGATAGAGCAAAGAAAATACACAGTGTCAGCATCAGCAACAGCCTAATTAAACAATAGCCAACAGTAAAATGCACATTCTGCTCACCCAGCCATGGTCCTTCTGGAGTTGTGCTGGATGCAAAAGCAGTTTCCTTATACTCCTTTCAGCATGGCTGCACCAGCCCTCTCCATTCATGCAGTCCCTGAGCCTCCCCAGAAGAGAGCTGTGAATGGACTCTCACTAGCAGAGGCAGGGCCTGCAGCTATCACTTCTCTCCAGCTCTTTGCCTCCCACCCCAGCACGAGGTCGAGCCGGGCTGGTCCCGGTGGCACGCAGGGGAGGCAGAGAGGTCACCTCGGGAAGTGACTAATGACCTCACTAAGCCCCGCGGCCTTGCAGCACACGTTGGCTGATGCACGGAGCCCTGGGGAAGCTGACACCACGGCTGCTCAGGTTGTCCGCACCATCTGTTTGCTGTGTGCCAGCAGCAGGCTCTTTAGGTGCCTCCTTGTTCCTGGGTTTGCTCACACCTGGCTGGCGGTTCTGGCCACAGCATCGCTATTTGCTTGTGTAGTTTTCCCACCGATAGCAAGTGCTCCCTCTCCTTCATCCGCCTCGTTCCCACAGACCTGCAGGCACGAGCCCCCAGCAATGTCAGGATCACAGCTAGGAGCTGCCACGTCTACTCACTACAGGAGGGATGAGGAAACAGGAAACACAACTCCCGTAAACTCAGGGAAGGCTGGAAATTCTTGTGGGACCCTGCAGGGCTCTGAAGAGGCAAAGGGTTTGCAATGCCTCAGCTATGGGGGAAACGCAGTACAAGGCTTGTTACTGGCCCTGCTTTGATTGTGTGTTTGTTTCCTGTAGTGAAATACTGATGCCAAAGTGAATCTGATGCTTCTGCTTTGAAGCAATCCTGGTTTCAGCTCTTCGTTCCTACATAAAAACAAGAGGTCTCCTTATAAAGGAACACTGGTGTCCAAAAGACAGTTTTAAGAGGGGTAGTGAAAAGATACTGCTCCATGACAAGCCAGAAGGTTCTGGGAGGGGAAATCAGTTTCTTTCCATCTTAGGAAAACCCAAGACCCTAAGAAATAATATGAGGCTCCAAAAATCAAGTTACAATGTCAGAACAGCGCAGAAGAACCTTTTCCAGAGTCTCTAAACAGGGAAAAGGCCATCTTGACGGGCCTGTGAAGCCAGGAATTTGGACAGGAGCAAAGGGGCAGCCATCATCCATCCTCTCTGCTTAGTGGGACTGCCAAACGTGACCTCCCTACAAAAGGGAGATTCACAGAGCAGTGTGGAGCTCTGTGCTGCCCACGGGTCTCATTCCTGCACCTACGGCACCTAGCACACAGGGCCCAACCTGGGAGATTCCTTTAGGAATTACTGGAATATAAATAGTAAATAAGTATGAATAATTATGTGAGGATGATAACCAGTGATTTAGCTATGAAAAGGCCCCAGGATGCAAGTGCTAATCTCCTGAGATACTTAGCCATCCTTTCAAGATGCATGAAGACATATAAGTAGGCTAATTACAAAGGAAAATGTCTCTTGTATATAAATCTCATCTAAATTCAGAAGTGATGCAAAAAACAAACTGAGAAGATACCCAGGAAAAGTTCAATAATGCTGCTGGGAAAGGTTAATTTTTAGAGATTTTTTTTTAAAGATAACCCAGAAGATCCTTAAATACAAAAATAGTTAAACCTTAAATAGCAACCGTAAGTATCACACCAGAAAGGCACTCTAAAATGAATAGAACTATTGAACTGTGGAAGCATCATGGCAAAAAACACAATTTCATTTCCTTAGTTTAGTTTCAATTTATAATTCACACAAGTAGCTTAAACACGTCGATTTGAGATCAAAACAGAACTTCAGGTTACATAGCATCTGTTCTATAGGAGGGTGCTGTGTGCACTGAGATAATTTTAGATGAATGTGTTATAAACAAGATCTGTGGAACATTGCAGAGTAGCAAGTTTGGAGAGAGAAAAACATACAGTTAAAATGCATAAATTGTTTAGAATGTTTAGCATGTGGTTGTAAAGCGATCAGCCGAGTGATCTGTTTTCCAGAGCAGGACAGCTTGCACAGATGAAACAGCTTCCTCAGTATTTCATGTGAGACTCCTTCAACACTCAGAGGAACAGCTTCTCACTCTGCAAACTTGCTGATCATAAAGACAGAGTTTTTAGCCACTGCTTTTGCTCTTTCCCAACACCTTCCCAAGCTGTGTATCTAGAAATGTAAATTAAATTAACACTGTATATTTCTTTATAGTTCTTTTTTCTGCTGTGGGAAAAAGAACACGTGGATGTGTAACACAGGAATTTCTGACATACTGTGCATCAGTTCCTGGATACAAAACTACTCTACATTCCAGCTCCTCCTTTAGCCAAAACTAAAAGCAAGTTCATGATAATGGTGTAGTTGTAGTCAGAAAAGGCTTTTCATATGTTAACACAAATGATGATGCATGAAAATATTTCCCCCTTTAGAAAACAAAACAAAAAAAAAATCTGAGATTTAACAAAATGGTGTGAAACAACCTACAAAATTTGTCTACAAAACAGAAGACAAAATCCATTCAGTTGGTAATGACAATCCTCTTCAGGCTGCAGTGGAACGTTTCCCTGAACCGTCTCCTCCCGTCCTCGGTTATTTCTGGTTTGCTTTCCGGCCTGACCGCAGCAACTGACACCCTGCCCAGAACGAGCACCAAAGGAGAGCAGCTCCCCAGAGCCAGCGCCAGCTCCAGGCATCCCTTCCCAGGCCATCAGGCCAGGGCACTGCAGGAGCCCCAGCCCGCCGTGGTGCCCCTGACAGGCTCCAGGTCACACCACACCTGTGGGCAGCAGCTCACGGGGTGGCCTCGCTCAGCTCAACACCCCCATCGGGTGGCTCTGGAGACCTGCTCAGGTCTGAGACGCTGGCCAGTTCTCACCCGAGTGAGGCTGTGCAGAACTTACATCGCCTCCAGCAGGTGTCGGCAGGTAGCACTGGCTCAGAGATCAGGCTGTGCCGAGGGTATGGTGCCCATCTGCTGTTTGCACTGGCTGCTCACGGGGCAGGCTGTGACCTCCTCCCACCCCTCCCCAGACACCAGCCGCTTCCACACATCCATCTTGTCGCACATTGAGCCGGTGCGCTGTCACTCCCAAAGTTTATATTTAAATAAGCCCTTCTGTTGAACTCCAAGTAAATATAGCCCTGTTGAATCTGATACCATGAGAGAACCAAGGCTGGAGGCGAGAGAGGGAATGAGGAGCAGATCACAACTGAACAAATACATTTAAAGCTGTGAAGTTAACACCCGGCTGCACATCTGACTCCGACACACACTGGGGTTGTTTCTTTTCACTTCTGCTATAGTATTAGCTGCAGTGAGGTCACCCTTGCATGTCCTTCTGCTTTATGTCTCTTACTAGGCAGACACACACAAATCCTCAAATTTTACAGACAGAATGAAAATTCAGACCAGCATTTGTCTCCCTGACCTGTCAGCACTTACAGCGGCGTCTGACTGACAGAGGTAGGAGAGGGCAAGTCAGAACCTCTGAACAGGCAGGTGTCTCAGGACTAATTTTGGCGCCCACTGACAACAATAACAATCAGCTCTTCCTTAATGTCAGAGAGCAACAACAAAGCCTGCGGCAGCCTGTGCTGCAATTCCAGCCAAGGGCTCATTCTGGGCTCCCTCCTGATGTGGGTGGCCCTGCCAGCCAGTTTTCAAACAATGCTTAAAATGTGCTTGGGGAGAGTGGCCTGGGTGGCTGGACCTGAGAAAGAAGAAGAACTCAGTGTGTGCATGTTAGCAAAAATGTAATCAAGGAGCCCAGGCATAAAAAAATTACCAGAAAATGTGATCATAGCAGTAAAGGAGGCAACTTGTACCACTGTGGTAAGAGAGTTCACAACAAGTAAAACAACAAAAATATTTTTGTTGTATTACTCCAGACCTATGGAACACAGGTGTTCAAATCCACTGGGTTATGTCCTTAATGCCTAAAACTTTTCATTAGGCTTCAGGATGAACAGCTTCTAGCAGCAGAAGAGATTTCATCCAGGTCAGTCAGCCACAAAAAGACTCATCAGTCATCACATGATAACCCCAACTGAACCATCTATATATATATTTAAGATACCAGTCCCGTTAGTTGCACTGTTAGGAACCAAGCCAAGTTGTTCCTATTTCTGTCCCAATATCCTAAAAGCTAGTCCTAAAAGCTAGTCCTAAAAGCCAGTCCAGCCCTCCTCTGCTCTGGCTGACTGACTTCCCTCACAGCTACTCGCTGTCTCTGACAGCAATGAAATCCACTCTGCCCAGTTCCAAACTGGGCTGGGGCAGGGAGCAGCAGAGGGAAAAGGTGTGCAGTGAACCAGCTGGGCTGGCAAGAGTTAAAGCTGCTGTGAGCCCTGGTGCCTGTGGACTGTCTGCAGCACGGATAAAACACTGCGCGCAAACATAGGACAGGCAAGCCCTGCTTTGTCCTGATGCAATCTCTTCAATTATTTTTTGTGTTGTGTATTTTACAAAGGATAAATCAGGGAACATTTCAAGAAATGTTTTCTCATTCTAAAACTTATCAAAATATTGCTGACACTGATCCATGGCTGGGAATGTCATTCCTGAATAAACATGATGTCATTCTCATTCCATTCATACTTCTCCTGGACAGCTGCTGTCAGCCTCAGTGAAGAAAAATGCCACCTCACTGGTGACAGCTGCCACTTGAGGTACTTTGTATATCAGCCTCCATAGGAGTAGAAAAAAAAAAAAGAGTCAGTCATGCACATGCTATTTAAAGTCTGTTGCATCTTGATGAGAAATGCAAAAGTTAATATGGGGCAGGTTGCTCTCTGTCAAAAGTCTGGACAATGAAGAAGAAGGAACTTTTCTGGTCTCACCTTCCCAAGAAGCAAAGCTCAGGCAAGGCCCTCACACCTGTGCTGTATTTGCTTTCAAATAAATTTATATTCTTACAAATTGAATCACAACAAAACTAATGAAACAATCATAGCAATCCCAGAAAGGTTCAGGTTGGAAAACGCCCTAAAAACCATCTCATTCCCCACCCCTGCCATGGGCAGGGACCAGGTTACTCCAAGGCCCATCCAGCCTGGACTCGAGCACTTGCAGGGATGGGGCATCAACAATTTCAGTTCCAGCACTGGAACTTCTTGCTTTTTCCAGTACCCCAATCACATTTGCAATTTGTTGGCAGCCAGCTCTCCAGCAATTGCTGTAGGAATTCTTCTGGGCTGGGGTAGCTCTCCAGTTGCTTTCCAAGCATGGAGACAGACAATCCCTGCCCCAAAGAACAGCCCAGACTAAATCTGTTTTCTGTTCCTTCTGGCCTCCAACTTGCGCTGCTGCTTCAGTGTCAAAGGGGCAGATGTATAATCTGGGAAACTTTCCAGATGCATCTTGAGCAAAGCAAAGCATTGTGAATCACTGGTACTGAGCAGGATCTTTCCATCTGTCACAGTACCCCTGGCAGCTCACCATGCACTCACAGTACACACAGGATGACAAGCACCTCATGGAGGGGACACCAGCATCCACCAGTGCCAGATTCTCAAAGAACAAATAAGTAAGTGCTCCTGTCTTGCACGCTGTGGTTTTCACCACACAGACTGAGCCCCAGCAGCACCACTCTGTCCCCCAAAAGAAGGGCAGCAAGCCCACGCAGGGCAGGAGCACCTCTGTAGCCACAAATGTCGCGTTCATAAGTTTCTTTCTAGTACTGGGCCACCACTTTAACTTTTATTACTTCTCCTGTCCCATAAATGCTCTCAGGTGCTCTTCCAAGGAATCTCAGCAGATTGCCAAACAGAGAAGAATGACAATGACATGGCCTCTGGCTCTCCCCTGAAACAGCAGCTTTTCTGTCATCCCCTGGAAATGCTCCAGTTTCTTTACAGCTCTGGAAACGTGGCTCAAGCAAGGTTGCCAACACATGTTCCTCTGTGTCAGACATGACTCTGACTCTGGAGCTGTGAGGAGCCTGTCAGCTATCATTCTGCCAGGAATACCACAGCCCTGGCTCCTCTGCTTTCAAATGCAGTCTGTGTTAGGTTGAGTAAGAAGAGCTGACAGGTATCTGAAAAAACAATAGCAGCTCTTGCTTTAATTTGCATGCCTAGCCTTGAAATCCTTTGTCACTAACTCAGGTGGTCAGTGGATAAAGACTAAGTGAAATACAATGATGCAATTCACATAACTGCACAAGGAGAACACCTCTGCACCTAACCTCACACTTTCCGATGCTCTGGTGCAGACTTATGTGAAAGCATCAGAAAATAAATGGGTATCTCCAGCATGCTGGAGTTCCGTGGTCAACATGAGGTCTGCTTAGCCTCCTGCCAGGCTGCCCAGCTCCCTGGATTTCAGAGTGACATGTCACCAGTCCTTCCTTTAACCTGCCCAACCGCAACACCTGAGCCCCCCTGACCCTGCTGGGCCTGGCTCCAGCACCGTCCCACACCAGGCCGCTCTGGCAGTTCAAACACAGAAGGAAAACATCCGTGCAGATTTGGTTTTGTGTGTGTGCGTGTGTGTGCCGTCTCTGCCTGGACACAGAGATCCTCTGCTCCTTGCCCAGCCCCTCCTGGCAGCCGGTGTAGGCAGGTGTGTCCGTTCCCGGCCCGTGCCCCGGGAGCACCCGCACAGCCCGGCCGGCACCGCCGGCCCCTCGCAGCCTGCGGCGGAGGGAAACGGGGAGCGCCAGCAGCCCCGCATGAAACAGCCGAAGCACAGAGCGCTCACCGATACAGGACTTCCACAAGCGCTCGTTTTCAATCAGCACTGAAGTACAGCTGGACTCCGCTCCACGGCAAACCCGTCCCTGCCCACAGCCCTGCTCCCGCTGCCGTCCGCCCGCCCGCCTGGCAGCCGCCGATCCCCACGTCCTCAGGTGTGAGACACACCAAACCCCACGTCCCTCTTCATAAAGGACCGTGACCCTGCCAGCCCGGGTTCCGGGCGCCTGTGCAGCCCAGGCAGGCCTCACGGCCTCCGCCTGCCCCGAGCGGGGCCGAGCCCACCTCGGGGAGCCACCGAGCCACCACCCACACGCCTCCGGCCGCTTTCCCCTCCAGCCTTACCCGGTGCCGGCTTCTGGGCGCTGTTTCCTCACACGGTGCCCGCGGCTGGCCGCCCGCCGCTCGGCTGTGTCCCCGCGGCGCGGCCTGCGCTGCCCTGCCCTGCCGTGCCCCCACGGCACGGGCGCTGCCCTCAGGGCCGGCGCCTCACGGGGGCTCCCGCCACTGCCGCCGCGCCACGGTCACTGCGCTTGGGAACCGCCTCTCCTCGAGGGCAAACTGCTCCCTTCGCAGAGTTCACCACCTCGCCCAAAGGCCCTCGCACCTGCGGGATGCCGCGGCCTCCTCCCGGCGGCCCCTCAGGGCCCCAGGGGTGGGACGCTGCTCGTGGGAGCCCGGCGGCCCCGCCGGCGCGGCGTCTCCTCGGGGCCCGCGGCAGCCGCTGGCGGCGGCCCGGCCCGGCTCCTCACGGCGGGACCCGCTGCGGCTCCGGAGCCCTCCGGCGCCTTCCGCAGGGCAGGCCTGCAGCCGTGCGGGGCCGCGGAGCAGCCGCTGCCCTCGGGGGCACGGCCGGCCGGGCAGCGGCGTGTGGCAGTCCGGCGGGGCCGCGGCAGCGGGGCGAGCTCCCGGCCCGCCCCGGCACCGCGTCCCCAGGGCGGACAGCGCTCCCGCCATCAACACGGGGCCTGAAACCTCAACAAAGGAACGCTCGAGAAAGGAGTTAATTAAAGAGTTCCACTTCCCTTCGACGCAGCCCCTGGTCCTTTGTGAGCATAAAACGAAGCCTGGGCATTCCCACTGCTAATTATGAATAAGTTGAAGAGCTCTTTGATATTACTGCTACGGTTCAGGCTGGTGCCATATCGTGCAGATAACACCCACAGATAACCTCCGGTGTGCTGGCTGCAGCCTCTCCCCTCCCCTGTTTCGGTCATTTAGGTTGTGTTTTGTTCGTTTATGTTGTGTTTTGTTCATTGACTTTGTTTTCTGCTCAGTTATATGTGTTCTTTTCACGTCAGTTGCTTGCAAAAATTTTAGCATCAGTCCGCGTATTTTTGGAACTAAAGCTGTAACTGTTTCCTCCAGAATATTCATAAAGTTGCTCCAGGTGAAGCCCTGTACTGGCAACGGGGAAATTACAAAGATCTTTTCCTGTAAAAGGTTCCTGCGTTTTTCCCTTATCCAAGCGATTCTGCAGGTGGAATACAGAGCGTGCAAATCCGTGCGAGGCCGTGGCTCGGAAACACTTCCAGAGCTGCCTCCGCTCCGGGGCTGGCTGAGACACGCTCCGAGCGCTGACACGCGCGGCCGCCCGCCGGGAAGGGTGGGCAGGTGATGGCAGGTCACCGCCGCTGCCCCATGCAGCCCTGCTGCCTGATGCCAGCTCCGCGTGGGATGTGCAATTACACACGCGGCCTGAGCTCGAGGTCAGCTCGGTACATGGCCAGTGTCACAAAAAAACGCCTTCTGGACTTTAGTTGGACTAAATGTTGCAAACACACGATACCCGTCAGCTGCTCTGCCGGCTGCGTGGAGCAGCGGGAGAGAAAACCGTGTCACAGAGGGGAGGCCGGAGCTGTTTTCTCAGTGCCGCCGCACTCAGGGCTCGCCCCTTGCAGCCGGACTTGTCAGCTTGCTACAGACCTGCCCTCACCCCCCTGGTGAGGCTGACCAAGGGCATGGCTCGTGCTGGGCGTTGATTTCCCCCCAAATTCCCCATGAGAAGGCCAGGAGCAGCTGTAAGACGTTCCTGAGGTCGGCTCCAGAGGGGTGACACTGGGCAGCTGTCCACAGGCCACTCTGGACCTGACCTTCCCAGCTCAGCTAATCAGGGCCAGCTGCCAGCAGCCCCCAGCGGGAGGATCCCAGCGGAGCAGGGGAAGCAGAGAGCGGTATCTGTGCAGGGGAATGACTGCTTCAAACGGGGACGAAATCAGAAAGCAGGAAATTAGAGCTTCAACCGTAAAGTTCAAAGAACGCGGCGGGAAAAAAAAAGCATGAAAAATAATTTTGACACTTTGAAGTAGAACTCAATTGTTCCATTAAACTGTATTTTTAATAAAAAATAACAATAACAGCATTCCAAATATCTATTTTATAAGCTTTACTAATGTATATTTTTTTAATACATGTCAGAAATTCTTACTTGAGGCAAATGCAATATTTATAGAAAGCAAGAGACTTCAAAACAGCTCCAGAGACTTTAAGCTCTCGATTTATTCACAGATTTAGAATAACTCAGGAATACAAAATGACAAAATGTACATTTTTTATATTGTTTACTAATGTATTGTCTCTTGTCCCTGATCCGTCATTTTCCTGACTGGAGGAAACACATTCAGCTTCTTCACTCCCTTTAATGCTACACATTTCTGGAGGGAAATATTCCCATTTGGTGGAAATCTATCACAATCCTGTCTTGCAGAATATCACTCCCAGAGAATTATGTGAAGATCATTAATAAATACATTTTTGCAATGACAATCATATCTTCTTTGGTCACGATTTGTATCTATTACTCGCCTCAGCCTCTCCAGTTCCCAGAGAAAGCGCTGGTGAGAGTGAGGAAGAGCAGGGGCAGGCGAGCTCCGGATGGAAGCGGCAGGGAGGGTCTCCAGAGGTGCCCAAGGCAGCGAGGTGCGGGTCAGTAAAGGCCCGGGTGTCGCCAGCCCCGGGACAGCCCTGCTGGCTGCTGGCTCCGCGCGGAGGAGCGGTGCCCGGGCCCGGAGGAGCCTCTGCCCCGCGGGGCCGCGGCCCCCAGCCCCGCAGCCGGGGCTCCTCTCCCCTGCCGGGCCTGCCGCAGCCCGGGGACGCGGACAGCTGCCCCGGAGACTCACAACAGCCCTTCTCCCACATCGGCACGCCTCTCGTTTTCCCGACCAACGATCCGCACCGGCGCGTTGTTTAGGAAGTACATCTGTGTGCGGTAAATACCTCCTCCTGTGTCCTTGAGACATTCTCCAGTCTGGAGGCACCTCTGGAAGCGCAGAATTTCTGCTGGTCCCTTCTGCCCTTTCAGTGGGAGGTGACAGGTGACAGTTTCACTGGGCCGCCGGTGCTGCACCCGGGAGTGGCACTGTCCCTTCTCGTGTGTTTCTTCGTGATGTGACAGGGCACCTACGTTTTTGCAGCCAAACCCAAACAGTGCTGGAATGGAGCACTGAGAAATTTCGGAGCAGGCAGACTCACAGCCCACCTGTGCACAGCACAACATCACTGCAAGGAGGATGAAGGGAAAAGCCTCCAGGAGCCTTGCAGCACAAGCTGAACTCTGCTGTCCTGAGCTCTGGTGGAACAAAGTCGTGATGTTCAGTAGCAAATGCCTGATCAGTGAAATTTCCTAGCCAACACCATCTTTTGCTCAAAACCCATAAACTCTTTTTACTCACTTCTTTTTGTTTCCACACCATGTAAGTTTCCGGATGAAAATTGTCTGATGCTCTTCTAAAAAGTAATCTGGCTGTCTGATTTTGGGGTGTAAATTTATTCTACGTACTTCACTGTGTGCCTACCAGAGGACACTGTGAAGCAAAGGAATTTGACCCACATACACAAATAACTTTATGTGCAGCACAACACAGATCTGGGCAGACACAGGGTTATTTTTCTTTTCCAGGAAAATCCTGGATGAGAATTAGTCACAAAGACACGCTACCCTGGCAAGGGATAAGTCCACACTCTCCCAAGTGTGCTGCTGCTGCTGAATCAACAGCGAGAGCACTGGGGCAGCTCCGGGCTGTGCTGGACACACAGCAATAAACACCGGATGTGTGGATGTGTTGCTCCACACCCCACGGCAGCCACGAAAGGTGTAACTGCTGAAGGATGAGCAGCACACACTGCAGAGGGTTTCCACTCTCATCAGGCTTTCTCCAATGTTTCTAACTTCTACCACTGTGTGGGATTTCTTTTACTGTTAGGAATAAGTGCTTTTAAAATGGATGCATTTGCATGCATGAGCCCACAAAAGAGTGACTCAAAGAAATAAATATCAACAACTTAAAACTAAGAATAAATGCTGGGATTTTTTTTCCCCTGCTGATTCCTCACACAGTGTCTTGAGTCCAGCAGTTGGGCTTTAAGGAAAACCAGAAATTGCCCAATGGCATGTGACAAAATCATGCGAGTTGTTAGAAGTAGAGCCAGAGGGGTGGAAGAGACTGGTGAGTCAGCTTGTCACAGAAACATGTCCAGAGTTTAACTGGCTGTAAAACCCAACCAGGGCTGTGTGTTCTGGGGCACCAGGCCAAAACACGCTCAAGAGGCTCCAGCTCCGGATGACAGAAGCTCTACCACGCAAATAAACTGGGGCAGTTTCACTGCTGGCACCCGGTGCTCTTCCTGACCCGAGCTCTTTGATTTTATTTGTCCCAAGATACACAAACCCACTGTTTTTTTTCACAAAACCCGAGGGCAAAGCCTTGCTGACACCAAAATCGCCCCCCACGTTCCCAGCTGCCGCAGGAGCAGTGCTGTCATCAGGTCTCAGTGCAGAAACTGGATGGGGGAGTGGGGAAAAGCTGTTTGTGCTTTGGCCATGCTGGATGAGCAGGTCCCACCAGCTCCTGGGCCACGGGAGCTCCTCTCCTCCCTGCTACTTTGTCTTAGCAGGATCTCCCATTCTCTCATCTTGCTCCAGCGCTCATTCACAGGGCTGACACGTATGGCTGTACCCTGTGTGGCCCCTGCTAATTCATGACAACACTAGTGGCTGACAAGAGCTGGCACCTTCCCCATCAACACACACTCTGGGCCAGCATGAGCAGCAAATCTACGGTCGAGGAGTCTCTTAAAGAAAATGCTGGAGTGAGTGCTTGTGGCTGCATTGTGCAAGCACTGCTCAAGAGCCTTGGCTCCTGGGGTTGGAGTGTGTGATCTGACTTTAATATTAAAGCACAAATATAATGCTCCAGCTAACGCAGCCAGCTGCTGCACGAGGCCAAGAGGGGAGTTCAGAGCAGAGAAGTCCCTGCAGCCCATTAGCTCTCCGGGAGGCAGCAGCCTGGTCCTTCCAGCTGTGTGCCCTGGCTGTGCTCCACACACGTGAGCAGTGCGGGGCTGGCAGCTCCTCGCACGCCAGACGTGTCACACGCTGCTGGGAGCTCTGGGCTGCCCACCCTGCCCTGCCCCGTGCTGGGGTGACACGTCAGCCAGGTGCCACGGAGCCACAGCCAGCAGTGCCCCGGAACTGCCGGTGGGGAAAAGAGGTCAGGCGAGAAAAGTGATAATTCTACCTCTTTGTGTGTACAGATAATCAATAATTAGACCTCTTGCTGTGTTATATATTATCCTCTCCGGTGTCACTGTCTGCCCCTAAAAGACCAAAGTTTCCCGCTCTTCCTCTCTTTCCGCAGAAAGCTGTAAGTGACATCTGTGCAGGTCGGGAGCAAATTTTGTTCCACCAACTTCTGACACATCAAACCTGACAAATATACAAGAGATACAAGAGTAGCTGATGCTGTGTGCTCGTTGCCTTTGTGCTACATCACCACTAAGGAGCGTATAGAGGGGGCCAGTCCAGAGCCAAACTATTGTTTGCAATTGCCTTTTCCTTTTGACATTCTCGTCGTACGTTCTTTTAGGACTGTAAATCTCCTGCGATGTCTTTACAACACAGCTGCGAGGAGGCAACATCTAAAAAGCTGAGGAAGAAAATGTCCTGCCACCTGGGAGCAGCACTCTTCATCTCCCCAGTAGCATTCAGGAGTCTTGGGCCGCTCTGGCTCTCTTCTCTTCCACTCTGATATTTTTCAGTCAATGCGTGCCTGATTCTTTTTTTGTTCTTTCCTGAATTGCAGGTAGCTTTGAAAAAACACGCATGAACCAGCCCCGCCAGGTGAAAACTAAAGACTCCTGATTGCTATCATTATTATTATACCGCTAGACATTTTATTAACACTAAAGTGTGACATTTCCCTCCAAAGAAAGGCCTTCTCCTGCCCTTCTGCATGGCTACTTTATTGAATCCAAACTCAGTTTCCGAGGATCCTCACCTGTTTAAACGCCGCTGTATTTCTGAAAGCAATTTAACCTTTCATCTTTTATGGATGGATCCTTTTTTAACAAAAATCCTATAGGGCCATTTTTCTCCTCATCTCCTTGTGATCTCAGCGATATTACGTGATGTAGCTTTTGAAGAAGAAATGCCGAAACAGCAGCTTCACCACCTGCAGCTAATGCAGCAGGAAGACGGAAAAGGCAACCTGGAAAAATCCCTTTTCAACATTTCTCTCACAAGCTCCTGGTAAGAATCCCCCAAACCGAGAATGTCTCTTGCATAGAAATGAAGGGCAAGAGCTCA
Source organism: Chamaea fasciata (assembly GCF_029207755.1). Taxonomy (NCBI): domain Eukaryota; kingdom Metazoa; phylum Chordata; class Aves; order Passeriformes; family Sylviidae; genus Chamaea; species Chamaea fasciata. The sequence goes on along the minus strand of NW_027094105.1, from coordinate 10,049,587 downwards.
GGAAGGCGAGAACAGCCTGGAGATTTGCCACTTTGTAAAACCCCTCGGCTTGTTTTCCATCCTCTCAATCCATCGATGACTCAGACACCACCCAGCTTTAATTATTTATTTTTGGCAATGGCTGTGTGTTGTCCGAGGTAACAGGAACTCCTGGGATGAAGAACACAACCAGTGCCCAAGAGGCGCAGTGTTCAGAGACAGAACAGTTTTCAAGGCGTTGTTGGATGATTTTACTGCTTGCTTGCTCACGCGGGACCCTTGGTTCAATAAAATCAGACAAACTACAAGACACCAGGACGTATTTTCCCCTACTAAATCCTCTAATCCTGGTTCAGTCCGCAGCACGGGGAGAGATTCAGCCTCTCTCCATGCCCACACGAGTTTCTCCTTCTCCCTGCTCAGGTGTGTGCTCGCTGTCCCCGGGCAGGGATACACCCCGGGGCCATGGAGCCAAGGTCCCTGTGCCAGTCCTCACCGGCCTCGGCACCGGCACTGGGCCCCGGCCAGAGCCCGCGGGGCTTTGCAAAGATCTCCCTGGGCTGCTGCCCTCCCGGGACTGCCGGCACAGCCTGCCAGCTTGTCCTGCTCTTTCCCTCTCCCTTCTCTGTCCCTGTGCACAGCGAGTTTGTAGTTTTGGAGCTTTTGCTTCAGTAAAGCTTCCCCGGTCACACCTGGGAACATCGTCTCGCCATGGAAGGTGTCACTGTGCCTTTCTCTCCCAAATGAAAGCCTGTGCAGCCTCACAGATGTGCCACCTCTGAGCTGCAGTTAAAATCTACATTCATCGGTAATTTACTTTATAAAACACATTAATAAAAGTAATTAAAGCCACATAGCCAGAGCATCCACCAGCCAAAGAGACATCATTAAGATTCCCCGCACCTGAATAACAAGCAAGGAAAAACAACACGGGGATTTAGAGTTCAACTTGCAAAAGATAACACCATGCATTAGAAGCGAATGAGCCTCCCAATGGGAGCAGCACTAGAGAATGGAAAGAAAATAAAGTAGGGCAGTGTGCCAAATTCAGGAGGTTTTAAAAAAATAAGCAGCACAGCCATCACAAAAGAATCCCCATTTCAGCCCAGCATGGGAGGAAGTATGAACTGAAACCCAACGAGGATTTCCATGTTACTGTCTTAATTTGTAAAGGCTTTGAAAAATAACACAATGCTGAGCTGGTCTTTCTTTTTTGGGAAGAGGGGAGAGGGTCAAAGGGAACTGTATTGGTTATCAAATAATGACAGAAAAAGCTATTCTCTCTGGCTCTCCTAAACTCCCGAGTGACTTGAAGGGACACAAAACACATCCAAAGAAACCCTCGCACGGGAAGGCAAAGCAAAGCCGGCACCTTTCCCCAGCGTGCTGCTCTTGTGCCGCCGTGCCCGGGCTCCGCGCCGCGCTGACACACAGCGGCTGTTCCCAGAGGGACGGGGCCGCACCTGGAAACGGAGCGGGCCGCCTCTCCCCCCGCAGGAGCACGGCCTCGGGCAGCGCAAAGCGCCGGGCAGCGGCGGCAGCGGCACAGCCGGCGCACTCGGAGCGCCTCTGGCCGCTCACCACCACCGAGGGCCCGCGCCTCTCATTACTGCTCCAAGCTGGAGGGAGTTTTTGCTCCTCGCACCCACAGGGACTGGACGTGGAATCTTTTTGTCCGTATTGTCGGGGGATGCCGCATTCATCTCTAACTTTTTCTTTGCCTCCTGTTTTCAGACCTGTTCAGGGTCTTTGCTTTCCCCCATTCTTGCTCTGACAATTTTAATTGTACGAACCTAGCTTTTCACCTTTTGTTGCTCCACAGATACAGGAGAAGGCGAAATGCAGGTAGAGCACCACAAAAGCAAAAGGCAGGTGAGCTTTGAAGGAATAGGGATCTAGGAAAGGGACAAAAAGGAGCATAGAAATGGAGGGTTGATCTCTGTTGTACTCACAGCATGGAGCAAGCCAAGCAACAGCTACTGTACCTTAACTAGGCAACCGGTAGAAAATCAAACCTTCCCTGTGATCAATAGGATAATGGTGAGAGTTTGATTAGCCTTGGAAAAATTACAATAAAGAGAGAATTTTTTTCTCTCCATGGGTTGGGTGATTTCCCTGTGAAAGTTTTTACAAGAATGAGGCTGCATATAATGCGTCTTGTTAACCCAAATTACATGCACTCGAATTCCCTCTCTTTCCCCAAAGAAATCAGAGAAGAAATCAGGCGTGAAATGGCATGTGGGTGGGGCCGAGCCGAGCCAGCACCACTCTCATAATTAAATGAGACTCGCGGAGCCCCCACTCCTCAGAGCCTTTCGGGTTTTCTGCCGGGCTCTGCTCGGCGCCCACAAACACGGGGCTGTGCTACTTGTGCGCAGGTTTTGCACACTCTGTGCAGGCACAGGCGGCCCGTGGGAAAGGGGGAGCCGCTGGCCTTCCCCCAGGCAGGGAGCCCTCAGCCCCAGCCTTCGCGCTGCGGGGCCTGAAGCGTGCAGGAGCCCCGCAGCGCCCGGGCCGAGCGCACAGAGGTGTCACCCTGCCTGGGTGGGACACCCGAGGGGGCAGAGCCGCCCTTTGGCAGTGACACACCCACAACTTCCCTGCGCGCTTCTCCGCGTCCGGCGAGGCTGCAAAAGCCGCCGTGGTTTGGAGGGAGACAATCCCAGCCCGACTTTCCAGAGAAATGGGGGCGTTTTGACCCCCAGGAGGTTCCTGCAGAGCAGGGAGGGGCTGCATCCCGTACCCAGAACTCCCTGGGGAACCAGGAATGGTGATGAGGAGCCGCAGCAGCGAGGCTGTGCTATTCCTGCAGCCCACAGCTCCCTGGAGGCCGTGCACCGAGCACTCGTGTGGGCTCAGTGTCAGGTGTGGCTTTAGCTGGAGAGGCCCCGTGCTGGCCCGGTGTGACCCCTGCTCCCACTGCTGCAGGTCACTGCTGCGCTGTCCCTGCCTGTGGCAGGGGACTGGAGCTATGGACTTGGGGGTCCTTCCAACCCAAACCATTCTGTGATTAGAGTTGGAGCTGCAATCGGATGCACTTGGGAACTGTAACTCCCAATCCCCGGTACAAAATCCTAGGAATGGAATCCCTGTTTCCCAGACGGCACAGAGAACAGTGTATGAGGTCGCTACTATTACACACAGTGAGGGAAGCCCTAGTGATGTCAGTACTGGTGATCTGCACGGTGTGGTGCCAGCAGCGCTGTGCCTCTCTCAGTGGGGACCGGGGGCCCGGGCACACACAGCACAGAAATCTTCACTATCGAAGGACACTCAACCAAATGCAGGTGGAAGGAGCACTTCAGCCCCACTCTCGCAGCCGACAACGGGGCTGTCAGTAGAACTGAATGGCCAGCTGGATGTTTGGTTATGAAAAACAAGATGTTGTGACTCCTTGGCTCTGCCATATGTTTCCCGGAGCAGGGGTAGAGAGCTGCCGTAGCTTCCAGGCCCGCGCTGCTCCCACTCTCGGGCCCCGCTGGGAGCCCGGCGGGTGCTGCGGGGCTGGTGCGTGTGTTTGTGCCGCTGCTGCGCTGGCACCCTGCCTGCTGGGGCTCCTTCCTTCCCCGCCGCCTCCCTGCCGGCTTTGTCTGCGCCGGGGAGCGCTGCCGGTGCCCTGGTGACGCGAGGCGAGCCTGCCGTGGTTGCAATAACGAGCGAGTGAGAAAAGCCCCGGGGGAGCAGCCCGGGACAATGCACCCCCGGTGCTGCCTTCCCCAGGGAGCGGCCACACGAACAAAGGAGCCCAAGGCAGAGAGGAAAGCAGGTGGCACCGGGGAGGCGGCAGGTGGGAGCGAGACAGCGGCACACAAAAGATGAAAAGAGGAATGTAAGGAGAATATGAGGCTCGAAGAGATGCTCGATCTAGGCCAAGGGAACGCTGGAGAAGGAGACGCATTTTAGGCCATTGCAACAATGGGTTGTGAGGAGGTCTGCTTGAGAGAGGATCAGCTTGCCTCCTTGACTGGCAGCTGCTAAATGTGCCAGTAGCTCAAAAGGAGATGTTTTCAGTGCACGCACCTCGGGCTGCCCCTGCTGATGTGCTGCCTCAGGTCAGGTATATTTTATACACTATAAAACAGAAGAATTTCCAACAGTTCCTGAGAGTCTCCCCTCCTCGGCACTCATCAGAATGCACTCCTCATTCACAGTCTCCTTCTGACACTGGGAATATCTCAACCCTTAGCAACAGGTGATGACAGGGCATGACATGCTGTATCAGTGTTTCACTCTCTAGAAGATTAAGATTGGATTTCTCCCGCTTTTGCATTAATGTCCTGTGAGATGCACAGGGCTCAGCTTGCGAGAAAAGTATTGTGTTTCCTACACATGGACATGTGGCTGAGCTCTGCAACAACACAACTGACCTGTTGGTAATCCTTTCATGTCGTGCTCAGACCTTTACTCGGGGTCGACAGTGCGATGCTTTGACAATCCAGATGCCACACCAAGAACACAAAAACTCATTTTTCATTCATGCCCCCTTCAAACAGCAGAGATGGTCCTGTGGAAAGCACAGGCAAAGCTGCTTCTTTTAAGAGAGATTTTGTACAACAGAGTAGTTGTGAGATGACTCGGGGGTTCCCCAGCAGCTCCACGTGCCTGGCTGGGGGTCAGCTACGCCTGGTAACACAGCCTGGCTACTCCACAGAACTGATCAGGGGGTCACCTGATAAATGCCCACAATATGTGCTGCACACTGCTGCTTTTAGTCTCGGTCTGTGCCCAAAAGCAGTGAGGAGAACAAAGTCCGTGTTTTTTAGGTATTTACTTCTTGGTCTTGCTCTATCCTACATGTTCCTAGAAACTGTTAGGAAGTCTGAACACCAGCTTGTTTCCTGGTGCTGTGCCTCAGTGTAGAGGACTGTAAACCCAAAGCAGGAGCTCTGGGAAAGACTATGTTCAGTAGCAGAGAATCTGGAGGTTTAGTGTTAATCCAAAGAAATTGCTGCATCTGGGCCCCCATCGGCCCATTTTTGGAAATTCATGGAACAGGTTTGGCACACAGGATCCCGCTGGGGGGTCTGTGTGTGTCCCAGCACAGGAGCCTGCCCAGAGAGGTGACAGCTCTGCACACACGTGCTGCATTCCCCAGCACTGCCGAGCCCATCGTGCAGCCTCCCTAATGAATCCGTTAGCTGGATCATTAACAGTGATCAGCCATGCAAATGGCAAAGGAGTAACCAGTTATTAACAGAGGGCTCCTTTATTGTTTCTAAAAATAGGCCTGTGCAGTGAGGTGTGTTCTTGTTCTCTGTGCACGCATAAAGAGGAACTGCAGAGCAATAAACGTTAGTATTTAAAAACACCCGACTTAAGAAGGGCACTCTCACTATAACTTTCCTCTTTATGGAGGAATAACAAAGGATCCCTAAGCTGCTATGGTTCTACAGAGACTATAAAACGATTGTGAGTTTAACTGAATCTTTCCTGGGCTTGAAGGTATAAGATTAGTGTCTGTCAAGGGAATTGGCTTTCTTAATACTTGAGGTTCAGTCCAGCTGCATTTTCCCTGCCTTTTATGACATCTGGTTTTGTCACTTTCAACAGTTTGGTAATGCACCAAGATAAGAAACATACCCAAAATTAAACTCTGTTAAAGGAGAAGTCAGCTTTAGAGCTTCCTGTTCCAGGCTTTGTAGTGCTGGAAACTCAGCAGCCAGAATCGTGCGGCACCCGTGCAGTAAGTGACATTTTCCTTGTCAATTATTCATATGGAACAACAGATCTGCTGCTAAGTAAATACATTTAGCGACGAGAGCCAGCTTACAGCAGCAAAGAGCGGTTTGGGGTACAAAGGCAGAGTGTGCAATAGCTGGGTTTGTCTCCTTCACATTTCTGACAGAGCACTCGGCAGTGTGAGAGAGCACACAGCCCTCTGACACTCCCACAGCTCTTCCCTTCCCGGGGCAGCCAGGGGAGGCTGGGATGGTCAGCTGTTGTTACACACACCAGAGCCAGTTTTGTCCCTGACCTGTGCAGCAGGACTCTGAAATCGTTCCTCAAACCAAAAACCTTCCTGGAGGCCGGAGGCGCCATCAGCTCTAGCACAGTGACTTCTCCTTGTCCTAGAATGCCGCACTCCTGACCTCCAGGCCCACTGTTCTCCCCAGACACTGCACAGTGGGTTTTGTACAGAAGTGGGTCTTCGCCTTCTTTCACTTGTAAAGCTCCTCACACTTTACCTGTCTCTCAGGGAAGGGAGAGGACAGACTGCTCATGCTCTCCGGCATACCTGTGCAGGCTGTGTCCAGTTTCCCACAGCCCTGCACCACAGGTCCCTGCTTTCTCATCTCCAGGTACTGTACTCATGATCTAGTGCCTCCTTCCTGGAAAACAGAGATCCCCTTCAGTACCTTCCAACCTGAATTCCTCTGAGTCCGTGCTGTGGGATTGACTTGTGCCTTCTCACACATCCTGCAAACCCCTAAAGGCAGGTGCAAGTTTCTGGTTTCTGTTCTCCCAATAACGTGACCCGGGCCCTCCTGTCGTCAGCAGGGCCGGGTCAGCAGCAGTCAGGACCCAGAGGTGAGGCTGGAGGTGCACATTGTGGTCACACTCATCTGCTGCGGGGCCATTTTCTCATGGCCTCCCATGGGAAGTGCAATGACTTCCACTTTGCCTTTTGCCTCACTTTGGCACTGTTCACTCAAGGACTTCAAAGCACTTTCTCAAAATAACAGTAAGTAACCTCTGGCCAGCCTCCCTGTGCTGGCCACAGAGAGCCTGCGGTGGAAGCAGGAGGCAGGAGTGCTGCCCTGGCCTCTGCTCCAGCCAACAGGCAGAAAAAGAAAGAACAGAAATACCTGGAGTCCTGCCAGAAACACATTCTTCCCTCTAATGCCTGGCATCAGCTCCAGTATAATTCTAGAATTAAAACGGATTATATTTTTATGCAGACCTTGTAAAAGCAGCCCAGCTTCTGGTCCCTTCCAAGGCAGCTGATAATGACGGTACCTGAGTGTAAATGGCTGCAACACTCCTTGTGCTCCCAACACACATCCCCAGGAGCTGGAGCTGTTTTGTGAGGAGAAAGTAGCTCTACAAAGAGCTGCCAATGTCTTCTCTGAGACTCCTGTTTTGTGCTGGAATAGCCAGAAGGGACTCGGGAGAATCCTGCCAGTGCCAGCGAGTGCTGGTGTGTGCAATCTGTAATCTCTGGGATAAAGCACAGTGATAGCAAAAGAGAGCATGGACACAAAACATGAGTAGGAACCGTCTGCAGTCAGGGAGCTGAAGAGTAAAGAATAACAGAAAATAGCACTGTACAGCTTTTAGATTAATCTAACATGGATTCCTGAATTCCATACACACAATAGGGGCAGAACTGGAAAAGACACGCAGAGAAATGAAGGCCACAAATGGCCCTCGGTACGCTGAAAAGCCTCTCAGAGTGTGGGTGTAGCATGAGTGACACTGGCTGTGGTGTGACTTCTGCTGTCACTCAGCGTCTTGGGTGAGGAGCCAGCGCCAGCAGGGATGAAATGGAGAAACTCTGGCTCTGCATTAACTACAGGTGACTGAACAAGGTGGTAGGAGCACCCACGACTGATTCCTTTAAGCATAACATCAGCTCAAAAATTCATCAGCCCTGGCAGGGCCCGTCCCAAGGACTCTCCTACAAGGCCTGGCCAGGTGAAAGTGAGCCCTGCAGGCAGCTCTGGAGGAAGAGCCTCCTTGAGAGAAGCACAAGCTCCTGGCTATGAAACCTCTCCCCAGTCCATGGCAGCTCACACTTGTCTGCCAGCATCTCAGAAACGGTCAGATCATACAGGAACAAAAGTGGATACAAAAGCTTTTGAGCTACTTCTAAGGGATTTGTGCATGTGAGCTAACAAAGGCGAGTCCGTGGTCAGCAGGGTTAAATCCACCAGACACAGCCTGTGCTTCGGCAGAAAGTGGGAAAGAGCTGAAACTGCCCGTCTGGGATAATCATAAAAGCAATGGTAAATAAAGTGTTCTTCGGCCTCAAAATGTTTCATAGGACCATTAACATGTTCTCAGAAGGTCTGGGTTCAAGAGATGAGATATCTCAGGAGACTTGGTCCAAGCAATGATCTCTTGACCCTCTTATCTGTCTGTGGGTGACAGACCAGCCTCTCAGAAACTGCTCTTCCCCACATTCCCAGAATCTCTGCCCAGACTTGGGCAAGACTCGGCATCAGCTTCTTGCTCAATCACAGCCTGCGAAGCAACATTACAGAGCATCTCTTTTGTTAGTCTTTACTTCCAGAGGAAGGACAGCAAAAATGACTGACGAAACACAAGGAAATTTTGTGGGAAGGCAAAAGAAATAGTTGGTGAAAATCCAGTGTCTGTAGGCGGGAGGTTGAAATCAGAACAGAATACCTGGAACTTGCGCACTCTGATAAGAACATGAATATGTCTCTTGGACTCCTCCCTTCCTTGAGCCATCAAGGAGAGGGGTCTAAGAGCTGTGCCTGGAGAGCCACTGGGAGAATTTCGGGTTGGCTCTGTTGAGGGGAGGGTTCACCTCTGCTGTCTGCTACAGGCTTCAGCCAACACTAACAGTCCATGGGTTAGAGCTCCTTATCATTGATACCCTGTATCAGACCAGAACGCCCATGGAAAATCAATCCCCTTTTCTAGGAACACTAAATTGCCAAAGCCTGAGGATCTTCTCACTGGCATTGAGTAGTAACCAAGGAACATTATAGTCACAGTAATTACTGTGCCATGGACAGATAACAGCCTTGGTAGTTTTGTGTCACTGCAAGAAAAGTACGTGGTTGTTTGTGTTTGCAGTGCTGCAGATCCATTGTGGCTTTCCAGCACTACTCACCCTGGGATGTGGATGCACTGGAGAGCGGCATCACTGAGATTTATCAATTAAAACAGGTCACCACAGAGTGAAATTGTGCTTTCCAAATATTTGTGTCCCTCTTGTTTTGGCTGCTTTCTCCCCCATATCTACTGGGCTAAACTATGCAGGGGAGAGAACAGTTTCTTTCTTTAACAAAAAGCTTAATTATTTCCTTTTTTTCTAGATATCGTTGCAAAAGTCTAACTTCCTGTTAAGTGCTGAATTTTACAATGTAATAAATTGACAAAGTGGCATGTAAACAAGCTGTGTAAATATGTGTGCAGAGCCATGCCTTTTACAGGGCAAAGAAGAACTTGCACAGAAGTGGTTTTCTCCAGAAATAATAATTTGCGCAGCGTTATGCATTAGTACAATAAATGATATTGCAAAGTCTGAATTTGCTGACAGCAGGTTGTGTATTTTAAGTGCTACGTTTTGCTCAAATTTAAACCCCAAAAATATTTACTGGCCTTAGTTGCGACAAAAATCCAGTTATTGGGCCAGAATGAGCTGCTAACATCATGGTAATCTGAGCAGAAATCCATTAAACGCCCAGTGTATCTTTTTCCCCAGTCCTTGAGAAAAGGAATTGTCAAATTGATAAATGCCACTCACGGCCCTGGTCCAGCTCAGCTCTGATTTTCCCGGGTGGAATGGTGCTAAGGAGCACTTGTTTGATGAGTCTGAAAAGTCGGGGGAGAGTACAATTGCAGCAGAAATGGCAGTAATATGAATTTCTGTCTGTTATGCCTGTCAGTATTTGCTGCTTCGGTGGAGATAATTTTGGGGCTGGGCTGTCTCCTGGACATGGACAGCCTGATGCTGGCAGGAATTTGTTCGCTCCCACGGCGTGTTCACCTGCAGCCTGTGCAGAGCAGTGAGAGGGACCTCAGAGAGGTTCTTACAGGTGCCTAAGCCTCCTTCCAAAAGACAAAAAAATAGCAAACGCTTATTGGAGTGCAGCCTAATTATGTGGGGTTTTTAAACAGCCAGGAGGAAAAGCTAGTTTGAAAACCAAAATATCTTGGAGGCCCCTTCTGCATCCATAGTATATTTGATAAATTGACTTTTCTTCCAGGGCACACATTCAGCTTCTTCATTAGTATAATGATCCTTGGTCTTCTCTTCCCAAACTTAGATAATTTGAATAAAAAAATAAGTTTTATGAAATGCAGCCATTAATAGAGTCAATAAATTTTAAGCTGTGATTACATATCACCTGCAGCAATCCCATCCCTCTCTGCTGTAGATGAAAAAATATTCAGCATTATTAAAATACATTGTCCTCTCTCTGTTTGACAAGAATAATCCAGCGTGCTGGTGAGTACCAAGGTGACCTGAAAGTTTTTCTAGTACGTAATCCCCTCTTATATTCTGTATTATGCATGAACTCAGAGACAGAATATCTGCATTATCTTAAATAAACTAGGTAAAATGTATTTCAAAAAGCTTCTTGAGTCAAAAAGTAGCAAATCATTGTATGTATTTCCATATTTGTATAGTTTCATTATAGTCTTGTTCTAAGTTACTATTAAGTCTCTTTCATATTTAAAAAATGAACTACACACCTATCATGCAAAATGTAAAGAAGTATGTTCAACTAGTTCAAATTAGATATACAGTAAAAATACACTTCCAAAGAAATATCATTTCCATTTTTGTTCATGTTTTTAACAGAATTTCAGACTAATACATCAAATGTGGAACTGTACAAGAATGTGAAGAAACATTAGGATTGCAGTAGTAAAAAAATGTACAGCATTCAAAACCAACAAGCTCTAAACAACCAAACAATACCACAGGATTGAAACAGTCATGGGGACAACATAGGTCATCGGAGCCAGAGTGAATCCTAATGCACCTACATAAAGACCCTACATAGAATATTGTCTCTTATTTATATGCAAAATCCCTGATTTGATTAAACCAGACAATTTCTCTAATTGTCTCGTATAGGTTTCAGATAAGATTAACCCCTTCATGAAGGTCAGGTGTTTGAGAAGGCAATATTGAGAATTGGTTTGAAAGGTATTTCTATCCACATGGATTCAGGTAGTTAAGATACAAGATCACAAATAACAGCAGTACAATTTTAAAGAACCATTGGAATTGTTCTCCGCTACATTTGCCGTAACAATTCAGATTTCAGGATTCAGAATTTTTGTTCACAGGTTAATACACAGGGTTTTAATTACGGGCTGTAACCATTTAACAGTGGACCAAAATTGCCTTTTAAATCAAGAAAAGATCCAGCTTAGCATGGAAAAAAACAATAAAATCTCCAAGGTGATTGACAGTGAACAAAACGTTACAAATAGCAGAATCTCCGTGTCAGAACAGCTTTGAAAGGCAGATGTGTATCGGTTACAGTCCACCAACCAGCACAACATCCTTATCAGACATTTGGATTACGAGGAAAAATGTCCTGGATAAACCTGTAACATGTATAAATTCAACGCAAATTGTCTTTTTTAATGTCTCATCACTGTGCATAAACTCAAAGGACCCTGCCACCCCTGGGTTTGGTGACCAGCCCCCAATCCCTCTCACAGATCTCAGCCCGTTCCCATCTTTGAGGACTGTCTTGCTTTACCCATAGCTCACCTGTGGGTTTTTTTAAGCAGAAGTGTAAAAAAGGTTAATAAATGACCTAATTATGTCAGCTTTTCTATCCCATAGTCCTCATGCTCTGAAATCTCTCCCTGATCTCGACAGGAATTTGGTTTGCACAAGAATAGCAAAGTTGCAGCTCAGAAAGCTGAATAAAGGTAGCACTTTTAACACCAAAACACGGTTAGGAAAGAGTCCAGCCCACAATTTCATCGTCAATGCCCCAAGAAGGGCAAAGAACACAAATCTTGGCATCTGCCTTGCTGTTTATTTGGAATAATCTTTTAGTCGTTCTGATCCAATGGGAATGAGGGATTGGTTTCAGAGAGCTGGCCAGTACAACCCAACATCTGACTGAAAGAACCGATTGGAACAGGTTTGAAAAGGAACAACCATCTGCATCTTACGTAGCACTCCAAACCTCTAAACCTACTGGGCAAACAGCATAGTGTAGACTCGTTCTCATACATATTGAAACTTTGCTGAGGTATTTCTTTCATTACAGAAAAGCAACTTTAAAAACAATAGGAAAAGACCTCAAAATATAAGTTATATTCTGCAGAGAGTTTTGGGGAGAAGGAATTGAATTGTATTGAAAGGTCCATAATCATTAAAGGAATGACCACTTTTAGTGTCAATAATATATTCTTCCTTGGCTTTTTATTCCTTCAAAGCATTACAAAGAAATGTAAGGCTGTGACTTCATAAAACATAATTTTGCCTCAACTTTGCCCACCAGTGTTGTAAAATAACCTGAAATACTTCTGCCTTTTTCCTAGGGCAAACCTTCCCAGTGCCCTCCTCCGTGATGGACCGGCAGTGGGCACACAGCTGTGGGACCCCGCTGGCCTCCTCCAGGACACGGGGCAAGCCACACCTTGCGCAAAAGCAAGGTTCATACCAAACCTGGCCCAAGTCAGGTTTCCTTCATGCAGCAAAATGAAACGTCGTTCTTCTGTTTGAGTCTTACCGTTATCTGATAACTTCTACCTGCAACTAACATTATTTCTCTACAATGAAGATACCTAGACTGTTGTACTAGCTGGATTTCTCACCCATACACACTTTGGGAACCAGAGGAATGTGTACGTCACATTTGGGGTTTTTCCTAGGCAGACACCGTGTTTGAAGTGCATTTTTCTAACCCTTTTAGATGCAGTCAGCCTACCTCGATTGTGACACTAACGTTAAACGTAACTGCAGCCATTACCAAGTAGTTTCCATAAGTGGTTTTATTACTGGTTAGATTTTACAAATTCTGGTATTCGAACAGACTTCGACCTTAAAATTCTAAAACAACAAAGCAACCAATGAAAGGCTTAGGACTATTCAAAGTAACAAACTCGTTAACATTTTTGCCCTGGTCATAAATATACAGAGAGAAAAAGAGAGAAGTGGACATGGAATCCAAAGAATGTAGATAAAACAGTATATAAGGCACATGGCAGTCTTTGAAAATACAGAAGCTTTAGCCAACTTAAATTAATTGCTGTTTCCCTTGCTCAGTCCACAAAACTGTACAGTTACACAAATGTTGTGTTGCAATAGATCTTCCAAGTTATTCTTCAGTCCATACTCCGTAATACCAGAACACTACATTTCCTTCTGTTTTTTAGGAGAGATCCTAATTGTGGTTAGTCAGTTGCTCAAAGCCTCTATTAAAATACACTTGGAATTTCAGCTAAGAATAATTTCTTTTTTAAAGAAATTATTAAGAAAGAGTCATCAGAAAAGGTTTGTAAGAGTTGTCTGTGAAGGACTTCGAGATTCATGAACCTCAAGACTTCCGGGCACTGATGTCAAGACCGACGTCACAGTTGGCATAGTGGGATTAGTCAAGTCTGTTAAAGTAGTGGGAGTGCTGGATGGACTCATGGAGGCATTGGATATTTCTGAGGCGGGACCTGATGGGGTCCCTGCTTGGAGTGTTGAGTCTGAAGTCTTATCCACCCCTGTGTTCTCTTGACGCAAGAGGTTCCGTCTGAATTTGGCTCGAGCATTTTGAAACCAAACCTGAAATAGTTTAATATAACAGGGTAGCATTTAAAGACCTGCAGTGTTTAAAAACGCAAAAGCATATTCACAAATTCATCAGTGCTGGAATTGGGAAAGAGGTTTTTGCTGGCAACATATTGGAAAAGAAGTCCTAGCCACGAGAATCGGCCTCTGCCTGCAAAATATTCCTTCTTCCCTCTCCTTCGATCCCTGCAAACAGCCTGGGCCGGGAGTGGACTAAGGACGGAGGCTGGCAGTCTGTCTGTCTGCACAGGGTATGTGAAAGGATGCTTAGAAATCTGGCAGCGTGCAGAATCCTCGCCAGCCCTCGATCCCAGCAGCACTGGTCTGGGCAGGCAGACACCATGCACCTGCTGAGCACAAAAGCAGGACCTTCCCCCCTTGTAGCTCACGTCCATCTCCCACCAAAGTGCTGCTGGCCAGCCCAGGGCACTCTGCCTTCCCACGGGCTCTGCTCCCCCAGGAGCTCCCTCACATGCCTGCAGTGCTCCCCTCTTTGGAAAGGACTGTCCCTCTTTCTTTCTTTCTTTCTTTCTTTCTTTCTCTTCTCTTATTCTTTCTCAAATGCTTCAGCTTCCTTCGCCTGTTCCTGTTTCCTTTATCAAATGTTTTCAGTACTGGAATAACGTTGGGGGAAAGGGCTGAAAAGGCATTAAAGATCTACATTACATCAAAAACTGTGATTTCAGTAGGAATAGCATCCTCACGGATTTTTTTTTTTCCCCCCAGAGTTTCTGCTTCTTGCATTCTTTGTTTATCTGAGTGAAGGGCAGGGAAGGTGAGTGTGTGGGACTCCTGAGGACACAGCAGCCCGTGCGGACTCTGCTCCTGGCTCCGGAGCTGCCTGGCCCCGCCGCGGGACGGGCTCTGAGCTGAGCGCCGGGACGGAGCGCCGCAGGAAGGCGGGCGGAGCTCGGGGTGCTCCCACCGCAGTCCCAGCTCACGACCTGCCTCGGCTGCTTGGCCTTGCTCCGCCTTTCTTCACATCTCGGGATGCTCCCGCTGCAAATTCCCTCTATCGAGCGCTCTTCCTTCCCTGGAAAGCTTTCTCCCCCGGCCAAAGGTCTTTAATGTGCACACCCTGTCTCTCACACTCTCTCCAGGGAATGCCACAAGGAAATAATCCTCAGGCACGAATTCAAGGGCCATGCATACATCACATCCCTACAGGTCCTTCTTTCTGAAAGCTCAGTATTCTAAGCCAGTTTATGTTGGCATTTGCTTTGTTAAAACACTTAATTTAAAGGCTATTCATCAGTTTCATGTACAAAAGTTCTCTTAGACCAGCACAGGTGAAAACATTCCCATGATTTTGTAAGGGTGCAGTATAGCAGTGACCCTGCTACAGAGCAGCAAAGGGGTCCAAAAGGGGGCAGACCCCAAAGGGATGTTTTTGCCTGACACATTCCCCAGCAGGGTCCTCTGGTGGGACTGCTCAGAGCCCCTCGTGTGCCGGGGCTGTGAGTGAAGCCATCCACTTTGTCCTGGTCTTTTGCTCCCAGGACCCTGGGGCTGGCCCTGGGGCTGTCCCAACAGGGACAGTGCAGAGCCGCAGCCGGGGCTGCCCCGCCGCTCCCATGGGCAGCTCAGCCCGTGCACCTGGAAGGGCACGGCAGAAATAACCACCCAGACACACAGAATGGAAAGAATCCTTCCAGAAGGACTTATCTCACATCAATTACACAATTCCTTCGGGACTGAGCAATAAACAAAATCATTGGGAAGTATTTAGTGGGTTTCTGTCCAACTGTATCAGTACAAGGCTGAGCTATTTCAAATCAAAGGGGAAAATACAGACCAAAACTCCCAGTGAAAAATAAAAAGCAGCTGCAAGACCCACCACTGCTGCTCCCACACTCCGGTGAGCGGGGCCGGATGCGTGGAGCTGGGCACTCAGCAGTTAGGCAGAATAATATCTACTGAGGTGAAAATAATGCACTCCCTCTTCAGTGATCTGTGGAACAAATTCTTTGTCTCCACCAAGTCAAATAGCAATAAAATAACATCTCCATGTGATAAGGGAGTGTTGAAAATAAACACACTAAGAGCTGTGAGGGATATGGATACTGAAGTTAATGGGATCATCACCTGAGATAACTTTATTTTGTGGCTTGTAACACCTCCACTGCTACATCTGTTACATATTAGCTGCGTGAACAGCTTCTGCCAAAAAGAAATTTTTGAATCCAATTTTGCTCATTCACACAGCTACCTGGAGACATTTAGGTTCTCTGAATTTCCCTAACCAGTAAGTGGAGAAACAAAATACAGAGGACGTGACACCACAAAGCAGACTGTGTTCACTCACTGCACACACACTGTGATGACCCTGCTGTAATTAGTAACTGTACAGCCAAAGAGATGTTTAATGGGTGGGGGCTCAGGACGAGCCTGCAGCCTAAAGCAAACCTTCACCAAAGGGCAGCACACGTCCCCACGTGGGATGGAAATATTTTAGGCTTGTTGACTACTGGAAGCTGGACCAGCAAAGTCCAAATGCGTGCAGTGATCTCTGTAGGGTTCTGGTAGCGACTATACTGGGGACTGATTCAAGAAAAAACAAGTGGTGTACAAGACACACACTGAAAAATGATGCTTTGTGTTCCAAAAGTGCTTAGGCTGTGGATTATCTTATTCCAGGCCCCTGGGGAGAGGAGGTACATACCTAGAGCTAACACACCCCACCTCCTCAGGGCTATCTACTGTCACCTTCCTTTTCTAAAGTCACAGAAAGAAAGATCAGCTCCCCAAAGAGCAGCATTTATGCCAGTTAGGTTAGTTAGCTCACAATTAGCTGGGGCCGTTAATTATGAATGATAGCTTACAACGAAGGGCTGTGTTCCCCAGCTGTAGTACAAGAGATATATGAATTAAATTGCAAACGTAAACTTAAATTGGAAGAAAACAAAATAAAAATAGGTGTTAAAAATGTAAGTAAGTCTGCTATGGTTCTAAAGTGTCTGCTTTGGGAGAACAGTGTGCATTACAAAGTGTTGAAGGAAATGCATTCTGAGGGGCAGAATGTTGCATTTCCGGGCCATCCCACCACTGGACAAGTGCAGCTGGTGACAAATTGTATATAAAGCAAAGACATCAGTCAGGGCTTCCAACTCCAGTATCACAGAGCCTTTAGACAATCCTCAAATCCTCTGCTCATCCACCCAGTCCCCTCTTTACATGTCATGTGGGGCTGTCTCTACAGCGAGGGCACTACAGCTGTCCCCTAAATCACCAGGAGCTCTGCTCTGTGTGTTTAGGAAGTGCACCTTTCTCCTCATCTGCTGCCCTGCATTTCTCCTAAAATAAATTCTGTTAAATGTGTCCAGAGAGCCGGGATCCCTCAGCAGCTGAATGGAGATTTGAACACACAGAAAATCTCCCAGCTCCCAGCTCACCTGCTCGGGAGTGTGGCAGAGTTCTGGCTCCTGGCAAGGGTGCCCGTACACCTGTGAGTGTGAACACCTCTGTGCTGTGGGACAGGCTGGTGCTAACCATGCTTCTTTCCACCAGCAGTGTCGGTGAATCACTTTGTGTTCAGTAAGTGACACAGATGGAATGCCAGCCTTTCTGGCTCCAAAGAATTGACTAGTGATGCTGTCTCAGTAACCAACATCACAATGAGTTTTCCCAGCAGAGAGCAACCCCAAAACTCATATACATGACCCTAATTGCCACTCATGGGTAGAGATAAATCAGCTGGGCAGAAAGGTTGTAAAACACGCAAAATACGAGTTTGTGTTCTCACAGCCCAAATTAATTTTCAAACAAAACATCCATGACTAGAGAGTGCCCATAAGAGGTGGGAAAACTCAAGTGAAACCAGACAAAGTATCACTCCATTTTCTGGAATTGCCTCCAACAGCATCATCCTCAGGGAACAATCCTCACCACCAACTACTGTCTTCCACCACTGCAGCTAAAGGAGCATAAAGGAGTGTTTAACTGTGAAAGGAAAAGAAGTGAAACACCAAACACCAAAATGATAGCAAAACTTTGGTGGAATTGTAAAGTTCTGCAACAAACAAAGAAGGACCACAAAGCACCTTAAAATCACAAATTGTGACATGTTTAAGATGGAATGAGAAGCAATGAAGGAACTGAAAGAGGAACAGAAGAGTAATGGGGTGGAGCCCAATTTTGAAGACAAGGAAATACGTTCTGAATAGGAAGAAACAGAGACAATGGAACTTGGAAAAAAGATGCAAGGAAAGACCCATTCAGTGAAAGAGAAGAGAGAGATGGAAGTCGAAGTTGGGGTGGAATAACAAGGGAGAAGGGAAAGACGATCTAGAGAAAGACACTTCCCAGACACTGCTGTGCAGTTTCTCAGGTAATTCAGGTGTGAATGGGCAGACCTGGTCTTTCCAAAGTGTCTACCTTCTGAGGGCAAAATAGAGGAGAAGGGCCACTCGAAGGATGGACCAATGCAGTGAATTATTTCAGCCATGTGTCTGGTTTAGGACAGCTGCTGTGAGGCGCCACCTCAGGTGCTGGGGTGTTCACTCTCTGTCAGAGGAATCTGTTCCTCCACAGCAAAGCAGCCTCAGAAGAACAAGCCCCACGAAGCTCTGAGGACGCAGCCACAAGAAGTCATTACGTACGGTTTGTCATTTTACTGGGAAGCCTACCAACCCTCTGTTCCTTCTTCTGGTAGGTGTTAGCTCTGTAAGCTCCAGGCTCCCTCCAGTGAATTCGGCTTTCCTCAGCAGTTGTCTCCTGCCCTCCACTTGCCTGGGACTTGTGAGCTGTCCACGATGCTTCCCAGGATGGGCTCGCAGCCCTACCTGTCTCTAGGAAGGTCACAAATCCTTTTTCTACAATTAAGACCCATTTAAAATTTTCAGCAATAAATCCTGGAATGCCGTGGCTCCTATATGCCCAAGTTTATCTCTAGGTATAGGCATTTGGGTAAGTGCTCATTAAAATTGACTTCTTGACTCAGAACTATAAATTAAAATGCAGCTGAACCAACTAATACTGTTCCCTTTCCTTCCCACAATAGCTCAGATGGAGTGTGTTCCCATGAGCAAGAAAAAGTACTTTTAAAATGCAGTTTCGTTTCATTCTAAGTTACTAAACTATGAGTAAAAGTTTTGGAAAAATTTCATTTATGTCCCCTTCAGTTATGAACGAAAAGCCTTCCTCCTTGTCCTGATAAAATGAATTCAAACTGTTGATTAATTTCTTACAAAGGTAAACACTGACATGTTGTCTGAATTTCTAAACTAAAAGCTCTCTATTTACAGTGAGCACACTAACTAAAATAAATCACTTTCTTTTTACAGCAGCCTGGAAGCTAAAACATGCACCAGAATTAAAGAACTCCAGGAAAACAAGCAGGGCCCCAAACCTTCACAACTCTCATAAAATTTAGAACCCAAGTGATCTGCTTTAGAGAAACTGGGAAGAAATAACTCTTCTCATACTTTCTGGGAATTAACGTAGTCTCAGAGAAGCTACGAATGATTAAGAATCTCTTGAAAACCAGCAAAATCCGCGGCTTTTTAAATATAAAATTGATATTTTGATCCCTTCTCAAGGCGAAAGGCGCCTCTTACCTGAAGAACTCTTTTGGTGAGGCCGGTTTTCTGAGCTAGCTGTTTCAAGTCCTTGGCGTCAGGGTTGTGGTTAATAGCGAAGTATGACTTCATGGTCCGCAGCTGGTGGTGTTTGAAGGACGTCCTCATGCGCTTGGTTTTCTGATTGCTGGGGTATTGCTGGTCTCTGTCCAGGTGGTCACCATCGTTTTCATTGCAACTTAGAGCTTAGGGCAACAAGAGGAAAAGGCCTGTAAATCTCTTGCTCCATGACCGATACCGTTCACAATTTCCCTGAGTGCAGCAATTAAAATAACGCACCACAGCATGAACCAGCACAAACCCTGCCTGCCTTTGCTCCATTTCATGGATTTGTAGAGCAGTTCAGTCTGGAAAAGCCCTCTAAGGTCATTGTGTCCCACCGTTAACACAGCGCAGCCAAGGCCACCACTAACCCATGTCCCCAGGTGCCACATCCACACGCCTTTGGAATCCCTGCAGGGATAGGGGCTTCACCTTGCTTTTGGGGGAGTTTCCTAATATCCACCCCGAGCCTCCCCTGGCCCAGCCTGAGGCTGTTCCCTCTGCTCCTGTCCCTGTTCCCTGGAGCAGAGCCCGACCGCCCCAGCTGTCCCCTCCTGTCAGGGAGTTGTGCAGAGCCACAAGGTCCCCCCTGAGCCTCCTTTTCTCCAGGCTGAGTCCCTTTCCCAGCTCCCTCAGCCCCTCCTGGGGCTCCAGCCCCTTCCCAGCTCCGTTCCCTGCCCCGGCCACGCTCCAGCCCCTCCGTGTCTGTCCTGCCATGAGTGGCCCAGAGCTGCCCCCAGCACTGGAGGTGGCCCAGCAGTGCCAGCACTGGGGCCAGCACAGCCCAGGGGCCATTGGCCTCCTGCCCACCTGGGCACAGCTGGATCATATTTCTGCACCTTCCAGCCATTCCCTTACAATAACCAGCCTGCAAGGACCCTGGCCTCCCCCTCTGTGGCTTTTAAAATGTCAGCTCTGTTTCCTTTTCCCTCTGCTCCACCTCCACAGGACTTTTTCTCCACTTTCTGTGGGAGGACAGTAGCTGTCCTCAACTCCGTAAAGGGTTTTACTGTACTTGGTATCGCCATAAATTGCACCATAACACACAAAGAGAGCTGCACAATACACTCACTTAAATCTCAATGGAACAGACTAGTTAAAATCATAATTATTTCCTCCATCAAACTAAACCCTGTAGAGTACAAGGGAGACCATTAAATGAAACACCATAAAAGAAATAAAGTTTGTGGCTACCAGACAGCAAATTATGACTACAATCTGACTAGCTAAAGAAATAAAGCTGTTAATACAACATATTCACTGGCAGGCCAAATGAAAAATCTTTTTAATTATTTACACGTTTATACTTCCATTTAAAAGAACTGTTTGCAAATCCTAGTTTGAACGATCACTTCTGCCATATCCTTTTGAAATCAAGGAATGACGCTGGTGGATACACTTGCAGAAATCAAGCATAAGAAGAAGGTCTGTGAGAAACGAACACTGTAAAAATGATCAAGTAGTATTAAATGTTGAATGCCAAGCAAAATAATCTTGTAGACCAAAAGTAGTTTTTCATTTATTTGTGCATGCAGTAAACCTTAGAAACCCTCTTAAAATGGACTGAGCTTAAATCCAATAAAAAATTAGGAATATCACTGAAAATTAGCTCTGACAAACTGTTGTTAATTAGTTTTTCCTGTCCAAATATCTACAAGTCCCTCTTAATTTCCTACAAGTTTTATGCTAAAAGTACTGAAAGATCTCTACCTCTGTCCAACACAGCATTACCAAAAAATTACTAAAAAATTATTTTAAAACCTGAATTGTTGTTAAGTTTCTTAAATACATGAACAGGCTTGTTTTCAATTGCCCACTTTTGCTGTTTAATTACAGCTGAGTACATCTCATGCACCTCTCTTTATAGTGTTACTTGATTCATGCTGTCCATCAGTGGGTCTCAGCCCTAGTGAAAACACACACACATTCTGACAGGCATGTATTAAAAACGGATTTTAAAAATGCACGTTAAATGCACGGATTCCTAAGCAAAGATGCACACAGGCTCCCTAAGCAGGTTTGCAGCAGCTCCAGTAGCTGCTTTACAAACCTCAGCCTTTCAAACCCGCTAAAAAGCTGCGCTACAATACAGAGCAAGGCCTGCAAAAACTCACCTCTGAGCCCAAAAGCATGGTTGCTTAACAGATATGCCCAAAGTGTCCAAAGGCTCGAACTTTTCTGTGTGTTTCTGTACTCCTATAATTTAAAAAGCAGCTAAAAAAAGGTACTGTGTACAGAAATGTGAGCGTCTATGTGCGTGTGTGCGTGCATGTGCATACATTTGTATAAATCCTTTCCAGACCTCCGGATCTGGTGCCAAATTTTGGCCATAAGAAGCATTTCTGCTTGTTTTCCTGCAGCATGGAAAACTGCAAGCACCTGAATTTAAAAGGTGTAAGATACCTGAAGGGAGAGAGTAACAGTGGAGTAGTAATGGAGTTGTTTGGGATGTGGCCAGATCTTTTGGGGTTTAAGATCTGAGATCTAGTTGCCCCTCTGAAGTCGTCACATGTGCTCCAGTCTCCTTCACAGCCCCAATTCCTGATATAAAGAGCACTGGGATAAATAACACAACAATGCCCATAGAAAATTCTGTGATGGAAATGCTTGTTTATAAAATGTACCCAAAGAATTTTAGATATTCGTAATGGAAAAGACCTTTGTGCGTCATCTTAGAGGCTTTTGAACCCTCCAAGAAATAACAAGACAGACATAGGAGGAAATGCATCAGAGTATCTGTCTGCAGGACTGAGGTCTGGTTCCTGTTAATATGCAACAAAACAAAGCCTAGGGCTGCAAGGAGCTGGATTTTAACATGTCCCATAGAGAGCGAGATACATTCAGAATCCAAGGATATAAAACCGATTCTAAACCCTTCCAGAAGGGAATGAGGGCGAGCTTTACATCAAGCCCTGATAGGAAAAGGAACAACTTACTCTCGGAATTTCTCATCATTTTACCTGACTATCCACTAAGTAAAAACAATATTAAAATGACAGTAAACAAGTACCATTTAAGAGTGGCAAAATGTCCTTGCCTCTGACGGAAGTTGCGGAACAGATTTTGAAAGTGCACGAGGGCGTGTGCCGTTCGCTGTCTGGTGCAAGTGGTTTGGCTACTCCCAGGCATCACCCAGTATGACATAAATAGTCCTAGATGGTGCCAAGTCCCCTCTTGTATTTGGTTGTGGTGCCTGGCACCATCCTCAACAGGATATTTTTATTCAGTCTAATATTATCTGCATCTCCCACAGTATCTGCAATGTCCATGGGTGTTGCAGGCACAGACACACAGAGCGGGCCAAGGGTGTAAGTGGAGATTTTAAGAGCTGAGGAGTTTCTGCAAAAGGCATCAGGGTGTAAAACTAACACTGTACATGCTCCTCACGCAACCCTCTGTTTTTCAGGCACTGTCTTCCCTGTTCTTTTGTGGTGTCCTGTGTATCTCCCAGAGGAATTGCTGAACTATCCATATGTAACATTTCCATTCCACTGCAGCATCTCAGGCTCCTGCTGGGATTTCAGAAATACAATTGGTAGAATTCCAGTCGAATAGAGGAGCCTCAAATTAATGAGTGTTTCACTTCTATTTTTTGATAAAACAAATTCTGGAGCAGTGCCAAGGCTCATTTTGACCCTAGAACATTTCTGAGGCCCTGTGCCTTTGCCCAGACCTCACACCCAAGGCATTGCCCTGCCAGCCTCCGCTGGTGCAGCAGTGGCAGCACATCCACCCTCAGCCCCACGTGGGCCACCTGGTCCATCACAGGGTGGTGGTGTCCACGGGCAGCATCACTACATCCCCACAGAGGAAGAGGAAAACATTTTGGCTTGATAGTGGTAGCCGAAATACCCTTTGCAGATTAATGCGTAACACCTCCCTAAACCCAACAACAGGAGCGTAAAGCAGGCCGTGCTGGTGCTTCTGTAACAAAGTCTGTTCGAGGAGGAGAACTTGGAACATTGCTTCACCCTCAGATCACCAGAGCCCCCCATGGCTTGGGATTCGGGGCAAAGTGTGTGCTTAGTAGTTAGTAGGTTGCTAAGGATATGGCACATGGAGATGAGAAAGAGAAATTTCCTTTGGGGGAAATTTTGTTCTTAGTAGCTTTTGCTTGACATGTTAGATTATGCCAAAAGAAAGAAAACTAATCCTGATTCTGAAAGAGTGATGAAACGGGAGACACGTTGTGTGTGCATTATCTCTCAACAGTGGCTCAGGAACATACACCCCTTTCCTCCTGTAATCAGAGTCAAGGGGGTGTTTTAACCTCCTGCTGCCTGGAGAGGGAACTTGTGATTAACTAGAGCAGGCAGGGGTGCAGGCGCATTTGCTGTTCGGTCGGACGTGCAGAGGACTTCGTGGTACCCATATCCTCAAAGGGGACAGAAGTGAGACAGAGTCCCCTGAGTGGTTCTTGGGACAGGAACAGACATAGTCTTTCTCTTTGGAGGAAGGAGAAGACACTTCGAGAAGGCAGATTCCCGAACTTCTCACCATAAGAATTGAAAGGGGTGAAGCCGTGGCAGTGGGAGCAGGCAAGGCACCCCTGGCTGCTTCTGAGGTGCCTGGCGGCACTAAGAGGAGCGTGTCTCTGCCAAGCCACGGAGCAACAAACACGACAGCGCTGCCTCAACCTTGACATTTCAAGAATTGTTTCTGAGGAGATAAAGCCAGCCAGCCTTAAGGAGCCCAGGCCCAGCATCACAAGGCCAGGACGGAGGAGAGCAGCACTAGAAGCCCTCTTCCTCCGGCCTCCCCCGGCCGCCTCGGACAAAGGAGCTGCGCGTCCCGGTGCCCCCCGGGGCTGCCTGAGGACCGGGCCCCCCGGCCGCGGTGGCCCCCGGGGGGAGCGCGGCCGGGCCGGGGCTGCGGGGCGGGAGAACAAAGGGGCCGGCGAGGGGCGGCCGGGCCCGGGCCCCGCGGGAGGAACCGCCGCCAGGGTTTTTCCCCTCAATTAAGCCAATTGAATGGCGCTGAATGGCCGGTGCGAGTGCGCGGTCAGTCCCTGAGCGCCGCGATTAACCCGGGCGGCCCCGGCCGAGCCGGGCTCCTCGCTGCCCGCCCCGCCGGGGGAAGGGGCTGGCGGCGGGGCTGCGGCGGGCTCCGCTCGCCGGGCCTGCCCGAGGGCAGCGGGGGGAGCTCCCGGGCCTCCGCTCGCCCTTCGGGGCGGCAGCGCTGCCGGCGCCCTGCCCCGGCCCCGACCCCAGCCCCAGCCCCCTGGGGAGGGGCCAGATGCGCCCGGGGACGCCAAAGGTGACCACGGCCCGGCGGGAGGGGGAGAAGGGGGAGAAGCAAGAGGAGGGGGGAAAGGGACAAACCCTAATTTTTCCTAGGAAATCTCTGCAAGACATCCGATTTAAGCTGCGATTCCCGTCTGCTCGCTCTGTCACAGTAGTCACAGGGAAGCTTCTTGCGAGCTTTTAGTCCCAAGGGGAACGAGGAGGGAAGAGAGATTCGCTCCTCAAAACTTTCCAGACTTCTCGCATTTTTGTCAGGAAAAAAAAACAACAACCCCAAACCACTTTTGACACAGCCACTTGAGAGGGTCAGCTCCAGGCGTCCCCGAGCCCTGCCGGGAGCTGGGTCGGCGCCTCCGCAGCCCCCCCGCCCCCGGCAAAAGCCGCCCCAGCCCCAGTCCCCATCCGCCGAGGATGTGTATCCAGCCTGGATACTCCCTCAGCCTCCCAGCGAAGCACGAGGCATCTTCCTGCTCGCAAAGGAAGGAAGTGTTTCTTAATATCTTGGCTGTTTGCACAGATTATGGGTATTTTATCAGCTCGTCGTGCCCCAAGTTTGTGCAAGACATCTGTCATTTTCCAGGGTATTTTAGTGTCTTAAAGCCAGACTAGATACAAATGAATAAAACATAGCAGACTGTGGGAGGTTTGGGGTCTAATTCACAAAGGGAGTATTCAGAATTCTTTACAGGTGCTCCTGTGTTCAGCAAGCTTTCAGCCATTGATTTACTGACCTAAAAAACCCATCAAACTCCATTCCAACAAGTGAAGGAGGAAATTATGATCACAGGAACACACTTAAAAAAAAAAAAAAAAAGAGAGAGAAAAGAAAGAAAAAGAAATCTTTTTGAAGTTTCAGCATCCTTCTAAGCTATTTTCCACTTGTCAGGCTCTATCCACTTCTAAACCCATCATCCCCCTGCAAACGGAGTCTCGTTTAAGTAGGAAAAAAAAAGTCAGCCTAATTCGTGTTGCAGATAGATATTTGTTACAATTTACAGAATTATTTGAGTCTCGACTCTGCCAAGTTTATGCGCCCCCCTTTTCCCACCACCTCTGGGTGTAGATTTATTTACACAAAGTATTCTACACAAATTACCAGGAGGACAACATTGTGCATTTCTAGTGCATTTCTTAGAAGGAAATGACAAGTTCCACTTAAAATAAAAGGAGAAACGATCACATTTTTAAATGGTTTCTCTTTTAAAGGCACAAAATCGAAGGCTCTGCGATAATTTACTCGTTTGTGGAATTTTACATCAACGAGCAACCCAGTCTGATTTCCAAGATCAATGGCACTTATTACCGCATAAATTAGTCGATTACAGGTCTAGTAAATAGTTTAGCAGATAAATAGCTTAAGCAAAGAAGCCAAAGGTTACTCGATGAAGATCTCTAAAGTTTCAGTTGCAGGCTCTAAACAACTATTAAAAGACAAAAAAAGTCGGTCGGCAATTATTTTGTAAACGAATTTTTCCAAATGCAGTTGAAGGCGGTTTATTTAGGAAGTCAGGGAGCAGTGAGACTTTCTCAGGCTGTGCTCCCATCCAGGACAGATGCCGCTGATTCGGTTTACAGGTCCTTTGAATCTGAACATCTGCCCTGCACAGGGAGACAGCGGACGGACAATTAAAAGCTAATCCCTCCGAAAAAGGAGAGGTTTTTTAACGGGAAAGACGCATTTTTGATGCAGGTTTTAAAGCTGAACTGATACTCGCGAGAACACTACATCCACCTTTCATCAACCTTCACCACTGGGACTACAACTGCTTTTACTGCACTACTTCCAAATTATTCAGCAATTAGTTCAATCAATAATAGCTGGCAATTTTGTTCCCGAGGTGCGTCTGGCGGTTAGAGATGCGCCTTTACTCCCTGCCATTTTCAGCGCAAACCACCCCGTCTCGTCCCTATTGTTACTCGCTTTAGCCTCCCGTTGCCGGGCTGCCTCCCCCGGTCCGAAGTCCGAGCCCCCCGCCAGTCCTGCACTTCTGGGTGTCCCCCCCGCGCCTTCCTCCCCCCGTTCCTCCTCCTCCTCCCCGCGCAGGCGGAGCGGCAGCCGCCCGGCGCAGCCCGCAGCTGTCGGGGCACGCAGAGATGCGGCTGGAAACAAACCGCAGCAAACTTGGCCTTTACTGAACGCCCTCTCCGGGAAAGAAGAACACGTTAAAGGCAAATCTGCGCCCCACGGGACACGTCCGAAGCAGGTAGGTTAAAAGAGAAAACAGGCTGGCACGAGCGGAGAAGCACGGAGGGCACCGAGGCACAGAACCGACGCAGGGAAACGAGTTCGGTGCCCGGGGTCTGGCGGGACGGGCCGAGCGCCCGGCTCGGGAAGCGCCGGCCTGGGGGGAAGCCAACCTCCCCCTCCAAGTCCTCGAATAAAACCAACATCTAAGAATTTGGTTTTGTCCAAGCTTTTTTTTTTTTTCTCGTTGCATACAAGCAGCAGAGCAGGAAGCCCCCGGAGAGGCAGCCGTTCCGGTGGCAGCTACGCGAGAAGTGTAGCGAGGGGAAGAGGGGAGCAGGGATTTGGAGGGAGAGGAGGGGGGTGGGGGGGCAAGAGATTGCTCGAATTCCTTTGCCTGTAAAATTACAGTGCTGCGGCGGTGGGGAGGTTAAACGGGGAAACACATCGGAAAGTTTGCTGCTGGATACAGAGAGCTGCTGCCAGGCTCGCTGCTGCTCCTCCGGCTGCTGGGCTCGGTTCGGGGGCAGGGGCTGTGCCGCGAGGCAGCGATGGGCTGCAAAGGGGGTGCTGCGAGTTTCCCGACTCTTCTCCGAGCCAAGTCTCACGAACAGAACTCCAGCGGAACTTGCCCCCGTGTGAGCAGGCTCTGTGCCCGGTGTGAGCGGGCGGTGTGAGTGTGAGCAGGCTCTGTGCTGCCCGCACACACCTGCTGCCCGCGGTCCCTGCCCGGGCACGCTAAGCCCTGCACCCCCGTCCGCCTCCCGCCGCAGACCCTTGGGAAACGGCCACTTCCTCTCTCTCTTTCCTTCCAAAACTCGGGGGGGGCAAGGGCTCAGGACAGGGCTGAACAATTCACCCGTCAGCAGCTTTAGAATGTAGCCACTAAAGAAAATTCACGGGTCTCTGAAGTGCTAACTTAAAATCTCTGGTTTCCAGATTTTATTTCAGGCTGCACTCCCCCTTCTTCCCCCCCTTAACCAGATGACCTTGCTTCAAAACATTTTATTTCCAGCTGAAGTGAAAAATGCTAACATATTAGCTTCTGTAATTGCAGTTTGACAGCACTTGATCTCAATAATTATGCTGCAGCTAAACTATTATTAACAGTTTAAGCTAAAATAAACGGAAATCCCCCTTTGGAAGTGAACGGAAACAAACCATTTGAACTGTTCTGAGGGAAGGTGGGGGTCTCTTACCTGCATTGTAGGCTGCCAGATCTGCTCCAGGCCCCGGGCTTTTTCTTTTCCTGGGTCTCCCCTTCTGGACAGTCCCCACGCCATTGTAATAAGGCAGTCCCAAAGTGTTGGCAGAGCCCGCTCCCAAAGCCGGGCCCTTCCCAGCGGCTACATCCGAGTGATTGAAATGCACCTGGTACTCCCCCTGGATGAGAGTCTCGAAATGGAGGCGGCAGTACACCAGATTGTCCTTCATGCCAAAGTGATCGCCAGTGGTCAGCATCTTGTTGCAAGTGGTGCAAGTGAAGCAATTTAAGTGATATACCAAATCCCTGGCCCTCATGACCATCTCGGAGGCAGAAATCCCCAGGTGACATCTCGCACATCGCTGCACCGAAAACCTCCTGCAGAACAGAAAGGCCAGAGGAGACAGTGAGAGGCGCATTCCCCCCCACCCCGTCCTTCGTCGGTTCTGCCCGGAGGGCGGCAAAGGGCTGCGAGCCCCGGGGCGGCCACCTCGGCCGGGGCAGCGGCACAAAGCCGGGGCGTTAGCGGAGACCAGCCGGCGGGCGTCCCGGGACGGGAGCGCGGGGAGACTCCGTCCCGTTGCCCAGCTCGCAGCGCAGCTCCCACCAGACCCCACCAGGGAAAGGCGCCCACCCCCGGCCCACGAACGTGCCCGCAGCCCCGGACCGCAGCAGGCACCGCCGGCGGGCGAGGAGCGGCCCCGCTGCCGGGCCCGGCCCCGCACCCGGCACAGGAGGCCGGGCAGGGCACGCCTGCTGAAGGCCCCAGTAGCCAAAGCAGGCTGGGGGAAGCTGTGCCCGGGCCGTGCCCCCCTCCCGGCAACACGGGACCCGTCCTCAGCACGAGTGTCCCTCCCCAGGGGGAGGTTTTAGGAGCTCAGAGCCTGCCCCACGGGTCCCCTCGGCAGTCTCGTCGGGACGGGCTCTGCTCGGGAGCGAGCGGCGGGCAGTGTCCCCGGCCCCGGCTGGCGGCCCAGGGCAGCAGTACCTGTAATAGTCCTCCTTGCAGTAGATGCTGCCGTCCTTGCTGAAGCAGGTGAGCTCGGACTCCAGGTTGAGTTTACATTCACAGCACTTCAGGCAGCGCATGTGCCACTGTTTGTCCACAGCCAGGAGGTAATAACGGTCGGAGATTTTACCCCCGCAGCCGGCGCACAGGGCAGCCCTGTCACTGCTGATGGAAGGCATGGTCTGCTGGGGGAAAACAATTGCAGACCGTTAGCGAGAGGGAGAAACTCTCGAGCACGGCCGGGCTGCCCCCTCCCCCTGCCCGGCCGGGGCCGCGCTGCCGCTCTCCTGGCAGAGGAGCGGGGGCTCCGAGCGGCCACCCCGACCGGCCCCCGCGCCCGCTCCCCAGGGTCTCGCCGCATCCCACCTTCCCGGGAGGAGGCGGGGAAGCGGGCGAGACAAACAGAAAACCACCCTGGCTTTTAGGGGAGGCGTCCAGACCAGACCCAGAACTTTTTTTTTTTTTTTTTTTTTTTTTTTTCCGGGTGGATTTTCCAGTCTCAAACCAAGAAAAGATGCTGTTCAATAAACAGGCGCGATAATAACAGCGTAGGGCAAATCGCAGATAGTTAATTTTAAAATTTATTATTATGGATATACGAAGAGTGTCTGCATAGTTAATGCTCTGTGAGTGCGTGTATGTGGAGCGTGTCTGTGTGTGTATTTTCCTAGCTATAAAATTCCGAATGAATTACGATCAAACCCCCAGTAGTCACAGTGCTGCAGACACAGCTCTCTGCAAGCTGGTTCCAAACAACACGGATCGCGATCTGCTGTGACCCAAAGCGCCAAAGGGATCAGTAAATAAAGCTGCGGAGGGGATGAGCGTTACTAAATCCGAGGTGCAGAATGTTTTATCAGGAAAACGAAACAGTGGGAATTGTGTAGGAATGAGAGTGGGTAAAAACCAACAGAGCACATTAGATTATGTTGGGATAAACTTGGAAGCAATAAAACTAAATATAAGCCCTATATAATTTAATAGTTTAGTGTCAAATCGCAATCCAATCGAAACCCTCAAAAAACCCCAAATTCATAGATATCCTGTCAACTTCTACCGAACAAGAAAGAGGGAGAAATATCGGAACCGTTTAAAGTGCTTATTTATTTCAGTAGACACCCTAAAACAGCATTCGGGAGAGGAGGCTCGGTGGAGCAGCGTCTGGGGTAGACCTCGCAATATGCTGCTTTCCACTTCGGTCCCAACTTCCTCTTACCCGCTTTGCACAAAAGCCCACGGCAGATCTGTTCTTGTGCACGAGAACCCGAAACATTTCCTTACAGCTGTGCCCAACACGCAGTTTGTTTTGGTTCGGGGCGGGGGAGAAGTTGTTTGTTTGCTTTTACCTCCTCTAGAGCCTTAAGTCCTCGCGCAAAGCAAAAGCAAAGACAGCTAATCGGAGGAAACCGAAAGGAGCCGAGGCTGATTTTCCAGCACATGCCAAACCCATTGCTTTCATCCTGTGCTTGCGGGGATCACAAAATCCCATCTCTGTGAGCACTCCCGTTTGCACCGCATCATTCCCACTAGGAGAACTCCACACAAATAAAACCTTGGCACTCCACTGGTGTTAGTCACAGGAACCCACCGGTAGCTTGTTTCTTTAAGGCATTAACTGAACTCCAAGTAGGGATCGTTTTATAACCAAAGTCGTTTCTTGTAAATCCACTTTAAATGAAATAAAGATATTTTTTCTACTTTGCTTTTCCAGTAACAAAAATATTCTGAGATCTAGAAATGGTATTCAAGGATCCAGTATTCCAACCCACTATTTGTTATATACACACGTGTATCAGTATAGTTTATATATAGTTAGATAAAACTATCACGCCACAATATTTATTCCAGCAAAGATCATTGGATGTTGTTTAACTGTACGGAGAAATATTAACTTCTAAAAGAAAACCAAAACCGTTTAGATTAGACATCGCATCCCACCCTTTTAGTACAAAGGCCGTTTCCCAGCCAGTGTTTCAAGATTAAATAGTCTCACTGTCACCTTTAAGCAAATTTCGCATAACATTACAAGAAAGAACACATACTGATGAAGTTTGAAAACCTGAGAACGGCTCTTCCTTGCATATGCCTGTATCAGTTTACAAGACAGCTTTTAACCAGCGCACGAGATAATTTCACTTCAGAATTGCAATTTCTTAACCAAAAAAAAGGTATAAAAACATAAATTGTTCGATCACTTAAGACACTTCAGAAATTTCTTCCACTTTGCCAGCTTAACGCTAGTTAGATGGATGCATCCTTTTATTATCTAAATGTATTAATATACAAGGACTACGCATCAGCAGACAAGATAAAATGTGGTAAAGTTATAAAAATTCGCATCCATCCGTTTCCCTGAGACATATCTTCTAATTCTGTTTGCTATGTTTTCAAACCCACATATTAAAATTATTTTTAAAACCCCATGAGTTAAAGACACTCGTGTTTGGTTTTTTTCTTCTTAAATAAATGCTATAAAGACTACCTCCATGAAGGCATCCTACCTGAAAAATAACACAGAATTGGATTCTTTGGGGTTTGTGTTTCCATTCTGCAGACAAAAAATTCGCCGTGCCAAAATGTTATTGGTATAAAACCACACTTTGCCTCTTCCTAAAAACTTTGGAAGGCCGGACAGGCTGGGGGAAGGGAAGGAGTTCTTGGACGCTACCAAAAGGCTGGTCTATCTGTTTTCTCGCAAGAGCAGCACCGTTCATTTCACCCGAGCGTTACTATTACTATGCATATTATTAATAATTAACAGTTTCATGCCTTTCCCCACGGTTTCGTTTAATCTTTTGGGGTGCCTTTATGCTTAATTTTCTTCTGATTTAGTATTTTGCTTACGTTTCCCCCCGCTCTGTGATTTTAAGGCAAAAGCTGTATCTGTGAGGGGTTCGGTATGTTTAGGGGGGGTGCATGACTCTCCCATTCCTTCGGCTCCTACCGTTTCCGTCTCTCCCCTGTCTATAGCCGAGCTGATGGCCGGTGCTTCGCTTTTGGTTCTCCGATCCATCTCGTCGATGACCCCGTGCATCTCCGAGCCGGAAAGACTGTGGAAAAGCATCGCTGAGGACGCAGAGGAGGAGGGCCCGAGTTGCTGTTGCTGCTGACAGTTGTCGGGGTCCCTGCAGGAGCCCAGAACTTGCATTAACCGGAGCCCTCCCCCATGCATCTAGCACGGCCGCCCCGTCTCTCCTTGGGCACCGGGATTTTCCCCCGGCAGAGCTCTCCGGAGCGCGGCGCAGGCACTGATCCGAGGTTTCAAGGGATGGGGCGCAGAAAAGGCGGGCGGAGGGAATGAGGGAGAGGGGATAACTGGTGGTGTAGGCTTCGGGGCTTGGATCTAGTCTGTTGAGCGACCCCGGCACATCTCTCTAGGAGGCTTCTTCAGTGCAGGGCTCATTGCCCCAGGTGCAGTCCCAGGCTTTATGCTCTGGCCCAGCTGGCAGAAGGCTGGGCACGCTTACGGTTGGGAGGGATTAATAAATAGTAGAAATATTAAAAAAAAAAATTAAACCATCTTCGGTGAGAAATAAATAAGAATTAGAAAAAAAAAATTACGACAAGCCCCTTACATCGTACTGTGCGGAATTTAGAGGAGGAAGGCAAGGGAGAGGGAGGTTGCAGCAGGCGGAGAGCAGGCTGGTGCTGCAGGGAGGCTGGGGCGGATGCCCACCGTACGCACTCACAGTCCAGAGGGCTGGCAGCGGCGGCAGCTCAGGGGCAAAGTTTGCTCCTTCCCCCGCTCCTCCCCCAGCCCGCTGGAGCTCATTGGGAAAAGAAAAAGCCAAGGGGAAGGAGGAAGAGTTGGACGGGCACCAGATGGGACGGGCACTGGCGGCCCCCTCTGTCCTTAAAGCGGCGCGGCCCGCGGGGCCCGGGGCGGGAGCGCAGCCGGAGCCGGAGCCGCCGCGGAGCTGCGAGCGGCGCGTCTGCAGCGCGGGCACCGCGCGGGGCTCCGCGCCTTTTCTACAGCCCCTCTGACATCATGTCCTGCCCCGCCGCCATTGGCTGCGCCGCGCCCGGGCCGCCGGCATGTGCTCGGGGCCGGGCGGTGTCCCCGCGCCGTCCCCGCGCCGTCCCCGCCGCCCGGACACCGCCACAGCGCTGCCGCGTCCCGCTCGCTCCGCGGCCTCGGGAGCGGCCCGGCCCCGCGCGGACCTCGGCGTTTGTCGCCCGGTGACCGTCGGCGACGTGTCGGAACGTGGCGCACCGAAGGGACTGTGGGGCACAACTCCGCCAGCACGCGAGAAGGAGGCGTTCGAGAGTTTGTTTCCACTCCGACATCACGGACACCCCAAACATTTATGACTAGTTGAATGCACCCAATTACTCTCGTTATGACAAATATTCAATGTTAGGATGGAATAACTTGAGTCACTCCAGTTTGAGGAGCCTTCCACAAGCCAAGGCCTCTTGCACCTCTCGTTTCCAAATAGACTGTAAGAAAACCAGGCCAGGAAGGTCTCTGAACTTGAGGAAGAGCTTCAGAAAGTCTCCAGGAAAGACAAAGAGCGCACAGGGAGACTGTTCATGATGTCTAAATATTTATCCAGGAGGTGGGTAGTAAGGAAGGACTAATTACCATTAAAGATGTCAAATATCGCACTTCTAATTATGTTAGCAAAGGTAGCACGACGGAAGGTAAATGTGAATGCACATCTGAGATCATGAGACTCGCTGCCTCATCCGTGCCCATGAATTATTACATCACTCTGCTCATTCCCATCAGGTGTTGTTTTCTGACAGAGCGATTTGCCTCTTACAGGTGTAGTGCAATTAAGATTATCCTTGCTAAAACTGGAATTTTTCTGTTTATAGCCAAACTGTGCTGGGTTTATGCATTCCATTCCTACAATAATTGAGCCTTTTTATCATCTTTTTGTTGGGATTGCTCTGAGTAGTTAAAGACATTTGCATGTCACGGAGGAGAACAAAGTGTCTCTTCTAGAAATGCATATGAAATAGCCACAAGACCCCTCAAGAAACCATACAGAATGGAAGCTAATTTGGCATCTGTGGGAACTATCCAAAGTCTGTCCTAAAATCAGACCTTGGAAACAATGGAAGTTCATGTTTGAATTCAGATTAGAATCCTACAGCACCATTAGTGGCTTTGTATAGTATTTATCTTGATAAAATCATCTTTCCCTTCCTCCGTACAGTTGCGAGATGTTTTCAAGCCCCGTCTGTGCTGGGAGCTTTGCCTCCAGGAGCAGCTGTGGATCACTGCTCACCAGATAGCACGGAGCCCGTGGTGGGACAGCACCGGCTCACCTTTGCTCAGGCAATGCTGCAGTTATCCTTACTCACAGCTGTGTACCCTGCTATCCTCAGACGTTTTCATACCAGATTAATTCCCTAGCACTGAATTGATTACGTACTTTTTGCAGTTAAGAAAGGTCATGGATTTGTGCACTCTGACATTGCTAATTATCGAAATGATTTTAGGTATTTAACAGAATTTAAATACAGTATTTTGTGCTACAGAATTGCCTCGGTGGATGGAACCAACAATACCAAGAGCACGCTGAAAAAGTATGGCACGGCCTACGGTTCACAGGGTATCTCTGATTTTCTTCTAACGGATATACAAACACAAGAAGACATCCAACCCTTGCTACCAAAACACAAGGAGAGTAACAGAATGTAAACATAAAGCTGCTAATGTACACACTGACACATGAATGACATTTACATTGTTCAGAATAAAATCAAGGATACTTTCAAATAATGAGCCACAGAAAAATTGCTGGAACAAAATCGTCTTCAGAACGAAACGCAGGCTCATTTGAAATGAGAGGTTTTTTTCATTTAAAAAATGGTGCAGCTAATAATAAAGTCTTTTAACCTGTATTTTGTTATAGGTGACAGGTGAACAAATCACAGGTCTTGAGTTTCTCTACCCTGCCTCTCTTGGTAACGTCATCTCCAGTACCATCTGCTACCTACCAGACAAACAGACCAACCACATAATGAGGTACCAGCTTCCACCCAGCTACCGTGACTAAATCAGAACAAAAGATTCAACGCCTCCTTCAACAAAGGAACACAAGTCTAAGCTGTCTTTGCTAATTGCTGGGTTTCAGGTTGTCTGTTACAGATTTTAAGTGAGCTACAAACTTCCATCAAATACTTATAGCTGTTGGATAAAGATACTAAGAATAAAAGATAAATGAAAGCAAAAGGTAAGAGAGAAGAGAAGGAAGCTTAGAAAATAAGTAACTACTTATGGTAATTTAAAGACAGTGGAATAATATAAACATGAAAGACCAGGGGCAGAGTGATTGATATCTCATATGTTTTCGATGCCCCTACGGTTATTAGACTGCAATATATGGGAACATACAATAAACTATGAATTAAAATGTAATTGTAGCTTCAGGCATCTTCTTCATTGTCTGCTGTGGTGTTATGTCTTCATGCACCGTGATTGACAAGGTGTAATTAATCATCTTACTCAGTTGTAAATATGGGCACCCTTCACAGTAGGCATCAGGAAGTGTGTACCAGCAAAGGAAGCAATAGTTGACGCTGAGATACCATTAAATCAAAATCAGAATGCCTATATGTTCAGAAATGTGTGTTTGGTGTGATGCTGTTATCGTTTATTTCTAAAATACTGTACCAACAGATTTACTTGATTTGCAAGTTAACTACAACATTAACTGGTTTTATTTATTTTGTCTCTTCTTCATTTTTATAGGCAATGATGTTGTTCTCCTAAAATGTGAGCCAGTTTGCTTCCTGTCAGCAAGTGGAGCCCAGCTCAGCTCTTCCTCTCCCCAAGTTGCTGCAGACAGACCAGCAGCTCCGTGGACTGACTTGAAATGGTTCGGGCAAATTATTACTCCATTCATGGATCACCTTCTGCACTTCTTATATACTGAGTTAGACACTTCGGGTCATTTCAAAGTGAAAGAGAATAATGAAATTATCTTAACAAGGAACACTGTTCCATTTAAAAATAGGACATTTATTGGCACCAATGCTGTCCCCAAATTGTAAATCAACATCTTTTAAAAGATCTTTTTTCAGTATTCAATATCTGGTATATCTGTTTCTTTTTATAAATGATTGCTATCCTTATCTAGTGAGTACAGAAATGGTGTCTGAGTCATGGGAAATTTAAGTGGTTTGTCTCAGGAAAATTTGGTGGTATGCATGTTTTTGATGCATGTAGAGCTGCTGAATGAATAATTGGCCCCTATTTAATGTCCTCTGCTTTAAAGCTGTCTAGTACATTTGCTGTTTAAAAAAATGTCTTTCAAAGCTGTTAAATATGTAACAAAAAGAGGTTGCTCTCCCCATTCTGACATGAACAAAGCCATACAGTGAGCTGCCCGAGGTACTTCCAGCATGGGATTAATTACAAACACAATCATAAATGGAAATTTTCAAAGTTTTCCAATTCTTTTTCTTTGCAATGCCAGCTGATGAGTGTTTGATAAAAGCATGCAGTAAAAATATCAGCCCAGGAATCAGCTATTAAATATTAAGCCAAGCATTTTTCAGAGAGTATGGGATCTGTTGGATCCATAATTCCACCATTTACCCCTGATGGAGTGAGATCTCTGGCTGTCTTCAGAAGCAAACCGAGCTTAAAACAGGAGCGCACTCTCAAGAAGATGATCGACTAAGAATGTGTTTTATTTTGATTTGAAAAACTGTCAATCACAAATAAAAAAAGACCAAATACTATTATTATATATACTAGCTAACTGTGTTTGTCTGGTAAACCAGGCATATGCAGGAAAGAGAAATAATACAGTTTAAAAGGAAAATATTCCGAAGGTTTTGCCCAGATGTTGCGCTGGAATTGTTGTTCCCTGGTACAAGCAATTGATTTCAGAGGAAAATACAAGCACGTATCTATAGATGTGTGAGAGAAATAAGATGTCCAACGTCTCACATATTTCAGTTTATAGAGCCACAGCTATTTAAACAATTCCAAAACTGCCTCTACGGGTGTCAAAGAGGGAGGGAAATCTTCAACCACATGATCTTCTCTCCAGAGTCCTGTTAAATCCACTGAACTTAAAACAGAACAAGAAGTGTGAAATATGGGTTTGAACATGTTATGTCAGAAATGTAAAGGTTGGAAGCCTTTTTAGTAACCGATATTAATATTGTATTAAATGTTATGAAAAGGTAGGTGTTGGAGAGAAGGGCTGGGCTCATGTGCAATTTTGTCAAGGTTTTTATCTGTGATTATGATTCCAGATGTATCTATTCCCTGAGGAGAAAAATGAAGTAAAGTTGGCATGTGACATGTGTTTTAAGGTGTTTGGCACAGTTTCCCAAAGTGATGACAAAATGTTCATTTTTATTACAGTGAATTGGTAAAGAAAACACGATTCTGAAGGTCAGTAGCTGTATATTTAAGATAGCTTTGGAGTTTTATTTTGGGGAATGCACATTTTTGGTGATGCGCTTAGATCTGATTGCCTGACA
Source organism: Chamaea fasciata (assembly GCF_029207755.1). Classification (NCBI taxonomy): domain Eukaryota; kingdom Metazoa; phylum Chordata; class Aves; order Passeriformes; family Sylviidae; genus Chamaea; species Chamaea fasciata. The sequence goes on along the minus strand of NW_027094105.1, from coordinate 10,012,442 downwards.
AGCATCGACTATAATAAATAATGTAAATAGAATAACTTTTACAAAACATGAAGTGGTAATTACTAGAAATTCAGTAAATTCATGCACGAACATGGCAAAGAATGCAAAAAGGTCTCTTTTTTGCGTCTAAGAGTGTAGCTGCTTCTTATTAATTTTTTAAAATCTGTTTACTGCAGACTTATTGCTCTACAGTTAGAGCTCAAATAATTGTAACAGGGTCCTTTGTAGGAAGATGTTTCTAATGTAAATGGGCAGATGTTAATTTTTTTAACGAAGTGGGGAAGGTTATTTTTTTTGGGTGAAGACTGTTTTGCCCAAACACAGGTCAGAGTTGAGATGAGCGTTCCCTGCGGCTGCCCAGCTCCCCCCGTGGTGTCCCTGCAGCCCCTGTGAGTGCAGCAGCCCCGGCAGCTCCGTGCTGGCAGCAGGGCACCCCGGGCTGCAGGACCAGGCAAACACTCCCTCATAAACATTTTACAAGTTCAGCATCCACCAATCGGCGAGCTTTGGGAGCCTGCCCCGATTGGGTGTATCAGGGATTTGGTAAACACGGCTACGTTACAAAAACAAGGTTTGTAGAGAAAGGACTCCAATAGCAATGCCTCCTTTGAATATTCAGAGCCTAAGAATATGATTAATTCCATACTTTATAAGTAAACTTCCCCAGCTCCGTATCCATCTGCAAATATTCAGAGTGATGTGCTCAATACATTCCTTTCTGTTCTACAACCACATTTCTTTGTGATTTTAACCACATCAGAAAGCACTTCAGATTTCTAACACAAATATTCAATGCATTTAACGTAAGGAAGCTTCCTTTATTGGAGGTGATTTGGAACATTTTGTATTTTATAGGTATATTTAAAAGGTTAGCAGTAGGGGGGAATCGTCTGTGGAAAATCTGTCTACAGCTGAAATTCTTAGATGCAGAAGTGTTGCTGAAATGCATAATACATTTACATTCTTTTGTTAAGTAGCTTACAGGGCTATCCTCTTAGCTACCAGATACCCAGATCCCTTTTTATTTATTTTTTTTTAAAGTCAAATACTATTTCTTCTCTTTTTCTAATTTGTAATTTTCAGGAGTCTATACATGGCTTGGGGTTTTGTGCGTCATTAGAAGATTTTCCTTTCCATGGGCTTTTTTACTTTTTTAATCTACAATTTTCAATAATCTTCTGCAACTTTATTTCATCTTTAGTGCATGCAAAGAAGCCCCTCATTGGCTAGTACATTGCTGATAATGATTTACAAGTTTTCCCAGATTAATTTTCCATGGGGCAATTTTACCCCAATATAACATAGCTCCAATTAAAAAAAAAAAAAAAAAAGAATGCCAAAGGTTAAGGTGTTTTATAATACAATTTAGAAATTAATTTTGGAAGTTGTTGTGTTTGTAATTTAAATTTAGAATATATATATATTTTCAGTATCAGAAAAATAATGCATAGAATTTAAAAATTAGCAGTCTGGTGTTTCCCAGCTATTGAAATGTGCCAGCCTAATGAAGGCAGAAGACTTGCCCACTAGATTTATTTTAAAGCAGTGCTTTTAGATAGTCATAAATTAAAATGGCAGTTTTCAACTGGATACTTATTACTATTTTATTTGATATTTGCGAGATACCTGACCATTTAATATTTATCCTTTATTTCTCTGAGCTGATCTAATTGCACCTCTCTATTTTGCATTTATTTCTCTTTGCAAACACTACATTATTCACTCTCTCCTGTGCTTATTAAACAGTGCCACCTGCACCAAATGAAACAAAGCTTCTCCATCAATCTATCCCAGCTAAAGAACCCTGACTATATATTATAATTAATTGAAGCTCAATTGAACACTTGAGTCTGAACTAGATACAGTAACCTGAAAAAACATTTAAAAATTAGGATGTACTTTAAAGAAATCTTTTAAATGAAAATGTTCACTCAAAACTGAGAACCTAACCTTGCACCAAGCACTCTTCATCAGCTCTGCACAGTACCTCAAGTAGCAATTAGCAGGTCCTTTAATTAATTAACTATTCCCTGTACATCACAGGGATTTTTGTGGCACTAACGTCATCCTTCATAAGTGAATACCAAATCCAGTCAATATTTTGTCACTCCAAGCCCTTCTGTGGACTACCTGAATGGCACCGCCTGGCTCAGCGGCAGCGTTTCCCAGCGCAGGAGCAGGTATGGACACAGAACTTGGTGCGGCGGGGGAGCGGGGACACGCCGAGCTCACACGGGCAGGGACTCTCGGGGCACCCTGCGTGCAAATACTGGCAGCAGCAAGGAGCCAGAGACGATGCAAACCGAAACAGTGGCACTGAAATCTTATAAATGTACTCGAGTAAGATGATTTTCCTTAAAAGCTGAATGCACTGTGAACTTTGCAAGTGCTGGAGGCTGTGCTGCTGTGCTGCCTCTCGCTCACACTGCCCGCTCCCAGACAAGAGCAGATTAATTAAGTGGCAGGTCAGACACGAGAAGGTGAGAGGGCACTTCCCACCAATCCGGGACATTTTGCCCATTTTATACTTTACAAACTTTTTATATAAGCATGGCTGATTCTTTTCAACGTAATTGTCATTTGGAAAATATTAAGTAATTTTAAGGGAATTACCACCTGAGGATGAGGCATAAAATGCGTATTGCTGGGTTTAAGATCTCCAAAGATGCACTATGTAAATTTGTTTGTATAAATATGTATAAGATATATCACAGTATGAGGCTGTGTGTGTGTGGATGAACATATGTGTGTGTAACCATCTATCTATTTGCAGATTCAGACACAGACATATGCTATAATTTTCTTAGAGGCAAATATCTGCAGAAATAATTCTTTGTGTTCAGTAGTTTTCTTTAGTGTGCAGTGAGTTTCTCTTCAGAGCTTTCTGTGTTCAGGACAGATGAATGTATGTAATGTATAGTATCAGGAAATCAAAGTATGCCTTGTATGATTTTGTAGGAATTATACATTAGCATTCTCTTTCAACATGTGTAATATTTTTGGAACTAACCTTATAGATAATTTAAAAAATAAACAATATATGATGAACTTGCAGAAATGCATGCTGTAGAAATCTCAAGAAAGAAGGAAGAATTATTATTCAAATATTTTGAGATGTTTGCTAAATTACATTATAATTTAAAAAACCCACCACATTTAATTTGAACCCTTCTTGAGGAGTAACATGCATTCAGTTACTAAAAGATAGTAAAAGATAGCAACTTACTGATCCCAGTAAGATTTGCTATTTTCTAAGAAATTTCCATTTTCACCTTATGGTTTCTCCCTCATCACTGTTTTTGCAAGTTCAGTTAAAAAAATTTTGCCATGAGCAAAATGTAAAGGTGAACTGATAAGCTATGATTGTATCTCTGGTTTTGCTGTGTAAATCTGCTCTTATCAATAATTCACTATTCACGTTCTACAAAGACTCTGTTTTTACATTTTTAATTAGCACTTAAATTTTTACAAAGATAATTAAAAAAAGGGAAATGCTTGGAGTCTTTATGTCATAATTTACTACACATTTTTTCCAATAGATTTGGCAAATGAATACTCTGTTTTGATACATCAATCTCAAACAAAGGTGGACTCTGATGCAATTTTTCACTGTTCATTTCCCTGAACCTTTTGGGATATAAAGAATCGTGAACAAATACTTAACAGCCTGATCAATAGCCATTGACCATTTGGAGCCCCTCGTACCCTAACAAGCACAGCTTGATCATGTATATTTGATCATGTAAAATTTCAAAGCACCTTGATACAGCAGAGCAAGGCTTTCTATGGCATCTTTGTGTTATTTCCTAAAGCACATATTTCCCATGATTTAGCTTTACCATTAATGGAAACTTATTGCACATATATTTGATGAAACTCAAGATTATGAATTTCAGTGTTATATATCCACAGTATTTCATATGAATGGCAAATATAAAACACTATTCTAACATTTTAGGATAGGGAACTCTGGATGTGCCTATGGATTCAATGGACCCCAGAGTGCAAATCTAAAAAGCCCTACCGTTATAAATCTTGCATTCCTGTTAAGTGTTGGCATGCACATTACACTGAGGTGTCTTAAGTTTATTTTAGCGGAAAAATTGCAGTAAAAATCTTTCCCTTGATATCCTTTTAAATATATGTTCACATATGTATAAAATAAAAAATATTCATGTTCGCAGCTGTGTTAGCCCTCAGCCTTATTAATATCATGGAAAGAGATAAAGATCTAAGCAAAAAAATTTACAGTGAAAAATTTCTTTGCAGAACTTTATTATTGTTCATAATTCCACATCCAGTGTTTTTCATACAGGAATCTTGGTTTATCATTAAAATATAACACTGATGCTACATTTGTATAGCTGCCTTTTCTGCTTATAATCATAATGTTTATTCTAACTTTCTGGGCTTATTATTTTAGACAGATATCAGTTTAATTAGCTTAAGCTGTCATACTCTAAAAAATACAGACGGGTTGCCTGGTTCGGGAGGAGGAAGGTGGCTGCAGATTTCAGAAGCAGAGACAGTTAATGCCTTGTACATTATCATGTAAACAGCAAAAGGACAAAAATAATTACCTGATAAACTTTCAATTTCTGACTCTCCCCTATATGCTTTCTGACCAATTTTTCTATAGAAAATCCATTCAAATTAGGCAAGTCCTCTAAATATCTGCAGCATCTGCTGGTTCAGACACCTTCCTTTATGCAGAGTACCATTTTCATATGATAATACATGTAATATGATATAGAATGACAGAATGCATGACAGTTGCCCATAATACATAGAAAGTCACTCAAAGGACAGAAGCGACATTTGGATAATTAGCATCCATTGGGCAGTCAATCATGCGAATAGAAAAAACTGAACAAAACCCACAATGGAGTTAGAAAACAAAAGGGACCCTAGCCAGTCTCAGGATTAACTGCTCTAAAGCGATCTAAATGCTTTTGTATCTAAAGAACTGAGGCTCCCAGGGCTGCCCTGTTCCCCTCTAGATACCCAGGGAACTAATTGTGGCGATCAAAGTTAAAGCATTCTCTCTTCTTTATAGACTGCTAAATACACAGAAAAATTATTTCTCCATTCGTGTTCATTAAACTATTTTAAAGTTAAAAAACTGATGCCACGTTCTTTTGCCAAGTGAAATGAGCTAGAGTATTGAGATTGTCCTGCTTTTATGAGAACACAACAGACCTTTTAATTTAAACTCTGCCTTTGTTTGATTAATATTATTTTGCTGTGTCCAGTCTGCTATCTCTTTCATTTTGGATAATGAAGGCAATTGTCATTAGAAACTCCTGTGTGAGAAAAACCTGGAAGCAGGAATAGGAATAATAATGATAATAACAAAGCCCATTAACAAAATTAAGCAGGAAAGGTCTCACAATTTCTTAGCAGCTTCCACTTCATAAAATAAATAAAATTTTTTGTCACTCAATATATGCAGCTCAAAATACTTCCTTTCCCCAGATTAGGTGGAAGATGAGGGCAGCCTCCTTTAAAGCTCCATCTAACAGAAGAGAAAGAGAAAGAGAAGAGATACAGAGAGAGCCCCAGGATGTGGAAAGTCATGAAAATACCTACCCTGGAGACAGTATTCCCATAGGATCCTTTTCATACAAATTCCAACTTGCCTAATGCCCTTAATGAATGAAATAAAAAGAGAATTCAGAAAGGCCCATGCTGATGGCTCCTGCTGGAAAGTGTGTGGTTTAAGGCATAGCTGCAGCAGTTCTGGGAGGGAATCAGCTCCGGTCCCCATCAGCCAAGCAGACAGGAATCACTGGGGCGAAATCTTCCCCCTCACACATTTGCAATTGACTTGAAATAACATCACGACACCTTTGGATAATTGACGCCTTCTTACCTTTCGTTGTCCTTTGTAATTAATATTTGTAGATCTAGAGGTTTCTGCCAGCCACAGATAACAGGAAGGTGGAAGGGGTGGGGAGACAGAGCGCGTGTGTGTGTGCGTGAGTGTGTGTGTGAGTGTGTGCGAGAGAGACAGAGGCAGAGGCGAGGAGAGAGGCAGAGAGAGGCTTTGGTTGTGTCTCTGCTTGGGGAATGGAGTGCTGGTGTATTTGTGTGGATGTGTACTGGGGGCTTTGCAAACCTCTGGAGCTCTAAAGGCAAGACAGAAAGTGAGGAGTAAGATGAGCTGGATGTCCCCTGTCAGTCCTTACAGAGTTTCAGCAGCCGTGACCTTCAACCCTTTAGCTGTGTGTCAGCCCCAACTGCAGCCCCCTTGCCCAGCTGCTGTGCCAGCCTCCCAACGCCGAGCAGGGAGAGAGGACAGCAGAGGTAAGGAGGCAGAGAGAGATTGAGATCAGAAGGGCTTTTCGCCCAGTCAAATGGGCCTCTGGTGACAAATCAATCACGGCCCTTTCAAACCAATGGTGCTGCCAGTCTCCAGCTCACCAAGCCCTCACAGCCTCCCCCGGCTCCTCGGGCTCTCCTACATGACACTCAGCTGATGACGGGGGCTCCAGTCAGAGCAGGGCTGCTTTTTACACGTTCATTTGGTCATTAGCATCATTTCTTCTCTATCTCCCCCTCTTGCTCTGCCTTTACCTACCATCTATTTATTTATTAAATATTGAAAACTAATATTAAAAGAGGGACTGAAATAACCAGAAACATTTGCAAATAAGTCGGTTTACCGCCTTACTAAAGGAACCCAGATTTATCTATTTATTTCATTCTGTACTCTTAGGAAGAGCTACCTATTTGAAGGTAATGAGTTGATCTGGTCAGTATAATCAGGGACAAAGAAAGGAGGCCTTACAAGATGCTCACTTCACCTCCTCCTTCCCTTTATTCATATTACACTAATGAAAAACTGGCTTCAGTGATTTTTCCTGCTACACCCATAGGACAAGAATTACTTTTCAATTTTCTTATTTTGCAGACATTTGTTAAAATACAACATTAGGTGCCTTTTAAAGCTATGAGGAAGTTCCTTATCTGGAGCAAATTTGCATTGTCACTGAAATTCTTGTATTTCAAGGAGTGTACACTAATAAAGCTCTAAATGAGGTAAGAAAAAACCCTCAAAATTTGCTACTAAATCCTAATAAGTACTTCTTTCAATGCTGACCTTCTTCTGAATATCTGAAAAAGTGTTTTAAAGGAGTTACGAGAGAAACAGTAACAGAAGATGTCTTAAAAGTTTAGGAAGAACAAAGTACTCTTGCAGATTTTGTGATCGCAGGAATCGCATTCTCTGTTTCCTCCTCTCTTCTCTCCTTGCCACCCCCCCAGTTTTTAGTACATGGGGGGGAAAATCAAAACCAGGTCTTAACAGAGTATATCTTGCTCTAAGTCTTGTTTACCCCTTCATCCCTGGAATAAAATCCTCCAATACAACCACCACCCCCCAAAAAAAAAAAAAAAAAAAAGAATATTGCACATTTAGGAAGGGGAGCAGTCCCTTCTCGTCCTCGCTCATGTCCAGTGCCTGCAGCCGGGGAAGGCAGTGCATGTTTACCTCACAAATTTACATGTTGGCTGTCTGAGAGCAACTGGCCAGCGTGGGGTGGGGTGGGAAAGTGGGATGATGGAAATGTGAGGAACAGAGCCCAGCTCTTCCAGTCTCTGTAAAGAGAGCCTGGGCCAGACACAGTGGCATCAAAAATACAGCACGATATACTCAAAAATGTCTCCCCTGCCTCCTCTCTACCAGGAGTGCACTGTGCGAAACTGAAGTGAAGTGCATTGCAGGCAGCAGTGTGGGGTGCTGAACAGCCTGTAGCTGGAGAGTGCTTCGGTCTTTATCTTCAAAGCTGTCCTGTCAAATACAAGGTCTTTTAAACATCAGAGGGATAAAGTTTCTGATTCTGAAGGGTTCGTTTTCCTCTTGGTTTTCCTCAATCAGAAGTTAAGCCCATACGACCCCCACAGTAAGCCGGCTCTGGGATTGCTGCCCTGCTACTTGCCCCATGATTTGGAGATGCTTGGATAGAGCAATCTTGATTTGCTCACTGTTTGTTGAGTTCAGTTTTCTTCATGTTAGTTCTTTCTCCCATCTTACGTGTCTTGAGGCTGTTGCTCTGTGGCAGCGAATTGAATCTTATGAACTTAAAAGAAAATTGTGGCTGGGACCTGGAGAATATTCATCTGTTGCAGAAAATGCTGAAGTCTGAACATGTGAGAATTGAACTAATGAGTTTTCCTCTCATTTCAGTCCCTCAGTTTCTTTTTTACCATACCTTAATTGCAGTGTTTTCTGACAAAATAATCCTAGCTCCTAAAAAAATTTATAAGCACATCTTCATTTTGTTGCTTGTACTTCCTTCGACCAATATGATAAAAGAAATTAAGATGATTTACAAAATAATGTGCCTTTCTGTCATCTTACTGTCAATACATAAGTACTTCACTGAAATCTAGTTGATTTCTAAAATGAAAATTCATTACATTTCTGGAAACTTGAACAATCAGCTCCATGCATTTTAATTAGATTGCCTGGTTTTTTTCATTTATTACTAATACAGTCCTCTTAACTATGATTTATTTGTTAAACAAAGTGCCATAATCCGTCACTTATTCATCTTAATTTCAGCAAAATTAAAGTAGTCGCTGTTATATTACACCTAATTGCACTTGCAATGAAAAGAACGGAGATGTTAATCAAAATAAATTGAAGATAAACAATAAAATCATTAAATCTTTGCTGCAGTAAGTGTAACTAATCAGTTTTGACTTGAAGCGACCGAACACAAATAATGAATCTGTCAGTGAAGACGCGCTCATTAAATCCAGCCTGGTCCGCCCGGGTCCCGCAGGCAGGCGGCACCCCCGGCCCCGCGGGCTCCGCGCCGCTCCGAGGGGAGCGCCGGCCGCGGGGACATCGCGTCCCGGCCGGGGACAGGGTGCCACACACCGCCCTGCCAGCGGGCCGGGATGCAAATGCCACAGGTACCCTGGAAGCACCGCGCCAGCAACAGGGAAACATGCTTTGTTTTATTCAGCCACCAGCAGGGCAGAGATTAGAAAAAGGGGGGAAAGGGAAATGAAACCCAGAAACTCAGAGGTAGGAAGCACTTGGTTTGAAAACTTATTCCAAGTATTAGTTTCATAGAAGATCAATGAAGTCGACATTGTGTTGAACAATATATGTTAAATAATATGGTTTGCAGCAGTACGAGGCACTGATTATAGTCCTGTGCTATCCCCACGGAGTAGGGACAATGCCTGGATTAGCAACAGAAGCTGTTCATGTCCTCATTGTCCTTCCACCAGTTACCACTTCTGGCCTCGCTACCTCATTACAAGGCACAAAATGGGCACTCCAGTTATTTCCAAATATGTTCTTACACTGGCAAGGAGTCCTGTATCTGAGCAGCCTGGCGAGCTGAGCTAGAGCAATCAGCACTTTCTACTTCAGCTTTTAAATTGTTTACTTAATGATTTCAGTTTCCCCAATGGGGTATTTGTGAGTTATCACTGGTTAGCAGGAATTTACATGGCAAGGATCAATTTCTCTTAAAATAGTTTTGCGTGATTCTCCTTTGTCTGATCTGAGCCAGCAACTGAGTGCAGATATAAAATAGAGCCAGTGGTCCTTGCGTTTAGTCACAAAGTCATTATTTGCTAGAACAGTTATCCGTTTCCAAACAGAAGATACTGGTTTGTATTTTTATGTTTTCCCTCCTTGTATTTTATCAATCATTTTACTTATTTACAAATGTTATTGTGCTTTGTCCTAATAATTTACTTAAGCAATATAATTCAGCTTTAAGTGTTGATCAGCACAAAGGATGTCTGCCTGGCTCCTGGAATCAACATAACCAATTAACATTTTACAATGCTAATGCTTTCTCCTGTATTTTAAACAGTGGTACAAATAATTGAGAATTTAACAGTTAATATGCTCAAGCTCAAGTATATTTGAGAATTACACACATTTTTAAGCTTATTTTTTACTGTCTCTGGATAAGAAATGGACAAGATAACCCAGTGCCCTCTGAGCAGGAAGCTAATTTCAGCTCAGTTTTCTTTCTTTCTCTCTCTTTCTCTTTCTGTATTTCGTATTTGAGTCATACCAAAAGACAATAATCATGGGATAACAACACCCCAAATTCAGGGTTGGATGACTACTAAGCAATTTTTTCCCTCTGTTTTTCTCATACTAGTGTGATTTGATATCAGTGAATAATTACTCTTCCTTTTTTTTAATAAAAAGTCTAGCTGATGGAGCTTTTAGTTTCTGTTCTGCATTTTTTCCAGCATTTATAATGCCTAACTTGGGACTTGACGTCTCTCAAGGTGCTCATTTGGAATGATTTATATGGGCTTTGTTAGTTCAGTGGCAGGTGGGTAATTCTAGAAATTAAATATTACCTGGTTTTTATTGATATAACTATAAGCACTTAACAGAAGTAGTAAACATTACTATTCCTAATTTCTAGGAAAGGTAATAAAAATACAGACTGAAAAGTGGTTATCAGGATAGGAGCCAGGTAATGATAAAAAATTACCGAAAGGATGGACCTGATCCTTCATTAGCCAAAAACTCCTACAGACTGCAGTCAAAATCTGCCTTGAATGAAAATGATCAAGGGCTCTGGAGCTGTGGCCTGTGTAAAGTTAATCTGAGAATCTTATTCCAGTTGCTTTCAGCAGGTCTCTAAAAAATATTCCCCAATACAAGTGGCACTAATTGGACCCCATGTCGGGAGGCTTCGCAGAGGAGCTCACGACTGAATGGGCCCTGGCAAGTGAACTCCCTCTCCTGCCTGGCTGCGGCTCCTCCGGGTCACAGGCACACCACCCGGGGGGCAGTGCACAAGGTCGCCTTGCCTTCACCGGGGCTCTGCCTCTGCTTGACTGAGAGTGCTGCCATAGTCAGGCTCCTCAATGTACTGCCTTCTGCTTGCTCCATATTTCAACTACCCCTTGTGGGCTTTTTCCGTTTTTGGGGGGGGTTTTGGGGGTTTTTTTGGTTACTGTAAAGTGTTTTGGACATTCTTCAAGTTAAATACATTTTCCAACCAGAAGCATTGACCATACATGGTGAGAAGCTGAATGACATGCAGTGTGTATATAGTGATTAAGGAATGAGTGGAGGAAGACTGAGGGGCAGGAAAGAGGGAAGGAATTCTGTTTAGTCCCATTCTGAACCGCAGACGATGGTGAGGTATCTATGAAGACATTTCAAGAAGACAAAGTGAGATTTCACTTCAAACAGGAGAAGACAAGTTCAGAATAAATAAGTAGATCTGACAACTGGGAACATAGGGATGATAGCTGAATCTGTCTGACTGCGAGATTACACCAAAATAAGACTGGATTGGAAGGGGGAGAAGGCAGCAAAAAATATAATTCCGCTAAATATCTTCGGAGAGTTGGACATGTGATGTCAGGATGAAGGATAAGTGAAGAAATTATTACAGAGGTAACTGAAGAACCATGAAAAGACAAGGTCAGGGAAATCAAGAAAGACCAGATGTCAAAATCTAGAATTCAGTCAGAAGTTCTGAATGATGAAATGTAAAAGCAGACAAAATTGGAATAGTATTTCTCAGCTTTAGCAAAGAAGTCTGTGCTGTACACAGATCAGCCTGCTTTAGGTATTCACCTCCCAGAGAGAAGGCTTGTGTGCATGGAACACAATTCTCATTTCATATCTCTAACCCCCCACCCACAGTGGGACTCACCACCTTGTGTTTATGCCTGTGTGCAGTGCCCCAGTTTGATGGGCAGCAGGTGACTTCAGAGAGCAGCACAACTGCTACATCAACTCTGACACAAGGTAGCAAAGGATGGGAAATAGATGAGAGTCTCTAGAAATAGAAGCATATTCAACTATATCAAAATATAATTTTGAGCATAACAACGTAACATTATAATCTTGACAAAGAAATAGAATTAATTTGAATGCCAGGATCTCTCAGTAACAGAAAATTAATTATGCAAACTTGAGCAACATGTACTCTCCCAAAAGACACTGCAGGTTCCCTTTCCCCAAACGTTTTCCAGAATCTGGTACGCTTTATGTCAACAAACTATCAGACTTACTACTCATTTTTGCATTTTCTGATTCTTTCCTGGTCACTTTATAACACTCTTAGGTTTCTTTCCAACAGTTTTTGGTTATCTAATAGATAGCAAGTTCATGCAAAAACATCAGTCTCCTAAAGGTTCACTTTACAAGCCACAGCATTTTGCCAGTTACTTTGCTGATTCTGGAGCATTTTAGCCTAGAAGAACAACATTAGATAATGTTCAAACTGTAATGTCAATTGTGAAAAACAGTGTCTTCTACAGGAACCCAGGAGAATACAAAATGCCCCACTCAATCAGTAGCCTACCTAACCCAGTGGACTGTTCCCAGAGATGATGAGTTCTACCAGAACCCTCAGGATTTGTCCCAGGGAAAACCCTCCTTAGCTCCAGGTAGTTGGGACATGGCTCATTTCCCCTTCCATGTGTAGGAGTCAGCAGTAGCTAACACCCTACAACTATACCGAGGTCCCTACCCTATAGAGAGAAAGGCCCTTGCAGAGAGGGATGAATCCTCCCATTTTGGGGAAGATCCAGGCCACGAGGGCTGTCTGTTCTAATACCAGGCTGGTCAGTGAGCCCAGACTGCCCTGGCTCTTCAGTACTGCACACCCCAGGTCAGGCCACACCACCCCTACACCTCTAGCACAAGCATGCCTCCCATTTACTTCTTATTCTACTACTTGTTTCCCTTGAGACCGTTTTTAGTTGGAAATGAGTACCTTTTAAAACACTGAAGCAGCTTTGTGGATTTGTTGGAGGTCACTGTACAGGAGGGCTGGAGAAGCATGTCCTTTCAGAGCAGGCCTCTGAATTCTGATCACATCATTCTAACTTAAGGGATAGGCAATTTTGCTTTAACTAGTTTATATTTTTTATGTATATGGATCTCTGTGCTGACATTTCCAGAACTACCCTTCACACCTTTTATGGGATAAATGCTTTCTACTTTACTATGTGTACTGATTTTACTCAGATTGTCTGTTCTTGTCAGTAGCTCAGAAATTTCTGTTTGAAATCCCCTTAGAATTTATTTATTTACTTTCCAGTCTTAGGAGCCTGTTTTATTTAATTTATGAATTTGTTCTAGCACATCTTTTAATTCCTGTGTTTGACAAAACCTCTTCTATGTTACATAACAGGAGAAAATTTGGTATGTTTATCTTACCCTAAATTCTGTGTGGAAATGCTAATGCAAACAAGTCATTCACCTTCATTTCAGTGTCACTGTATTCTCATTAGTTTTCTTACTTTTCTACCAAATAGCCCACTGGACTTATAAAATGTCTTGCAGGCTTGCTGCTTCTTAATACTTGGAAAAATCTTATTTTCATGTCAGGCTATCTGCTCCTCAAATCCTCTGTCATCCTTCTAATCTCCACTGGGTATCTTAGCCACTGTCTTTTATCCCTTTTGACTTCACAAGTTATAATTCTACCTTCAGAAAAATGCATGTTTGACTATACAGTCTTGGTGAACCTTCCTGCAGCCCTATGGCTTGTTTTTGCTTGTCAGCGTCCGTGTTTGTTTGGGATTATGTTCGCCTTCTGCTACCCTGTTATGGTTGCTCAAGTAGCCTCCATGCTGAGTCGAAGGATTTTAATTTCCTCACTTCTGACTTTAGGGTCTTTTTAACTAGCTTCCTCATTTTTTGTACAATCTCTCCCCTGAGGATGTTGAAGTTAATTATATTGTGGTCACTATTACTTAGTGGTTCAGCTTTACTTACTTTATAAACTAACTCCTGTGTATTACTTGAGAGGTTTTCTTGACTTAGTTCTTTATAGCTCTACGATTAAAACAACTAACATATGTATCAAAATATTTTTTAACATCCTACAGGACTGACTGGAAAGTCTAGGAAAAGGCAAGTACTTACAGGGGAATTAATAACAAGGACCAAGAGCATTAACCCTGCTGAAATACCACCCAGTCTTCATTAACTGTAAGAGCAGGACAAATCAAACCACATTTAACGACGGCTCCATTTAGAGGCAGCAGGACAGGAGCATACTGGTATCCCCACCTTATAATTCTAAATTATACCACAAAAGTGTCAGAACTAGACTCAAAAGAGCATTTCCAGCAGGATGTTATTCCCATTTTAGAGAAAGGCAGCATATTTGCTGGCTTGCAGCACTGCCTATTTAAAGTTTCTCTATTGAATTCAGAGGAGGTTGGTATTTGCTAGCTCATGGTATCACCTCATTATATCTTGATCATGTATAGTTGTAGTAATTACACAAATAAAATTGACTTTTTGTTAAGTATAAAGTAAGTGTCAGTGTTTAGGTAAGTGCACTTTGGGTTGTGTTCGGTTTTTACCCCCCAAAATGTAATGGGATCATTAGCATCAAAGAACTAATTAAAGTAACATCTAGAAATAAACCACCACTCTATCTTTTTCTTAAACAATGCCTTCAGGTTCAGAAGAAAACTCTCCTGTACTGTCACACTGAAGAGTAATGGCACATGTTCTAAAAAATTAAGTAAACTACTGACACCAACTAAGACAATATAAAGACAATCCCCAAGTTAGTCAAGAATCCCTGAATTCTTAATATGACCAGACTTCTTCCCCCACCAGGTACAGGACATCAGACACGTCTTATTTGAACTTCTTGGACAAAAGGAGAGTACAAACAAGAATGGATAGATCAGGAACTTACCCTAGTATCAATCAGGGGTAACATGACTGATGTCTTCTGAAGATCAAATCAGGAAAATCAGGAAAAGAAATTTGTCGGCCATCAACTCCATTTTATATATTTAAGTTCAGAACAGCTACGGCCTGCCTAGCACTAGTTGTTGCCAGAAAGGTAAGTTGGAATGTCATGCTTCAGCAATCACATGGAATTACACTCATATAAAATGAGTATAAATTATATAAGACTCAAATCCCAACTATTCAATCACTGTATGCTTTTGAAGATGGTAGAAATTTGAATAGTTGATCAATTTTCTACATAGCAACATGAACTAAATCTTGATTTTAACATTATTTAGTTCAATTTTGATATCAACACAGTGTTTAAACAAACAGCTTACATTACAGAAGTGCCATTTGATGTTTTCTTAATAACAATTTAAAAATAATAGCTTATGACAACATGTTGTCTGATGACAAGTTAATAAGTAGTGAGCCATCAATAGTTATCATGTTCCCCCCATCCTGTGGCAGAAAGGATAAGCGATTCCTCCTTAGAAGGGCAGTGAGGCTGACACTGCTTGTGGTCTTTTGATTTATGGTGATTGTAGTGATTATATTTGAAGACTAGCTCAAAATATGCTTTAATTCTATATAAAAAAGTTCTTTCAATTGCTACTAGAAACTCTGAAATTAGGATCCCATCAGCTCTGTGAGATGGGGAAAACACAAAGAAAATAACACCGCCTACACCAATGCTTCACACCAAAATCTTATTATTCTTATTTCTAGAATGTGTGCAACAAAATATATCATCGTTTCAAATAATAAACATCATCTAGTTAGAAACACTGCATTTTATAAATTCCTTATAAAATTAATTTCCAAATTAATTCATTTGTTCACACCTTCCTTTCTCACTTCTTTTATCTCTTTCTTTTTCCTTCCCTCCCTTTCATGCTCCTACCAGCTTAAGCCAGGCACTACTGTACAAGAGTTTAGTATCATCTGAAGTAAGTACTTCCCTCTGCTCCAACAACTTACGTCTTGCTGTTCTGGATTTCTCCTAAGAATCCTTGTTCTTCCAGGCTCATTAGTAACTTAGAGGGACTTGAATGTAGCAGTCTGATTTACATCAGTGATCTTATTCCTTTCAGCTCAGGAGGGTTATCTTTTCTGTGACAAAGGCTATCACAGATATGAATAACTATTTTCATACTGGGCTTTTTTTCGTCTAGCTGGAATCACACCATCATAGATTTTGCCTCATAAATCTGACTTCACTTTATAGAGCAATAACGGTAGTCAGCACTCTGCCATCACAGCAAGGTGAACAGAGAAGAGTAACTTAGGTCAGTTGCTTCTTTATTATTGGCAGATGAAATAGTGTCTTCAACAGCTTCAGAGCAAGAATCAGGCAGGCAGTGTTTGTGCTGGGGGGGCAGAGCTGTTCCAAGAAGCCAGAGCCAGAGCTAGACGATTTTTAGGAGGGGTCTACAAGCCCCAGAGAAAAGCAAACCCCCGAGTAGGCAACCTACTGTTATTACCTACCTAGTGTTAATTTAAAGCTGCTTGGGTGGAAATTTGGAGAATGAAATATGTGTGAGACAGTGTTAGGTAGCAAAAAACACAGGAGTTCTGCTAACTCTGGTAGACTGGAGGAAGAGGATAAACACTGCAAAGCCTATTCCATCTAGTTAGGACTGCATTAAAAGAAAATTTGGGACCAAGGGGCTTCGTCTGTCCCTTGGAAAGATGGGCATTTCCTACTTTCCAAAATATTTGAGAGTTTCTTTATCTCTCCTATGTTTTTCCTTAGTTCACCTCCTGGTGTCTTTGGTACCACACAGAGGTATGTTCATGATGAGCTGGATATATTTTGGGTGCAAAACTGCTGGTTTTGGCTGGAGAGTGCTCTGAGGCAAGGGTAAAGGTAAAACCCTAACACGTTTATAAAAGGAAAAATTTCTGAAATTAGACAGGGGCTGTGTTAGATGATACAGGCAAACAGATCCAGCAGGTGAGAACAAAAGTGATTACGGGGAAGATGCTGGCAGGAGACAGTGTAAAAATGGTCTCTGCACACACCAAACGTGAAGCAATCAACAAAAGGTGCCTGCTCTTTTACCTTAATTCTTTTCTAAGCACTGACTTCCTGATGCCAAATTGGCTACTTCTCATTGCAAACAATGGAATCAGTAAAGGGAAAAACCCCTTTTTTCTGACAGAAAAATCACTGCACAGTTAAAGACAAAACCCAGATAGTTCTCATAAACATTTTGCTAGTTTTCCCCTAAAATTAAACAACCAATCCTTGTTAATCATAAGAGATTCTGATGAGGAAGATGTCTGTTGAGAGACAGTAGCACAGGGAAATGTTTGCCATATTTAGATCTCTTTTCATTAAAAAATGAGGAGGCCATTTCAGGTCAATCATCTTGAGCTCTTTTCTTTAGGGGAATGACTCTCCAGCATGGCTCATTACATTAAAGGATTTCATGGGCCTGAGTTATAGCTATTGGTATAATCACAGGTATCAGAAATAAGAATAGTTATTTCTTATTTCTTTGTGAATGGAAAATGAAAAGGTCATTCAGTGTATGGTACTTCAAACACTTGAAAGGGAAGGTATTTTACTGCTTGCTTAGCTTTTATGAGGAAGCCTACAGAGGGTAGAAGCAAGGACAGGTAGACTGAGAGGAATACAGAGAAATTGTCTTAACAGCCAGCTATCAGGTTAGGAAAGCTAAACCCTGACAGAATAAGTTCTGGCCAGAGATGTCAGGGGCATCAAGAAAAGCATCTATAGGTACACTGATAATAGGAGGAACAGGGGAAAAGTGGGTCCTTTCTGGAAGGGGATGGGGGATCTGGCTACCCAGGACATGGAGAAGCTGAGATACTCGGTGATGGTTTTGCCTTCATCTTCACAGGCACAGTTTCTGCCCACACTGCCCACACCACAGAGGCCAGGGCAGGGACTGGGAGAGTGAAGAACCACCAGCTGTGGGAAGAGACCAGGTCTGAGACCATCTAAAGAACCTGAAGGTGCACAAGCTCATGGGAACTGAGATACATGGTGGATGACGTTGCTGAGCCACTATCCATTGTATCTCAGGAGTTAGGGGAGTCCAGTGATGCTCCCACTGGTGGGAAGGCAGAATGATCAGTCTCATCTCTGTGCTGGACAACATCATGGAGCAGAGCTCCTGGGAACTATGCTGAGGCATGTGGGAAATCAAGTGACCATTGGGGACAGTCAACATGGAGTTGTGATCAGTGGCTGGGCTCGATATCCAAGCAGAGCCCAGTGCCTGATCCCACAAAAGCCATTGTTCTAAAGCAGCATCTGTGGCTGAGAAAACATATTTATTGAGGGCTGCGAGAGAATTCTACATATTTTCACATTCTTACACTCTTCCTTAAACATCTCCTAGTGTCCAGTTTTGGAGACAGAATGCTTTTGATTTAACTCTTTGCTTATGTTCTTATAATGAAAATTTGGTCAGGATTTCTCTCTCTTTCTTTTTTTTTTTTTTTTTTTTTAAATGTTTTCTTCTGTGTTTTCTAAAGGTCTGTTTTACTCTGTGCAATTACAGATTATCATTTCTTTACTTGTAAGGGAAAACTAGCTATGATTTCCATCCACACAAATAGGTACCTAGGCTGATTTAAACATCTCTCTTGTTTCAGGGCATAAGTGAATGTCTCTGAGGGTAACCAGCTATCCTAACAATGCCTGATGAATCCCAGTCTGGGAGCATTAAGAACAGGCTTTTTTCTCAAGTAACATATGTGAACGCTTCTGGAGGCTGTTTGCAATGACCTGATCCATAACTCATGAGGCTCATTGTTTGATAACAACAAGAATTACAAAATTAAGGCTGACGAAATAACTTCTGCTTCACATCTAAAAAATATCCTTAATAAGCTTTTCAGTGGTTTCTAACCATGGGTAGAGATTTTCCCAATATTCATCCATTGAGAAATTAGCAGAAAGGTACATGAACATCATAATCAATATTAGTCAGATAGCAGGATATTCTCTTCCAAGGCATAACCTTTTAGATGAAGCTTTACTATTGATCTCTAAAGTCAGCATTTTTCCCCTTGCCATTCCCATTGGCTGAAATGTAGCAGGGAGAATCTCCCCAGTAAATTCAGGTTACATTGTGCTTCAGCAGGATTGCCAGGGTGGAGCAGAAACAGTAACTGTGTTCTCATGTACATTTGTCGCTGTGGGTGTGTTACATTATTAAAATACAGGCTCAGCCACATTCACCAAATCCATCCAGAGTATCAGACCTCTATTTCTATGGTATTGAACTTAGACTCCCAGGTCAATCTGGAAGCATCCTAAGGCTTTCACCAAGCTTTTAATTCCTGGATTATTTTCTTCTGCCTGAAGTTTCCCTTCTGCTTCCCTTTTGTTTGCTATTAATGCTTCATCTCTTCTGGGAGGGTGATTCACAGTTAATCAGCTCATCTATTCTGAGCCACTCACACCCAGGGCTCGGTGGCCAGGCCAGCAGGCATTGCTGGAACCCCTGGCTCTCCTCGGGGGCTTTGCTGTCCCTGCTTCCCTGTCACTGGGACACAATTACATCAACCATTGGGCCAGCTGCAGACGTGGGGGCCATCGACAATTGCAGAAAATGGCATTTGGGGTATCTAATGAGCAGCTTATTTACATAAACACACCAGGTAAAGCACGGGGAAAAAAGAGTGCTACAGCTCGGAACATAAATTATTATTAGGCAGAGAGAAAAATTTCCTGCCCTTGAACAGGAACATTCACATCATGTTTAACACTTTTTTTCCTACTTTCTTTTCTACAGAAAAATATAGTTTTCACAATTTGAACAAATATTTAAATATTCAGTGTCTGCTCAACTGAGATTTTGAATTAACTCTCCTATTTTATTATCAACATTTGGGGAGGACAAGCATATTCTGTATCCTGAATTCTGGAATATACCTGACTTTGCCTGCTTCATATATACAAAAACACAGGTAGAAAGCACACTACAAATTCCATATTATAGTCTGTTTTATCCTTTAAGTAGAAGAAATTCTGGACACTCGTCCTGTCCTCGCCTTTCTGGTTTCCTCTGACTTAGCATTACCAGATTTACAAGCTCACACCTATTTTAATAGGCAGTCTTTCAAACCAGAGCTTCCATAGACTGAATTTGCATGTTGCCAGACCCATTAAGTGTGTCTTTTTTAGCAAGGACAGAACCTCACAATTTTTCATACACATGTCCATTTGTTTTTACCAATAAACTCCTCCTTATTAACTGTGAATTTGAGGTAGGTAATCCTCTTCTTGAAGTACACTATAATACTGTTTTTCAAATGTATTATCTCATGTTTATCACATGACCCACGTGAGTGTAATGTCTCCTGCTCAGAAGTTCAGGCTTCCACCTGCACAAGATCCTGGCTGAGAAACTGCTGATGAACAGATAACAACATTAAGTTGCCATTATCATTCTTCCCTGGGGTAGGAAAACACGCTCATTACAAATCAGCCACCTACAAAATAGATATTTCACCAAGACATGTTTAAATGAAGTTGCCAAACACAATTTTTCCAGACATCTGATAGTTACCAGTCACACTATCAGTTCATCCACCACCTCAGTTATCCAGTCCAGTTCATGGAATCCACCTTTTATTTCTTGTTTTCCCCAGACTGGGCTGAATGCATGTTTTCCAGCCACTCACTTTCTCTGGGAGAGGGTTTAAACGGCTCATTTGAATCACCCAGCCTTTGATTCCTTAGTATGTCCAGTCTAAAAACTATGAAATATAAACCAGTCTACTACTCTTGCATACATGTCCCCATTAAATATTTACTACATCTGTTCATATTAATAAGTTTACTTTTAAAACTTTAAAAAGCTCACTACACAAAACAGACCAAAACTAAAATTGTGAGTCTGTAGCTCTACCTCTTAAATTTAACGTCAATCCAGGTTCCAAAAAAGGAACATGTGATGAAATGCTAAGTGATGAAATGTAAGAAATTCTGTTAGCCATTCCTATAATGCTGGGGGTTTCCACATTGCTATTTTACACTGCATCAGCATTGTATTTACCAGCTTCCTTGTTTTTTAGCTCATTACTGACCATTGAGGTTTTTTTCCTTTTGCAACCAATTTGAACAATATTTCTATAAACTCACCACCACTCGATGGTTATATGTGCAACCCCTAGTGCACCAACATGTTTAAAGGGTTAGAATGTCCCCGTCTGAATACAGTAATTTTGGTTTCAAAGCTACTTTACATGAATACATGTCCAGAGCACAGGACAAGCCAGGGCTGAATGCTGAACCCTGAGCTTACACTCCTGTGGCAGAGGCTGTGGGTGGAACCTGTGGTGGAAGCACCTCATCTCAAGTACTCAAATTAGTACTAGAAACACTCCTCCTCATCTCCCCAAACATGTCTTTGACTTACTGTAACTGTGAATAAATCTTCCAGGACTCTTTGCATAGTGTTTAACACGTTTTAAATTTATGACTTGAATGAGGGTGGTATGATTTTTCCTACCTAGGCTCTCTGGGGAGCACACAGGGTATTAAAGGATCTCAGATGGGATATACTCTCCGTCCCATCTTTCTAGCTGACTAGGTTCCTAAGCACTTGGTGTCCACAGTGATTTGCACTTTGTAGGCCTTTTAAAGACAAATTTTCAATTCTTTCATTCCTCACTATAGATCATTCTCAACTCCAAATAAAGTTAAAAATTTCTACATTACGCTAGAAATGCTACAAACCTTCCTAAAAACTTTCTGTAAATCATGTTCAATGAAATAGTTGGGTACCTGTTTGTTCCTGTTTGTCAACTCCGACATGACACGTTTCAAAAGCTGTCTATCTGCAATTCTTGAGTCAATGTAAGGCATGTTTTCAGCAGACTGCATTCAATTTCTGAGAAATCTCCAGTCCTTTTTATGACCTTGCTTGGCCTCGTGATTCTCTCTAGTCATCTTTTACTGTCTTTTCAGTGGCTTTGGTCTCTGTGCCCACAGTGCACGATGTTCTGCCAAGCTGTGCCAGGGCACCTCTCCCAGCCCCTCTCTCTGCCTCCTTCCTTTGACTTCTGCAGTGCCTGGACATGGAGTACCTGTTCCTGCCCGAGACTCTGGCCTGTGCCCATGGGCACAGCTCCTGTCTGCACGGGTTTTTCCAAGATGGGCAGTGCTGCTCCTCATCTGGCCTGGATACCCAGGATCCCCGGGGCTCGGGATCAAGCTGGTGACGCTGTTTGGGCCCGTCAGTCCCAGCCCGGCCGTGCTGTTCCGTGCCATTCCAGGCCGCTCTTCAGCCGCTAATAGCGGCGGGGAGCTGGGGAGGCCTGAGGGGAGCGGGCCCGTCCCGTCTGAATCCGCCTGAGGGGAGCGGGGCCGTCCCGCCTGAATCCCCCTGAGGGGAGCGGGGCCGTCCCGCCTGAATCCCCCCGAGGGGAGCGGGGCCGTCCCGCCTGAATCCCCCCGAGGGGAGCGGGGCCGTCCCGTCTGAATCCCCCTGAGGGGAGCGGGGCCGCCCCGTCTGAATCCCCCCGAGGGGAGCGGGCCCGTCCCGCCTGAATCCCCCCGAGGGGAGCGGGGCCGTCCCGTCTGAATCCCCCTGAGGGGAGCGGGGCCGCCCCGTCTGAATCCCCCTGAGGGGAGCGGGGCCGTCCCGCCTGAATCCCCCCGAGGGGAGCGGGGCCGTCCCGTCTGAATCCCCCTGAGGGGAGCGGGGAGGTCCCGTCTGAATCCCCCTGAGGGGAGCGGGGAGGTCCCGTCTGAATCCCCCTGAGGGGAGCGGGCCCGTCCCGTCTGAATTCCCCTGAGGGGAGCGGGGCCGTCCCGTCTGAATTCCCCCGAGGGGAGCGGGGCCGTCCCGTCTGAATCCCCCTGAGGGGAGCGGGGCCCGTCCCGTCTGAATCCGCCTGAGGGGAGCGGGGCCGGTCCCGCCTGAATCCCCCTGAGGGGAGCGGGGCCGTCCCGTCTGAATCCCCCTGAGGGGAGCGGGGCCGTCCCGTCTGAATCCCCCTGAGGGGAGCGGGGCCGTCCCGTCTGAATCCCCCTGAGGGGAGCGGGGCCGGTCCCGCCTGAATCCCCCTGAGGGGAGCGGGCCCACTCGGTGTCGCCATTGCCGACCCCCGGCGCTCCCGGCCGCAGTCACAGAGACACAGGATGGATTGGGTAGGAAGGGACCTTTTTGGGGCATCTGGTCCAACCTCCCTGTCCAGACAGTCACGAAAGCACATGGTACAGGTTTGTGTCCCGACGGTCCTGGAATATCCCCCGTGAGGTAGACTCCACACCCTCTCGGGACAATCTGTTCCAGTGCTCGGTCACTCGCACAGTGAAGAAATTCCCCGTCGTGCTCGGGTGGAACTCGCTGTAGATCAGTTTCTGCCCGTTCCCCGTTTTCCTGTGTCCCGGCATCACGAGCAGAGCCCGGTGCCTCCCCTGTCGGCTCCCCCGGACAGGCACACACGGCCGGGCCCCGCCGCACTACAGCTCCCGGCAGCCCCAGCGCCGTGACTCGGCCGGGGCGCCGCGGCGCGGGCCGGGATGGAGTGAGGGGCGAGCGGCGGACAGAGCGCGGCCCTGCGGCCCCCGCCCGTGTCTCGCTCCGCCCCGGGTCTATGCGGCCCCCCCGGAGACCATGGGATCCAGGATCAAGTGAGTGCCCTCCGCAGCTCTCCAGCCCCGCTTCAGGCCCTCGGGAGAGAGAAGGGGACTGACTTCCCCGCCCTCCCCGCGCTCCGTGTGAGGCCGCGCGGGCGGGACCCCGGCCGAGCCCGCGGGCCTCGGCTTGGGCGAGAAGGAGAAGGGAGAAGGAAGGGGAGAGAGCGCTCCCTGCCCCGCGGGCCGGAGGGACGGGCAGGACGGGCCGTCCGAGCCCAGCTCGGGGCGAGATCCCGGCGGGACCCTCGGGCCCTGCCCCGGGAGAGGGGCGAGAGCCGACGCTGCCTCACACCCGGCCCGCTGCCCCTCCCGATCCCAGGGCCGGGCGGGGAGGGCAGCGCAATGTTATCGGTGCAGGCCCGAGGGAGGGCGGGGGGGCTGTGTTGGGGACATCTTCATTGCCAGCACAGCCGGCGCCTGTTCGGGGGTGTGGAGGGGTGTTAGGAGTGCAGATTTCTTAGCCCAGGTTAGAGTGTGCTGACGGGAGGACTATGGTCTGGATAGGAGATAGCCAAAGTGCATCGGCAAAGGGGTTTGGGGGAAAGAGAAGAGTGATGCAAGTGATTGGTGTGCTGGGCCTGCAGATCCATGCCCTCAATGTTTTGGGTTTTTTAAAATTCTCATAAAGTTGGTGGTTGGTTTATTGGTAAGCCTTGTTGGTATGTTTGGTATAGTCACATTAAAAGTCTCAGTTCGTTCATATGCCATTCCAGGAAAATTCAGTTGCTCGGACACAGGTAGAGGTGTAATAAAGCTATTGCCAAGCAGGGAGTGCTGACATCTCTATGTGTGAAGGGGTTATAGAGTGGAGAGACCCAGGTAGATCCTGTTTTATTCAGACGATTGAGCAGGGGCTGTTGAGCAATTCTTTTTCCTTCATGAACAGTGTTCTTCAGGATTAAATTGGGCTTTAACTTTTCACTTCTTTTGTTTAACTTGAATACAAGACTGGAGGGGACATAGTTCGTGTGATGACGCGTCTTCATGTTGCCAAGCCCACAGGCTGGATGGATGAAAACGTGCCTTTTCGGCCAGATGTTTTAGGAAAATGTAAGCGGATACTGAGTGTTTGCAATGATAGCACTGTGGCAGTTGGTTCCAGAAAGGAATGAACTTTCCTTCCTTCCTTAAGCATACTGTGGGCATGAGTTTTGCACCTTTTTGGAGTATGTGTTCTCAACTGTTGCTGCAGAAATGAAAGCCGGAGAAATTGGTTAAACTCTTACAGTCAAATACAGGTAGAATTGAAAACTTGTAGGGATTTTGGCAGCAGAGAAGGCTGTAATCTCTAATTTGCACCTTCAGACCCTGCAGCAGTCACCCTTGCTTGGATCACTTCAAGGTTATGATCCAGAATGACTTCTTACGATGACCTTATCTTAAAACCACGTCTTTCCCAATCACCAGAGTAGCAGAGGTAATAAACCCAGGTAAACATTGCTTTTCATTCTTCTTGGACTTTGTGAGAAAGCATTTTGTCCACTGAGTGATTAAGCAACTTTGCCTTGAGCAACACTTAATAAACTGCTTTTTTCCACTTTGGACAGAACACAGTGCCCGAGTAGTGTAAGGACAAAACTTCAAAACAGCCTTAAAATATATAGAGTGAGGGAGCCTGTCTGAGTAAGAGGCTTTTCTGGTCTGCCTTTCTGAGCTGGATGTTTAATCCAGCAAAGACTTTAATGTTGGTAAGTAACTTCCTTATTGGGACAGGTTGGAAGTGTGAGTGAGAGAACTGTTTGGTAACTGGGTAGGGTTATCTCCTTTAGGGGTGTCACCAGTATGTGCTGGAGCCCCAGTGAACATCCAGCAGTCAGATCCTTGCTTCTTGCAGCAGATTGATAACTAGGAGGGATATTAAACTGCTTGGCACAGGATCCCTAGCACACACTGTGAGAGACTGCATGAAACCTGGGCATATCTGTCGGTGACATTCCTGATGGGTGTATAATAATGAGTCATGTGAGTGAAAGGTTGCTGAGAGAAAAGTATCAGTAGCTGCATCAGACTGAAGTGAGAGAAATCAAGGAATTGCCGGCAGTCCTGTAAGCTTTTGGCTTCTGTATAGCTGCAGGCAAAAAAACAAGCTAAATTGGGTGTTGGGTTACAGTGCTGGGTTAATCCTCTGTCGGGGCACTCAGTGTGCCAGCCAGGTGAGGTAGGGCAGGAGCCTTGTTAACCTGCTGCTGTCACTGCTCGGGAGCCTTTGTACTCCCTGTTACAAGACAGAAAGGATTTCTTATTTATTTATCTCAAATAATGTGTCAATATCAACGTGTTCAACAGGATGGCATTGCACTGTAAGAACCGTTGGCATGTCCCTTTCCAGAGGTGGCTGTGTTTCACTGGTGACACAATAGATGCCAAGTGCGCACCTGGGAAAGCTTTCGGAGATTTAACAGAACATTTGTTATATACTAAGATGAAATATTATCTACCTAGGGAATGCCAGGCAAAAAAAAGTTAAATATATGGAAATTAATCAAGGCTTCAGTTGTAGTTTCTGAATTGAATTAGTGGTTGCATGTTTCTTCTATTAATTTATTTTCTGCAAGAGTTGAGCAACTAAGCCTTGTTATAAGACGATTAATTATCAGGCAATGTCAGACTCCTCTCTTATGCCTTATTTCTTAAGCAGAATGATACTTTCTGTCATAAGTGCTATTGCATTTTCCTATGTGTACAAAAAATGCTCCTGACAGAATTGAAATAGGCTATAGATATGTAAAGTAAGTACTTCCAGCCATCCAGCTTTGGAGGAGGGCTTGATTTAATTTTATTCTGAATAAGTCTCTTACAGTTTGGTAAAAACGACAATTTTTGATCATAAAAGGTGCATAAATATCTTATTTGAAATATCGCATTTCAGTGTAAAATTGAATTTCATATTGATTGCTTTGAAACAGATGTTATTTCTACATCAGAGATTTGAAGTAATTCATACAACTAGCATTTATCACAGAAGTATTATTTTCTCACACAGCTCCTTCCTAAGTTTGTGTTTACAAAGAAGTATTGCATTTCCTTCTGAAATTACCTAGTTCTCAAATAAATGAGGTACTATGTGTTTTTGTGCCTCTGTGCCCTGTGTAGTTTTTTAATTGCATCTTACTGGTCACTTGATAAGTGTCTGTGAGTCTGTAAGTGATTTTTGGGAGGAGGGAAAACTTGCTCTGTGTGTTCAAGGCTCCTGTGCTGTGGAGGATTGCAGGGGTTGGGGTTTCTGTGCCATGCACAAGTGACATTGGCCTACAGAATACACATTTCTGATCATTTTTATGCTGTATTTGCAAACTGTATCAAGTCTCATAGTGACTCGTTTCTGTAATGCCTCTGAAAAGTTATAAAATATCCACAATCCAACAATGACCTCATTCTCATACTGAGGTGTTGGTTGTTGAATGCAGCCTTTAATACTGAGTTTCTGACTTGGGAAGGCTACTTTAATTTCACTGTTCATAGAAATAAATGGACGTTTGTCATGGAAAATTAAAGTACAAAATGTGGTGTCTTTTTGTCTGAAAGTTTTGGAATATAGTCTGTGCTCCTGCCAGCTGTGTTACATGGTGCTTTCACTTGAGAATTTGAACATGGGTTCTAACATAATACTAAAAAAGGTGTTTGTTGTTTTAACCACTAGCTGTAAAAATAAAAAGTTTATAAACTTTTAATTAAGGAAACAGGGTGCTAAAAATAAAGACACAAACAAGGAGGGTATGATAAGGGTGCCCTGCAATGTGTATGAAAGGAAAAACACATTTCTGGTACTCTGTGGGTATCATTCCCTCCTCACCTGGTCTGTGACTGTTGGAATGGAGCTAAACCTCAGTATTTGCAGGTTATGTGCTGCAACTTGATTAGCACAGAGAGAATTATGCAACTTTGGTTTATATTGCACAATAAGAGCTGACTTTGGATTTCTCATAACTTATGAGTGTAGTTTTCTGAAAAAACAGCTACTTAAGACAAATCAGTTGGGAACTGGTGGCAAATTAAATTACCATTAATTGAGTTGTGAACCATTGTTGCTCCTGAGAGGTGCTCTGTAAAACTGAGGAGTGTGATCCCGTGCTACTGAAAGCGCTGGTGGCTTTTCTGTCA
Source organism: Chamaea fasciata (assembly GCF_029207755.1). Classification (NCBI taxonomy): domain Eukaryota; kingdom Metazoa; phylum Chordata; class Aves; order Passeriformes; family Sylviidae; genus Chamaea; species Chamaea fasciata. Next base: position 9,984,990 of record NW_027094105.1, on the reverse strand, counting down.
GTTTAAATAGGTGTGGGCTTTGGCTTAGAGCCACTTGAGTTAGGCTAAGTGGGCCTGTGGCATGGTTAGAAATGTTTTCCTTAATCCTTTTGGTGTTAAAGTAGGATTAAAAATAATAGAAATTCTCTGAAGAGTTAAGCTGAACTCCTTGACATGCTTATGTGTTTGGTTTGAAATGTTGGGTAAGATGAGTTCTAATTTTTTAAGTTATCATTCAGTTAGGAATTCTAGCATGTGTATTTATGGGTTTTGTCATCATTTTTGTCCTTAGGTGTCAGGCAGTTACAAAATTCACAGGTGAATTATATCACAGCAATTTTCTAATATTAGTTTGCATTAACACATAGGAGAAAATATTATCACTATACAAGCAGCCATAAATATGGAAGAGTAATTATGCAATTTTGATTCTTGATTTTAACCAGAAAGTCTAAGAATAAAGTGTCACATGTTCAGACCTGCAAAATCCTTATTTCAAGATTACACTCTCTTTAATCTCAAAAAAAAAAGAATCTGGAGTAGCTAAAATTCTTAGTCAGGAATTAACTCAAAATATTCTTTCTTTTTTAATCACCTGCTGCCTTTACATGCTCCTTACGAGATGTAATTCCAGAGCATCACTTAGAGAGTTAAATCAGTAAGAACTGAAAATATCCACTAAATGGTTTGTTTGTATGTTTTGAAGTAATATCATTAACTTTTTACTGTTATTACTGGTATATTTATAACTCTTGACCAAAGTAAATCTCTTTTCTCAAGCATCATTTGCATCTTGTAGCTCAATTTGATAAGGCTTTTGACTGTCACACTTATTTCCATGCATCTGGCAGATTTCTGGATTCAAGGCTCTGGAGTCTCATCAGACCAAACCTTGTATGTTTGTAATATTCTCCAGCATGGCCTTTTTTTGACAAAGTGGTAGAAATATTTTGACAGGTATTAAGAAGGGGTACTGTCTTCATCCTAAATACAGGCACTTAAGTTTTTCAGTAGTGTGTGCAGAAAGTGATTTTGCCCCCTCTTGACTGCAACTATTTTTTTTTTTCCCCTTTTCCTGGGCAAATCGATGTCACGAAGTTGAACTGAAGGGTCACAGTAATGAAAATGTGAATCTGGGTGCTGTTTGTTCAGTGCTGGACATTGTGACTTTTCAGTTTGGTGAAAAGTTTCCAATACTTTTTTTTTTCCCTGAAAAAATCCCTGTATTTCGCACCTTACAAAGGTCTGATGAGAAATCACCCAGGGCTGTAAGCCAGGAAATGGAGGTTCTGTGGTTGTCATTGTGCTGTGTGCATACTGAGAACCCTTTCTGGCTGCCCCATTGCAAGTGCACTAATACCAAATTGTCAGTGTGCTAAATACCTTCCTTTTGTTTCAGACAAAATCCAGAAACGACCTTTGAGGTGTATGCAGAAGTGACCCACTCAGGAATCAGCTGCATTGGGAAAGGTACTGCTTTGCACTGTAGTTCTACCTATTTATTGGCTAAAATTATTCTTAAAAACCATATATTGTCAGGTAATGAAGTGTATTTAACATTATGCTGTTCTAGCTTTTAAAAATACCTTAATTACTGGTTCTGTGGAATCTTTTACAGTTAGGACTGAAAATGAGAAATTTGTGTTTCTGTACCTGATTATGGACAATTTTCAGGTTTCTTTAACTGTTTTGTCTTTTTGTCTTTTAAAATAGAAATACCTCTTTTCTTGATTAGGTTGAAAAACTAAGTGCTTTTTCAGATTGGTATTTGCTGCTTATGTAAAAAAGGGTAGTTTTAAACCAAAAAAATACTCTTAAAACATCTTGTTTGGAATTTTACTTCCTCTTTCTTACTTGTCTACAGAAGTGTTTTTATCTGCTCCCAGAATTCTCACTTTGATCATATGACTTTATCTGGAAATTAGGCATGGATGCAGCTTATGATTTGGTTAGCTGTTTTTACTATTGTTATCAAGTCATGATTACACAAATATTTTTTCTATAATACTATTTTTGAGAAGTATTCCAGTGTTTATGGCAGAGAAGTCCCATAAGTGCTGAAACCAACATGTAAGTACATTTGGGAGTTTTGGATTGCGCTTTTGTCTCACCTGAGGAACTCGATCAAGTAAGCAGGAAAAGCAAAGGTTGAAATACACAATGCCAAGATGTAGTTCGAGATACTGTTATGACAGTTCAGTCTCTAGAATGGTACAAAAAGGAAGTTTGTCAAAATGAAATAATGATGATTAGTCAGCGTATTCTGAAGTTGTATTTCTTTTGTCTGTTACTAAACAATCGCACGTATGTTATAGATATGGTGTAATGAACCAATAGAAAGGATTTTGGTATTTTACTGACTGGAAAGCCACTTCCCTCCTTTTATATCTGATTTGTTACAGTCTGCAAAAGTCAAATAGCTGCAACTCCTTCCTTCCCTGCCAAAGCCTCCATAGGAGTTGTAACTGGAATACAGTTTTGGCTTGTCCTACTGCTCTGTGCCATCACAACTATTTGATGTAACTGCAGGAGCCCTTTTAATAACTGGTCTTTGTTTCTGCACATCTGACCTGGATTCTAGTGCCAGAAAATCTGAACAAATTTGACCATAAACATTACATTGTACAGTACTAGTGTCTGGGTATAATCTTCTCTTTGAAGTTTGTTTGCATCCCCCTGGAGGGATTAATTCCCTGCTGTGGGAAGGTGGGTTAAAAAGCACGGAAACTACTTTACAGGTTTTTAATTGGAGAATTTAGTATACATTTTGTTCTATAAACCAACTGATTCTATGGGAGTTTCACTTAGTTGTGTTTTCAGGTTTGTTGTATGCACTTGTAGGTGTAAAATCTGCAGAAACTCTTTTTAGGGAGTAAAAAAAGAGTTTTAATAATTGTTTTTAACTAGTCATATGTTTTGAAGTTACTGTCTCTGAAGAATCTTTTAAGAGATTTTTCCCAACCAATTTTTTTTTTATACTTAAGAGGTATATTTTACTCTCAGAAGCCTTAGATTTGTGCATACCCAAATACTTTGTCCTTCTGTTCTGAATGTTGTCTGGTTCTCTGCCGTGTCAGCTGTATTTAACAGTTGTACTCTATCACCATTCCAGAAATACACACCTGGAAACCTCCACGTAGTCTGCTTCCACTTTTTGGCTGTCTGTTCCTTGCCAAAATCCTAAGACTACAGATTAACTTTTCTTTTTTTGCAGTCAGGGAATGTGTGTTACATGGCAAAGAGCAGCTACTGTTGAGAAAAGTGAAATGCATGAAAGTTGTATAAGAAGCAAATTATCAGGCAGGTTTAAACTATTTCTCCCAATTTAATTGATCCCAGAATTAACTAAGGCAGCTGTTTTTGAAGTTTGTGTCTAGTATAATAGTGCTATTGATACCTAAAAAGCTCTTAATTCTGATATCAATCTTCTGACGTGGTCTTGAGGAGAAAGAATTGTTTCAAAGCTGTCACTGCCCTAGTGTGGGGGATTGTCTGGCTTGTGGGGTGGTAAAACTTGCTTCTGTTTTGTTATTCAAAAATTTGTGTGGCTGTCATGGACTAACCCCAGCTGGCAGCTCAGCCCCACGCAGCCGCCCGCTCCCCCAGCCCTGGTGGGATGGGGGAGCAAATTGGAAGAGGAAAAGTGAGAAAGTAGCGAGGGATGTTTGCCGTGTGACTGTGAAGTATCAACTGGAATTTTAGGCTTTAATGTGTTTCAAAGTTCACAGTCAACTGCAGAAGGGAAAAATCTGTCCTGGATTCCACGAAAGACACCGATGAACCGGAGCAAGCTCAATGGAGGGCGGCAAAGGTGGTGAGCAAGCTGAAGCACTTCAGTGTGAGGAGACAAGAGTCCTGGGGTGGTGCAGCCTGCAGGAGGCTCCAGGGAACCTGAGCGGGAGCCTTCCATAGCCCTGAGCAGGAGCCTTCCACACCCCAGGAATTCGTCGGGGTGAGGTGTCCAGGCTTGCCAGGCAGTGCACGACAGGAGGACAAGGTGCTGGCTGAATCAAGAGGCATTCTGAGGAGTAATGGGAAACCTGTTCACCCTGAGGAGTCGAGTATTAGACCAGGTCACTCAAGAGATGTTGTGCATCTCCATCTTTGGAGGTTTTCAAGACTGAACTGCTTCAAAACCATGAGGAACCTGCTCTGACCTCCCACCTGGCCTCTCTTTGAGCAGGAGGTTGGACTAGAGACCTCCTGAGGTCTCTTCCTGCCTCAATTATCCTATGATTCTAAGATTTCATAGAAGTGTAAGCTTCAGTATCATCTGGGGAATATTTTGTACACTTAATAAGGTACAAAGAGAAGAATTTCATTGAAACCAAAGAAGTTGAAAAAGCAAACATTGTTTTATTCCAGTCCAGGCAGAACTTTGTCAAACCACAGTGAAATTTGTGAACCGAGAGTGGAAATGATCACTGGATCAGCTTGCTGTGCTCTCACTGTCCTTTCCCCTGAGGATTGTTTAGAAAGAATGATCATCTGTGCTCAGCATTGAATATTTTTGGCACATGAAGTCTTCGGTACATTATACAATTCCAGCATTCAGTTGTATTTATAGGTGGTTTTTGTGCTTTTCTTGGTTGAATTCATAGGTTTTACTTGGAAACTTAGGATTTTTCTTACTTAAGTAAATGTGATGTCTTTTTTTTTTTTCTTTTGAGAACTGTGAAGCAGGATAGCTGCAACTCTGACTGGCCACCTGAAGATGAATATTTCTTATTAAAAATATATTTACTTAGGAGAAGACAACACCATACTTTTTTTTTAACCTAATGATTGGTGTTTCAGTGGAAGCTGGGAATTCCCCTTTCTGAGAGGACGCATGTTTTTTCCTGTTCTTTCTTTTATTGCCAGCATACCTATAAAAGCTTTTCTTGTTGTCCTTGGTGTCCTTGGCCAGATTTACTTCTGGCAGGGCTTTAGCTTTCCTAACATGATGCCTGACTGTTCAGGCAGTTCCCCTGCATTCCTTCCAGGCCATGTTTCCCTGCTTCCACCCTCTGGGAACTGCCTGTTTGTGTTCAGTTTGTCCAGGAGCTCCCTGTTCATCCTTTGAGGCCTCCTCTCCCCTGGTTTCCTCTTTGTAGGGATGCATTGCTCCAGAGCCTGGAGCCTTCTCACCAAAAGTGAGAAGCTGCAAACTAGAATAGAAAGAGCAGAGTCTGTGTTTTAACAGTGACAGTACATGGAATTTGTCTAGTGAGAAATCTGTGTTGTGTGTGTCAGGTATAAGTATGTCAAGCATAGGAACTTTGCAAGTCTAATTCTTCTCACCAGCTCCCACACGTTTACTTTCAGAAAAAGAGGGGGAAATAGCCATGGTTTTATTGTAAAAATGAAATATTTTAGGGAAAATATTGGCTCAAATTAAAACTAATCAGTTTTGTGTTTCTGGTGCATGGCCTTCTCTCATGCATTGGAATTGTTACATGATGTGGATAATTAAAAGCTTTTTATGAAATACTGCTATTTTGCTGTATTCCTTCTCCTATTTTTAATCTTCGTGTAAAGGAAGGAAAAAGCATTTTATAAGGTTGTGAGTTTTGCCTTTGTCATGGCATTCCATAATACTGAAAGTTCACAGAAGCTGAGGTAGTAAACGACAAAGAACTTGTATTTTTTTTTACAGAAGAAAACTGCTTAAGCTCACTTAAGCACTCCTGTATATCCAGTTCTATGCTATTGACACAGTGTAGAAAAGTGCATTGCAACTGTTTCCTGTGTTTTTAATCTCAGCCGGAAGATTGTTTTGTGTGGGTTTTTTGAGATGCAGAAGTAGAAAGGATCTCCTAGCAAATTTAGTTTAAATACCTTTATGAAGAAAGTGAAAGCTTACTACTTGTGAAATTTTTCTTTTTAACTTTCAAAGCACTTTATGATCTTAAAACTGCTGCAGATCATTCATCAAAAATAGGATGTGACAAATTTAAGGCTGTTGCTGGACCTCAGCCAAAGATTCTCTCTTGTTAGAAAGGGCTATGAGGAGAATTGTAGTCTGACTGTCAAACTGTTCATATAGCAAAAGAGAATTTGTTAGTCTAAAGTAACCGATCAAAATAGTCTCTGAAGTAAGAGCATTTGAAAGTAAATGCTCACAAGAGTAAAACACCCCCTACACCCCTGTCTGGGAGGACGTACCATGCTTTTGTGTGGGGTTTTTGTGTTCTTGCCAAAGCAGACATTATAAAAGTATGTCAAATCTGTAGCTTTACCATGTAGTGTGCCAAAAGGCCTTTCTCTCCAAGGACCTCATCTTTCATCTTTTTGTGAGTGTAGCATAAATTCTTGCTGTGTGTTCAAGGAAAAAGCTGAAATGGTTTAGTGTAGCTAAAGGATTTCTTTCTGAGTGTATTTTTAAAAACCATGGTAAGTTAGAAGCCTAAACGCGACCGCATGGACAAAGTGTAAGTATGTTAGAGTTTAACAAATGTTCACTGGATTAGGAAAGGAAATGTAGTTTATGCTACTTCTTTTATGACAGAATTTAAAAGGTCTTGCTGTAAGACTCTCCATGTGCTTCTTTCTTTTCTCCAAAACATACCGCTAAGTTGAAAAGGGAGATGAATCTTAGAAGGAAACTATTAACTCTGAGGTAGTTTATCATTGTTTGAGTGAAAGGATGAAATTTGCATTTGAATTGGCTCCTAGAGTAGCATGTACTACTAATCTTGTTCCTACTAGAAGCTTGTGAGTAGTTTAAGTACTTCCTTCTTTACTTTTCATGTTCTAGCCTTGGGTTGTAATAGCTCTTTCCCTCCCTGCCCCCCTTCCCAGTAGATCACAAATGTATAACTTAAACTAATCATAGTCCTTAACTCTACTGGGAGAAGTCACAATGTACTTGGGCCTTAAAATTATTCTACAGTTGTCACCGTGGTTTCTGTGGTGGGACTTTCACAGGTAGAGAGAACTAGCAGCTTTCTGCCTCTGTCAGACACACTGCTGCTCCTTACCATTATCTTCTGTCCTAGGTTATAATGTTACATACCAGACCAGTGCCTCCTATCCTGATGAAGGATTCTCTTGCATATAACCAAAGTTACTGGACAAGTATTAAGAGTTGGTCATTCAAAGGTTTGTAAATCTTACCTGTGCACCTCTCAGAGCAGCCTTTTTTTTTTTTTAAGATGGTTCCAAGCTGCCCATTCTGTATTGAGAAATAGATAAAATGATGAAGGTTTAGAAATATCAAAGGAAGTGCAGAATTCAGGTTTCTTTCCATTAAATTCCCATTTCACGAGTTTTCCTATCCCATCTTTACAGTGTTGTGTTGCTACACCAAACTTCCTAAAGCAGGATTGGAAAAGTAACCAAACCTAAGTAGGTAGGTGGTATTTGGGAATTCTAATTCTCCTAAGCTGCTGCTTTGTTTTTCTGTTTCCATTTGATTGCTTTGCTTCTAAGTACAAACAAGGTGGAAGAGTTTAACAAAGAGCTTGCTGGGACTGCAGTGTCCGGGTAAGTCAATAGCCCCGTTTGAGCTGTTTTCTGTGAAGACACTTCACAGTTTTTACAGCATAAATGGAATACAGAACTCAATTTGAAGAGATACCTCATGAAAAAAATACTAGAATCTGCCATTTTGCAAGTCGTCACACATTTTTCTAACACATTTTTAGGTGTGTTCTTGTCTGATAGTACTAGATTTAATAAACCCCCAAACCAGTAATACCAAATCTAACTGAGTGTTTCTCTGTTGCTGTGAGCTATTTTGTGGGAAGAGAGTTCTTTGGCCTTTTTTCTTCATGCTTTAACTACTTCTGTCTACAGTCTTTCCTATTTCACAAGTATTTACTAATCTGCAGTATATTGCTATGCTGGCACTGTTTAACTAGACAGAAAAATTCAGCACAGAAAGTCTCACTCACAAGACTTTAAACTCTTTTGTTGATTTATATTTTTTTAAAGGAGCTTGACATCTTCATCAAGTTCACAGTGGGCCTGCTTTGTTTGCTTTCTCTTGAATGCTTGATAAGATTTTTCTTCTATTGTTTTGTGCAGCAAGGACAGAACTTGCCATGGCTGAGGTGGTTTTTTTGTAAATCCACAATATGGTCATTGTCTGCTGCTGAATAATTGTGACTGCTTTTTGTACAACCAGAACTAAGGCTTTGGCTGTGAACAGATTCCTTCTTAGCGTGAAAAGAGACTAATCCATGTAAATACAGCCCCAAAATAAAGCTTTACAGAAAAAGGGAAAGGCTGCTAAGCAGGAGGGCAGAGGTCAGCAATTTAACCTTTAACCTAACAAATAAGAAGCATGAAAGTTCCCGAATTGGTTTACAAAGGCAAGCTCCTGTGATCTGTCAGTTTTTCTTTTCATGATAGAGTTGGGTGAGAAAACTGACTGACAGCTAGTGCCTTTTTAACTGCAGGTTGGAATTAACTGCTAAACTGAAACTTTCTTAGGGAGGGTTTTTCTAGTGATTTGAACAAATTATTTTCATTCACTGGCTATACTTAAAGAGATTTTCGTGAATTTATAGATGAATTTGAGTGGTTGTTCCTTGTAAAAAGTTCTTGAAAGGCTCGATTTAGATACCCAATACTACTGAAACATTTAAGATTTCAGCATTGGAAGCGTTTTAGAATTTGGTGAAGCACTTGTTGCAATTAACTCTCTCTTACTGTGCTGCTTTAAGAGCAGGGCTGCTGTGCCAGTAACTGCAAAGGGATTGCACTCTGAACAGAGTCCAAACGTTGATGTTAAAGAGGGGGGTGTGTGTGTGTGTGACTTTATTTAAGGGAGTAGTTTTAACTTCAGTTCATTCTCAGTCCTAAGCATTTGCAAGGTGGTTTGTTTTTTGGTTGTTCTCAGTCACAACAGGTAATCTTGTTAATGAGTGTTAACTTCTGCTCAAAGCTCAGTGCATCTGCAATCAGCAGTTAACCTAGAGACAGACATTGCTGTAAAGAACTCTCAATGCGAGTGTCATTCAGGTGAAAAAGGAACAAAGTAGTAATGACTTTAAAGGAGACTCCCTGTCGATTTAAGAACAGCGACTTTGGGTGGTTCCTTTCCCTGAAGTTAGCGCGGACCCCTAAGTGACTGACTGGTCCTTCCCCAGCTGGATGATGCTTCCTATGAATGTTTTCAGTAGAAACACTGGCATTCAGAATTTGTGTCTGAGTCTGTTGTTATGTAGGTTGGTAGTTGTAGCTGAGCCCTACAAAGTGCTTTAGAGCACTGAGCAGAGCGCTGCTTCAAGAGCAGCGCTGGCAAAGCAAGTTTGGGGAAGTAAAAGATAAACTAGGTCTATTTTTATTGCTGGCTCTTTTTGTTGTGGGGAGTTCCTTGCAAGAGGAGAACGTAAACTGGAATTCAAAAAGAGGCCTGTCAGAGTGCCCAGGGCAGTACTGGGCTGCCTGCCTTTGGTGTGGTATTTTTTGTCATGAAGAAAAAGTGACGTTGTGAGGTTTTCCTGTGGTTTTTTGTTGGTTTTGTTTTGTGTTGGTTTTTTCTCTTTGGTTGCGGTTTGGGTGTTACGTTTTTTATAAACTGAAATCAAGTTTAAGAGAGATGATTTGAGGTTAGATTATTATCAAATAAGTGTAAAATCAATGCTAGACTATTGTTTTACTTCAGCAGATGTCAAAACCCAAGATCAAATCTAAACAAATCCTGAACTCCACCTTCTGTGCTGCCAGAGACAATTTGCGTTTTGGTCTTTCCAGGGCTAGCAAGTTCTGGTAAACCATTCATCAAAATTCCAGATGCTGACAGATTTTCAGCTCCTGAGAAGATGGTTTTTATGTCTTTTTAAAAGATGAAAACTGCTTTTTATATGCTTTTTAATATTACTTATTTCATGGAACAGTGAGATAGAAACCAAGAGAGTTGGACTTCTGTATTGAGGATGATAACCTTGGAGAGAGGGATGGGAAGAGACAATAGATCCTGATAATCTGTTATCTGGAATGGGTTATACTCTCCAGAGTTTTTTTTGAACACTTTCCTGACTGGAATTTCCAGCATTAAAATTTGTGCTGGGATTTTAAGTGGTGGTGAAGGGAATTAGAATCACAACTCCCTTTGCATTCTACAGGTGTTAACTCAATGCCATTTTTGGTTCCTTTGAAGAATCGTTTACTTTGAAACTATGTAGTTATGAGTATAAATAGTGGTAACATGAACTCTTTGTGAATTGACCCTTACATTGTTACACCCCTTAAGTAAATGACTCTGATTTCTGTCTGTAAGATACGTTGGAGATCCTTGAGATCTTCTGTTCCAAAGATTCTAAAACCAGATTATCACTCTGTGGAGAAACACCTATCAAAAAATCTTAATGCAGCCTCAAGCCAAGTGTGAAAATGTGAGGACAGGATGGGTGATTGAGCAGCACAGTGTGGGCAGGGGCAGAGTCAGGCTGCTGGTGTTTCCTGTTGGTAAGATGTGTGTTTGCCTGGGTGTTGTTTCAGTGGTGTGCTCTGTGTTGGTGTGAGTGTGGCACTGAGAGAGCAGACAAGCAGGGAAGGTCCCAGGAGGGAGCAGCAGATCTGCTGGAGCAAAAGCTAGCACTGGCTGTAGGATGGGCTGTACATCTGTAGGAGAGATCCTAATAAAACATGGCAGAGGAAAGGAAAAATGCACAAACCCCAACCCCAAAACAAAGCCCCCAAAACTTGCCTTGAAATCGGTTTGAAATTTTCTTCTGGACTTGTGCATCACTTGCATCTAAAGTAGTTTCTGGTTTTATCTGATGCTTGTCTGTTGGTCATTGACTCAGTTTAATTTGAAGAGTTTGTCAAACATGCAAAAAAGATTCATTAGGGTAAATAACCCTCTCCTAAAACTGTAACCCCTGTCCACAAGTGCATTAACATTCATGCTTTTTCTTTTACATTTGCCACAAAATAATATATTGATCTCATCTTACTCCATTTTATCTAGAGGTGATCCTGGCACACAGAAAAGTGTTATAAATATGCTTATTTTGCTTCATTGTGATTAAATTCCTTCTACACTAAAGCTCAGGGTATATTTGCCCTGTGTACTTGTGGCTTAAGGCCTCCTGTTTGTGATGATCCATCATCTTCTTTTGCACAGAGTAGCGGTAAAAATTGGTTTTAGTTTGTGTTTGGGAAAATTTACTTGTAAATTGTTTGCTAAAATATCAACCAGTACAGTTTATCACAGACTGCGTCAATATTGTGTAATTAAAGATACCTCCTTAAGTTATTTTCTGCTGGGAAGAGTTAGCATGTTAAAGCAGAAGTGTGCAGCTTTGTGTGTACCTTGGCAGTGTTCATAAACAAGAATAGACATAGTGAGCAAATAGAATTATTTAACTTGTTCAAGACTTTATTCCTTAATGAACCGTAGAGATAAAGAGTAGTAAAATCACAATTTGCCGTTTCTATTACACGGATGGCAAAAGTGTGTTTTGTTGCACTTAGAAATACTAAATATGGCATCCAATAATTACAGCTTTTCATTTTGATGTATTTCTTGATTGCTTTGCTCTACCCCGGCCATAGGGTTCTGTCCTTCACTAAGTCATCTTGAAACAATTCTGTATCTAGACTAAATCCTTAGAATGCAGTGGGTATCAATCACATGGACAATTAAAATTAAGTATTGACATGTTTTTAAAATAGTCATACATCTCAATTTTGTTTATCTCAAAGTTTTAAAAACCTAATGACCTCATTGCAGCTCGGCTATAATTACCATGTTTAAACTTCTATGCATTTTTTAGTTTAAACAGCCTTTGTGTTTTTTTAAACCAAAAGAAAATTAATGAGAAGAGACAAAGAGACATCAAAGAGGTTTTCCCTCTGATTGCAGTGTTAGAAGTTTTGCCTGAAAATAGGTTACATTTCTTCTGTTTTCAGCTGAATCCTCATTAACTTTACATTTTAATGATGTCCAGAGCAAATTATACGATTATGGTAGATGCCTTAAAGGGAAGCTTAAAGGACACCTTTTTAATGTTTGTTTCTTTATTGGTGGCAGTATTTGCACCAGTATTATAAACAGTGTTAGACTGCTGAAAGTAATTTCAAAACATATCAAAAATATATTCCATTTTTGCCATGTATGTAGTATGAGTGTCTTAATTTAATATTTAACACAAATGGAGCATGTTATGGGGAGATCATCATCTTTGTAGAAGAAAAATGTAAATCAGATCCTTTGAAAGAGTTTACAAATTACTCGTGCATCTTCTATTCAGTTTTATTTATAATGATCAAGTAAAATGGAGACAGGTGATTTAACAAAATCTTGGAATTGTTTCGTTTTCTTGAACCTTCCATGGAGACAATGGTTGAAATGTTAATAAAGTGCTAGTTCGTGTTTTTACACTGACAAGAAGCATTATTGGAGGAACTTGGTGGAATTTCAATTTATTCTGTCTGGAGGAACTCTAATAACGGCAGTTCTGTGTTCTCATGTACTTCTCCTGCTAAAAAATAAGATTGCATAATTGACTTTCTAGATGAAGAATTGTGTTATATCAAATGCAACAACAAAACCTTGTATTCGGTGCACCTTAAACAAGGTTAACTGGAATTGGCAATAGCTGGAATGGAACTTGGACAGTTCAGAATGAAGCGCATCATTTCTGACTGTAGCTCAATGAGAAGTTAGAGCAAAAGATCTGGTGAAAAGTGAGGTCTTCTGTTTCCCTGTCCTGACACGTGGTGTCTGTGCTTTGCAAATAGAACCTTTGATTTTCTTGTGCTGCACTTCAATCAGTAAATTTTTGGGAGCTGGGATTATGACAAGGGGACGGGAAGAAGTAGGAGTGCGCTGAAGTACAGGTGCAAGGTAGGACTCAAAATCCAGTTGACATAGTGAAATATTTCCATTTGTTTGAATTCTTCATCACTGATTAAAGACTGCTGTGTCTTGATGGAAGCATTTGATATGCTTGTCATTAATAATCATTGGATAAAGCAGGAATTATTTAACAAAAAAACCCCTAAGCTTAGCCTTTCCATTTCAGTATGATTTTGCATCTTCTGTTTCATGTTAATTTTCTGCAGAAGCTCTCCAGAAATCCAAATTGTCATGATTGTCTGGGGGCTATGACAGACCCAAACTGCACATCCAGCTTGGTGGGCTTTAGGTGATATTGTGTTAGAAAATAGGTTTGGGTCTTTCAAAGGTTTGGCTCTCTGCAAGTGTGAAAACAGCTGTTGAAAGCTGTGGTTTAAGTTCCTAGTTAATCTGAAGTCTTTTAGCTTTGATGCCTACTAATGTAACTTTAGTTTGAAGATGGTGTCGCCAAAGGAAATAAAGGCTGAGTTCAATTTCTTGCTTTTTCTCATCTTTATTTTATAATTATCAAAGAATTTGCAATCTTTAGTTGAGATGCAAAATAAAAACACTGATGAATAAACTCAGGAGGATACAGATTACTAACTTGTAGCTGACACAAAGATGTGCGTGTTATTTTTGTTTCCTTGGCAAGGAGGATTTTGTGTAGAACCATATTAGCACTGCAAACATGGAATGTTCTTCCCGGTAACTTGTTCTCCAAGTATTTGCAGCGTGGCTGTTTCCAGCCCGTTATGTGTTAATGATAGTGCGAGGCTGAAGCATTCCAATCATTCATATGCCTGTCCTCCCTTTCTCATAAGGGTTTCTTTGCTCAGGGTTTTTGCCTTATTCCTTTTGCTTTGTTGTGGTCAATTCAGTCAGTATAATGGCAGAGACACTGGCTTTTTTCCCCCCTTTTTTTTCTTTAATAAAGAGTTATGTTAGAGATATACTATAACAGAGATAAGAGCTATTTATGTCCTAAGCTATTGATTTTTAATTAATGTTGCCTGGGCTCATGCATGTTGGCAGAATTGCTAACAGCTTGTGGCATTTTTTAATTCACATCTTCTTTTTTGGTATTTTGACAGTGTCATTCATATCTCATGAAAAAGTACCTCGTCAGGTTAAATGTGTTAAAACACCGAGCAAAAAAAAAAAAAAGGAGAGAATGGAACATAGGGCTGCCTAGAAACCTTGATCCATTGCCAAAGTATTTAAACAATTTAGTGTTTTGGTTTTCTAGCTCCAAGCTGCTTCTCAAATCCCTTGCTAATTAATCCAGTTAATTCTTTGTAGACTAACTGTATGCAGGGCTTTTTCTTGGGCCTCTATCACTGAGAACCCTGTTTTGTTTGAAGCAAACCTAAGCTCTGTTATAAAGGTTGTAGTAATAACGTGAGTACTTGCAGATGTAAATACAGTGTTTTGAGCCTTTTTAAAAGGAGCTGTGTTTGTATGGGCAGCTTCTAATTTAATCTTTCATGTTTAAAAATTAAACATATATACTTGTGTAAAAAGATGGAGAGAACTTCATCAGTAGTTTGGTCACTTGTGGAGAGGCTGTGGAGCCTCTATGGAACAATTATGGCATGGAGCATTGGTGTTGTGGGACTGGAGTTAGTGATGCATGTTTATTTTTCAACAAGTAAATAGTGGTAAATGTCATTAATTTCTGTTCTCAAAAAAGGGTGTTTGGATATAGCACAAGTAAGAGTTTAGCAAAAAGAAGAGTTTTTAGAAATGACCTGTTGATGCTTGAAATTCTCCTGGTGGGAGTACAACAGCAGGATGAATTCAGACCCGGAAAAAGCAGGTGGGGAGCAGAGACATGGAATGAGGTAATGAGAACAGAGTAGGTCCTGCTCAAGGTGTGTGATAAGAGCCACCCCAGATCTTGAGCTTCCTTCTGGTGTGTCAGATTTGTGAGAACTGTTTCCCCAGTGTCCCACTCCCAGAGTCCGTGGGCAGCGGCATTCAGCACCGCCGGCATCATCAGCCTGGAGAGAGGTCCTGCAAGTGGATTGAAGTTACAGTTTTACATTACCTTTGGAATTGGTAGTGAAGGAAAAAGATCGTTTTCAGCAAATCTGCTGCTAAGGGTGACCAGATTGAAAGGAATCTGCAGGGCTTTGAGAAGGGCTGAAAGTTTACTTGGGAGTTTGTGGTCTCTTGAAGCTGGGCAAGGGAAAGAGAAAGGAAATTAGGGTTTATATATGCCTGATTTCCAGGGCTGTGGCATAATTATGAAATGTTCCTGCTCAGAACTGGACTACTCTGCTCTCTCAGGAGCATTTTGATAGCTGGATGTATGTTCTCATACATCTTGGAAGTATCAAGTGTCTGAAAACATTTTTTGCGGTTAGAAATCCTTTTGATACCCTTGCCTTTTCTACAGTAGCAAAGATGTTTTAAATTTTTTTAGCGAGATGATAGATTTCCTGTCTAGCTGCACTGAATATCAGCGAACTCCTCTTTATCTAAACCAAATTTTTCTTCAAGCCAACAGCACTGCTTTAAACGTGCTAAACTTCCTTTTGCGGAGACCTTCTTTTTGTTACAGCACTACACACAGTATAGTGAGCTTTGCTAATGGTAGCTGAAAGCATTGCAGCATGAGCTAGGTCAGTCCTGCAAGTGTCGATATATCCAAGGCTCTGTTGTGCTGCCTGATGCTGTCCTGTTAATGAACTTTCCTCCAGAAGAGAGAAGTCATTCTGAGCAGCTGAACACGCCGTGATTTTGTTTTTCTTTCATCTCACGGTCATTAGCTCCATGAGATGTATTTTTCCATGTTAGGACCTCCTTCCCCTCACCCTCACTAACTTTTCAGTGGTGTTCGAGAAGTTCAACTTCTGTCATCGGCTTTTCTGACTCCACAGAAGGGTTGCGTGTTGGATGCTTTTCCTGTTCTTACAGACTTTCCTCTCACTTAATGCTTTAGTTGGAGGCTTTCATGGGACCTCAGTGATGCTGCAGCCTTAGGTGAGGCTCACTGTGACCGATATCTGGGGTTTTTTTGTTTTTTAAACTGCATTCCAGCTTACCTGTTCTTACAGATTTTTACTGTATTACCATTTTGATAGAATGGGCAGCGCTAATAGGAGCGGTGAGTTGAGATGGGCATGTTGCATGGCTCAAGCTGAAACAAAAAGGTGAGGCTGAGTACTGAAGGGTACAAGGCCAAGTTCTGAAGTGTCCCAATACAATAATTATTGCTCTCTCTTACATATGATCATTTAATAGATGAACTTGCACACCTGAAAGCTCAGGAATGCATTGGTGACCGTGGAAGCTCCTGGTCAGTTCTGTTTCATAGCCCAGGTGTGTGGGGCTGTCAGTGCAGTGAGGGTGAAGCTCTAAGTGTGGTTACACTGGAAAAGCTACAGCCGGAGCAGCACTGTGAAATCAGCTCCCCAAAAAGGCTCCTGAGGTCTGGCTGTCCTTTGGTGATGAGGACATGGATGAATCGAATGTGTGGTGTGACAGATAAGCTGTATCTCAGCGCACATGCCCAGAAGCATTTGTGGTGACATCTCCACTGCAGGGACCAATAGAATCGAGAAGGAGGTTTTCAGCGTTTCGCCTTTGATAGAATGGTTTGGTTTGTTTCAATGCCATACAAACCACTGAAGCATCCTGAACTGAGCAGAGATGCACTAACAGAAGCCACCAAGCCCCAGCTGATGGTGCAGCTCAGTTTCCTCTGAGCGGGAGGTTCCCCTCGGGGGGAATTAGTGCAGTCGGGGACAGAGCAGTGTCTGGGAGCGGTGCTGCTCCGCTGCAGGAACACATGGGCACTTGGAGCCTGGGAACAGTCGGAGACTATCAATATTGAGAGTATGAAAGTGGGGTCAGAGTTTGAAACGTTAGGAAGTTACATAGCTTGAGGCTTAGAAATCAGTATTCACTGTTGCATGTGTAACAAAGAAGGTTTCTCTCTGTAGTTTGGGCAATTATCCAGTTGCTCAAGAGAAGGGTTGTTGGTTTTCCTTGCTTAATACAACACTTCAAGAACTTACGGTTGGCTGCAACATTTCTGTTCCACGTTCTTTTTCAGGCAGTTCACATTAAACCTGCTGTGTGGCAGTCCGTATCGCAGTGAATGCATTTCTGCAGAGCTTTGTGTATTTCTCTGGCGATATGTCTGTCTGAAGCTGTCGTGGTTGGTGAAGTTTGGAAAGAAATTGAAAGAAAATTAAACTATTGTAAAATGTTCTCTAAGACATAGAAGATACAGGTTATTACCAAATTTAAATGGTTGAACTATCATTAAAGCTAAACCCAAAAATGACAAGAATAAAGCAGCTTGGAAAATGTTTATAAAACTCGAAGTATTTTCTAGTAGTGAAAAGCCTGGCAGTGTGTTGGAAAATAGTTTTTGTTTTCATTAGCAATTCCTTTAGGTTTTGTAATGCAGTTGATTGATTGCCGTGGCCACTCTGTGGTTTTACACAAGCTCTTTTTAACACACTCTGGCTAAAAAGCAAGATGACATTAAAATGTTAATTCTGGTTTTCTTCAGAGCAACAACCAAGTTAAAAGTTACTTGGTTGACACAGGAAAGTAGAAAATTTAACATTACATAAAAATTTCTCATAAAATTAATTGATTAAGGATATTTTTAAATGAAGGTGCATAGTATGATAGTTAATACTGTTGGGTATTAATTCAGTTGGCTATAAGCTCTAATTTTGTCAAATACAACTTTTATTTTTGCCTCTGTACACAGTGAGCTTAGAGAAATTGTTCTGGGTGCATGTGCTTGGCCCTTCAGCAGAAGCAGTAGTGTGGGGCCCGCAGGTAGACATTCAGAAGCCATGGGAAATACACGTCCTGTAAATATCAGAGAGGTGGCTGTTTCTTGTAAAGCTGTCAAAGCTCTGGTTGCTGTGGGCTCAGCCTGAGAATTTGCATTCTGAAAATCTAAGTTAACAGGTTTAGACAATCACTGCTTGTGTCTGGTATTGTTAAACTCCAGATGATGCGCTAATTTGGATTAATTAATTAATTTTTGCTGCGTGTTAGCTAGACATGATAAAGGTCTTTTTACTTTTCTTTCTTTATTGCTTCTGAGACTTTTAGAAAAATCTTAGCTTGTAAATCCTGCTCTGCATGGCACTGGCACTTCCAGACTGTCACATTTAAATCAGAGCCTGAAATATTAGTTAACTGGTTCTTTCATATTCCCAGGACAAGGAGGGCTTGCCAGCTGCTGTGGAAGTGGGGAGACTGTCACCAGGCAACTCCGCTGTCTCGGGGTATAAATACAAAGAGGCAGGAGAGAAACAAATTCAGTATTCATGGCCTGAGCACTTGAAACACATCTCTATTAAATTTATGGAGTGTCAAAAAGGTTATGAGAAAAAAATACTCTGATCAAACACAAATAAATTTAAAAAATTATTAAACCCCAAAAAAGCCTGCTTAAAGTAGGTGTTCCCATTCAACTTCTGCATTTAAACTCTTTTGTATAATTATTACTGGCAGCCTGTAAAATGTTTCAAAACACTTCGTATTTCATTTTGTAAGCCAGGCTTTGTGGATTTCTTGACCATTGAAGTACGATTTTGCCTAATTATATTTTTTGCAAATTTTAGCTGCTGTATAATTTGCCGACTAAAATTACGGGGGGAGGGGGGGAAGAATTAAAAATATAATCCATTCAAAATTTGCAGTTTGCAGGACTCCTGGAGTTTGGCTTCCATTTGCAGGAATATTGCATTTCTGGGTTGGCTGAAGAACAGATGGTTATCAAGAGAAATATCCCCTTAAGTGCACAGTAAAGCAAACTCAAAAGATTCATCAACCGTGCTTTAATGTGGGCTCGAGGTATCACCAAAGTCATTAACCAGTGCAGAGAAAAGATCTGAAGACTTCAGATGGAGATGGGAGAAACATGTAACAAACAGGACTCGAAATAAGTACTTATTTTGTCTTCTGGTTTTGATCGCTGTTATTTTAGTTTATGCTCTATCCTGTGCATCCCCTTCTTGTAGTTCTAGCTTTAGTTCTGTCAGTGTCAGCAGTTTAAAAATGAATCTGGACCGAAAGCGTTCTGCTTTTCTTTATAAAGAAATAATTCTGAGTTTGCTGATCACTGAAGACATCTTATGCTTTCCAATGTCTCCCTACTCTTGGCAGTTTAGAATGTTAGCAATAGACATTAATCTGCACCATTATACAACTGGGATTTGTAAAACCAATAGCATGGTGTAGGTGAAACAAAAGAACCTAAGGATTTAATAGGAAGATATTTCCCCAGTTGTATTTCATATTTTGAACACTCTGCTTGTACCGCAACTGTCTCCCAACTTCCATTAAAATAATTATTGAAGTTTTGATTAAACCTGGCCTTATTCCATATGAGAGTCCGAGGGAGTAAATAATGGCAGTTAAGATGGAATATGTAGCCTTAGAAGAGAGTCTGACTAAATGCTCTGCACGTGGCAAGCTGGGCAGTTCAACAACTTGACATGACACCGAATAATTGATGAGGAAACCAAGGGAGCCTCTTCTGTTTGGAAAAGGCAGTGAGTGTTTTTCCTGTCTTCTTGTCCAAGAAGTGAGTGTTGTTTCTGTTTATTTAACAGGATTGTGAAGTGAACCAAGACCCCTTTAGATGGAAAGTTGGTTTGTCTGCTAGAAACTGTGAAAGTCTCATATTTAACGTTTACTCTGAGTGGCTTACAAAGCTGCTGCTGCACTGGGAAGCTGGTGTGAGGGGATCAGAAAGCCTGGTGGGCACCCCAGGTGTATGGACATAACCCTGACAACCTGTGCCAGTTTTTGTGTTGTTAGAGCTGTTACTCTCTACATCTCTTCGTTCTGGAGAGCTGTGTATTGCCTTAAGTAAGAATCTGCGTGGAAATCTGTAGCTTAACCTGCTTTTTTTTGGAAGGATTTTTTAAAAAACGCATATAAGATGTTGCTGAGCACTGCCGAGGAAAGTTTTGTTCCTCACTGCCCCTCTGGCTCTTGATGTGTTAATAATATAAAAACAATTATGGAAATCATAGTGATTTGCCTAATCTGTTCTGGTTTTCTCCCTTCCTTCCTGTTTCCTATGATGTATATTTTATACTGCCTTTGCTCTCAGTCTTTCCTGCTTTCACATCACTTTACTGAAGCCTGAACAGCATATTGTGTGTGAGTTACAAACCTTATATTATGTTTCTAGATTAAACTGTTGTGAAAAGCGTTTTCATGTTACCAGTGAGGTTTTTGGCACTTGCAGGGCAGACTTCCAAATGTTCTGTTGAAGAGAGAGAGGCAAACTTGTGAGTGTGTTTTTGTGCCATGGCTGTCCCGGCCTCGTGCACAGCGGCTGATGCGCCAGTCGTGCCTGGTTCGCTGAGCTGTGCTGGTCAGGGATGCACAGAACCTTCGGGAGCTGCTGCTCCTGCAGGGCCCTGTCCACCTGCTGCGGCCCAGCCCGGCCCAGGGTGCAGCCTGGATCCTGGGGCTGGCATATTTGTCAGCACTGCGATGTGCTGGGTGAAGGGGTGATTACAAACTCTGCTCACGTGGGTCGTGTGTCTGAGCGGGGAACCCGCTGCGGTGCTGGCTGTGCTCAGCGACGCTCGGGGTGACGTCGGCCTCACGCACCACGGTGCTGGCAGCAGCCTTGTGCGATGGGGTGTAAGGCTTCCTCGTGGAGTTTTCGTTTGCGTCTTGGTAGTTTTCTGACTTGCACGCTTTTGGAATAAAGTGCACTTTAAAAAGGAAAGATTGAAGGCTTAAAGCTGCGTATTAAATAAAAACGGAAATTTTTATTCCGGTGTGTATTTGATGCCAGAACTTGTTCGGAGGTTTGGTGTTTGTCTTCTTGTGTGTGTGTGTGTAGGCTTTTTCTTTCCCACATTTTCTCCACCTATCCCCGCCTTTTTCCCTCCTCCCCTGCTTCCCCCTCTCCGAGATGGTGTCTGCAGGCTGAGCTGCAGCAGGTTAGGGGCAAGCAGGAGTGTTCGGCTGTGCTGGGTGCAGGACACCAAGAAGTTTGCAGAGGTTTGGAAAGAAGTTTGCGTTGCTTTTTAGTTGTGCTGCATAAGGATGAGAATGGGTAGTGGATGTTGAAATTTAAAGTTACTCTGAAATGGAATTCCAGTTAATTTTAGAGGGATTGCAGCTGTAAGGACCTTAAAGAAGAGAATGAGGTAAATAATAAAGTTAGGAGAAAAAATGAAGTAATTTTCACTATATTTTTCAATTTGGGATTGAAATTAATTATTTGTAGCCAGTATGGATTAAATTGGCTGACTTTTTTCAGAAGAAGCTCGTTTGTTTATCTTGGGTTTGCATGGTTTACTCTGGGAAGTATATTCTGATAATTTTTTGAAAACTTCCCCGGTCTTATAATTTGCCTACAATTCAAATACAGACCAGTTTGTGCAGTGCTATTTGTAGAAGTAATCAAGCATGTGTCTTTTAAAAGCAAAACTCCTCACTTTATGACGTAAGAAAAGTTGTGAGTAAAAGAGCAGCATAGTTACACTAATATGCCATTGTAGCATGTTCCCATCCTGTCATCTGGAAAATTAAATCAGGTTCCAGCATGGATTAACATCCAGACTTGTGTGGAGGGGAAGGTACTGTCTTAAATGCCATGAAATTGAACAATGGGATTATACAGTTCACAGCTAATTTCAATATTCTGCTGTACTTGGCTTTTTGTTGGACAAGATTCGGTGAGGAGAGGCAGGGATAGCTTTTGGAACTTGGAAACATTCACATATTTAATGAAATACTAACAACAATAGCTGAAATATGGTTGAGTAATGAATGCAGTGCTCTACGTAATGTGCACGGATGTGATGTGTTTTCCCCACTTCCAGAGGGGAAAACTGCGTGTGCGAGCCATGAGAACTGCACTCGGCCGGCGTGGGACCAGTGTTAGCCCTTTGGGGAGTGTGAACGCTGCTGTGACCGTGCAGAAGAGCCTTGCTCTGTCCCCGAGAACGAGCACTGCCTTTGCTCACCCCTTTCCAGAGCTTCCCCCACGATGTTCCTGAGGGAAGTGATTCAGTCCCTTCCCTCAGAAGCACCCCTTAAAATAGTTGTGAGGGAAGCTGCTGCAGAAATAGCCACAGGAGCTATTTCATACCGGGCTTTCCAGCCCACTCCTCCCCGGGACAGGCTGTCCCCGGGGAGCAACAAGGGCTGCTGGAGCTCCAGGCTTTGGGCAGCTGAGATGCCGTGGCAGCAGCCGCTCGGTGTGGAGCTGTGTCCTCTGGGAGGAGAGCTCCTAATGCTGCAGGGCGGGTTGGTGAGTGGGCCCACGCTGGCTTCACCGAGGCCCCTCACGGATCTTAGGGCATTGATGCGATGTGCCATTGCTTAACAAGCTTTTTAAACCTGAGTGCAAGCTTTAGGAATAAAATCGACTTTTTTTTTCTTGGTACCAGCAGTTTGTGACGTGTGTATTTCACTGCGCTCGTGCCCCTACAGTAAGGGGAGATTGCAGATGGGATGGTGTATCGTAGCTTTATTTTGGAATGTTATTGCTTGTGTTCTTTCAGCTTTACACTTGCAACTTACAGTTTCCAGTGCTGTATTTCAGCATGTATTTATATTCACGGATGGCTGTTTCCCAGGGAAGTTTGTTAGCGCTTGATTTAGGCGTAAACTGGGAGGATCTTGTCATCTTTGTGGGCTGAAACTACAAAGCCAGTTGTAATGAAAGATGATACTAGGTTACCAGCAACAGAAAAGTTCAGCATGTGGCACAGTCTGAATTCTTGTTTTGGGCTTTGGGACAAGTTTAGTTTGAGAAGCACCTCCATAATTCCTGTGACTTTCTGCTTTTGGGGGTGAACCGGCGCTGTGCTTGTTCTGGTTTGCAAGGTCTCCTCCTGCTCTCAGCTGAGCTTTCAGAGCTCTGTTAAGTTATTGGTGACTGCAAAGCTTCAGCTCGGTGCTTTGCTGTAGCTGGGCAGGAGGTTGGTTGGGATTTCAGCCTGGCTCTTCCCTTGTTCTGATGTCAGCAAATAGATTCCACTCTCCTGAACTTGAAAAAAGTATTTTACATGTGTTTACTTTGCATCATTTCACTCGAAAGCCTGTTAAGTACCTGGAATAACAGCGTTCCCAATGTTTTGAGTCGCAAAGGGCTTTCTTTACTGTCTACAACTATAATGGAGCTGCATCTAACTGTTTGCATGCGCTGTGCAAAACAAATTACTGCGAGTAAAAGTGTTTGAAGTTCCTAAGTTACTTTAGTTTTACAGGCACAGTTGACAGTCAGTTCTGTTCATGTGTTTACCAAGTATTTCACGCTAGTGCTGAAACAGTTTTCAGTGATACTCGTGGTGCTGATTAAAGCTGATTCCTGGGTGCTGGCTTGGCCTGTATCTGTTTGACTCTTTTCTCTCGTTCAGAATAGTTTGGAAATCGTGTCTGTTGTGATTTTTGGGTGACTCGGGCTTATCCCTTCAGGAGAGAGCCTGGCTGTACTGAGTGATATCATAGCAATGTTTGGTGTGGAGATATTATATTTCATAGAGTCATGTGTCTTGAGGGCCACTATTGTACATATTTATGTCAGTCCTCTTGGTGTAGTGAGGGTGCTCCGGCTTCCTGAAACTTCATGGCACCAGCGTGTAGAATTTAAATATACTTCTATATATTCTGTGTGTATTCGTGTAGATAAGTGTAGTTGAAAACACCTTTCAGATGCACATTGGGTTAACAGTGAAGAATGGATGCAGTGCTGAAAGCTGTAAGAGGTGAAGTAGTTTGTTTTTTTTCCCTGTGACCAGTGTAGTGTTTTCCAAATAAAGATACTGAAAGTTTAGTAAATATTCCCAGACCCTTTAAAAGGTGAAGTGATGGAGCTGACGCAATCTCCAATAGAAAGGACTTGTAAAAACATGAGGACCTGTGGCTGCCAGGCATACCTCAGGGTGGTTTTCTTACCTGTAGGGTCCCAGTTTGTCTGGATTAGCCATGCTGATGGTGTCGTGAGATGTGTCATCCCAATGGCCTGTGTCACACGGGCATGTGGCACTAGGGCAGCTCCGCAGGTGGGGCCACAGAGGCACAGACGGGGTGTGTTTGCTCAGGGTGAGCTCAGCCGTGTGACCACTGGAGCCTCACAAAGCCCTGCACACGCCTCTGCCTCTGGACCAGGAGCTGACATGGGGCTCTCAGGCTCCACAGAAATACACTCCGGTGCGTTTGTCTGGGCTGTCCTTCATGGCAGGGAGCTCCAGGAACACAGAAGGGCTTTCAAGATGCTAAGAAAACAGGAAAAATGCATGTTTACACACACACAATTACTTTGTATGGCTAATCTGTTTTGTTGGATTTTTCAAGAATGAGAATGCGGTTTGCCATCTATGGACAAATGTGTTTAGAGCAAACACTCTTTGGATTTATGTCAAATTGAGTTCTTCATCTCTCTAAAAAAATGGTAGACGATAGAATGTTGTGTGTGGCAGTATGTGTGTATGTGTATTTAGTTTGAGAGCAATGGATCAATAGAGGAGGCGGGAGGAATGTAGGTATCATGTTCAGACACCATTACAGATGTCTGCAGCAGTACAAATTTATTTCTTTCATTGATTTGGTTTTTTTTTCCCTGTGAAATTCTGAAATCTTGCCCTCTGATAATGAATTTAAAATTTATTTAAAAATATGCATCTTAATAGGTGTGGCATGGCTTCATTTTACCACGGATGCTGTACTTGCTGTGCTGAAGTGTGAAGCCGTACTGTCCTGTTAATTGCTGACTGTGTGCAGAGGGGGCCCATGCCAGCACAGCTGGTCACATCTTTTTGTGTCTTTGGACACTTTGCTCACTTACCTGCGTGTAGACTGAAGAATTTTCAAAGTAAGGCTTTGAAAGGAGGTCCCTTGCTCTCTGTTTCTGACTTGCTGTGGTGATGTAGATACGCCTATGCGCAGTTTGATATATTGTATATGTGTCAGGGTGAAACGTTAAGACCAAGCGTCTGATTGCGTGGATAATGTAAAGCTGGGAAGTCTATAAAGGCCCAGGCTGCTGGATTTCTCACGTGGAAGGAGCACACCTTGGAAAGGTGTTTGCACCTGCTGGCAGTGGAGTCCCCGTGGCTGAGCTGCTCACACTGCAGGGGAGGTGCCCGTGCCACCCTGAGCCGGGTGTGAGTGCCGAACCCTGCTGGGGTGCTCTCCTCACGCACTGCGCTTGGTTTTCAACTCCTGCCTGATTGTTACACGGTTTGGGTTTTGTAATTAAAAAATTATCTTTGTAGAATGGAATGTGGCCTTCTCCGATGTATTCCTTTGAAAAACGGATGGCTTTGAAGGGATCTGTTTTAAATAGGTTGTCGTATAAATAATTTCAATCATGATATTCTGTTGTTTTATGAGCATCTCTAATTAAATTTAAGATAACTTCTCAGGGAATACTACCATATTATTTATTCTGACAGCCAAAGGAATAAGGACGTTGCATCAGTCTTGAATGCTTGCTCCTCTGAAGTGTTTCGCACTTGTTTTCCTGATGAGAGAGGTTCCAGAGCTGTGTTAATTGCCTCTTTCAAATGCTGGATAAATATTTTTGGGTTTCTAGAGAGCATACCTTAACATAAGTATAAAGTGATTTTGAGGGATTTGTAAGCTGGTATCACTGAAAACTGTCTGTGGAGATAAATTAGCGCAGTGCCTAGAGCTGGCAAAACTGGTTGTCTGATTTGAACCAAAATGAAATGCATTGGGTAACCATTTCCTGGTGACAAGGCCAGGTGGCAAATTGCAGCAGGAAAGATGTTGCCCAAGTACCAGCCTAAAGTTCTGTCTAGCACCAGGGCTTCTCTTAAAAAGTAATTCATATTTATATATATATGTGTGTGTGTGTGTACGTACACACAGACATTTCTGGTTTCATGTGTTTTGTGTGTGTTTTATGTACAGTTTTTTTCTGTCTGGAGGAGGGTAAAGGGAGAGCCTTGAAAAGTCCTTCCCTGCTCTTATCAGCATAGCAGCCTCAGCTGCCCTCCTTGGATCCCCTGCCAGGGTTGCTATCATCTTCTGATCAAATATTAATGTGTGATTCTCTGCTTGCTCACTAATCCAAAGCCAATTAATATTATCTGTCAATTATTTACAGATCCTGAGGTGCGGAGGCAATTCCCAGAGGGCTACAGTGACCAGGTTTGGAATGCGTAATTAATTTTTTACATGACAAAATTTATTTCAGGGTTGTTCAACATATTATTGCTGCTCTTTTTACTGAGAGAGATAAATGCATTCTTAGAAAGAAAAAGAAGCTGTAATTAGAAGCAGAAGGATAAAAACATTTTTACATTTAAAGCAGAAAACGGAAGAATTTGGGTCTCGTAAGATTGGTTTACAATCTCGTTTTTACAAGCGAACATGAGAGCGAGAAGGAAAATTGATTAATAAATTTCACTTTTTGCCTTTAGGTGCCAGAGCCTCAGTTCATTTGGCAGAGCTCTCTGCATTGTCTGAGGTTTATAGCTGTGTTTAACTGGGCACCTGGCACTACAGCACATTTTTTAAATTCTTGTCTGATCATGCAGTCTCTAGTCTGCTTCAAAAAGATGGTATAAAACCCCAAATGTGTGGGTAGAACACACAGGGATTCATCATTCAGTTTGAACACAGATTGAATTAGGAATGTTTCACAGGATCCCTAGCTGACTGGGGAATTAACACCTCCAAATTGCCTTGTCCTTGGCCGTGCCATGGGGAGTGCCTGGGCCGGAGCTGGGCTCAGGCAGGGATCCTTCCGGGGTGTCAGGGGGAGCTGCAGTGCTGCTGCTGCCCCAGGCTCAGCTCCTGAGCCTCCAGTCCTGGCATGGGGGAGCTCTTTAATGGAACAATAAGTCTGGCCTCAATGAGTCTCTGATACTGGGTGATACCTGGTTAGGGTCAGCACTGCTATTGTAGCTCAGATCCTTTCCCTCTAATTACGTTTTCACACAACATGAAATTTTGTGGCATTTAGACTAAAGCATTTAACAAATTGTTAGCTGTGACGGCTCACCAGGGCCAAGACAAATGGTTTCATATTTGGCTGTAATCACTGTGAGCAGTGGGACCTTGCCCAGGCCTTCTGGGTGGTTTTGTAGTAACAGTATTTTTTTCAAAGCACCTCTTGAACTACCTGACTGCTTTTCACTGTAGTTCATTGTTAGGACTTGCTGTACACATGGAGCATAGCACGGAACTAAGCCTTTGGAGGACTGCATCCTTACGGCCACTGTAGGTGTGTAAGTTGTTAATAAACAGCTCTCTGAGCTTGGATTTCCATGAGGGCTGACTGCCTTTCAGCAGTGTTGTGTTGGGTTAATCACGAGTGAACGGATGGTCCTTCAGTTGTGTCCAGGATCAAGGTGTTACAGGGGAGCCCTGCAATACGACTGACTTTGTAAAATTCCCAACAATCCCCTTTCCTCTGCTGGGAATGGTTAGACTTGTATTATATTGCTATGAATATGCAAGACTGAATGAAAGTCAGAGGAGCCACAGGCTCATAAAAATTCGTAAGATGTTCACCCAGTTCTAGTCAGAATTTCCAATGGCTGATGTCAGACCCCCTGAAAACACAGAGCTGTGTTTGTGTGGTTTTGGGGTGGGGTTTTACCTTGTCAGATATTTTGCACATGCTAACTTTCACAGGGAAAGCAAAAGAAATGAGGGTGAACTTCTCAGATTTGAGTAGATTTCAAAGATGTTTTTCCTGTTGATGCACAGAAGGAATATTTTCTGATCCTGGTAGCTGGATGTTCTTAAAGTGGAGAACATGTCCAGAGCTGACAGATTCAGATTTGAAAAATCACTTCCTTGTGAACATTCAAGTAAGCCAGGGAGGAAGACCTACATCCATGTTTGTCCTTATTGATTTAGAGCTCTGAAAATACATAAGCTGCAAATCAGTCAAGTTAGGTTTATTTCATTAAACTTCTGGTTTATTATTCTTTGGAAGAAAAAAAAAAAAGTAGAAGTGCCAAGTCACTGCAGATGAAGATCCTCGGTAAAAACCCCTTGGTTTTTCTGTGTGTACTCTGTATGCAAAGGAGAGAGATGATCTGCATGTTAGTGCAGGCAAAAATTGTTTCTAGCAATCAAACATTTATGATTTAATCCAGAAGGAATATTTGAGTTAAATCAACACAAGGTAAAGCACTTATTAGTAAGGGAAAAAAAAAGGAAAAACACCTCAAGTTTTTTTTTTTTATTCATCTAAACTCTCAGTGCTTGTTTTTACATACACTGTATTTCCCATGTACCAGCACATCTGATCAGAGACCCTCGCTGCTGCTAGATGTTTTATTCTGTGTGTTCTTTGTACCTTACAGTAAAAGAATCTGTCACAAATTATTGTGCCTCACTGCTTTAGAAACTGAGAAAAAAGGGAGGTTAGATTGACATCTGTGACTGAATAATGATGACCAGCCTTTTGGCTCCCCTTGAGCCACAAAGCCAGCATTGCCTTTAGAGAGGAAAAAGGAGTAAGAAGAAAGGGGAGGGATAAAAGAGAGTTACAAATCTGTGGTCCCGGAGATGTATTACTGTTGGGCCAGTTGTCTGCGTGGTATGATAATCCATTTTGATCTTCTGTCTTAATTGTCTGCTAAAGACAAATGGGCAGTAAAAGTTCATCAGTTTCATCTTTTGCTTCTCATTTAGAGACAGAATAAATGATCCATGGCTACAGAAGAAACCTTTCTTTCTGACACGGAAGTAATGCAGATCCAACACGTTTTATTAAAATATTTCTCCCTCATTATTTCAGTCCTCTCAGCTCTGATAGATCTTACTGTTTCATGAAAAATGTAATCTGAAATGTAAATAAGGGGTTTGATACAAAGTCAGGAAGTAATGAGCAGGCCAGCCACATTGCAGGAATTTTGATTGTAATTACTGACAAAGTGAATTCTGCGTGTCCTGATTTTTTTCCCTCAAGTTGTCTTTGACATGTTCAGACCACAATGACATCTACGGTTTAAATCTGTTAAATAACTGTATAAGGGAATATTTTATAGAAAATGTCATGGACAAGGTAACTGAGGAGCCTTACCAAGGGGAGAAAATGCTAATGATTGCTCCAGGCCTCTTGAAATGTGTGAAATGGGGCTTTTTGGAATGGCAGGAGGGGCGCTGGAGTAGTCTTGAGATCCATTTTTAAATATGAGACTGTTTTAACTTGTTGGGCTGTTTTATAATAGCTTTTAAGAACAAAATGTATATGTGTGTGTTTGTGGTTTTACCTAGCATGAAATCAGTAATTGTTGGTATTATAAGCAACAGTTTTCCAGTGCTGGATTTTTAGCATGACCTCAGAATTTAAACCAGATGAGAACTCTTAGTTTTTCTTTATAAAATGCAGTCACTGTAGATAGAAGTGTCCTTTCAAAAACCAGAAGAATCCTTCTGTATGGCTGAATTTTCTGGTTTGGGTTCCTAATAAAAAGTTAGTAATGAGCTTAATGTTTTGTAGGTGAAATCCTGTGCTGTTGGGATATTGTAAACACCATTCCTGGCAGGTCACCACGTGAATTTTGGCTGTCCACTGTTCTGAATATTAATGCCATGATTAACAGCTCTCCTAGGTTAATTTAAAGACAAGGAAGTTTGCAGCCAAGATACAAACTTCTGTCAGAAACAATACAGCAAATAGTTGTATAAATAGATAGAAATAGGAAGTAGTGAAACAATCAATGGAAGGTGTAGGAGGAATTACACAACCTTGGAAAATGCAGTACATTTTAAAAGACTTCTTTCTTTCGAGTAGTGGATCATTTGGTTCCTGGCTGTTTTAATCTTTATAGCTCATCTGAAAAGGAAAGGAAAAATGCTGTTGTGATGGTTGCTGTTTGTGAGCTGCTCTCAGTGGTATGATGGCTTGTCTGTAATTTGATGAACTATTGTATGTTCAGTTAATTACTCCAGGAATGACTGAGGTATGCGTGCTTGCAAGCTGGTACTTATGCAGATTGCTACTTCTATTCTGCTGGTAATTTTTCTTTCCACTGGCATTGAGACAGAGTTTATAACGAAACCAACAATCTTTATACATTTATAGATAAACTGTAAAACTTTTATGGCAGTCTTTATATAGAAACTAATGGTCTTTCTAGTACAGAGTCTATGGGCATTGTGCAAACATTGCACACAGGGAAAAATAAAAAGCACTTTCTTTGTGTCATTGAGAGTTGTGTGATTGGAGAGTCGTTACACAGTGCTGGCCACTAATGGAGCATAAACCCCCTGGCTTGGAAAGTCTGTGTGCACTAAGGGGAGCTTGATTATAATCCAATTGGATATTTCTGAATTGCACATAATATTCTGAGTGTAAACTTCTTACCTTACAGGATGCATGCACAGTATGATAAAACCTGTCCTAAGAGTAATTTGAAATAAGAGCTGTCCTTTGCAGGAGCAGGTGAAGAAGCTGGGTGGGAAAGGCTGAGCAGTTAGTCGTTTAGAAAACGTAGGAAAGTGGTTCTGGTGGTTTTTGTCTTTAGGCTGGTGGTTGGAGTAGCTGCTGCACATGATCCTATCTGGGAAGGAGCTGAGGTGGAAATGTTGGGTTTCCTGTTTGTACATCACTGATAGCATTAATTGAATGTCTTTCCACTTATATGTGTCTCAAAAGTTACGGTGCAGGGCGGGAGTGGTAAAAGTGCAGAAAACAAATAGTAATTAACTGGCAATTAATGTTTTGAAGGAGCTCAGGAGGTTGCTTGATTTTAGCCTGAGAGTAGCTCAGGTAGTGTTGAACTCCAGAGCCTGTCTGTGAAAACCACGCTGAAAGCCAGTGTCCAGAAGTCAGAAGAATTCTGAATAGAAATAGAGGGATAATTGGGTTCAACTGTGAGGAAATGTGTCCAAGCCACTTTCCAAACCATTTCAGTTCTCTTTCATGAAAAATTGGAATCAATATTGGAAGTTTGCTGAACACAATTTGATTTCGCTACAGACGATTCAGTGAGTGCAGATATTACTGGCTACAATCGTATGGCCTTTGTTATACAAGAGGTCAGACTAGATGATCATAATGGTCCCTTCTGGTCTTAAAAATCTGTGAATACATGAATAATTTAAAACCTGTCCTGCAAAGCCTTATTCGTTGAGGTGGTGATATTAAAATCCTGTGGGACTGCTTGTGTGAGTAAAGGTTGTGGGATCAGGCCTAGAGTGAGTAATCATTATCACTTTTGTTTGAATTTATTGATAAAGGTATAAAATACTCACTGCAGGTAAAGCTGGGTTTCTTTAAAATGGAAGATGCTTCAGCAGTATTATTCTACTTGGGTTTGGTGAGCCAGTCAGTAGCAAAATAGTTTTGGAAGTTTTCTTGTCCCAGGCTCCTGAACAATTCAGTTTTATACTGGTGCTGTTGATCGATTCATAAACTATTTCAAAATTACTGTTTAGAGACTCGTAATATGTGGAAAGTATGTTTGTTTTGTTTAAGAGGAATATGAAATAACAAGGTCCTGCCAGCGGGAGCTTGGGCACGCTAAAATACAGCCAGCTCACCTCCCTGCATGTAAAGCTCTTCCCTGCTCTGACTGCTGGTGGTGGTGTTTGCAGGGACGGGAGCGGGGAAGTGCTGTCCCTTGCAGAGGAGGGTTTGGTGGTGACTGATAGATGACAGTCATTGGCATTCACACACTCAGGCCTTCACGTGTGTCTGGGCAGCGGCAGGGAGCTGGTGGCATGGTATAGGGACAAGCTGGACATTACCCTCGTTAAACCAGGGAAATCCCAAGTTCTTTGCGCTTGGAAAACTTCTGATTCTGAGTTTGGTCATATCAGCTCTCCTTTCTTCACGTAAGAAACACTTTCCAGGGCTAATGAATCCTTTTATAGCTCTCAGGTTTTGACCACAGTTCTCTCTAACGTATTCTCGTTTTCGAAAATCTGAAAGTTGTAGAAATGCTGATAAATTCAAAAAGCTTTGTCCTCTTACAACCTTCAGTTGTCTGAGGTGATCACTGACTGCGTCTCATCTCTGCAAAATATGTTAGAAAAGTTCTTCTTGCCCTGTGGGCAGGAGTGTCCCCATCATACTCATCGTTTTATTCCTTGTTCTTCAGGGAATTCTCAAACCCGTGTGATGGGAATACGAGCCTGAGAAACAGGGCCTTGGGAGCTTTCAAAGTTGGTCAGCTGTTGCCCCCTTTGGGATGGTTGTTTAGTTTTGTTCCACTTCCTCCCTGCAGCAGGCAGCTATTACCTGGCTGAGGGAGGCTGAGGAACTTCCTTAGGGGCAGCTCCAAACACCGGAGAGGGGCACCGTGGGCACAGCGGCTGGACACCTGTGAGAAGGCGAGTGCAGGGGTTGTAGCGGCTGCTGGCATTCGGTAATGCTGTGACAGCTGCCCCCTTCGCAGTCAGGTTTCGTTTTCAGGTGACAACTCTCCGAGTGTTGTTCTGTTTCCTTCGAAGTCCACTGGCACTGATGGGCCTGGTTCCCTCAGTACTGGGCAGGAATGGGGTGTTTGCTCAGTTGGTGGTTTGGATTCCCAGTCTGTAGCTTACTCCTGCTGAGGGTGTCACTGATGGGGATTTATGGTGTGAAATGACAAAGGGAATTCAGGACTCTCTTTAGTAACCAGTGCAGGAAGAAACTGAAGTCTCGTGTTAATCTCTCCCAGTTTTTAATGCTTTGAGTTTCCCTAAAAGGCCTTTTCAGTGAAATTACTTAGTTTTGCAGTGAGAGATGGTAGAATTTCTGTACTATGGAAATGGCAGAAATGTGATTCCAGAGACCTCCTGTGCGCAGAGGCAGAGGTTGGTGGCCAATCCTTACCTTGTCCTCTTAAACACAAAATTCTGCTCTTGGCTTTAAAGCGTTCCAAGATTGCCAGTTTCTGCACATCCTTTTTCTTGAGCAAGAGATGGGAGTTGATTTTTAATTATATTTACTATTTGTTGAACTAAACTACTATAGTTTGTTTGTTTCTTTCTTTTTTTTTTCCTTTTTTTTTTCTCGTTGCTTGTTGATAACATCCTAGGGATTAATTTTTCCTTTAATTCCATTTCCCATCTGTTGTGCCTGGATGTGGCAGAAATGTATATGAAAATTTGCACCCAGCTAGAAGAGATTACAGTCTTTAAAAAAGTTTGTGGGTTTTTTCCCTACGTTATGAAAAATTAATCTTCCGTTGGGACTGAACTGCAGTGCAGATTAATAAAGGTATAATGTGGTCACATGGATGGGATTTTCCTTAGGTTTTAATTTCGGTTTGGAGCTCTGGCCCTTCCCTTTTGACATACTGTATTAGTGAGAATGAGTTCCTGTGGTTTGCATTATCTGACTGCAGCAAAGATCAAATCTGGTTGTGTATGTGGCTGAAAGTTGCAAGCGCGCTGTCCCCATGGTCCGCTGTGATGTTAAAGTTTGTATTTGACTAAAGAAGCTCTTTTCCGGGTGCTGTGGCAGACAGTGCTCCGAGTATTTCCTTGCTGTGTTTTGGGGAGGCTGCACAGTGGAAGGGGCAGTGGTGATTAGCAAAGCCTGATCCTGCCCAGTTGTGTAAACAGAGCATTTCTTCCGTGCACGTCCTGTTAACTCTCTGCTGCAGACCTTTATTGGTGCTTCTTCAATAATTTGTTTAAACTATGCAGTACAGATTCCTTATTTTAGCACTAAGACTTACAAAGGCTTCTTTTAGCAGCCTTTAATTTCGTACTTATGTATGTGACATAGCCTGTGGCTGTGATCTCTGCTGTGAATCTGCAGTTGTTTTGGGATGAAAGCAGAAGGCAGCTGGAAACTCAGTAGCTACATCTAGCTGTCTACCTAGAGAAGGCCTTGATTTCAAGTTTATCTAAACAAGCTCGACTAATCCCAACTATCTGGGGGGATCCACTGTCAAAACAAGCAGCATGGCCCTAAGGCAAACACAACCATACAGAAATGAAGGCTGGGACTTCCAATACTCCGATGACTGCATACTGGAGGCTTTTTTTTCCTGAAAAGAGAGTAAGAGAGGTACAATTTGCATAATGCCTTTTCATCAGGAACTTTTGGAAGGCTGACAGAGGTCCAGCTTATAGCGCCGTAGCCACAATACAGAGTCTATAGGAGAATCCTTGAATGACCTGACCATATTGAAAGAAAAAATGAAAGCATCGAAGTATAGCCAAGTGAGTGTGGAAAAGAGGGCTGGTGCATTGTCTAACATCTGCTCTACTTCTCGTTAGTTTTGTTCTTCGGTATTCTATGTGGACTTTGGAGAAACCTAAGACAGCCTAACATGAATCCTATAATCTTCCTTCTGAATATTTATGTAGTGTGCCAGCCTCTAAGCTGTCCTTTGCATCTTCCTACTTCCCCCTCATTTTCATGCTCTCAAATGAGGCCAACATTTCAAAAGCTAAATAAATGTTTGTGAATGTTTATAAAAGATTTGCATAAATTTGTCCTTGTTTGACAAAGATCACTTTTTTCTTATGCCAGTTCTGAAATATTTTAAAGGTTTCAGTGCTTGTCTTGACAACAAAGTCCTGCCTCGGAGAACAATGATTGCTGATTAAGTGGGTATGTGCTCGGAGCTGAATAGAGCGATGGAGAAGACGGCTGAAAGGGCCACTCATCTTAAGCCAGAATTATAATATTTAACAAATGCTTACCCAAGGATAGATTTAAAGCTTTGCTTTTGGTGCAGTGTACCTGTGCAAGTGACTCACGGGCTGAGCAGGATGTGATTATCTTTTCACAGCTAATAGTTCTCACCTCATTTCTGCTAAATCTGCAAGTGAAAATACTCCTTGGTTTTAGTCATTAAATGTTTAGAATACATTTAATTGAATCAGTGTTCCAGCTCTCTGCTATTGACACTTCTTACCTTTACCGATTGATCACTGTTTATGCACATAATTGGACCTGATTTTTTTAATGCCTGTTAGTATAATTTTTCAATTCTTTGTGATTTAAGCCTGGAACAATTATTCAACAGTTCAACAGCAGCTGTAGATTTTTTTTTAAGCTAAAATCTATTTCTCTTAGAATGAAACTCTATCTTTGCTTTTACTGAAGGGATTTTAAAAACATTTGTTGAGGAGATCTCTTTGTAAAACTGCTTAAATATTTAGTTCAGCTTTACTTTCAGATTTTTTTTTTCTACCGGAGAAAAGTAATAGTCGTTCCTGTTCTTTTGTTCTATGAGTTGAGAGGTTGAAGTTGTCATTAAGGCAAAAACTAGAGCTACTTCTCTGACACAGTTTTTATCACATCTGCTAGGCCTGTGTCCCAGGAGGAGCTGAGCAGAGCCCAGAATTCAGCACAGGCCCATTATCTCCTGGTTTTGCGTGTGTTGTAAAAGGAGTGAGACCTCAGGGAGGCTTGGAGCCTCCTCCCGTGTAATGTCCAAATCAGATTTGAAGGACTGGTGGCAGGAAAGCTTTGGCCTTGGGGTGTGAATTCTAAGAAACAGAGTCACAATTAGGTTTAAAAAATTCAGGGATTTTGAGCTTTATCCTGAAATATGTTTTTAGTAATGCAAGGAGAAAAGTTGCCCATCTGTGCACATATTTTGTACGTTTAAAATATTTAAATGCTAGCAGGCCTCAATATGCTTAGGAAATGTTATTTATGTCCTGCTCTTCCTGTTTCCAGGATCATGGATATGACTGTTGGGGGTTTGTTTGTTTGTTTGTTTAGAAAGCATTTTCCTGAGGACAATCAGTCACCTTCAATGCAATGATATTATTTTGTTTGGCCCTGACCCTCAGACAGGGGCAGGCGACTTTGGGAGGAAAACCCTCCCCTACTTCCAGCTGGTGTAAGGGCAAGGAAACGAAACATCAATCCACCTTTTTCATCATAGAGTCATCTCTTCTCCATGGAAAACTCCTCTCACTGGCCATGCTCCATTCTGTTGGAGCACATACTGGTGGGGGTTTGGGGGTCCTTCCTTTCCCCCTCCCCTCCAGGATCCACAACTACAGGTCTGTCCCTGCTCTGGGTGGTCCCTCCAATTTCATCTAGATTTTCCTCAGGTTTTCCATTACGAGTTCCCAACCTGTTGGTTTGTGTGGTGTGTTGTTTCCCTGCTCTGACTCACATCCCTCTGTAAGTATCACACCCCAATCATTCAGCATTTTTCACACACCTCCTGGTATTTTAATTTCTTTTCTATCCACCTTCTCCCTACACTTCTTGTTCCCCTTTCCATCTCTGGTGCCTGGTGCATCTTTCCAGGAGCAGATACTTTGCAGCAGGCCCTTCTCTAGCCCGGCCATTTGCACATCGTTCATCAGCGCAGTTTTATTTCATTGCAGCTACGTGTGGGATATTTGTTAGTGATGTTCATTTGAGCAGAAGTGAGGCAGCCCACTGTATTTTAGAGAATCTGAAGTTGTTCTGTTGATTTGGAAGTGGGAGCATATGATGAAGGGTTTAAAAATAAAAAAGACTTCAGCTACAGCTTGCATATTAAATTCACAAGTGAATGTGCACATTTTTTCAGCATTGTTGAGCTTTCGTTACTGTTTGGTTGCAGCAGAGGGATGGTTTGGGACACGAGCCCGGCGTGTATTGTGTGTGTTTCCCAGCCTGGCTTTCCAAGTCTGTCCTGTGTGTGTAGGAAAGGCTTGCAGAGCCTGCCTCACCTTCAGAGGTGGCTGTGACACAAAGGGGCTGAGCGCAGGCTTGCTGCCTCATTTATTTTGAAAACTTTGCTGCTGAAACCAAACTTAATCAATGAGCTCTGTGTTGTCTCCGATAAGTTATGTACTGGCTTTATTGATTGGGCAGGATTTTAGAAAACCCATGTGGGGTTTCTAATGTCAGCAGTGTTTTGATTATGAAAAGAGTTGGAACCTTGGGACGGGGAGCCAGGTGGTGCCTGCGCTGCAGCCCCCGGAGCCGCGGCTGCGCCGGCTCCCCCGGGACACGGTTCATGCCCTGCACTTTAGCTCTGGTGACTGGCTGCTGGAGATGCACTTTTTGCTCATTAAAATGTTAAAAATCAAACTGCATGTAAAAAGATTTGTGAAAATATAAACTTGGGGATTGATCCAGAAAACTGGCGTGCGGTCCCCTGGAGACCCCGGCGGCAGCTCCCGGGTAATTTACGTTGATCAGCTGCCTGTCCTGGATTGCTGGGGGGGTTCTGCTCTTCTTTTAGGGGCTTCTGCTTTACAGGCATTTATGCAGCTTTTTCTTTGGGAAAATAGCCATAAGGGAATAAAACAAGAGAACAGACTATTGATACTTCCTCTGTGCTTCGTGTTGGGTTAAAAAAATAAAAAAATTATTATAAGATGTTGACACGGAGCGATTCTAGGTTTTGTTTTGTCTGAAATCATAAAGAAGTGAAGAATTTTCTAGGTCATAAGTAATAACCCACCTATAGAGGTTGGGTAGGACGTTGTATATGAATGATGTTAGTATTGTTGTCTTTCAAACTGAGGAGTATTTAAAGAATTTTTTAAAAAAGCAGCATTATATTTAGAGTAACGAGCTTGCAACTTGAGCAAAAATGGGATAGTTCTCCAGTATCTGTTTTTCTTCCATGCAAAAGATCAGCAGTTTTGCTAATTAAAAACTAATTCTACATAAGCCATTTATATTCTTTTATTAGCTACCATTGAAAAATAAGTCTGCAGTTAACCTGTGCTAGTCTCAGTTTCTTTGGTTGTGAATCGAGCCAGATAAGAATTGGTGTATAATGAATGGCAAATTATGTCCAATGACATTGCAAAAACCAGATAATAATATCTTTCTTTAAAAGAGAAGGCAACTGAGGGCAGTACAGAGCCAATACATGGCCTGTTTATGTGAACATTTCCAGCATTTAGGAAGCTGTAAATATCAAGGAGCAAGTGCAGAGTAAGTCCTGAGTAATGCACTTCTCCAGTGACACAATGCTGATGAGATGCTGAATATTTTATGGTGTGAATGGTTTTACTTGCAGTTACAGGAATTATTCAAGTCATCAAAATAATGGAGAGAATATATTCTGCCATTTCGAGGTGACCGATGGCTTTGTCTTCTGACACTATTTTATGTCAGAATTTTATGTATCTGTATGATTTTGTCTCTGAAAAAATAAATGAGGTCATTATTTTGAGGACAATGTGTATTGATGAGGTCAGTAAAGATACAGATGCTTTGTTCTCCTGATACTATAATTTCACAGTTTTAGAATTCTTTTGTGGGTTTTTTGTTTGTTTGTTGGTTTGCTTTTTTTGGCATTTTGCACTGTAAGATTTCAGTTGTGGCAAAGGACCAGTGTGTAATAGTTAAAATTTGTCCAGATGCAGTTTTTGTGCCTGAGCAATTGGAGTTGTTCAGCTTGTGAAAGTCAATGAGATTCTGCACCAGGGGGAACTCCATCATATTAATGAGACCTTTACTATCAAGGCATTATTTTGTATCAAAATAGAGATTTCTGCAGAGTTTACTCTGCAATCTACATAGCTCCTTTCCAAGTTTCCTGCTGCAATTCAAAAGGAGGAGACGTCTTTGCTCTACATGGCATTCTTCAATAGATCCTTTCTTGTTCCTTAAAAACGGGAGGTTGTTAAATAATCTATCAATAAACTGTCAAGAAGTCAAAGTTTCCATATCTGTTTTTGCCTGAAATCCTCAGAACTTGCCACGTTTTAGTTGTCAAGAAACCTCCAAAGAAGAGTGTGAGCAGTTGAGCCTGAAACCACGGCTCAGGATGGGCTGTGCTTGTTTGAATTATGCAGGAGGAACATGTTCCTGCAAGGGAGTCAATATGTTTTGTGCTTCACTGGAGAGGTTATTAGATTGATGGAGTTTATTTGGGAATGATGGCATTTGGCTTAGAAATAAATGAAGCGAGAAGCATCTATTTAGTTATCGATGATAATTTATTGCTATCGGTCAGCAAAGTGTTGATTTTATCAGAGGGTTTGTTGTTTGTTCAGGGTTCAGAAGGCAGGAATAGAATTTACACTTCAGGACCTGAAATACTGAAGGAGAATGAGCAATGAATTGGCTGTAGGAAAGATCTGCAAACTGAGGGGCCCTTATGGTGTCTTGTGGGTTACAGCGCTCAGATTT
Organism: Chamaea fasciata; assembly: GCF_029207755.1. Classification (NCBI taxonomy): domain Eukaryota; kingdom Metazoa; phylum Chordata; class Aves; order Passeriformes; family Sylviidae; genus Chamaea; species Chamaea fasciata. The sequence continues at coordinate 9,946,234 of NW_027094105.1, read as the reverse complement.
TGAAGATCTAATGGTTTGCTTTTGCCTGTGAACACAACTGTTTTGGGACTAACATGTTTCTGGTTTTGCCTCTTTAGTGACTGTATTTGTTTAATGTTGTAAAGTTGAAAATGATTGATTTATCTGCCCGTCCTGTTTTCACTTTTCATATTCCTCCTTTTCTTTGCTCTCGTGCTTAAACGCTTTTCTGTTTGCGGTGCTGTTTTGCAACTTCTGGAGAACGGTTTGTAGGTTAAACAATCCGTATCAATTTTAATACACATTATTTTAATCAGTCTTTTAACTCGGAGATTTCCTTTCTAATAGCAGTAGGCAACAGTAAACATTCCTGCTATGAGACCTATTGGCTTCATCTTTTGTTATTTATCTTGCTGATGTTAGGAGGTATTCTCTAATCCCCCAGCCCCTGTTCCTAGGTAACAGTCAAAAGCTGTGCCAGCAGAAGTGGTCCTGCCAGGCCAGGCCCATGTGGTTTGGTGTTATTCACTCCATCCATATGGTCAGGGTAGGGACTGTCCCCAGAGAGGTGTTAACACTCAACAACCCAACCTCCTCCTCCTCTTTGGAGAATTGCTGGATGGCTCCTGCTGCCTGCCCATGTGTGAATCTTGATTAATTTTTCATTTTTAATGAAGTTTGATCATGTTTATTATTTCACGTGATTGACTGCCTGGTACTACTTCCATGTAATTGATAAAGCCCATATTTCTTCATCTGTCTCTTATTTCTTCAGGGCAAAGTTGTGAAATTGTGTGATGTGGTTAATATTAGATTTATTGGTCCCCACAGATGTATAAATTATCTCTCTTTTTTTTTCTCTCTCTCTCTACAGGAAGTTCTACAGACTCTGACCAAGTTTTGTTTCCCCTTCTATGTGGACAGGTATTGTTAGCTTTTCAAACTTTACAAGAAAATAAGCTTGTCAATAAAACCCCTGCAGAAAATAAAAGCCATACCATTCATAGTGTTCTGTCTGTTTGACTGGGACTTAAAGCACCTGAGTGCAAATTATAGTCTCAGAATCACTTTTTCCTGGGGTTTTTATGGGCACCATGAAACAAAAAGAAGTTTTAAAAGTTGGAGTTGTTTGGTGGCAGCGCTGTGAGGGTGTTTTGTTTTACTTCTGCACGATGTTTGGATGGAAAATGCTTGGGTAGGAATTGTCAAATATGCATATTAACATCAAAGCTTTGTCTGCTTCTGCATTTTATTTCTTAATTGCCAAAATTTGGGTGGAACAGTTAATGAAATGCTTTACATTTAAAGGCCTCTTGATGTTGCATGAATGATGGTGCTTTATTTGACAGCTACCTAAGGTGACTTCTGATTTTGGGGGGGAAATTGTAAAGTGAATGTGACAAGATCTGAGAATATTTACTTCCTGTGATTTAGGAAACTGTAGAACTTTTTTAGTTTTGTATTAGCTGTGAGTTATTTGTGATGGTTTCTTGAAAAGAACAACAGTTGAAATTTTGAAAGGCTGCACCGGTGCTGATCTCATCTCTGAGCATCACTTAATTGGTCAGAATGACTTGTCTTCATCAGCTGAGACACAGAACGGTTTGGGTTGAGGGAATCGACCTTTACTGTGGTTAAACTGCTGCAAGTCTTTTTCCCATTTTAGAATTTGGAATCCCTGGTTTACTGCTCATCCTTTTCGTTTCCTAAGGGGTGGAAGCAGGGAAATACTCATACATTTTTCTCATGTATTTGTTTCTACTAGAAATATTTATGTTTTCTGTGTGTAGATTTATTGTACCTAGGGGTTTTGTTTGTTTTGTTGTTTTTGGTTTTCCTCAGCAATATAACATTTTGAAAGATAGAACACTGAAAACCCATATGGGGTGCAAATGAGAACATAATGAAAAGTGATTCCCATTTCTGGATCCACTTGTTTGTCTGAATATCACAGACTGTCACTGAAAGACTGCAAGCCAGCCAGTTTGAACATAGAGGAGACATTGTCACCCAGAACATCCCTAATAATTTCAGGTGGAGAATGGACTTCCCACACTGCAGGAGGCAGAGCACAGCCCAGGCTGAGGCTGTGGCAGTTGAGGGAGATGCTTGTGCTCCTTCTGGATGTAAAGACACGCGGTGGTGGCACTGGAGGTTCTGGCTCTCAGAGGCACAGACACTCCATCCTGATTCTGTTGATGTCTTGTGGCCCCTGCTCAGAACCCCAGGGGCCGGTTGGCCATTCCTTAGGCAATGGGCCAGGAGTTCTCTGCTCTTGTGCTGGTGGGATGAGGCAGAGGCTGTTCTCCAGCTGCAGGAGTGCAGGGCTGCTCCCTGGTCCTGCTGCCTGCCAGGATTGTGTCACTCAGGTGTAGGTGCTGGGGGGATTTTATGGGAATCACTTCTCCTGCAGCCCTAACTTCTGTCTGCCCCGTTAGAGATGAGGTTTGTGCTGCTTCCATCCCATGAGGCTCGAAATAGACCTTCTGCCGATTGGAAAGCAGAGCTGTGAGTCTGAAGGGTTGATACCAAAATCTTAGGAAGAACACTTTTAATGTTGGGAAGTTTTCCCTTCCCTGTGAAGAGCTGGCACCGAAACTGGAGCAAGACCTGTCAGCAGGGTTTGGTTTCTCCAGGTCACGTGAATGCAGGACTCTCTAGGTTTGCTCTGGAGGAACTCAGCAGCTTGTCTGAGTTGTTTAATAAACAAGCTTCTCCCTGCTGCTGCTGAAACCTGTTTTTTCCCCCGTTCCGTAATTTTAATTGTCAGCTCGAGTGCTATTTCTCACACACACTCTGCTCTCAACCTTGTTAAAATTAAGCATATAATCCCCTTTTAAAACACCCTACTAAAATCACCATAGTAACATCACATCCAAGCTTTGCAGATAAAACACACCACCAGTGAGGGATTTTTGGGTATCCCCAGCAGCTCAGTGTGGTTTATGGAAGTAGTTGCTCTGCTGACATTTAGATTTCAGGAGGATGATAGTACTTCCACTGGCTAATTCTCAGACTACTGGAATGCTTTAAATATCTTTTTGTTCATTTTCATCACTGCATGTTTTCCCTTCCCTGTTTGGAATCTACTGAAGAATTCCTCTTTCTAAGCTGGACAGTGACATCTTTCCCATTTGGATCCAGCTTTTCTTTCTGTGACTCTGTTTTTCCTTTGTTTCCTCTGGGCACTGGGTGTGTACTCTCCCACAGAAATTGGTTTTTTTGCATGCGGCATCATAAAAGAGAATATTTTAAGGCCTGTGACTGTTAGTTAAATGGCCTTGAATTTACCAGGGTATTTGTTGCAGTTGGTAGGAGTGACTTGTAAAGCTGCATGTCAGTGCAAGTCAGATTTCTCAGTTCTCAGAAAACCTAAAAAAACCCTAGAACATGACCTGAAATAAGTCTTAATTTCCTATAATTAGAAATATTTGGGGTTATATGAGAGAACATGGGGTTGGTTGCTGGTTGATAGTCAGAACCATTTTCTTGTAAAGATAAACTCATTATTAGTATCCTCCCACACTTAAAAAATGGGAAAAAAACCCCCACAACACCCCCCCCCCTCCTCCCTCATCAAGCATATTTAAGGTTCTGGAGGGTGCATACTTTTTAGCTACTTTCTCAAAAAAACGCTGCCGAAAGAGGAAATGTTATAAGTTCAATGACTTGGATGTGATAGTTGACACTGAGTTAGCTCAGCAGTAAGTTTTCTCTCCTGCTCTCTGTTTGCAGCCATGCCATTAACCAAGTTGGGCAGAACTTCACGTTTGTGCTCACAGACATTGACAGCAAGCAGAGGTTCGGCTTCTGTCGCTTATCTTCGGGGGCCAAGAGCTGCTTCTGTATCTTAAGGTAGGTCTGTGGTTTGGCTTGTGGCTGACTGCAGGAGCACTGTTTGACTTTGCAGTTACGCTGCAATTACCGCGTCCAGCTGTTCAGAATTATTTCCCTATCTGGTCCTCAGAGTCACTGCTCTTCTGCACAAGTGGTGCAAAATCCCTTGCACTTGGAGTTCCTCTGGAGATAACTGTATTTGTTTGTAGCCAACGTTCTGGAGTTAACAGCGTGGAAAAAAAGCCTCTTTGCAGTAATTTGATATGACATAGCATGATGGCAGCTGTTATCTTTAGCTGTCACGGCTGATCTTGTTTAGACATTTTGTGGACGTTTGTACATGCAAGTTTTATTAACAAAACATCTGTTGGTAACTGAGAGAATGTCACTGGTGCTCTCCACAGCCCCCAAGTTTGTATGTGTGAGCTTTCCTCTGTCCTGTTGGGGGTTCTGTGAAGTTTGGCATAATAAAGACTCTCAGTGGAAGCAGGAGCTGTGCATTTCACAGAAAATGGGCCAAGAGGCTCTCTCAGAGTAGTTTTTGATAACCTCCCACAGCCATGTCGGACGACAATCCAGAATTTTTTTATTTTATATTTGCCACAGGAAATGATGCCAGTAAAATCAATTTTGATGTCAACCAATATTGGAGTTCCATTAAGAACTTCCATGGGTTGAAGATTTTCATATGGCAAATGCTCTGTCTTGTTTTAAACAAATTTAAGAATTGCCTGTCTTTTACTTTCTGGGTTTTTTTGTGTGTTCACGTGGAATTGGAAGTTTGGGAGCAGCAGCCAGGTAAAGGCAGCACAGAGGTGACTGAGGACAGGCAGGGAGGTGACAGCCCAGCTGGGGCTGAGGCCTCCCAGATGAGGACACTGCTCTGTGAGCAGCTGGACACGTGTGTCAGGGCCAGCCCTGGCTGGCTTTGCGTGGGACACAGCCAGGCTGAGGACAGAGGAACTTCTCTTTGTCTGTGTGGGGCCCCTGAGAGTGGGAGCCTGGGGGTGTGTGTCTGCCTGCGCCCCTCTGCAGCATTCCAGGGGGACATTGCAAAAGACAAAAAAATCTTCTCTCCGTGCAGGGGGCTGCGCACAGCAATGCCATGGAGCGGGAGCTTAATATTCGGAGAAATCGTTGTGAGATCTACCCAAATTCCTAATGAATTGAGTGGGAGGCAGAGTGACAGGTGTTTGCTCAGTGTCTTCTTCCATTCTGTCTTTGCTGGAGCAGACACTTGAGCTATTATTAGCTCTGGCAGTCCAGCAGCAGGGCCTGGATCCTGCAGGCAGGAAGGTGTTTCCCAGCTCTTCCCGCCGAGCTGCTCCCCTCTGCAGTGGGGTGCTGATTCCCTCAGTCTCGTGGGCAGTGTCTGCTTGCAGAGGATAGCTTTGCCTGATTAATGTCAAATAAAAGGAGAAACACGGTTTTAAAAAGAGAATCTGAATGAGGAATAGTCTGGGTCCCTTCTTGATCCCTCCTGGATAAGAGTTCTTTGCTGTCAGCTCCCTTATGTTGAGTGAGTGCCAAGAAGAAATGGAGGAGTTCTGTTGTAGTTAAATGCCTTCTGCTTCAACTCATAACCAAAAAAACCCAACCACAATGGATGAATTGGGACTCCTCACTTCCTTCCTGTTGCTTCTTTCTCCTGTGCACTGATGAGAAAAAGAAAGTTCATCATTAATGCAAGTTCATGCAAGTTTTAGAGGATAATAGTGTAAGTCAGCAACACATGAAATCACTTCCTCCATTCCCAGGACTGCGGCTCCCGTTATTGATGAGAATCTCCTCGGTGTCCTTTATGTGCTAAAGGGTGGTGCGTGGGGAATGGGTGGGGGGAGATGTGCTGAAAAATGGGAGAACGATAAATAAGAGCAAATGGGGGTGAAAAGAATGTTTGTTGAATTGTTTTTAAATTACAGATTGGATGGCAGCAAGCTTCAAGTATTCTTTGCTATGCTCAGCAGCAGTACAAGAACTCAGTGCTGGTGTTTATTACTAAAGATGATATTCACAGGCTTATCAGGGATTTTATTGGTCTGGCCATGGTAAAATGGTTTGGAGGTGGAAAATCATCACGTTTAGATTAGTTATTGAAGAGGAACAGCAGAAAAATTCTTTTCACTCAGAGAGTGCTTCAAAAAAATTCTACAATGCTCTGGAAGCAAAGTTGGCAGCTGACCCAGTACTCGAGGGCCAGAACTCAGGGTCTGAACTTGAGCTTTGAAGTGACCCAGAGGCTTTTCCCTGTGGATGCAGAGCACAGTGAGGCGCCTCTTGGAGTTCAGTAGCAGTGGGGTTATCCTGTGGCCGGCAGAGAGGCAATTCCATTTGGCAGGGCACTGCTTTGACTCTCAAGCAATACTGCTCAGAAACCTGCTTTAGAGGTAGTTAGCACAGCGTTCTTCCTGCTGCAGCAGCTCACACAGAGTGATGAGCTCTCTGATGACTTTGAAGCCTGCTTTTCCGGCTGTTCTGCGGTTGTGCTCAGTGCAGAGCCGCTCTGTTCAGTGCCGGCCGTGCCTCGGCTCCCCCTCCCGGTCCCGCTGTCCCGGTCCCGCTGTCCCGGTCCCGCTGTCCAGTCCCGCTGTCCAGTCCCGCTGTCCCGGTCCCGCTGTCCCGGTCCCGCTGTCCAGTCCCGCTGTCCGGTCCCGCTGTCCCGTCCCGCTGTCCCGGTCCCGCTGTCCCGTCCCGCTGTCCCGTCCCGCTGTCCCGGTCCCGCTGTCCCGGTCCCGCTGTCCAGTCCCGCTGTCCAGTCCCGCTGTCCCGGTCCCGCTGTCCCGGTCCCGCTGTCCAGTCCCGCTGTCCCGGTCCCGCTGTCCAGTCCCGCTGTCCCGGTCCCGCTGTCCCAGTCCCGCTGTCCCGGTCCCGCTGTCCAGTCCCGCTGTCCCGTCCCGCTGTCCCAGTCCCGCTGTCCCGTCCCGCTGTCCCAGTCCCGCTGTCCCGGTCCCGCTGTCCAGTCCCGCTGTCCCGTCCCGCTGTCCCAGTCCCGCTGTCCCGGTCCCGCTGTCCCAGTCCCGCTGTCCCGTCCCGCTGTCCCAGTCCCGCTGTCCCGGTCCCGCTGTCCAGTCCCGCTGTCCCGTCCCGCTGTCCCAGTCCCGCTGTCCCGGTCCCGCTGTCCAGTCCCGCTGTCCCGGTCCCGCTGTCCCAGTCCCGCTGTCCCGGTCCCGCTGTCCAGTCCCGCTGTCCCGGTCCCGCTGTCCCAGTCCCGCTGTCCCGTCCCGCTGTCCCGGTCCCGCTGTCCAGTCCCGCTGTCCCGGTCCCGCTGTCCCGTCCCGCTGTCCAGTCCCGCTGTCCCAGTCCCGCTGTCCCAGTCCCGCTGTCCCGGTCCCGCTGTCCCGGTCCCGCTGTCCCGTCCCGCTGTCCCCGCTGTTGTCGCTCGGGGTGACTCTGCGGGGCCCGGCTGTGACCCCGAGCGGCTGCGCTGCGGCGGCCGCGCCAGCAGAGGGCGCGCGGGGGCGCAGGTACGGCCCAGGTGAGGGACAGCGCCCGGAGGGGCTGGGGGTGAGCCCAGGTGAGGGGCAGACCCCACTGGAGTGAGCCCAGGTGAGGGGCAGACCCCACTGGGGTGAGCCCAGGTGAGGGGCAGACCCCACTGGGGTGAGCCCAGGTGAGGGGCAGACCCCACTGGGGTGAGCCCAGGTGAGGGACAGACCCCACTGGGGTGAGCCCAGGTGAGGGGCAGACCCCACTGGGGTGAGCCCAGGTGAGGGGCAGACCCCACTGGGGTGAGCCCAGGTGAGGGACAGACCCCACTGAGGTGAGCCCAGGTGAGGGGCAGACCCCACTGGGGTGAGCCCAGGTGAGGGACAGACCCCACTGGGGTGAGCCCAGGTGAGGGGCAGAGCCCCAGTGGTGAGCCCAGGTGAGGGGCAGACCCCACTGGGGTGAGCCCAGGTGAGGGACAGACCCCACTGAGGTGAGCCCAGGTGAGGGGCAGACCCCACTGGGGTGAGCCCAGGTGAGGGACAGACCCCACTGGGGTGAGCCCAGGTGAGGGGCAGAGCCCCAGTGGTGAGCCCAGGTGAGGGGCACAACCCGCTGGGTTTGGGTTCTGAGCCCAGGTGAGTTCTCATGGCACACACACATGTCCCTGGCACACACCCACGTGTCCCAGGGAAACTGGAATTCCAGACTACCTTTTTCAGTGAAATATGGTACGAAACTTAAAATGTGCTTTTGAATTGTTTTCTTTACAGTAGAGTAAGAGGTGATGTCCACTCATCAAAATCTGTGTTCTAATTTGGGAATTTCGCACCCAAATGTCTTTTCTTTCTAAGACTTCATTTAAGGATTTCAGCTGCAAAGGGATAAATCCCAATAGCTATACATCAAGAGACTGAATTTTTATTGTTTCACTCTAATTTTTCATCAGATTTCACGTGGGCTTTTGGGGGAGAAAAGTGTAGGTAGTTCTGGATTTAGTGAAGAGCTCTGGTCTTTTATTCAAAAAGAAAACAAAAGCAAACCCAAGTTTGTGTAGTTTTGCTTTGGTTCACAAACTTCCTGGGCAAAGTTACTGGTTTGCGAAGGTCCCATGTGCAACTGAATTGAACTGAATTTGAAGTTTTTGTTGGGTTATTCAGGTTTTGTACCCAAACTGAAATCATTCTTTTGAAGTGAAATGCAGAAACATTTGTGTGGAAATCCCTCTCGGCCAAAATAGCTGAGCTCTGCACCACTCTTTTTCTAAGATAAAAAGAAATGAATCCATAATAGTTTGTGACAGATGGCAGAAAATGTAACTAACTGAATGTGATTCTGTATGGAGTTATTTGAGGTTTTTGGTGTGATTTGTTGTGAGTTCCTCTCCTCCCCCCTTTCCTTCCCTTTGATTGCAGTCTTTGTCCATTTATTCTTAGGACAGAATAAGATTTCTGAGCAGGGGCCTCTCTTGTGGTGCAAAGTGAGAATTGTTTTTAATTGAGCAGAAACATGTGGAAGGATCAGGAATATCTCAAGGGATTACAGAAAAATTCCAAATTTGTACTACTTACAGCTTGTGTTTAGAGCGGGGTCTGCTGGGAATAAATGTTAGTTAGTGTGACCTGTGACCTTAAAAACTGTTGACATGGATTTCAGCCAGAAACTGGCCACAGAACTCCTTTGTTAGGCTCATTCATAGCTCCTTGAAAACTCCAGTCAGTGAAAGTTGCCAGCTCAAATCTAAGGAAAGCAGAGCCCTTTTTCTCTCCCCCCCCTTTTTTTTTCTTTCTTTCTTTCTTTTTTTTTTTTTTTCTTTTTTTTTCTTTCTTTTTTTTTTTTTTTCCCATGCTTTGGAAACAGTGGCCGCCCCTTAACCAGCAAGACTTCTTTAATAGGGCTGCAGGGCCGGGCCCTGATTGGAACTGACAGCTTCCTGGCCCGGGCGTGCCAACTGGCAGGGCCCTGGGCCATGGGACAGACACACAGACACACAGACAGACACACAGACAGCGCCGGGGCTGCGCTGCCCAGAGCCGCGGGCAGCCCTGCAGCCCCCCGGGGCCGACCCCGCAGCCCTGCAGGGATGGGGACCGACCCCACAGCCCTATGGGACCGACCCCGCAGCCCTGCAGGGATGGGGACCGACCCCACAGCCCTATGGGACCGACCCCACAGCCCTGCAGGGAGAGGGACTGACCCCACAGCCCTATGGGACCGACCCCACAGCCCTGCAGGGATGGGGACCGACCGCACAGCCCTATGGGACCGACCCCACAGCCCTGCAGAGATGGGGACTGACCCCACAGCCCTATGGGACCGACCCCACAGCCCTGCAGGGATGGGGACCGACCCCACAGCACTACTGGGACCGACCCCACAGCCCTGCAGGGAGAGGGACTGACCCCACAGCCCTATGGGACCGACCCCACAGCCCTGCAGGGATGGGGACCGACCCCACAGCACTACTGGGACCGACCCCACAGCCCTGCAGGGATGGGGACTGACCCCACAGCCCTATGGGACCGACCCCACAGCCCTGCAGGGATGGGGACCGACCCCACAGCACTACTGGGACCGACCCCACAGCCCTGCAGGGAGAGGGACTGACCCCACAGCCCTATGGGACCGACCCCACAGCCCTGCAGGGATGGGGACCGACCCCACAGCCCTATGGGACCGACCCCACAGCCCTGCAGGGATGGGGACCGACCCCACAGCCCTATGGGACCGACCCCACAGCCCTGCAGGGAGAGGGACTGACCCCACAGCCCTATGGGACCGACCCCACAGCCCTGCAGGGATGGGGACCGACCGCACAGCCCTATGGGACCGACCCTACAGCCCTGCAGGGATGGGGACCGACCCCACAGCCCTATGGGACCGACCCCACAGCCCTGCAGGGATGGGGACCGACCGCACAGCCCTATGGGACCGACCCCACAGCCCTGCAGGGATGGGGACCGACCGCACAGCCCTATGGGACCGACCCCACAGCCCTGCAGGGATGGGGACCGACCGCACAGCCCTATGGGACCGACCCCACAGCCCTGCAGGGAGAGGGACTGACCCCACAGCCCTATGGGACCGACCCCACAGCCCTGCAGGGAGAGGGACCGACCCCACAGCCCTATGGGACCGACCCCACAGCCCTGCAGGGAGAGGGACTGACCCCACAGCCTGCTGACAGGGATTGCTGGGGACAGTCCAGCCCCACAGGCCTGCTGGGGGCAAAAATCCCAGCCCCACAGCCCTGCCGGTAGCTACTCTGGGGGAGGAGATCGGGGGTTTGTGGTGGGGCTTGTTTTATAGTAATTGTCCTGTTGTCTCCCAGAATCTTCACTTTTCATTGATTTGGCCAAAATCAATGTTTTGTTTCCATATGTATCTATATGATTCTTTGAAGCCTTGCAGAAGACGTTTGGTAATGGCTGGAAATGCTTGGAACACTTTTTGGACAGTCTGTTTGGTCCTTGAGGTGTATCGACCCTGGAATCCCTGTTCTACTTAAAATGCTTGGGAGATGAAAGCAAACGGCAAACTGCCTCTGTTAGACATGGCAAAGGCCACAAAATGCATGTATAAATCATGGGCAATTTGATCTCTGATTCAACACTACAACAGAGTTGTACCTAATGAAAATGTTGCTCTTGAGCCTCTGATGTCTTCACGGATTTTTTTTTTCATTATTATTTTTAGCAGTGGCTTCAGCAGTTGCTCTGACAGTCAGTGGGAGCTGGAGAGCAGAGATCGCTCAGTTCCTTGGCATGGGCCTTGCAGAGGAAAGAGGAGAGGGCCGGCAGGACTCGGAGCCGCCGCCTGACCTTCTTTGACAGGGACTGGAGTTTGTTACAAGCTCTAGCTGTGGCAAACCGGGGCGACTTGCCGTGCTGGGTGACAGGAAATTGAGCTGAAGTGGCTCAGAAAATGTGCGAACGCCCCGAGGGCGTGTGCAGGGCCGGAGGGGCTCCGGGTGCTGCAGGCATTCTGCCTTAACTTGACATGTTTATAAAACAGTTTACATCGCAAAAGTTTAGGGTTTTTACCCCTGCTGATTGGCTTAAACAGACACGGGCTCTTATTTTCAGTTGCTTGTCAGAATATATATGGAAAAGTGATGAACCTAGTGAAGAGGGAGCTTGACATCAATTAAATTTAGCTATCTGCTTTGTGTTTCTTCTTCCTGATACGCTGTCTCCAGTATAGCTTTTCTAAACTTCCTGTGGTTTCTCCATTATTGTCCTTACAAGTTTTACGAGATAGCGATGAGCTGTTTGAAACTACTGTTCCAGGAAAAGAAGAATAGAATTTTGTATTACATCTACTCATTTGTTGTTTTCCATTTTCACCTCTGCCATTAACCATTCTGTAGAGTCTAGAAACTTCTTCCAGAGGGCCTGTAAGGCCTAGTATCTTCTCTTACTCAAGCATCTTTAAATAAGATAATAGTAATTTAAATAAGCTAATAATGCCTTATGACTGGAGCAGGGGATTTGAAATCTCTGCTGCAGAAGCTTTACTCTGTGCGATCAGCTGGTGATGTTTAAGCCAGAAGATCTCCTCTGTTCCTGTCATTTTTTTCTCTTTCTGTCCACTAGAAACAGAAATTATTTATTTCCATCTAGTGAGTTTGAAGCTTTATCTGCAGGCATGGCTGGCTGCACTCAGATGCTGAGTTCATAAGAAGTTATTTGGGTGATATTAGGAAGATGTTTTTTCCCCTCAGAACACCTAGATTAACCAGACTGCTCATGGGTGATACAGCCATAAGCTCTACAAAAACACCTGGTATGTCCTGGGAAGTACTGATATTGGAAATGAATATTAAAAGTCAAATTTTCAATAGTCAAACTTTAGTCTCTGCCCACTTGTAGATCACAGGTTGCAAAGAATGCCCGTACGGTGCTTGGCGTTGCAGTGAAGATGCTGATTTTGTGTTTCCCTGTGTATGTGCGCATACACATCATTATTCTTAGCTGAAAGTTGAAGTGTTGTCCTTTAACACTGGTGCTTATTTATTTCTTTGTTGATTCTGGTACCAAGGCCGAGCTGTGTGCTTGCATGAATGTTGTAGTGGGCTGAAGTTATCCCACTTGTGAGTTAGGAGCAGGCAGAAGTAGAGGGAGTTGTTTACAGGAGCCCATGGATTCTGCCTTTCTGTGGAAGCATTCAGGCAGCAAGGCCTGCACAGTCTGTTTGGCACAGTAGCTGCTCTCAGCTGGCCCCGTGCCCTCCTGCTGTTAGGCAGGGCAGAGGATGTGCCAGATCCCGCCTTGTGCCGGAGCAGAGCCTGCCTGCAAATCTGCTTGTAGTTAGCCTGGGGCCTTTTGGCAGCACTCTACAGCCCATTGATTTAGTTGCAATCCCTTTTCCTTAATATTTTCCATCTGGCCAACAATGACCTGTAACGACAGACACAAAACAGAGTTTGAATTATGAGCAGCGTAATTGTGCAAATGCTTCCAAACCTCGCTCTAGAACCCGCACCGATGGGCGCCGCGCCCGCAGGGGTTTGTTCCTCAGGGCTGTGCTAAAGGAGAAGCCTTGGAGCTCTCCACTTCCAGCTCTGGCCCAGAGAGATGTGCCTTCCAGTTAAACTGAGTGTGTTCCAGTCTTGCCTTTCCTTGCTTTGGTCCTGAGCTGGGGGAGCTCCTGCAGCTTCCTCACGCTCCCCTGCGCACAGTGCCAGGGCCAAACCCTCCCCAGTGAGAGAGGGACCCTGGAGCGGGGCAGGAGCGTGGGTATGGAAACACTCCAGCACACGCAGCAACAGCTTTGGGGCCTTGCACTGGCAGGGATGTTGTGAGCTCCCACCTGCAGCTGTGCTTTCCAGAGCTGGGCTGCTTGTCAGAATTACTGCTTCCATTACTGTGATCCCAAACACTTCCAATCTTCTGTGTCTCTCAAGTCTGTATCCTTGAGGAAAATCTGTGAACTCACTTGCGCAGTTCCACGCGTTCCAGGGAATACTGATTTAACTGACTTTTAGTAAATGTGAGGAATGGTGAAGCTGCGTCACGGAAAGTTTATTGCAGATTTTGTTGAAGCTTTAATCCTGACTGCAAGTCAAAACACTTTCGTAAAATATCGGTGAGAAGGATCACAACAAAAATGTCAAGTGTTAGTAACGTATCACTACTGGTGCAACTGGGTAAAGCTGATAGTACTGCATTCAGTCCAGCTCCTTCACTGGTCTTGCCTTCTGACCAGAAACCAATTTTACTTAATTAATTAGGCCTTCATGTCACGCCTTCCTTCGTTGCTGAACAACTGTAACAGAAGTAATTAAATCATGTCACTTTTTATTACCTTTGGCCCTGGCTGACTGGCTTGGAAACTTCATCTTAGAGCTAATACAAACTGAATTAGTGCATCACCTTGGGGAAAAGCCCCTCCCTGGCATCAAAAAGGCAGGGAGGAAGCAGTTAAAGTACAAGATGGATAGATCCTCTCTTCCACAAATGGATCACTTTTGGGCTGCTGTCTGAAGGCTTACAAATGCATCTGTCAGGAGCGAGAGCATCCTGTCCCTGCTGACAGATGTGTACAACATTCCCAAAGAGATTACATGGCAACTTCCTCCTTCAAAACGGGAGCTGTGGCAGAGCCCTCGGGTTATGCAGAGGTAATTGGAGACGCTGGGGCTGCTCGAGAGGTGGAACTGCCCAGAAAAGCTGCTTGAGTAACTTGTGCGTGTTGTTCCAATAGGAGCCGTGATCCAGGCACTGTACTCACGGGAGAGGGGCTTTGTGTGGCTGCCTAGAGGCAGAGTTCCCTGGCCTACGCAGGGAGCCCGAATAAAGCCCCTCCTTTGTAACCCCGGCTGTTGATGAACGTGCTTGATAGGGGGCAGATCTTCCTCCTGCACTAACTGTCCTCAGTGGGGTTTAGAATTTATTAGTATTAGGGTATTCAGAGAATTAAATGATTGTGGGGAGCTTCCTGCTTTAATCATTTGCTCAAGCTGGTGGTTAGACAAGAAGTCTCATAAATAAAAATTGGGCTTGCTGGCCAGGAAATGGCCCAGAAAGACTTTTCTGTTAATTAATGTGCCATGCATTTTCAGGAATTCTGTGGGTAGGTCCATCAGTGGTGGTATTTCTGCAGGTGAAGATCAAGTACTGTCATTTTGTGTGCTTGTTTTTACACCTGAATGTTTGCTGCGAATCCTGAACCATTGTACACGGTGGTCATAAAAAACCTGAGCTCAAATATCAGACTTGATCTTTGTAGCCTTCCTGTTGACACCTTGCTCTGCGAGTGCTTGTTTGCTGTAAGTAAGGTGATTTTTACATGCCTAGCTAGCCCAGTTCCTTGCATTCTCAAATCACCAGTTGCCAGTACCACAGCGCTGACACAATCATGAATTTTTCACTTGGCTCTTTCAGCTCTGCTTGGGTCTGAGTTTAACTTTCATGACTTCCTACCAACTTTGCTTATTATTAGGAGCCGTGTGTACTCCCTCTGAGCATGTGAATATTTCTTCACTGTGATGAGGCTCCCTCCCTGTGAAGGGAACTGTAAAACCTCTTGCTTCACTTCACTTTGTTTCTTGCCAGTAGGGACCACAAGTGGTTTGGGGAATGCAAAGAGAGGTACATGAAATTGATTTCTCCTCTCTTACTGCAGTATCCTCATTCCCTGTCCCTAAGTCCTCTCTAGCTAATTTGCCAAAACGCGAGGATTCACCATCGTGCCTCAGAACTCACACACAGGTATCACAAATACACACCTGATGCTCAGCTTTGACTTTTCAATATGTGGCAAATCCCTTCAGCAGCCGAGCACAGGGGAGGCGTGTCAAATTCTCCTGTACGAGGCAAAGCGTCGCAGGGTCCCCAGGCAGGTGCCCAGGAGAGCCCCTGTGCTGCAAAACCCAGGCCTTTGTGAGCAGTTAGGCCTTTATCAATTACACAGCTTTAAACCAGAGCAAACACAACTCAACCGAGCACCGCACGCCACGATGTGAACGTGTAACGCTTATATAACTTGTTTCTCTATCTCTAATTCAGCTGAGTCACTTTCCCCTAGTTCTCTTCTACTTAGCCAAAGTAGCAGGTCTGAGCCGTGGTTTTAAGAGTAACAAGGCCCTTATTTTATAAGGCATTACCTATATGCAACATTTTCCTTCCCTTCAGGAATTTATCTGCACTACAGATGGTGCCACAAGCTCTGTCCCAGAGTGGCTTTGGAGCTCGCTGCAGCACGTGCCAGAGCACAGGGCCTGGTGGCTGGGAGGGAGCACTTTTGATTTGTGATAAAAAGTTCATAATGCTGCTGAAATTTCAGCTGAAACTTAGTACTAGAGGGCATAGCTTGACAAGCACATATGATTGGAGTCAGTAATGAAAAGGAGCTGTTTCTCTGGTCAAGGAAAAAGGGTTAATTTGCATTGGGATGAAAAGGCTGTTCAGGATCTACTATTTCAACCTGTGATAGACTTAACAGCAGGCTTTGATCCTCAAATGAAATGTGATGGATTTCAACTGATGCCAGATGTCTCAAACCTAGTGGGATCTCTGATTGTCTGCCACATCTAGAATTCTCTCTTCCAGCACTTTCATGTGTGCTTTTAAACGTGGTTTGAGAAGAGAGATTCCTTGACAAGCTAAGCCTTTGGAATCCTCTCTCTGTATTGTCACTTCGGTGGGGATCTTGAGGCTCTCGTGCTGTCTGGTGCATCCTGCTTTTTGAAATCCAGCTTCACGTGCCAAACTGCTCTAACTCCTTCATAACCAATTTTTTTTTTAAGGTCCAAATAATTTAGAGCCAGTATTTACAGAAATTCCACAGTGCAGCTGCACTGGGCTCTTTTTCCCCCGCAGGGTCTTGGAGTGAGCACAAGGAGCCCGGGGGAGGGTGACAGCGTTGTCCCACTCAGCCTGCAGTGCCGTGTCCGTGTCCCAGTTAGGTGGCAGGGCACGAACAGAAGCCGCTCTGAACGGGCATCGGGAGCTGCCCTGGCACTCCTTAGCTCGGCTAAAATCTAAAATTGTTGCATCATAACTCTCCGTGTTGCAGTTTCGTGGCTCCCTGTTGGCTTTCAGCTGCCTTGAGCTTCTCTGGGAGCTGCAGCTCCAGGGCCCTGGGAGCTCTTGGGGAAGGGCTGGGCTCAGTGCTGGCATTTAGGGAATTTGGGGAGGCTTTGTGTGAAGGACTTGCTGGAACTTCTCAGACGTGGTCACATTGTGCAGGAAAACAGGAAAGGGAATGTTTTAATTGGTGTTGTTAATACACAACGGCAAGTCAGCAAAGTAAGCGCTTGCTGTTGACAATTATCTATTGAGATGCCCCGTAAGAGGAGATCCAAACTGTGGGGTTTAGTACTTCTGAAATGTGTCCGCGAGTCATGCTTAAGCTGCATAACTGGGAACTGAATCACGGAATGATCCCTCATGGGCAGTAATCAAAGGGAAGTTTGGACAGGATCGGGGGAAATGCAGGCAGACAAGAGCTGTGGGAGCGAGGAGAGGCAAGGGTGCAGCTGGCTTTGTGCACTGGCAGGGGCGCTTGCAGTGGGGCAGGTCTGACACACAGGCAGAGCCGAAATAAAGAGAGAAATACAAAGCTGATGTTCAAAGGAGGCTGTTGGCTGCTCCCGGGGAAGGTAAGGCGGCATCTCATCCTCATGCACAGGGGTTGCTATGGAGATTTGGGGTGTCTGGGCTTAAGCTCCCAAGTGTGAGAAGGTGTCAATAGACCGAGTCTAGAGCAGAGAATAACGAGGCACCGAGGTCCATGAGGTGTAGGGAAGACCCCGGAACACAGGAACAGCTGAAGTGAGAATTTAGCCTACGGAAATTCCCAGATGAGCCCAGACATGCCTTGGTTCTTTCAAATGCATTTTGTAAAGACGCTGGAAACACTGGGTGACGGAAGGAAAAGCAGGTGGGGAAAAGATTTTAAGTGTGTATTCCTGCAAGGAAAATAATGGCATGTGAAGAGTCATCCCTCTCTTGAGCAGAGAAATGGGATTAGTTTTAAAAATTTGTAGTTTAATGTCATTTTACTTCATCTTAACTGTTAAAAATTAGGGGAAATTTAGAAATAATTAAAAAAAGAAATGAATACTTTTAATGAAGGGAAGGAAAAGGTACTTTGGTAATGTGTTTTTGCTATTTGAAATCATGTTTGCATAGAACCCCTGAAGAGTGTTGTGGCCTGGCAGACATAACTTAGTTCATCATTAGAGCCATTACTGACCTAAAATAGAACGTGATTCCATGCTTAGGAATAATGCTGGCTGGGGGCAGAATCATTAGTTGCCAG
Source organism: Chamaea fasciata (assembly GCF_029207755.1). Taxonomy (NCBI): domain Eukaryota; kingdom Metazoa; phylum Chordata; class Aves; order Passeriformes; family Sylviidae; genus Chamaea; species Chamaea fasciata. Next base: position 9,928,747 of record NW_027094105.1, on the reverse strand, counting down.
GTACAGGAGGGTGGAAAGAAGCAGTACTGGGTTTGAGTTTAAATTGCAGAGTTTTATCTTTAAATGCAAGAGGTCCTAAGATAACAAGTCACCAAGAGACTGGGGTAAGTTTTGATATGTTTTCCATCCTTGCATTTTTTCACACACAATGTTGGGATTGCCCGCAAAGATCTGAGTTCCTGCTGAGGAGCTGTCATTTGTCCTGCGGGAGTTGACGGGCGCTGGGAGTCAGAAATGTGTTCTGCTTTACCAGGAGCCTTCACTGGGTTCCTACACTGAAATGAAAAATGGCAGTAATAATAATAATAATAATAATAATAATAATAATAATAATGATAAGTAGCAATTCCATCTCTTTTTTCAATCTGCTGAATCTTCCTTGGGATTTTCAGCTCTCTCCTAACTGTGCTGGAGTTCTGCTCTTGGTTGCAGTGGAGGGGACACAGGAGAGGAGCAGCTGCCCGTGTGGCACGGGTCACTCCTGTTGCAGTGTCACCCTGCTGGGCTCCACGGTGACATCACTGCCACAGCCAAGGACCTGGGCTCAGTGGGGGGATTGTTGTTTGTTATTATCTGTTCTTCAGAGTCCGTGAACTGAGGCACTGGGTGTTTTAGTGGCACATGCAGGAGTAGTGCTGGCAGAAGATGCATTTGGCCTGAATTTCCTCTTCCTTACACTTCTGTCAGTGAAGTTAGTGATGATGTGTCTATAGTTCATATAATAATGAGGTCATGATTGTATTCTGTGTTCTAGGTCACTGTAGATTATTGTGCTGAGGAAAAAGGTCAAGATTTGGGAACTCCATGAAACCAATCCTGGCTAATACAGACAGATTTTGTAAGCCTGTCACCACAGAGAAGTGTGCCCATCTGCAAAATGGAAATGACTGTTCTGTTTTGCAAGGGAGATGGCAGTTGGTTATGCTGTTATCAAAATATATATAGTATGTGTTATAAATAAATACGTGTTAAAAATTCCACTTCTGATCTGTGTGAATGGAAGGAGTAAAAGTTATGTGTGCCTGCAACTCAGTCTAGGAGGAGATGCTGCATGATCTGTGTTGATGTCAGGCTGGTTACTGAGTCCCAGTAATTTCAGAGGAGAGCTGTACCCGAGTGCAGCTCAGCCTGGGCACGGCCCGGGAGCTGCTCTGCTGCTCCGGGAATTGGCAGCCAAGGTGGGACTTCACGGCTCCAGAGGACACCAGAGGTGCCACAGGTACCCTTCCACAGGTGGCTCTGCTTTTTCACCGTGTCAGCGCACCAGTAAATGCAATGTTGGAGCCGGCAGTGTTAAACGTGAGCTTTGTAAACAGTTGCTATGGTAATTGGCAAATCTTCATAAATCATTTGAAAAGGTCCCCGTTGCCACTGGGGTTTGCTGCTGCTGCACTGGAACATGGAGTGTTTTTGCTGACAAGGTTCCCAAACCCTGGAGTGCTCCCTGGAGGTTGGGTTTGATGAGTTCAGCATTCACAGGTTGGGTATCCTGCTACTGCATCCTCCTTCCTGGTTGCCTGCTACAAATAACCCTGGAAAAATCTCTCCTTTTTGTCTTCACCGGAGAGTCACCTCTGTAGCAGCAAGCAGAAAGCTAAACAAGACCAGAGATTTCAGGCTGCCCCTCTGTTTTTGTTTGCTGTGCAGCCCCAGGTGCCGTGTGCTGGCTGGCCCTTTGAAGTGCAGCCCTGCTGGGTGCTGTGCCGTCCCCGCGGCCCTGCGGCTGCTGCGGCCGCTCCCGGGGCTCTGGGCAATCTCACCGCGGAGCGCTTCCCTTCCTTTGCTTAACCTCTGACCCGTGAAAACAAGAGTTAATCAAAACTTCTGAGGTAGCTAAGAGGAAGGGGAAGTGTTTGGTTACAAATTAAATATGAGCAAGTCATAAGCCATAAATCTTCCGTAGCGCTACCAGTTGTGCCACTTAAGGTCCGCGCGGCGCAGAAGGTTTGGGGTTATAAACCCAGCCTGTGTTTCTTTGGAGGGCTGTTTAAAGGCTGCCTGGAGGATTTGCTTTCTATCAGAAAAAAAAAAAAAATCCACGATTTTTCCTTTTGGCAGACATCTAGAAACAAATTCAGATAACTTTATTTCTTGGGGGGTTTTTTAGATGTTTTTTCAACTTTGATCACGGTTTGGTCTAATGAAAGCAGAGCTGTTTTATTCTTGAGTAGTCAACACATGGATTAAGTGATGAAGTAAGAGTATTGAAGGTGGCAGGATAAGTTATCCTTCTAATGTATCCAGAGATTTTGGGACGAGAGGGATCCTGAACTGTGTGGTGACAGTGGAGCGGGGTGAAAAGTGAAGTGAGATCGTTGGCACAGTTTGCACAATGTTGTGGTGGGTTTGTCTTCGTTTGTCTTGCCCCTCTCTTGAGCCAGAGCCACACAGATCCCCATGCGTTGTGGAGGGATGAGTTCTGCTTCAAATACCAGCTCATTCCCTCAGATCCCAAACTGTGACGCTGTCCTCAAAATGGGACATTATTCTCAAAACAGAAAAAGAAGCAGTTATGATGAGATGCTAACCCATCATTCGGAAAACGAGGAGGAGTGAATGTTAAAAAAAGGACAATAGGTTCATCAGAGGATACTGGGGAAGAGGAGGGGAAGCCAGGGAGTCAGAAGTGTAGCAGAAATGGGGCTGTCTGTTTCTCTGGGGGGCGTGCTGGTGTTTTGACATTGTGTGAATATGAGGCGTATCTGGGCTATTTTTATTGGAATCACAGAGGCTCTTTCCTAGGTGCCAAGTAAAAAATTTAAAATCGGTGCTGAGTGAAAAATCTACAAGACATGACACGCAGACATTAGAAGCACAGCACTGGTTTTAAGGATTCTCATTTCAACTCTGGAAATGTATTTTTCTGGCCAAGTCCCTGAGCGATTAGGTAGAACTTTTAATGGTGCCCCCGTGGAAGCAGCTTTGGTTTCCCACTGCCAGGGAGCTTGCTGCCTTCCTGCTTTTCTGCCTTCTCAAACTTTTGATAGATGCCTTGCACGGATTTGTTTACCAGGTTCTTAATCTCTACTTAGCAGATATGTTTGGAGAGGATTTCTTGTTGCTCCTGTAATGGCTTTTAACTCTGCTGAAGTTTATTTAACTAAACAGAAAGAAAGAAACTTATCTTCCACCTAATCCTTCCGGATTGTTTACAATATAATGTCAAACTTAAATGCTGTTTAAAGTGGTAATTGTCTGTCTTTCTGCCCTATCCGAATACACACTTCGTAAAGATGTTTAGAGCGTATTAATTTAAACGATAATGCTGTCATATAACATGAAAAGTTAAGTTGCTTATCAGTATATTTTGATAAGCTACTTACATTTTACAGTAGCATTTGCAGGCTTCAAACAAACGCTAATGATGGAGTGCCAGTCACTTTGTCTGTCTCATAGAGAGCTTCTCACCTCATCTATCACCAGAGCTGCACAGCCAGGGACCACAGGGCACTGCATTCCTTACAGCTGTCAGGATGTAGTCATATTTTATAGAAACTTTAAATCCTGTCTAACTGTATCAAAATAGAATCCATTTGCTTCAGAAAGCAGCTGTGATTAGGGAGCATCAGGGAGTGCATCTCTGACTGGTTTTGCATTCACCACAGCCGAGGGAAGTTCCTCACTGGTGTTGGGAGAGCGATGGAAATAAAGAACCGTGCCACTAAAACAGGGCACAGACTCCTACCAAAGCTGCAGTGAGAAGGGACATCCTCACTGTCTTACTTTGTGGAATGGACATGTAAAGGAAATTAAAAAGATGTGGTTTTTCTGCATGTTTCCCTTTTAATTTTGTTTCTTCTTTTGGAAGTTGAGTGCATGTGCTGAAGGTGAAGTTTCTGTTTGACTGAAGCAAGGGCCTGGCTACATACAGTGATGGAAAGAGATTTTAAAACAAAAACTGAGATACTAATTGTTCAATTTTAAGAGTCCACTTGTATTAGGATTCAAAACCAAAATAACTGTCTTTTCTTTTTTTTTTTTTCAGTTACCTCCCGTGGTTTGAAGTCTTTTATAAACTACTCAATGTCTTGGCAGATTATTCAGCAAAAGGACAGGTATTATTCTACAATACTGACCCTCCTTTTCCTATCCCAGTATCAAATGAGTGAGGGTGAGAGGATGAAAGGAGCTGTTTGAAGAAGTGCTTCTATCAGAGATGGCCATGTGAATTATTAATCTGTATGATGCAGTGATACAGAAGATCATATTCAGCTTGGCAAGTGCCTCTGAAAAATAAATACACATTTAATGACGTTTTTGGAAAAGATAAAGCGCGAGCCTGTGGCTGTGGATCCTGCCCATGTCCCTGCAGTCACCCGTGCTGGCCTTCCTGACTCCTCAGCTGTGTTCAGCACAGTTTGTCATTCTGCACTTCCCCTATTGCAGAGTCCCCTCAGTCTCTGCCAGGCCTCTGATCCGAGTTTGTCGTGGGCAGTAGAAGTAGAACTGGTGTTACACGTGCAAAATGTTCACCCACCCCTCTGGCCCACCCTGCCCTGCTGCCTCAGCCTTTACCTGGTGACAGCTCAGTATTCCTGGTTTATTCTTCCCATTTCAGGATAGTCAGAGGAGTGAGCTCCTGGAAACGTTTCATAAACTTACCATCCCTGAGCCAGGAACCTCTGTTCATCTTGGAGTGGTAAGTGTGGGGGGAGATGTAAACCAAGGTGTTTAATATTCATTCCCTGTCATGGCAGAGGAATGTCACAAGCAATCCTCTCTCCTGGAGCTTGTGCACAGGTGTTGTTTTCCTGTGAGGAGCTGTGAAATTCCCTTCTCACAACTGGGGCCCTCTGCTTCCCTCTGCTAACCTCAGATGTCTTTGAAAGGCAGCTGGGTGGAGGAGGGCTGTGTGTATTCCCCTGGGAATGTCTCACCACACCCTCGGTGACCTGGGCGAGGTCAGGAGCACCGAGGGGCATTTACTGCCCACGCTCCTGCACAGCTCCTGCCCGGGGAGTTTGAAGGGGGAGCAGGCTGGGAAGCAGACAGGCACTAACCTATCACAGCAGCCTTGGGAGCATTAACTGCTCATCACATTTTCTGGTTCCTTCTCCTCTTCCTTCCCCCTGCCTCAAAAAGCCTCACACAGAAAGGCATTTGTTTCATTTTTCTGTTGTGTGAGAAAATTAAACGAAGCGCACTGACAGTATAGATGTGGGATTTTATTGACAGGATTGTGTTTTGAATTTAGTCTTTTGGGGGTTTTGTCTTCACGTTTGCAGCACAGCCTTGTGCTCCAGGCTGTGGTGAGCACTGCAGATGCCCCTGGCTGCTGCTGCCAGCTGAGAGTTCATGTGGACCCTCCTGGGAAGAGTCCCTTGCATTTCCTGTACTCCTAAAGCACTTTCTGGCAAGAAGCAGCTCCTGCCCCTGGCTCCTGCCGAGGCTGGCAGTGCCCAGGGAGCAGCTGTGTGGCCCTGCTGGTCCCAGCCGGCCCTGGACACGTCCCCAGCCCCTCCAAGATTCCTCTTGAGGAGCAGCATTTCTGTTTAGGGGACGAGCTGTCTCCCAAGGCCAGGGGCACTGGGGATATTCCAGCTTTTTCATACCAGTGGTTCCAAGGAATGCTGCCTGTCTCCCCTTGTCTCAGACATTTCATGGGTGATGGAGCAAGAAAGGATAGAAAAAGCAACCCAGGGACCGTGTCTTTCTGATTTTGTTTTGGCTGTTTCTGAGCCCATTGCGGGGTGGGAGTGAGGTTGCTCTGTGTGGTACAGCTCAGAGTGCTGTTCCTGTGCCTTGGCATGGCCTCTTTGCAGCCAAACCAAACCAAACCAAACCAGTGGTGCGTCAGAAAGCGAAACTTGTGTTTCTGATTTAGTGTCTCCATTCAGCGGGGCTGTGGTCCCCGCCTGCTATTTCAGGTTACAGCCTGATCAGGAAGCGCTGTGACGGCTGAGATTTGTGTGCAAGAGAATTGTGCCAGTTGTGGAGCTGTGCCAAGGATGGAACAGCCTTTAAGGCTTCAGCCAGTATTAATAAGTAGCCCTGAGACAAATTGTGAAAATCATAAATATTGTGTGAATTGTATACAAGTCACATTCTCTGCTTTGCAAAGCCCTGACCAAGGATCATGCGAGTCATCCGTGGTCAGACTGGGAGCTGGAGTGAACCTGGGCTCCTGGAATGCAGACAATTGAAAACATTGAATAATGTAATGAATTATGAAAATATGAGAGCAATATGGTCTTTCAAAATACGCTTTTAGTGTGTATAAAAGTGACCTGGAGCTTTGCAGTATTTCTCAGGAAAGCAGGCATTGAACCTTAGGAGGCATTTCCCAGAACATTCCCATAACTTCCCCCGTGGCTGGGACAGACCTCTCTGCTGCTGTGGGTCAGAGAAGGCCCGGCCTGCTGCTGCTCCCTGAGGTCCATCCTGCTTGAATTACAGCCTGCCTTGGGGTTCCCTTGGCATCTGTCACAGCCCGTGTGAGCAGCACACACATCTGTCTGTAGCAGAGCCCTGAAGAACAAAACCATGGAATATAACTTTCATTTGATACTTTCTATCTTGCTGCGTTTCCTATTGCTTCTGTGATCTGGGAACCCAGCCTGTGGAATCCAGGACAGAGAACTGGGGCTGCTAGTTGGTAATGAATGTTCTGTCATTTTCACTTAGCTGAGAACCTCCTGTTACTGCTCATACTAATACCCAGCAACAAACTTACATTGCTTTCGACATTATTGAAATAATCGATATTTGCTCTTCTTGTAGCACTCTTACTTTACTGTGCCTGACACCAGAGAGCTTCCCAGTATCCCTGAAAATGTGAGTATTTGGGAGGACCCTACACTTTATTGTTTCCATCTGATGTCAGCAGCTGCACCGATGGCAACTATTGCTCTCTTTGGGATAGGCTTTATTCTGTAAAGTAGTGAGCAGTCAGTAGCTGACCGTCTGCATGTGTGATTAAAGGCTGAACTGTCTGAAGGACAGGGTGCTGGTGGACAGACTGTGGGCAAAACAGCAGCTCTGCTAATCCTTCACTGCCACCCCTCTGGAAGAATGACCTGAGAGAGCAGGGAACGTGCTCTGCTTGCTCCGTGGCTCCTGAGAATGCCAAGCACCCCAGGGCTCTTCAGAGCCACTTTCTGGGAGACTTTGTGAGCCTTGCACAGTGGGGTGTGTTCCAGCCTGGCTCAGCTTTCCAGCCAGATGATAAGTCTGTGGGGAGACAATGCTGGCATTTGCTTCTCTTAAATACTCTTTAATGTGCTCCTGCTCTGTCTCAGCCAAACTCCTGTGCCTGACATCTCAGTTTTCTTTCCCGAGCATTTTGCCGTCGGTCTCAGCATCGTATTCTTCAGCTGATGGCGTGAAAGAAAAAAGGGAATCATCAAGACATTCCATCTCATTTGTGGGTGATTTGTATAGCAGATAGCATTCGGGGCTTTTTGTTTGCCTTTCAAAACACTGTTGCTGATTTTTCTGTGTTGCAGACTCTTCATACTGACACATACTCTGACAGGAAATTTAATAGATGTGCTCTTTCTTCTGAGGTGCTTTATTTTTGTACAAGTATGATACGCTGGGTGTAATTCAGGAATCAATTCCCGAGTGTGAACCAGCCATCAAATCTTGTCCTAATTCACAGACTCATAAAATCCCAGAATGATTTGGTTGGAAGGGGCCTTAAAGCCCATCCAGTGCCACCCCTGCCACGGGCAGCAACACCTTCCACTCTCCCAGGATTGTGTCGTTTCTTAGGAGGTTCTATCTATCTGTTAAAGCAACTTTCCTGTGGAAGTGGAGCAGATTAGGGAATAATACAAGGAGATTAAATGGGCACAAGTCTGCTGTATTTTAATCAATTGGCCTGATTTATTAAAAATTCCACATATCTTACCAGGAATTGCATCTAAACCCGTATTAGCAAAAGTTTTAGTGGTGCCAGACTTGGACGTGATGCTGAATGAAGAGCTGCAGAGAGCTCTGTTTGGAGTGTTAAGAAACCTCTTGGGACTACCTGACTTTGTGTCAGATCAGTGTGCTTAATGAGTCACAGAACCATTTAGCACGGGCACTTTTCTGCAACAGCAACTCATTCCCTGCTTCAGGAGATGTGAGTTGTGTGAGGGATATGGAAATGCAGAGTGACTTCAGAAAGGAATGGGGTTGGTTGCAGGAGATACAGTGCAAGGCTGAAGTTCCTGGTGCTAGCTGTTGTGTTTCAGAAGCAGCAGGTAAGTTGACAGGCCGAAGTGATGGCATTTCCTTGGGGATGATGTCCTGTACCACATTGGTCCATCTTCCTCTTTAGATGATGGTGGAAGAGAATGAGGTGGTTTCTAATCTCAGAAGTCAGTGCAGCCAGTGTATGCTGATATTAGATGGCAAATGATTGGATGGCTGGTTGATCTGGGGATGAACTTTTGAAGGAGTGTGAGGGAGTTCTGTAGCACTCCTGGTGAATTTTGAGAGGAGTGGGGATACCTGTTCTGAAAATCCCCCATTTTACTGCCCCAAGAAAGGTTTAAATCCTAGGAAGCAAAATACATAACAATTACCCTGCAAACTGGAACGCTTTCATTTGTATTTATTTAACTCATTCATGGTTTTGTCACTTACGAGACATGTCTTTCAAAATACATGTGTAAGTCCCAATTTCAGCTTCAGAGCTGACAGCTTTCTTATAAATACAACTTCGAGGGAACACGTGAATCTCCTCAGTACCAATACATTTCCATGCAGCCCACATGGTCCCCAGGTGTCCTTGGCAAATCTCAGAGAGCAGACAAGACTGAAACCTTATAAATCTTCCCATCTGAAGGTACATTTGTGTGTCATGTCATCACAGTAAACTCGATGAAAGAACAATTGCAGATCGAGTCCCCACGTCTATTTTCCTCTTGCAGTGGAGGCTGTTGCCTCGCAGACAGATCCACGTGGAGCGGGGCCGCATCCTCGGGCTGGATGCAGGGATTGTGGGCTGCTTTTGCTGTGCCCCTGACTTGGGCGGCATCAAAGGGAGTTCAGGGCTCCTTAAAAATCCTTTGAATGCCCACTATTAGCAGGAATTGTGTCGTCATGAGCTGTGTTTTGGCGTGCTGGAGGGGTGGGTGAGAGGGGGAAGAAGAGCCGTAGAGAAGACAGCTTATGTTTAGACAAAAATATCATGTTAATCAGCACAGATGGGATGAGAAATACAGAAAAAGTACATGATAGTTTAATAGGTTTTTGGCACAATGTGTTGGCTTTTTTTTTTTTTTCTCCTTTGACTGTACCTGTCTGTGGCTCCAGCTCTGCTGTAACAAAGACCTGAGTGATTGTTTTATTTTACATGTTTGAAGCCAACCATAATGAGCTCAGTTTTTATCCCTCTACATACTGGTACCAAAGTCTCCCAAATACAATGCTTAATTTTCCTTCAGTTCTTTGTGTTTGGATGGCAAGCTGGGGAACATATTTTTGCACAGTATGAAGCATCTTGGCAGACTTCTCAGGCCAAGTATCTTGGATCTGTCAAAAGTGCTAATAGGCTTTGTTGAGCTTCTTTAAGTTTCTAAATCATATTTGCTTTTTGCTTTTCTGCACTTTTTTATTTAAGGATGATTAAGATTGCACTTGAATTCATGACTAATCTAATTTTGCTCTCACATGTGCTTTTTGTATAAGGCTGTCTTTATCCTATAGCAACCCTTTCATGTCTGTAAGAAGCTATTTGGAAACAAATTCCCTAATTCAGCATTTTTGGGTATTACCTTTTCCTCCACCTCTCCCCTTTTCTAAAATTTCTATGTTTTGAGAAGTGAAGTGCTCAGAGAGAGCATCCCTTTCCTCCTTCCTCAGCCTCCCCAGGGAAGTGCTCCTGTCTCCCACCCCGGGATGTCCGAGGGCCCCAAGTGAGGGGTTCAGTTCACACAGCTGGGTTTGTGTGTGTGTGATGCCCGGGTGTGTTCCCAATAGTCAGAATTGTTCTAGCACAGGCCGAGCTCACAACTGAATTTGCTGTATTAGAATTGGCCTCTGAGAGCCGCTTTTAGTTTTGGGATGTGGGGTTTTGGTACTTTATCAGGCAGCTTTAAAGTCCCCACAAAAGTGACAGAACATTTTCTCAGAGAAGTATTTTGTATCCTAAAAACCGTGTGTGAAACATCATCACTTTTATTACTGCAAGACCCAGCTCCCCAAAACTTTGGGGAGAGATACTGCAATTAGAAAGGCCTTTGCCATAAGATGAAATCCTGCTTTCCTTTGTTAAGCCACGTACTGGATGTAGCACAATAAAAAGATGAAATCTCTTTGTTTTTTTTTTTTTTTTTTTATTTGGTTTTTTGTTAAGGACACTTGGTTTTGTAATATCATGAGTCAAAAATGGTTTTTCTCTCTTCCCCAGAGAAATCTGACAGAGTATTTTGTAGCAGTTGATGTCAACAACATGCTGCATCTCTACGCCAGTATGCTGTACGAGCGCCGCATCCTCATTTGCTGTAGTAAGCTGAGCACTGTAAGTAAAATGCACTAGAATTTCTTCTATTCACAGTATTTAATTTGTTTTTTAATCACAGTCATGTGTAGGAAGTTAACTGATTATCTCCAGGTCCATCTTTCAACCTCAGTTACGCAGCCTCAGCTCAGTTCTGTGCCTTATGTGAGGATTTCGTGGAGCTTCTATTGGCCCCTGATGTTCAAAAGCTTTTTTTGGATACAGGGATTTTTGTGGCTGTTTGGCACACGAATGTTCAAAGACTTATGCCATGGTAAAGTCCTTTATTCAGAATTTACTTGACAGGGAAAAAAAAAAGGATAAATGGCACTGTCAAATGGATGTTCCAGTGACCTGTTCTGGATGGACCAGAGGAGTGGGCTGAAGTACATTGACAATGCAGTTTTGCACTTGTGGTTGATAAGGTTTAGTCTTAATGCTCCTTAGGCTCCATCAAGTGTCTGAGAGATGAAAGCTGCTGAATATTCTAGAGTACTCTCTTCTAAAAATGGCTGGAGATCAAAACAAGCACAGGGCTTGATTCAGTTCAAAGTTTTGTGTTATGCATTTCAAGGTTTAGCAGTCAATAAGATTGTGATTTTCTTTATGAAAGCAAATGCTCCGTGGTCATCGTGTTTGCTCTGTAAATGGCTATTGATTGCTTTCCTTTGTGAGTGCTGAAGATGGTTTAACTAATTTTGGACTCCAGTGCTGCGGGCTGAGCACTGGAGCAGTCGTGGCTGAAGTGCAGCTGCCATTGCCATTTCCTGGGGCTGGAGCTGGTGAATGGCTGTACCACCTGGCCTGCTTACCTGCTGTGAGATTCAAACTGCTCCGTGGCACCGTGAGTGCTCTGCAAGGCTGGAGTGATGGCAGCACAGGGCACAGAAATGAGGCGAGTAAGGCCTCAGGCTTAATCCCGGAATAACTATTACAATATCATTTTGAAAGGTAAGGGGAAGGAGAATTATAATAGCCCCTGGCACCTCATAACAATTATTAATGTTTACAATCAATCCCACATTTAACTGAAAGCATTTAAGTATTGTAAAGTTTAATACCGTAGAAAACTTGTAAAATCTTAACTTCTCTATCTGCCACACGTTCTGTGTCCTCACTGCTAAAATAAGGAAAATTCCACCCAGGTCTGGTAATGGAATGAAACGAAGGAGAGGTGTTTATTTCAGCAAACAAGGGGATGAAAAGAACCGTAAATGATCAGAGAGGAGGGAAGAAGAGAAGGGCTGCCCAAAGCATTTCAGAGGTTGCGTGGTTGGTTGGTTTAATCTCTTCCTTTGTGACAGAGCCTGGGAAGAGGAATTACTTACCTGTCACTGTGCCTTCCTTAATGAGCCAGTTCACAAGTGGGGCTGGGTTTTTTTCCTCTCTTTCTGCTATTTCTCTTCCTTTTGCCTCTGTCCAAGATAAAAGCACGTCTGGTTCTTGGGAGGGAGGGGTATTCATACTGTGTGTTCTTAGCTTACAAGTTTCTCTCTAAACTGCTGGCAGATTGGAGTGACAGTGTAAGGCAGGTTTGAGGAGCTGGGCCCGAGCCAGCGGTTGCCGCTCGCCGTTCCAGCCCAGGAACATTCTCTGCTCTCAGCCTGTGCTTGGCACTGCCAAGACCTTGTCCCTGGAAAGGAACCAAACCCCCATTCCCTGCGTGCAGCCAGCCTGGGGGGCTGCTCAGGGGCTGCTGCCTTTGTCTGCAGCTCTTAGCTTTTTAGCACAAAAAGTGGAAGGGACCTGCCTGCAGTTCATTTCTGTTAGCGTTGGGAGACTCACTCCAGACTTGGGCCTTGAATTTAATGCCAGGTAGGAGAGAGAAAACGAAACCACCCTGGGTGGAAAGTCTTCTGTGGTGGAATGAATTCTGTGCCACAATACATGATCTCAAATTCAAATTTGGATTTTAAATATCCTTATATCCTTAAGCTGAATAAGATTTAGAGGTAACTGAACAGAGGTGTGTTTGTTAGCTGTTTTATAAACCCTGTGTACTGAACCTGTGGAGAGGTTACAGCTGTTTGCTTGCATTTTGTTCTTCTTCTCTACAAACAGAAATGCAGGTAATTCCTCAAAATGTTATAACAGTTAATCCTGTTAGATTTGGTTACATATTCCGTGATCTAACTCCTCAAGAAAAGCCAGGTATGAACCAAAATGATAAATCCCCTGCGCCTGGCAGAAGCTCACCTGCTGGTGGGAGCATGCTGCTGCAGAAATGAAACCAGAGCTCTCCTTGCAGCCGGAATTCTCCTTTCCTTCAGGACTTGCAGCCCGGCCACCCCAAGGTGTTTCCTGCCTGGGATGGGGCAGCAGCGCTCTGGCTCTCATTATAAAGTGTCTTACACAAAACTCTGAAATGGCTTAAGCTTGGGGATTTCAGGGGTGTTTCCGTCTGGCTCCATCATACTGAGGTGGGTTTCTTTGAATGGTTTTTCTGTGATTTTTGGAGTTTTAGCACAAAGCAAAGAATCCCATTGGGACGCAGATGCTGCTCTGGTCCTGGAGCAGAGCCTCCCGTGCCACTTCTGCCACGGCACGGGGAGCTCTGACACAACCTCTTATTCCCTGCCTGGGAATAATTCCTCCTCTGAGGGTGAGGAATTAGACCAACATATGAACAGTCTGATACCCCACCCATGCTAGAATTAATGTCATGATTTGTCTTTGCTTAGTTTGATCTCGGACACCTTCAGGCCACACAGGGACCCCGGTCCCTTAGAGTTTGTCTCCTCAGGACCTGTGAGCAGCGCTCTCCCTCCTTGCCCCTGCCCAGATGGCATTAAATGCTCCATTTCCTCCTGCCTTCCGAGAGCTGGGGGATTCGTGGAGAGTTGTGTTCCAAACATCTCTCACAAGTGCAGCTCAGTGTAGTGCTTGTGCTGGGTGTCCCTGGAGATGAAAGGGCACTGAACCGGGAACAGGGTGGATGTCACTCTCCTGTCACCTCCGAGTCTGCCTTGGATGTGTCTGCGTGTGAGTGCTCTGACTGATTTCTTTATTTTACTTCCCCAAGTGTGTGTGCTCATATCCTTCTCTTACAGTATTTTGCCTGTAGCTTTTGTTGAGATCGGCTTATTGAGCATTACCACCTGCTCCATATTAATATCCTTGGTGAATGCAACAAATATCCTGCTTACCTTCTTTTCCAAGTTAATAATTATTGTTTGAAATAGGATTGAGAGCAGTAATTTCCTCTGTGAGGATTCTCCCCATGGCTTCACTGGCACTTGCCTTCGCTGTTTCAGTACCTGTCACACCAAAACTCTTCTGCATGAGTTTTTAACAATATAACCGAGAAATCAATGGATCAGATGATGAGGTGAAGGGCAATTAGATAAACTTCCCTTTTAAATCATCAAGATTTAATCACTGAGTTTAGTGTACTGTGTTTTGAAGAAATGCGTGCCACGGTTTTTTCGGTCGGCGTTATAATTTCAGAGCAGTTTTATGATGTTTGATGGGTGGGAATTTCCAGGTTTGGGAGATTTGCCATTGCTATTCCTTAGTGCCCTTTGTGTTCTCGTTCCCGTGTTTGTGTTGCTTTATTCGATGCTGGGTGCTCTCTGCAGGTTGGGTTTGTTGAGTGAATCGTGTTCTCAGCCGTGCACAGAGTCAGGCGGGTGGCAGCCACTCCTGCTCCCCCCAGCCCCTTGTTTTTGCCAGCAGTGCTGTGTATTTTCTAACACAGCATTGACAGGAAAGCAGAATCCATTCTTTACTTTCTGGCCTCCAAGTTTACCCTCTGAAGCTTGGGCTTTGTCTCATTTCTGCTCTGCTTTCTCCGTGTTTTTCAGTTAACTGCCTGCATCCATGGGTCTGCAGCCATGCTCTACCCGATGTTCTGGCAGCACGTTTACATTCCTGTCCTGCCCCCACATCTCCTGGACTACTGCTGGTAAGGTTTTCTCTGTGAGTGCATCACGGGCTGTGTTCTGCCCCCCAGAGCACTGGGCACCGCTCTCAGTGAGCCTGAAGCCTCTCCTGCTGCAGCTGCGCCCAGGCCTGCAAACACAGCTGTGCAGCTTTAAGGGAAGCTCGCTCCTGTGCAGCTGGTTGAAATGTCGTGTGCCTGTGTTGGGGAGCGGGAGCTGAAGAGTTATCTGGTGTGGAAATGAGCCTGCTCTGGCTCCCTGCGCAGGAAGGGCAGGTCCTAGTCATTTGCAGTGCCAGCAGGTGCCTTTCCCTGGATAATGGGCTTCTCACGTGTAATTAACACTTGCAGAGGCTGCCCCAGCTCCCCTCAGGTACCTGCTGCTGCGGCACAGGCTTTGCCTTGGGAGATCAGTTATTCACGGACTTCTGACAAAGGCAGGGACAGGGGCCCGCCCAGAGGGTGAAAAAGCAAAGCCTGGGGCAGGAGAGGAAGGCAGGATCACCGAGCATCCCTGGGGGATTCTTCCGTGGCCAGCACCCGGCCATGGCAGGAGGGAGCCGCGCTGTGTGCAAAGAGCGGTTTCAAAATGTACAACTGTTAGGCAGCCCGCAAATGCAACAACTGATTTCCTTACCCAGCCAGGAACTTTAATTGGAGAGGTAGCTCCACACTCTGTCATTGTTTGAGCAAGTCAATTTAGCAACAATTTATGTGCCATAAAATATTTCCCAAAATAGAGTCCACCATCTATTTTGTAACCATGTGAACTTGGAGATGTCGTTTTTGCCTGGGAGGACTGAGCAATCAGCTCCCTGCTCCCGGCTTTAAGGCAGCATTTCTGCTTCCTGGTGTCTGCCTCTAAAGGGAAATGACCTGAGATTATTGAAAATAGGAGAGTTCCCTTTAGCTTTAATTATTGCCTGGTTATTTCTTTTGCAAATACGACATAAGAATTTTAGAGAGCTGAAATGGGAACAAAACTTGAAGCAATGAGAATTCTTCAGTTCTTATGAATACAGAGTATCTTGTTCATTCAGTGGGCTGTGCTCATTTACCGACTGTGCTGTGATGTTTTGAATCTTCTCCTGCTCTTTTGAAACTCACAGAAGGATGGATAGACTGTGTCACTCGAGATCTTTGAAAGTTTTTTTGAAAAAAGTATGTTCCACCTGTGATTATTTGCCTTTTGCTTCCCATTTCCCTCATGAAAGGGTTTTCTTAAACTCAATATTTCTGTTCCCCTGCATTGCTCACTGACGTACCTTCCGTCAGAGCTGAAAACGCGTCTCCCAAATGTTTGTTCTCAATGCGCTTGCTCAGTGCTGACCCGGTGCTGCTGGTGGATCCTCCAGGCATCCGGAGTGACCTCGGTCATCTCATCCAGTCATGTAGAGGACTAAAGGGCAGGAGGGGAAGCAAGGGGGAAGAGTGCTTTCCTTTACTTTTATTTTTTAATTAGGCATTTTCAGCCCAGGGAAACATTCTGGGTGCAGGGGACTGAAATAGTGTCACTAGATTCCATACCTTAATGCACAACTGCTTGTTCCTGTGAACACAGAGCAGGAGAGGAAGCACAGGAGCACAGCTGCCCCGCTGGTGGCTGGGTTGGGCTTGGCTTGTTCAGAGCGCATGCCAGCAGGTGCCAGAAGTCCTGGGTAGTGAGGTGCTGCCACCAAGCATCGACAGTCAGGCACATCCAGCTGTTTGAATTTGGCCAGATCTTCTCCATCTATTTTCCTGGGAATTGAAACATTTGGTGACCTGAAGGAAGCCGTGTATCCATTCTCCTCGCTACTTCTCCCCCGTTGTTTTCTGTGTGCCATAAAACCACTCCCACTGTGTCTGCTTCCTTCTTGCCCTCAGTGCATGTGTTTAAAACCAGCCCTTAGAAAAGCCCAGCTTTGCTGAGCTGGGACAGGCTGGGTGTGTGCTGAGCCCCCGAGCTTTGTCACCAGAAGAAACAGAACGTTTTGTAGGGTGAGTACAACAGTCCTTTCTATCAGACAGAGACCCTCGCAGCCAACCGGAATAAATTCTGGGAGCACCCTTGGCACAGCTGCTGAACAAACGCTTCTGCTGGGGCAGTTTGCCCTTTCTCCTGGAGGTTTTTGACCCCCTTCCCCCTGTTCTCTAAATCTGCAGCTAGTCAGTGTGCTCCTGGAGTAGGTGGAGGCGGAGCTGGGATCCTCCCGCTGCTGGCAAACAAAGATTCCTGCCCGGGGAGCTCCGGGTGGGCACTGCCGCTGAGCCTGCCCCGCCTGGGCACCCGCTGAAGCCTCTTGAGCTGCTCTCCTGCAGCAGAGCCCTTCGTTCTCTGCGTCCTTCCAGTTCATGCAGTCAGGTTTCTAATCTGCATCAATTACCCCAATAAATTTCGGGCGGAATTCTGTTGCATTTCAATGAGGAATCTGAAGAGAAGTCAGGAGACTGCCCCGGAGAGGGAAGTACCAGTGGTGGGAGACAGCCACCCTTAAGTCAATGTTTGTAGAGCAAGAAGACATGAATGTGGTGAATGTGTTCTCATCCATTTTCCCGGAACAGTGAAGCAAAATGGTGAAATCCCTGTGTAGCTGCAAACAGGAACCTTTTGGAGATCCTTGGGCTTCTGCATTACTTTCCTGGTGAATTGCAGCATTTTTTAAGGCCGGGCTTTTTTCACTTAAGAAGAAATGTCCCTCTATTTCACCTGCTTCTCTTCCAATTAGTAGTTGCCCACCTCTTGGGAGCATAATTAAGAGGTCTCTAGTTTGCCTCAGAAAACGAATTAAAGAAATTGTAAAAATGCAGCTGTAATAAATGGGTAATATATAGCCATTATGTCCCCAAAATCCATATTCATGCTTCTGCATTGCTACTTTAATGATTTGATATTTACCTATATAACTCATTTGATTATAAATAAGGCTGATTGCCTTGGGAGGCAGCATAGCACAAGAGGAGTAATGACCCCTCTCTTTGTTCCAAAAGGCTCACGCAGGCACTTTGTTTGAGCAGTAAATACATGTGGTAGAAACTGATACTTCTTAATTTTGCACTTAATGGCTATTGGCTGCCAGCAAACAACTTTGAGTAATTAGTAGTTGTGGCTGTAAGAAGCCCCAGGACTGATGAAGTGTCAAGCAGTGGGGAAGGGCTGCTCTGAAGGGCAGTCTTTAATCTGCCAGGGCTCCCCGAAGGATTAAAGGTTGTGCCGAGTGTTTCTGCCCTTTTTGCAAAGGATGTGTCTTGCTGAACTTCACTTGGAAGTCTTGCAAGTACAAATCTACCCTGATAAAATATTAAAATCTGCTGGAGTGCTCCAGGTCTCGGGACCTGAATGGCAGTGAGGAAGGATTGTTTCAGTGTGCCCTGGCCGGGGAGGGGGGACACACCACATTGCATGCACAGGATGCTAAAGGTCTGCTTAAATAACGGCCGGTGATTAACTCATGGTCAAGAGAAATGGTGATAAAAGCAATTTATGAAGCCTGACATGAACTCTGAGCGTTCACTTCTAGGTGTGTTTCCCATTCAGTCATATTGATGAGTGATGATGGAAGGATGGAATCTCTCCGGTAGATTTTATGGGAAATATTTATGCTCTTCACCAGAATTACGTTTTATTGAGGTTATTTACACAGGCCCTGTAATTGTTCTGTGTGCTGCATTGCATTACATGTAATGTTTATCACTCCAGATTTGAAAAGATGAGCCTTTGCATCCGAAGCTGATCCAAGCCGTATCTTTTCTTCCTCGCTTTGGAGATGTTAATAAGTGGCTGCTTTTCAGGAACACTACACTCTTCCTGCTTCCTTTCATTACATTAGCCAAGGTTCCACTAGATGAGACATTTGCGGGCTTAAGACTTCCTGCCGAGGTGGGGCAGGGTGGGGAGTGAAGCTGTGGCGTTGCTGGAAGTCCTTAATTGGAACCACATTGGTGGTGGTGGCACCGGAGGGGCCGGAGCAGCCAGAGCCACAGCACTGCTTCATCCCCTCGGTGTAAAACTCCTGCCTGTTCTCCTGCTCCTGGCCTGTGGGCACGGGGGCTGAAGAGATGGCGTTTGTCACAAACCAGACGTGTCCCTGACAAGGCAGAGCCCAGTGAGCAGCCCCTGTGTGTCACGCCGAGTGTCCTGGGCAGTGCTCAGAGCTCCTGCCCAGGACTTGGCGGGGGGTTCCAGCTGCCGCCGGTGGGATTCCCAGGACGCAGAAATTCAGGACAATGTCTGTGCTGCAGCGGCTCCTCTGGGCTCTGTCCTGGGGGGCTCTGGGGCTGCACTCACTGCAGTGATGTGGGACAAAATGCTGGAGTGTTCTGCCACTGAGCTGGGAAGGGCTTTGTGGGAGTTGTATGTGTTTAATGTCTCAGAAAGGAAAAAAAATGGTTTCACTTGGAATGTTTACTGCAGGGGCTATTTCCACCTCGGCAGAGCATCCTACAGAGTGGCAGTTTGAGGGGGTGTATTAATAAACAACATAAATATTAATATGCTTATCAGTAAATACAGTTTTGAAGGTATTTCTCAGGAAAAGGAGAAGCAGGGATTTTTGCTGGCCTGGTGTCTCAGGAGCTTTTTCAGCACTGTACTGCTCTTACTGAGCAGTAGGCACCAGCTTAGAGCAGCAATATGGGAGATATTTTAATCCAAGGCAGTACAGTGACATTTCTCTCGTTTTTTCATCTGAAATTGAAAATGAGCTCTCGGAGCTTCTGTATCCAAAGCGAGCTGAGGCTCTATTTTAGAAGTTGTGTCTGTCTGTGTGCGCTGCGTTTCGCAGGCAGGATGTGCCATATTTGCAATTAGCAGCTCTGGCAGCCTGGCTGATGGCTCTGCTGCGAGGGGGAGGCTGAGCAGCTCAGCCTTGGAAATCCTGGGCAACCAGAGCAGCTCCACCCGCGGCTCTGCTGGCAGTGGGGCCCTCTCAGCCTTTGCTCACACGGGGGAGGGACAGGGGCATCAGGCTCCCCCTGAACACTGGCCTTCTGTGGGCTGACAAAGGTGTCACACCGCCGGCCCAAGAGCCTCTGGCCTCTTCAGCTTCTGTGTCCTGAGGGGAGTATTGCTATCAGCCCACGTCCCAGGAGCTCTGGAGGTTATCAGGATCTTCAGAAGTGTTTTTCTATGTTTTCTTTTACAAATTAAAAGACGTCAAGATTCATAATTAAAAGCGAATTACTTAAAAATGTGTCTGGACTCATTCAAAGAATTCAAGAGTTGTGGTACTGGGTGATGTGTATACACTAACTTAACCATTGGCACTACCAGAGGGTCCAGTATTTGAAAGAATACTCCTGGAGAAGTCGGGGTATGTTTTTAAAATTGCAGTAACACATTTTGTTTGGTTTTCTGACAGAACACCCCAGTGTCAGGGGTACGTTTAATAGCTGTCCTTAGGTACCTGCCTAAACTTAGTCACTTAGAAATTCTGATGTCAAGAAAAGGTGAAGTCTTACAGGAGAGGGAGGCTATTGCATACCAAAAACGCCTTTCAAATGTGGTCTAACACTTTGTTCACATGTGATTTGTTTGTGTACGTGTATTTTTAAAGCAAAATCCAATCCAGTACCATCGCAGTGTTTTCCTGGAGCTGATTTTGTCAGTCATGGGTGGTGTTCAGTGTTCCGAGGATGTAAAGCCGTGTTTCTTTTCCTCTCCACAGTGCCCCCATGCCCTACCTCATTGGAATACACTTAAGTTTGATGGAGGTAAGTCTCTCTCACCATTTCTGTAACTATATATAGCGGTACGATTTAGAGCCAGATTCTGCCAGCAATCACACGTTCATTCGTATGCTTAAAAATGCAATAATGCTGTTAATTTGGGTGTGCTGGGGGAACTGAGTGAGGCACACATGAGAAGGTTGGATCTCCAGGAGCCTCCTTTGCTCCCCTGAGCTCCTTGGGCACATTTCCCGCTCGCAGCTCGGCGGTGACAAGCTCACGTCGTGCTCCCCTCCCCACCCTGGGGCTTCATTTAATCAGTTCAGTGCCTTGCTTGGACTCAGCCACAAAGGCAGAGTCGATATTAAACCACAATGTTGACAGTTAGAGTTCTCTTTTAGGCTTTTGCAGACAGATTGTAATTTTTTTAATGTTCAAAAGATCTGAAAAGAAGGAACTTGCAGTTAATGTTAACACAAAGCTGGCAGAGCACCAGCCCTCACAGAAAGCTTCTCCTATAAACAATTCCCAGTAATTCATGTGACTTTTTTAAAAAAAAAAAAAACACTCTAAAAGTGGAAATAGCACATTTGCTTTTGCTTCCAGTCCTGGTGAAACAGTGGATGACTTTCCTCAAAAGTATCTGGGGAATAACAAAAGACACTGAGTTAAGGTGCCTCTGGACTGCTCATCCTGCCTGCCTGTGCCCCTTCCCAAGGAGTGCTGCGGGTGGGAAGAGCCATTCCTGCCCGGGAGAGCTGGGTCTGCCCGTGCCCGCGTCCCTGGGTCACATCCTGTGGTGGAGATGGAGCCTTCGTGAGAGCCCAGGGTTACATCACATAAAGGAATTGTCCTTGTTCCGTCCATAAAAAGGTGTCATTTCTGGAGGTACCGATCAATACTCTTTCACTAGGGCAAATGTGTGTAATAATGATGCCCTGTGTGTTTGTGTGTGCTGTGTGACATGCCCCCTTTTTCCACCATTAATGGGAGGTAATTTCAGAAGTCAGTTTTTTCATGAATGTACAGGATGTCTTTTTTCCTCTCCTTACCATCCTGGGTACAGATGATTTTTCACACTGCTAAACCAAGTAAAGAATTGCAGTACAGTGTGTTTGTGAATAACCAATTAGTTTAAAAGTCAACACGCGCATTTGTTTGCACATCATATGCGTCTGTTCAAGGGGCTACTCGTAATCACCCTTGGATACTGCACAGGCAGCAGCAAGGGAGTATCTAGGAAGAAATGCATTTCTCACGTTGATCAAGAAACTTTCTGCCCCACATCCATCCCAGGCGATCGTTGGTGTGATTACTGTGGTATCTGTAAAAGATGGAAGAGAGCTGGAGGAGGATGGGAGCACAACTCCATACACACCCTTGGCAGCTTTCACAGATATTTGTGCTCACAACGAGCTCTGCGGTTGGCCTGGGAATGGATATAGAAAAAAAATGGAATAATTACACCTTGGAGTTGCTTTGTGTGATGTCTCACTCCTGCCTTGCTCCATAAATCCATTGCCTCTTCCTTTGTCTCTGTGTTTCAGACTGCAGGGCTCTGTGGGCCTTCCAAACTCCATCTGTAAAAACTCAAAAAAAGGAGTTGTTCTTGGAGAAGCCAATTTTCATCCATTTTAGTAACTTGTGAAAAAATCTGTTTAGTACTAAATCCAGTCTGGCTTTTGAATAGCCAGAGATTCTGGAACACAGACACGCTTTGGCAAAGTACAGTTATTCAAAGTGCCTTATCAAATAAATTAAATAAATAAACCAAACCGTTTTCTCTGCTCTTATGGAGAAATTGAATACAGACTGAACTGCACCTTGCAGCTAACGCTGCTTTTTCCATTGAAAAGTAACGTAAAATTCCACAGTGGCTGCTGGATCTGTCTGGTGGCAAGGGCTGCAGAATTTCTGTGCCCTGGGCAAGGGAAAGATGACATTTGTCACATGAGCTTGACACTTCCTAGCTTACCTCTTGTTTGTGGTGCTGAATGCTCACTCTATTGGTCTCTTCCTTTATTTGCAAAGTTGTGTGCTTTTTTATTCAGAAAAACTGGAACAGCAGTTCTTCTTCTCGTGACCTGGCACTTGTGTTTGTTCAAAAATATATTATCTTTTCCATATCAAAATAATTTTACAAACTAGAATGACAGCCTACTGCCGCAGTTCAGTATTCCCTTTTCTCTCAATGCTGAGATGCCCCCAACGGGACTCTGAAGTGTCGTGTTAATGCACACGCGGGAGTGTCTGGATGAGGGGTTCTCTCCCACACGGGCATTGCAGCTGAGGCGGGCAGAGCCTTGCCCCGGGCGCAGCCCAGGGAGTGCTGCAGGTGGGTCTGGGCTCAGGCTGTGCCCCAGCAGCTCCCGGGCTTGGATTTGTCCTCCTTGTGCCGGCACCAGGGGCAGCCGCATCCTGCCCAGGGAGAGCTGTGCTGTGAAGGCAAGATGGCATTTGGGATATAGGAAACAATTCTTTTCTGCCTCTCCTCTTGTTCCTCTGGGTTCTGCTATCCCAGTGTTGGGATGGGGCCTCTGGAACAAGCAGAAGGGGTGGTGATTTTAATCAAAATCCAGCCTCTCTCAGCTCCACGGATCTTTCCTGAGCTGTTTGGTACCTTGAAGTTCGTTTGCAGTTTCCCGTGTTCCACAGGGGCTCTGTAGAAGGAACAGTTATTTTAATGGAAAATGACAAATTTTTCTTATGATTAAAATATCAAGCCTATCCATTGACTGTTAAATCTAATTTGCTGTGACTGAAATGTTCTCCAGTGAGATAAGATAATCTCCTGTTATAGGTCAGAGGGCTCCAACTGATTTATGGGGGAAAACCTTGGTAGAAAATACAGAGCTGTGTTTTGTGCTCTTATTTTTCAGCTTTTCCATCATCACCTAGTTAGTCATTCTTTATAAGATTTCCATTTAGCAATCCATAAAGTGACTTCAAAGAAGGCTAAAAGTTTATAAGCTGTTGGATAAGCAAGGCTGGAGCTATCACATGAATAATGGAACATGCTTATGGAACTAATTGAATTCACATTAGATGAAGATAAGTACTTAGTAGTGATAAATAACAAGATAGGAAAATGAAGCTCTATCAAAAGAACACGCCCCTTTCACTATCTTATTTTCTGCCTGTGCACTGTAGGCTGTTTTAGTTTCCAGGTTATATAAAACTGCCCTTTGTGTTGGAAGCTGTGGAAAACTCAGCCAGGGCCTTTTACCATTT
Organism: Chamaea fasciata; assembly: GCF_029207755.1. Classification (NCBI taxonomy): domain Eukaryota; kingdom Metazoa; phylum Chordata; class Aves; order Passeriformes; family Sylviidae; genus Chamaea; species Chamaea fasciata. The sequence goes on along the minus strand of NW_027094105.1, from coordinate 9,905,558 downwards.
GCCAGAGAAAACGATTGTTTCTGCAACTGTTTGTGGAGGAAGGTTATCAGTGTGACGCTGCTGATGGAGGGGGAGTGCCCTTGACCTCGGAGCTCCCTGCTGGAATTTGGGCACATGTGGTTTTGATTGACTGCTGGGGATGGTTGTGCTGGGCTCTGAGACCTGGAGCTCTGGCAGCCGACTCCAGCATGCCAGGATCCACTCAGGAGAGCATCCACCCTTTCCTGCTCTGTGGGGACACAGACCCAGCATGTGGAGGTAGAATTAGTGATTGGAAAAGTATTTCTCACATTTTTTTACTAATATTCCAGTTGTTCAAGGACTTTTCCTGGGACATCAGAACTGTAATTCTTGGAAGATTATCCAGGATGAATTTGCGTGCGAGACTGCACATTGCATTTCAGAATGCTCCTCTAACCTCTTTCCTAAGGAAAGAGGACACTGGTGTGGATCATAAAAGCTGTATGAGCAGATTGTTGTTTTACTTGAACCCGGTTTCAGTAAAAATGTTCATGTGAGGAAAGAAACACTCAGTGGAATTCCTGTTGTGTGACACGTGGTAGGACACGGTGGCTGATCTCACCTGGTGTTGATAACGCGTCCTGTGCAGAGCTGGGGCCCTCAGAACCCCCCCCACCCATTTGGGGGGCACTTTTTGGCACATTCCCCTGCTCCTGTCGGGGGTGAGGATGCCCTGCTGGGGATCCAGTGTGACCACAGCCCAGTGAGCGTGCACTGAGTGTGAGCTAACGAGGCCTGAGCGCGGTTCTGTGAGCCCGGGCTCAGGCCCGACCCTGCCGTGGGGCTCCCCTTCCCAGAACACACCCTGAGAATTCACTGACCACTGGCATCTGCCACTGGTACTCTTCATTGTTAATTATAGTTTTGATTGGGGTGAGAAGCAGTAATTAGCTTTCCCCTCCCATTTATATTTAGTAAATCAATCCTTTTTCTACCTGTAAGTGAAGAGGTGCAGCTTTTCCATTGGATTGTAATGAAGGGTTATAGATTAACTTAAATCCGGGTCTTAAACCCCTAAATGCAGCTTAGCCACTCGCAGCTATTCCCAGTATGGCTGTACACGGTTTCAGGAGTATTGATAAAAATGCATTTAAAACCATGGCAGATTACTTGTGGGATTGTCTTTTATCCAGTTACTGGGAAAATGGAAACAAGAGCCATGCTTTAACAAGGGCTGCTGGCGGGGTGTTGGAGGGCGAGTCCTCAGAAGCCAAGCCCTGCAGTACCAGGCAGGCTCCCCCAGCAGCAGAGAGCTTTTCCACGGGTGCTGTTTGTCACTCAGCTGGCAGCAGCTGCTTGTGATAAGGATCTGGGGAATCACCTGTAGAGGCTGGGGGTGCCCGGGCGGAAGGGTGGGAGATGGGCCGGGGGCCAGCCCACCTGCTGTGCCCGGATCAAAGGGCCCCGGGGTCAGGGGGCACATCCCGCTTAAGCAGAGCTGTCTGCTGAATAGCCATTTCAGATTGTAAATCTGGCCGTGATTTCATTAAGTCCTTCTGGCTGCTCTTGGGGCATGAAATAATAAAATTTTATATCCGCTGCCTTTCCTGCTTCTGGCAGCCAGATTGACACATTGTTGTCTGCGGCGTTGCGGTGTTTTCCTTCAGAAAATAAATGGGAACTATTAATTCAGGGGAGACGAGTCATTAAGCAAATGGATTTTCGACTTGTTGTGAATCCTGTTTTCTTAACGATTTCAAACCTAGCGCACAGGCTAGCTAGAATGTTAGTTTTTGGTAGGAGTTCTGCCTTTCCAAAAGAATCGGTGGAAGGTACGTTCCCCTTTTACTGCTGCAGCATTTTTTAAGATGCTGATCACGTTTGTATCTGGTTATAAAACCTCATGATCGACTCGGTTTATGTTTTGGCAGCAATTTAGCCGTGAAGTTACGCAAACCTGGTTTGTGGGAGGAAAGGCAGGGGGTGCTGGTGTTTGATTGTTATGGAGGATTTTTTGTTTTGTTTTAAATTAAACTGTTCAATAAAATTGTTCACCTGAAGGAAGTTTAACTTGGGATTCCTTTATGGCAGAAAATGCGGAGCCTGCCAAGTGTAGCCAGTGCTGATAAAATAGCATTTAGTGTAAACTGGTGTTAGTGTTATGGATGAATATTGCGTCTGGAGTGGGATGGAGGAGCACCCTTAATTCTTCTGTTAGAATATGGTTTCTGTGTTTTTGTGAACTTCCACATAAAACATTTAAATGACTCAAGTGTTTGGCTGCCTGTGAGCGGGGCAGGCACCCGGACTGCGCTTATTTACGGACCTGGTGTTTAAGGCCCCCCGGAGTTTGTTTGAAAAGTTAAGAGATTTTCACAGTAAAGGTGCCATTTCTGAAATTTAAAGTGCTCTTTTCACCAGGAGATAAGTTCTCTCTGATTAAGTCAGTAATTCTTACTAAGCCATGTTTATAGAGGCCATAAACAATGGGTTCAGTGTGCTTGTTAAAGCAGCTTTCCATACCTCTCCACTCTTTTAAAAAGAGACATTTAAAATAAAAGGCAGGTGTAGATGTTAGTTTGATTTAGATGGATTTTAGGTGATTAATTATGGCTACAAGTAATTGGGCCAGGATGGTTAAGGAAGCTTTGCAGGAGTGAGATGCGATGCGCATTTTCACTGAATCTCTCCTTTTGATTCAGTCCATCCCTGACCTGTGGGAAAATGAGACAAGGAATCTGTAATGTTCGTGTTTCCTTTTGGTCCTTGCTTAGCCACATTTCTTTTCAGCAAGATATGAACCTACTGAATACAGTCCAGTCTGTTGCACAGGTATCACTTGTAAAATTTTGTTTAGCTCTTCAGGAAGTTGTGAAATACGGACTGGGGCTGTGTGTGGCTTGTGGCCGTCCCTTCCCATTTCCAGAAAATTATGACAACACACAAGCTGTACTTGTGAAAAATGATCTACATGTTTTTGTGATTCACAGAACCCAGTGGGGTTTAATGTGAGAATTGCAACTGAATGATGGGAATTTTTACTCGAATTCCAACGAGAGTAACTACTGTCATTTCCATGTTGGTTGGGCTGATTAGGTGCCAGGTTTAGTGAAAGAAGTGTGTGATTATTTAACACAAGCCCTCATAACTGCCTGATACAGGCTGTATCAAAGGTGAAAGTGACAGGAGAGATGACAAAACCAACTAAGGATTAAGGTGAACTGGTCAGCCTGCACTTCTGTACAATGAGCCACAACTGGACCATCCAAAAATTATATGTTTTTGAATGCATTGCAAGACAGATGCTATTAATCAAGTCAGTCTCCAGTGTTTTATTAAAGCTGAGGGTTGGTCTCAAGGGAGATCCGCTGCCTTTGTACAAATACTGCAGATCTTTACAGTGAGCTTGAGCTCTCGGTGGTGTGAAGGTGCAGCCCAGCAGAGTTGAACATCAGCTGCCTTTTGGGTATGACGACTTGTGGGCCGGCTGTGGGGTGGTGACACTGAGCAGCATTTACAGTCCCCGTACCACGAGGGCATCCTTCTGGGTTACCCCCTGCTTGGCAGCAGGCCGCTGCGTGCTCCACAAGAGCCCTCGCTGTGCTGAGGGGAGGTGCAGATCCACCAGCAGAGGCACACAAACAGCCCCGGCCCCTTCGGCAGCCGGCAGAAGGCTTTCCTTCCTTCTGTCTTGTCCTGCCTGCACTGAGCCTGACCAGCTTCTGGCTTTGGTTAAGCACTTTGCAAGACCTTTTTTGTTGGAGGTTTTTCGACTCCTCTGAGTATAAGTGAGATTTTTAATTTTCTGAAACAGGAAGGAGCAAATCAGTTTGTCTGGTGCTTCCGGACTCCTAGAAGGAGCAAGGCTCCTGGATTGCTTTAGAGTTTATCAGATGCAGCCAACAGGGTGACCTTTGGTTCCTGCAAAGTACCTGGATTGTCAGGCAGTGCTGGTCCTCTTTATATGGAAAGCATTAAATGTAATATTCTTCTGTTTAAGTTAAAGAAATGTCTCATGAAGACCTAAACTTAAATGTCCACAAAGTGGGTTTTATGGCTGTTGGGGTTTTTTTCAGCCCTAAGTACACGGCAGTTCGCTTTATAGACAGAGGACTGAGCCTTGAAAACTGAGGGCAATTATTTAGCTGCCTAAGGCTCAACTTTGCCATTGTTTTAGGACTTTAGTTCCTTTCTTTTAAAGGAAACAATTCCCTCCACCCCACAAAACCTTAATTAAAAATTGAGTATGTTTTTGTTCGCTTTCCTGCTCAGTAACTTTCATTTGGTCCTGTGTGTAGGTAGGAGGCACTTAAACATTTTTTACAGTGTCAATGGGAAATTTCCTCAATTACCATATTCTATAATTCCAGTTTTTCTGATTTTGAGTTTTCAAAGCTTTATTTGAAGAGATTAAAAACCTGTGTGATTAGTCAGTTAAAAACAAAACAAGATTCAAGCCTCCTGTTAGTGGAAGAAGTGTTAAATGTTTAAATGCTGCTCTGTTTGGTATCAGTGACTGATTTACTGTTGATTAAGCAGGGAAATCAGGTCTGGCAGTGTTTAAATTTGCTTAGACCACAGATACCTTTAGACACTGAGAGTCACAGGTACCGGTGATCATTCTTCTGAGAAACAGGTTCTTCTTTTCTATGTGTAAGTACTGTTACAGAAGATGTGAACTTCAGAGTAGATTAGGAACTTTGCCTCAAACGTGGGAACGGGAGAGAAAGTTCAGACTTGCTGAGCAGGATATGGAATTAAATTTCTCTTAGCTTTGTTTTTTTGCCCCCGTTTTAATTATTTACTGATTAGGCTCTCATAGCATCCATTTTACTTAAATGCAGTTGTAAACTTGTCTTTATTAGACTTCCAAAATTCTAACCGGAATTTGGAAACCAGTTCCCATCCCTGACTTAATGCAACTCTCAGCTCCTGGAAAACCCACTCTTTATTGTTATTTAAATGAATTTCCAAATATAAAGAGATTTGCTTGAAATCCTGACTTGACTAGAAACTGTTAAATGTGCAAACAGGACACCAAGACAAACATTAGTAGAGATGCATTAAATAAATCTTTGAATAATCACAGACCCTCTGGTTTGACAAATTTCAGTGTGCATGATGTTAAGAACTTCCCTCTGCCAACTGAAGGTTAATTTTTCAGCGTTGCAAAATGAATAAATAAAACAAATGGTGACAGGAAGTCAGGAATGTTGATTGTTTTCAGAATGGTTGAGGTTCTGTAGTGCCATGTTGTTCTGCCATCACCATAAAATGTAATTCCCCTTTCTCTTTTCCTGAATTTGCTCACATACAGAAAGTGAGAAGCATGGCCCTGGAAGATGTGGTGATCCTTAACGTAGACACCAACACACTGGAAACCCCTTTTGATGACCTTCAGAGCCTCCCCAATGATGTGGTATGTATGGAGTGACTTACCCAAGGCTTCTGTTCCTGCCAGCAGTGACGGGGGGTCTCACTGGGGGCTCTCCTTGGGAGCACTGCTCTGCTTCCCTCACTTCTCGCGGTCCCAAAGTGTTTGGGAATGTTTGTTTCAACGTTTACAGACGTGCGTGGAAGCCTCCCAGTGAAAATCAGCTCAAGTGAGCTGGCAATCTTCATCTTCAGTTAACTGTTCTTTCCTAATGAAATTCTGTTGTTTTGGTTTTTTTCCTGTGACTGCTTCCAGGTGAGCTTTAAGGAATTTTGTATTTTATATCCTGAGATGTGGTATGAAATGGATGCTTTCACATCCACTTCCATCACTGCTACTGATTCAGGACTCATTTTCTTTCTCATTCACCCTTCTTATTGGTAAATTATTTCATGTTTTTAACAACTTGATAGTAATGGTGTATAAATACTTGACATTTAATGGGACACAAAGACATCCCACTTGCTGCTGCAGTCATCTCTGCTGAAGGAGCTGGGAGGGGAGAGCAGAGGAGTGAGAGTGTCAGGAGCTGTTTTCAAGGCAGAGAGTGAATGTTTAGGAGAACGTGGCAGGGGAAAATCTGCTTTTCCTTTGCTAGTTGGAAATACTGTGCTGACAGTCAGATCTGAACATTTTCGTGTGCAGTTGAGAAACAGAACTGATGTGCAGGGAGCTCAGTGTGAGCTGGCATGCGAGGAGAAGCTGCAGTGAGGGTGAGTGCCCAGTGCCTCCTGCTGTGACAGCCCGGCATTCCAGCAGGATCCCTTCTGCAAAAACAGGGAGCTCGGGAGGGAAGGGCCATCTTGATTGGGAGCATTTTGGCTTTAGTCAAGCATTTAGTCTGTAAAAGTTGATTCCGGGATTTTTTCTGGCTTTATGTAGTTTTTCATTTTGATTTCATTCCCAGCATCCAAATCTGCCAGCTGGTCACTGCTCCTGCCATTATCCACAACCCGGGAATGACAGACTTGTAAATTTCATGGAATTATGTAAGAAATGTCTGGATACAGTGGGCACGGGGCCTCAAACATGTATATGATTTGTCAACAATCAAGTATTATATTAGATTTTATGAGACTTCATTAAAGGAGCTGTTGTGGGCACACTGTAGAACATCAGAAGAGACTTCTCCAATAAACACAGAACTTCAAGCTTTGGAATGTAGTAAATTTTAAGAGACTTCCTTCCTTTCATTATTTACTTTTACTTCACTTTTATAACAGTAGAGAGTTGTGTTTTATTAGTTCAAATTTCTTGATTCAGTTTTCCACAGGTCTATTTAAAAGCTCCATTTTATCTCGGAGGATGTTGAGAGCAGAGCAGAGGAAGTGCTGCCAGCAAATTCAATTAACTGGCAGGGCTCACCAGTAGCATATATGGGGTATTTTTTTTCACAACTGCTATATAAATACAGCTGGGATTAATACTTTTCACAACAAAGCTTTAAGTTGAGTCGCGTTGCGTTGTGTAATTAATGTTTGGGCTGGGGGTTTATGTGGGATTTAGCTCTGGCACGTTGTTGCCGTTACCTGGATGATGCAGTTCCTCCTCCAGGTCTCTCCCTTCACACGGTTCCAGAGTTGGCTTTGACCACTAGAGAGCAGCTGCTCTGCTGTGCAAGAATTGAATTTCTGTCAGTTCTTTCATGCATCATGTGTTTGGAACTGTAAGTGGATCAAGTTGTTCATCTCAGCAGGGAGACGCTAAAGCCAATCCATTATACTTTTTTTTTCTTTTCTTTTCTTTTTTTTTTTCCTTTTTGCTTCCCTGGGAGATTTTGGGAGTGTGTCTCCCCACTGGTCTTAGTCTAAGTAGATGCATTTATGATCTGAGAAACTAAAAATGTCTTCAAGAGTTTCCTGATTGTAAATGCCTGTTATGTCAAACTACTCCGCCAGTTTTGCTACTTCATGTGAGCAGTGAGCAATTCATGCACTGCTGAATAGACAAAATTTACTTTGCTAAATTAAATCTATCTATATTCATCAGTGAGCAAAAACATCTTCTCTGTGGTGCATCCACCAGCAGGTAATTAATCCAGTGGAAAATTTCTAAAAGCTGTTTTGCCCCTCTCCTTGAACCACTTTTTAAATCAAATCTTACGATTCTTTAAGAGCCTCAGGTAGTGAGTTATTCTTGAGTTTCATGATAGCGATGTTGCTACCTGAATTGATTCTTGGAGATCAAGATTGAACTGTTTTTTATTCTTTACTTTTTAGGATCCAAACAAACATAGGACTCAGTGAAAGGTCTTCCCAGTTAGAATTTGTATCAGAGGAGCTGGGCAGAATTAAGGCAGTTCCAGCAGAGTCAGCTCAAGTCGTTCCTTTGCCCCAGTTTACCTCAGCAGTACCTGCTGACTGTCGGGCTTCTCAAGTGGTCAGGTCAGGTCCCTGAAAATCAAGGTTTGTACTACTGTGTTACTGATTAACTATTTGAAATGTGAAAACCTGCCCCTTCTTCACCTTCTGCTTCTGATGTATTGCTGGAAATCTGGCAGCATGAGAGCACCCTGGGAAGTAACTTTCCCTTTAAAATAATCAATATTAAAAGAAGAGATTTATTAAGGACTGTGATTACAATAAGTGCATCTGCTGCTGACAAGTCTCCTACACCACCGTCTGTGTTGCAGCGAATAGCAAAGAGGGGGTAGTAATTTTCTTTTTTATGCCACCCGTATGGATGTTTCATCTATTTCCAAATCTAGTCATAGTTGTAGTCAGAGGCCAGGTTCCAAGGAATACAGCGGAAGCTTGCTGTGTCAGCTGCTGCTCAGTGAAGGCCTGGGTGTGTGCTGGGGGTGGCACGGGGCCGGGGCAGCCGTGGGGCTGCTGCTGCCACTCCCCACACAGCCACCACAGGGAGGTTCCTGCCAGGCCGTCACACAGGGCCTGAGCTGCTTCCAGGGCAGTTCCAAACTGCAGCTCTGCGCCCAAACCCTTTTCCTAGAGGTGAATCCAGTTTCGTTTCTTTCGCTGTGTTTGCAGCAGAGCGTTTCTTGCTTTATTCATGTTGACAACTGAAAAGCCTTGGACCTAATTAAAAGAATTTCCACTAGCACCTTTACTGAACCATTTCATTCTGCTGCATTGCACAGATTGCATTCTGAAACATGGTGAGAGTTGAAATCGGACCTTTAAACCTCAACTGCCAGAAGTATAAAAATCTTCTTTAAAAACACTCCCAGGGTAGACTGCATGTGTATGTGTCTGTTTGGCTAGAAATAATCCTCATTTCCAGTGGTCGCAATCTGAGGGTTTTTTAAATAATCACTGTCTCTTTAGGCAGGAAACAATCCTGATTCTGCTTGTATGGTCTACTTTGTGTTACAGACTAATTTTTTCCAGAGAGCACACATGAGGGTGTTTTGGGGTGGTTTGTTTTTGCTTTTCTTGTTAGTATATTTAAATATGTTGTCGTTAACTTTTTTTTTTGGTTCAAAAAATTGACATGCCTATTGCAGTAATCCCACATATATATAAAATGAACATCCTACAGTGTTCCAGGAAGTGGCAAAATACCAGCCAATATTCTCCTTCTGTCCCAGCCAGGGGAGCTGAAGCTGTGACCAGCCCTCTGAACTCCTGATTTGTTTAAAACGAAGCATAGAGCTTTTTCCTTCTATATAGATGGAAGGCTGTGTATCTTCACATGTATATTTAAAGAAAACCCCTTATAACAGTGCTGGAGATGGATTTGAAAGTTTCAGAGCTCTGGATATTTTATTACCTTTAAGAACTACCTTTAAATGATGTATCTAGGTTAATATAGAAAATAAGAGCCTATTTCGACCTTACAAGTCTAGACCCGTTCAAACATGAAGTATGCTGTTTGGGTTTGACAATCTGGTGAAGCTTTTATATTTAGAGGATTACAGAACTCCTTGAGGAACGTTATCTCAGTGAATAGGAGTGAGCTTATTTTACGGGCTTCAGACTAAATCTGGTATCGTGTGTTATGTTAATATGGGTTTGTGGGCTCATTAATGCGTGGATCATTGGCATAAGCATTCAGATTTATAAACAGTGCTGGACACGCTCTTGGTTATTTCTGTTATACTAAATAACGAAACGCCTTTTACAGCAGAACCTGCAGAAGATTTAAAAGGAAATGTCTTTGCAACAGTTTTAGTAAACGCAAGTGCAAAGATAACATGTAAAAGGAAGGCGAGTAGTGCCCAGCGTGGGTTCTGTATTTACCACCTGTGGAGCACAACGCGGAGTCGCTGTGGCCTCCCCAGACGCAAGAGTGCTGCAGGAGGAGGTGAAGGTAGGGATGTGCTGCGGGAGGGATGGAACTGAAGCCCTGGCAAACACTTGAGGAAAAGCAGGCTGCCCTGGGCAGCAGAGGCAGGCTGCTGGCTACACCCCAAGGCGGAGAGAACTCGGCTCCTCTGGTGGGATTTTGGAGATTCGGATGAGGCCACAGCAAGCTTTCACTGAGGGCTGGAGGATGGGAAGGAGGTCTTGGAAGTCAATTTGAACATTTGAACCGTCAGCTTACATTTTATGAGGTGTAATTCATACTCTCTGAGAACAGTTATGGTCAGTACCAGAGGATGTGCTCATTCTGTCAGTAATACTCCTGCTACAGCGTTTCTTGCCTAGTGTGAAGTACACAGAGCTACCCCATGGAGATTTTCAGTACGGCATTTGGAAAAGGAAGACTTGCTAGTTATTGGCTCTTTCTGTTAAATTCATCCTGTGGATATTTACGGAGTCAGTCACGTTCTCCTGCACATCGGGATAGCTAGGGATTTCCTGCCGTTCCGCCTTCCCCTGAAACTGTGGCTCCTGCCTGGTTTCGTGTCCGGTGTCTCACTAAACTCGGGCTTTGCGCGTGGCATGGCCGCGGCCTCTAAAAGCACCACCTGAAGTCTTTTCAAGAACCGGTGCCCCAGGTATTTGGGTCTGTCTTGCTCTGCGATGTGTGAGATCTGTGGCAGAACCTCGGCTTGTCCTGGTTCTGTCTGCGGCGCCGAGGGCCGTGAGGGAATCCGGAGGGAATCCGGAGGGAATCCTGAGGGAATCCGGAGGGAATCCTGAGGGGCGGCCGGGGCACGACACAGCGCACCGCGGGCACGGCCGAGCCCTCGGCGAACAGCTCCGAAAATGGGTGAGAAGAGGCAAAAAGCCCCAAATGCCCGCGAGGAGAAGAGTGGGGAGCGAAGAGCGGCGGGCGGGGCCGTCGGACTGACATCAGTGAGGGGAGGCGGGCAGGGGCGGTGCGCCGGGCCGGTAAAAGGCGGCGGCGGGCGGACGGGGTTGAACTTTCTCGCTTTGTTTCTCGCTGTGTGCTGTATTTTAATTGCTAATACATGACATAATTTCCCACATTCCAGCCTGTGGCCCATGGGTGCACGTCTCCTTTCCCCATGAGGGGCAGCGGGAGGGCGGCTGGGCCGGGCGCCGGGAGCCTGCCGGGGATTCCGCACAGCCACGAACGGCCCTCACGGGGCCGCTGCCCCTTCAGCTTTGAAATGCCAGGGAATACAGCCTTAAAAACCCCTCGCATTTGTGGCAAATCGATTTTTTCGGACCTTCAGGGTTTGTTCTTGGCCGTGGTGGTGACCGATGGCCTGGTTGTGCAGAGCAGTTCTGTTATTAATCTGATGTTTGAATTAATTTAGCTGCAATTCTTTCGTGGATTCTAATCAAGAGCGACACGGTTTCGTGGACTGCCTTTAGAAGGGTACTCAACGACATGTTAACAGGGGATTTTAAGTCGGAGGGAAGGTTCAATGAAGCTTTTAGTATCCTCTTGGTTTCTGAATAGAATCCAATAATATCTTAAGAGAAGCAAAACAGCTTGAAAAGTAATGCTTTTAGAACTGAAAACTTCATCTCTGCATTCACAATGTCACCTTTTGTCATAACTGCTGCTGTGGTTAGCACATTTTTCATTTAGCTGTGCCCCAATGTGTTGCGCTTTGTTTGTGATATGAGAGTGATCTAGGCCTGCTGTGTGATTTCAGGTTTCTGCACTGAAGAACAGATTGAAGAAAGTCTCTACAACCACTGGAGATGGTGTTGCAAGAGCGTTTCTAAAAGCACAAGCAGCTTTCTTTGGGAGCTACAGAAACGCCCTGAAAATTGAACCTGTAAGTAGGCAATTAGTCGGCATAAGATGTAAATCTGCAGCTGTGGTGGAGAAAGAAACTGAACAATTCAGAGTGTAGTATAACCTGCTTTTCCTAAGGTCAGCGTGGTGGTGGCTCTTTGGCCGACTAGTGCTGAAAACAGTGTGCATGTCTCCAAAATGAAGGAGGTGCAACAAGCATGATCCATCACACAGGGAAAAACCTTCACGTGGAAGAGTATGGGTGTTGCCTGGTTTTGAAGGCAGTCAAATTAGAGGAGAGATGATAAAAAAGAATAAATTAATGATCATAAGAGGCTAGCGCAGAGCTGACCGTTCCCTCCTCTTCAAAACCCATCTCTTCATTGTGTTTTTGTGTTGAAAGGTGGTGTGTTTGGCATTCTCTTGCTCTTTGAAGATTAATGAAAAGATCTGACCTGCAGACATGTGATAAATTTACTTTTAACCATGATGTTGAATGGCTCCATGGCCAAAAGTTGGACTATGGGTATACTGTTTCTTGAAGATTTCAGTAGCTACAGTCTCTCCATTACTGTAGTTTGTCTTGTTATTTTTAAAGCCAGGAGGAAAACATAGCTCAGCCTGACTTTTAAACAGCCCAGTTATCACCATCAAACAGGTATAATTTCAGTTGTTCATATTCAGGTTTCAAAAATTACTTTTCAAGTCAGCGTAAGTCCTTCCACATCTTACTGGGGGAATCCGTGTGTGTGTGTGTGTGTGGAAAAAATAAATTGTATTGACTTGTGTGTGTGTCTGGGTGTAAGAGCTGGGCTTTCAAAGCATCTCGGGTGAAATGATGGAGGTATTTCAAATGGGGACCATATAAATGACAAAGATGGAAGCGGCGAGGCGCTCTGGCTGTGAGCCTCCTTTATCCCTGCTGGGGAGACACTGACTCCCCTCCATCCCTGCAGGCTTCCTTGTTCTCCAGTGCTCCTCCCTGTAGTTGCCAGGCAACTCTGGGGGATATTGGTGTATGCTTTGCCTGGATGTGTGCGTGAGATTAACTAGTTAAGGGGTTTATGAAGGAAAATAAAAATTTAAATTGCTGTTCTGGAAATACCATCTGGTATTTTGAAGGCTGAATGTTAAAGATGAACATTTGAGATGAGTTGACAGTGGCACGCCCCTAGAAAGTGCAACTTCGAGGGACAGCTAACCTGAGGAAGTAGCAGAAATGGTTTGGTTTGCTTATCATTCCATCAAAGAAAACTTGTAAATATAGCTGCACAAATGTGTCATAAAATACACTTTAATAATCAGGAAGTGGAAAATTTCAGGGCTTTCTTTCTTCCTAAAGCTTTTTGTAAATCAGTAGTTTGATTTGTGATTATACCTTTCAGTATTAAGATTTAGATAAAGCAGATTTGCAGGTGTTTCATGTTCATGGATCACCTTCACATGGAGTAAGTACAGGGCATAAGCAATACCAAGCAGGAGATGGTTCTTTGCATTTCATGTCCTGTGACTCCAGAAACCTGACTGTTCATTTAAAATCTTCAACAATTAGAAAATAAATTCAAAGAAGCAGCAACATTTCCTCCTCTCATAGTCTCTGTCTCATAAGACAGTTTAATTGCACGGACTATCTCATTGGTATGAGCTGACTTTTTGGGATAAATGGTGTGAATCTATTTTTCATTATTCTGCGTCACCGAGCAGGCTCTACATTCACATTATTACATTTTAGCATAGTAAGAGCTTTTATTCTGTTCAGAGGCTTTTATTCTAGAGATACAACGTCGTGTAATGTACATATAAACAGAACAATGGCAATGAGTTTCTGTTGCCATGAACTTTCTGAGGCCTTTGGTAACTAGAAATCGCGTGAAAAACATATCCAGTTGGCAAGCATAATAGTAATTATAATATTTACTTGACAAAAAACCTGCTGCAGTGCTGTTTCCTACGGTGTTTCCCGTAGTTGCACTAAGCCAGTTTTAAATGCAGAGGAGTATGTGCTGGCTGTGATGAACTTACAGCCCCACAAAGCTCTGTTGCTATTAAGTCCAGTCAAACTCAGCGGCAGCTGGGTGTTCACCGGGCTGTCCTGAGGCAGGTTATCCTGATGCCTTTGGCTTAAATGCCTGCCAGTGACACCAGTGTGAGCGTTTCGTTCACTCGAGTGACTTTTTTTCAAATTCCCAATATTTTCGTTGCTTGCAGAGGGAATGTTTTTATCTCTTCTAAAGATTTAATTCACACAAGTAGGTCACCTCCGGCAGAACAATCCGTGTGAATACGAGGTGCGTGTAAAGGTGCTTGGCAGGACTGGGATGTTGGGAAGAGAAGCCGATTTTCGGGCTGGGAGCCGTGGCCGTGCACTTTCTTCTGCTGACACCTAGTGGTGCCAGGCGCTCCAGTCGGACTCGGCCGCGGTGTGCGAGGAGCGGCCCCGCACCTGCGGGCCGAGGTGAGCTCCGCCTGGGCGGCCCCGGGCACTGCGGTGTGCCCGTGAGCCCGCAGCACGGCGGGCTGCAGCGGGGCTGCCGCAGCCTCGGCCTGTGGGGTTTGTCCCCCCTCGCTGTGGGAGCTGCGCTGCAGGCTCTGCTGGGACCTACAGGCATCCCAAACGAGCGGAGTTCTGCCTCTTCTCTGGCACTGCAGCCGTTCTGGCGGGGCTGCTACTTGTAGGAAACCATGGATGGCATCCTGTTACCGTGTTGTGAACACTCCTCCCTGAGCTACACCTTCCACATGGAACCGGGGCCAAGAGTACTGATACCTCCTTGCATGCAGTGGGAAGTACTGAGGATAAGTGAAACTCTTCAGTGAAGCATAATTAATTCTCTTTGTCTTTGTGGCTAATTATTCAGTCTTATTCGGGTTTATTTGCCCGAGCAACCATTAGTTGTAAACTGGGCAGCTTCTGGTGGTTTGAATTGTTCTGAATTGATTTGGTTTAAGTTTAACCTAAATATTCCTTGGATGCGTCCACTTAAGAGTAAGCAAGAAATCCGAGGCAGAGTCAGTGTGCTGTTCCATCTCCACGCTTTTCATGTGCTTCCATTGCTGAAGTTACTTTCTAATTTGTGAACTGCTGATCTTAATATGAAACTACTTATTGAACCTCACGGATGTTTTATATACTCCAATTTTCACACTGCTTTAGCTGAACGGCACTGGTGGAGGAATGTGTTTTATGCACATTTTTCTATTGTCCTGTCAAAGCCTGATAATTTAAATTTGGATTTCAAATAGAGAAGACAGTGTGCTACCAATTTTCATAATTGTAACATTGATACACATTTTCTCATAATACAATGCAATTTGAGCAATGGTGGGGGAAGAAGCCATTATGAATAGGAGGAAACAAGGTTTTTTTCTTTTTCAACATAACATTCAATTCAATACTCAATTCAACTTAAGGAGATAATTGTTGCATTAATTATTTTACAGGAATCTCTTGAACAGACACAATAAATGCCTTCAACAGTTCCAGATTCATGAGATCAGAGTCAGAAAAGTAGATGATATTTGGTGCAGAGTAAAAAAGCAAATGCCAGATGAGTCAAAAAGGAAATTCTGTTGGAATGTGTGTGCAGTAATATAAAGCAAGTGCATGCTACGTACTGGTGCATAGTTCATTTTGCAAAGGCTTTGTAGCATTCCGTGCTTTATCTACTATGAAGTATGATTGTTGCCATGGTGAATTATTTTTTTAAGTTATTCAGTGGAAGAGTAAATAGTCATTTCCAACTCCCAGTAATTGCCACATCCCAGTTCCTTCCTCTCCATGGCCATCTTCTGCTTAGCTTCTTTTCCTTGCATGTATATTTTAAAGGCACACACTGCATGCAGAGTAGATACTTCCCTGTCACCAGAGCTGTCTCCACAGTTCAGAGCTTTCCGAGTGTTTGTCCATCTGTAGAAAATACGAAGAACGATGATCCCTAATGCTTATGTAACTTGAGCACAACCTGTTAAAATGAACCCCGAGCTGTGGAGGAAACAGTGAGCAGGAGCTTGTTAAGTAGAACTTTTTGTTTTACTTGCAGTTTTGTTGTGTTCTGTTTAAAGTCCGTGCTGATGTATAGCATCAGGAATTTTCTCCCACCCATCTTTACTCTTTTCCTGTTCAAGTGGTTGAGCTCTCAAATCCATGCCTGTAGAGACAGTCTAGGGGTGCCTAAATGACAGTTATTTCTAAATGTCATCCTGATGACTTTACAGACAGGTAGGAGTAGACAATGAGAATGGCACTGACAGCGTGTAAAATCTGATTTTTTGTGATAAAAACGGACATAAATTGAGTTTCTGTATATCCTGGAACTGAAATTTAAGCCTTTTTTCTTCCTGCTCTGAAGATTCTGTGTTTTGTGACATTTTAAAGACCCAAGGTTTCAGCAACCTCCCTTAGAAGCCACCTGTAACTATTGCCGTGTTTTACCATCCATGGGAAGTGCTGAATTCACAGTCGCTGACTGGAAAAGATTTAGTAGGGAAACACTGTTTTGTTTGTTTTCTGTGTGATGTTTGTTTTCATTTCAGTTCTGTTGCTGTTTCCTCTCTGAGCCTTACTGTTGCTATAGACAAATTTCTGCTTTTGCTGTTTTAAACCTTAAAAATGGCTCTTTTTCTAACAAGCAGTTACTGTTCTTCAAAATGGCATTTATTATTCTACATCTAAGTCTGTTGAGATATACATATGTTAATGAACCTGAAAAGACATTTTCTTTAATCTCTTCTAGCAGTCTGGTATGTAGTAAATAGAATTGTTTTGTAATTTCCAAACTGTTGTAAGAACCTATGTTATGTAATTCTGTATGCCACACTAAGGGAGGGGGAAGCCAGGATTCTGAGGGGAAGGTAAGAAAAGGTAATATTTGAGAAAGTTAACATGCCCCTCTGCTGACTGTGGTGTTTCTGCCTGGAGAGGTGCAGACAAACTTCCCTGTCCATCAACGTGTTAAAGTAAAACGCCAGCAAAACCCAACTCAAAGCACAAATAGGAAACACTCCCCCCAGAATCCATCGTGGGAATGGTTTGGGGTGTAGGAACTTTGCCCAAAGTGAGGGATGGGGTGCTCTGCGTCTCGCTGTGCAGTAATAGCAGAAACACGAATTTCCTTCGAGTGTGGTGTCAGAATGCTGATGTGCAAAGGTCTGCTTTGAGATTATTCACGTTTGCCTGCTTCGTGCTGATGTTTAGGGTTTCGTGGTCACTCAGTTTGTGGAACTTTTGAGCAATCTGAGAACTGTCTTTGGCTGTGTTGTCTGAGTAACTTTGCAGCCCCCATAGAAGTTGCGTGTTCAGCTGTCAGCCTGGATCAGGTCGCTCGGCGTCCTCTGTGGTGGTGCTGCAGAAATAAAAGGAGCTTTGTTCCAAAGCTGCTCAATCTCCCTGTTACAGGGCAGGCAGTGCGGGGAGCAGCAGGCTGTGCTCTGTCAGCTTTGCTGGGCGAGGATTTACGTATTCACTTCCTCGCCTGTGCCTCTCACACCTGATTCTGGGGTTTGTGCTATTTGATGCACTTGGTTTTGCTGCA
Source organism: Chamaea fasciata (assembly GCF_029207755.1). NCBI lineage: Eukaryota > Metazoa > Chordata > Aves > Passeriformes > Sylviidae > Chamaea > Chamaea fasciata. The sequence continues at coordinate 9,888,572 of NW_027094105.1, read as the reverse complement.
TCTCAATTTGTTTCAAGCCTTTGGTTGTTTGTTTTAGGCTGACTCTTGCCTGTGTTTTCACTGCGTTGTCTCCTGATACTTAGCTCTAATTGTGAGTGCACAGCCTCCTGCAAATGCCTCCATGCAGGAGAACTTGGAGATATTTCCTGAACTAATAAAGCGCAGGGGACTTGGAGGGGAACAACGAGGCACATAAACAAACACCAAGTAGAAAATAACATCACCCTTGAATTCAGCTTCTGTGTGAGGCACTCAGTGACTCTGTGTTTTTTCAAATGAGCTGTTGTATCTAGTATTAGGAAGAAAAACCACCAACACACACAAACCCATGAAAAACCCCACCCCAAGGACCTTTCAGGCAGGTAGGCGAGTGGAGTGCGAGCAGCTGTACAACCGAAGAGAAAGTATCACTTCCATTGGCAGAAGATGGTGGAAGAGACTGTGGGATTTGGATTTGGGCAGTAGTGTTCAGTGGCAGATAAAGTTGATGAAATTATGATAAAAAGTCAAATATTTAATGGGGTTAGAAACATAATAGAAAAGTCACGGCGCTCTGGGCTTTCACGGTGTATATAGTGTGTGAATGGGAGTGTACAGTTTGTACTGGTGTGGTTCCAAAGGAGGCAGGTGAAAGGCAGTAAATGCCAAGGAGTTGTAACAATTTGCACAGCTGAGGGACAGAGCTCAGACAGTGACACCTGGGATGCAGTGGGGCTCAAGGCAGAAGGAGCCCTTTGCTCGAGAGCCAGGACTGGCAGTGGCGTGTGGGAGATTGTGACACTGCTCTGGGGCTCAGGGAACCCCATGTGTGCCCTGGGGAGCACAGAGGGGACCAAGGCCCCTTGCTGCTCTGGCTCCTGCATGGCATCCGAGAGCTGGGAGCTGCTCCTCACACAGAGCCTTGATGTTGCTATGGGAAGGCATTAGTGAAAGACAAATTCTGGCTCATGGCCAAAGTGCTGTATAGGCAAAACTGAAGTCTCACACTGAGGACCACTTTTTTTCTTCTTTATTCTGTTTTGGGGAGTACAAAAATGTAAACCCTGCAGAGGGCTGATAAGTACGTTGTTCCTTAAAAAACACGCTACTTCATCCTGGTAAAACGTCAAATGAAAACATTCTGTCCTTTCTTATCTTCTTCTAATTTAATTCATTGTTTTCTGAGCCTTCCATTCAGTGAGTAGCAGCTCTGGCAATGACAGATATTCTATTGTGACTGAAATATGCATTTTGTAAGTCATAACTTTAGTTGGTATTTAAATAAACTGTGTGTGTACAGCGTGCAAGATTTATGCAGAGCACAGCTGGAGGTATTCTGCTCAGAATTCCTATGGTTTAAAATGTCTCTTTCAAGTTTGAAAATGTGTTGTGAAGTAGATACCATTATGATAATTGGAAGTTCAGCTTCTCTGTCTTGCTCTATAATTTTTTTTGAATACAATTAACACATCACACACATTTCACCTGGTCTCTCCTCATTTACCTCTGACACTTCCTTGATATTTATTTAGACACATGTGGTGTCTTTGCTTTGAACTCAATAGTTGGTATATTCACTAGATTTTTTTTTAAATAAACATTTTTCTCATTTAGAGATATACAATTAGTTTGCACTGTTAGAGAAAGGTATACATATTGATGTCAATTTAAATCTTTTACTTATTTGTTAGATGATCAGGACATAAATTGTGTAAAGATTGTAGAGAAAACTGTGATTACTCTCAAATCAAAATACCTGCTGTGAAGTTGCAGTAGCAGCTCATTTATTATAGTTCTCATGAGAAAACAGTACAGAGCAGATATGCACAAAGCTGTCTAGAGAAGAAATTAAAAATATATATGAATAATACATTTAATTTAGAATTGCTGTATTTTCTTTCAGGTAGCATAAAGGTGAAGCACAAATCTCAATGTTTAGTTTGAAATAAGCTTTATTCTTCCAGAGTCAGTAGCAATGCTTTTGTTTCTGATGACAAAACAAAGACTAAATTTTGATTTTAAAATATAATCAGATTCTTAAACTGGAGTTAATAACATAGTGTTTAACTAAAATAATGTATGTGGTGTGCTGTGTTATGTGATATGTATAAAACTGTCAACAACATAACACCAGTGGCCTCCAGAAGACAATTACAAATTATATCAGGTTTACAATTTTGAAAGGGGGGGAAGGGATCTGACTCATCACATTTCAGTGATCCAGGAGGAAAGAATATGAAAATATCATTAGATATATTTCTTTTGTGGAAATAAGGCTTGGAGTTTTCTTTATTTCTTCTTTTTAAAATTTCACTTTTGCTTTTAGGAACACTTGTAATGCTTGGAGTTTTAATAAAGAATAAGTCCAAGATCCAGCCTAATCTTCATCCTCACAATAACACAGGAAATTTTTCTGGATTATTTAAAAAATTTTAGCTGCACTTTTTGAACTGGGGCTGTGATTTGCAGAGTTGCTGTTCACTGTCCCTGCCTTTGATTGCTGTTTCCGTAAGATTTTCAGTAACTGTATTACTGGAGATGTCTGAGATTTGTAAATTAGTTCATTACAGGAAAAAGGTATCATCTACCAACTAAAAATTCATCTGCTTTGTCTTAAAATTGAAGTGATCAGCTGTAAGCTTTTCAGGTGCGAGGCTTCTGTATGAAAGTTTAGCAGGTCCCCCCAAAGGGAGTTTTCTGTTGGTTGGTCAGGGCGGTCAGGGCCCTGCTGGAGCCCTGGTCGTGCACTGCCTGTGCTGGAAGGCTGCAGAGCCCATCACAACAGGGGTCTGCACAGGACGTCCTCGTCCAGGAGTGCGGAATAAATCAGGGCTTCTTTCAGGTACCTCACACCTGGACTTCAGTTTTCAAAACGCACGTTTAAAATTATCGCTATAAAATACTCCTTGGAAGAGTGTGTGTGTATATATATATATGTATTTAATTTTTTTTTAATGAAATCATTCTGTAGTAAAATATTTCAAGTCCTGGCTTAGCTGTAAAGCTTAGGGCTGATAAACAAAGCATCTGAAGCCAAATGGCCCCTTAGCTAACCCCAATTAAAATAAAGATTTCATTGCGCTCTGTCCTGACAGAGAGGGAACATATTGTTGCCTTTAAGGGAGTTTGGTTTAGTTAATGGAAGAATTTATTTCGTTTTTTTCAAATACAGAACCTAATTAAATAAGTTTCAACTTGACTTGTAGTTGAGGACATTTTAACTCCTTCAAGGTTACTCTTGTGTCCAAGTGTAGTTGTCTTTTGAATAATTCCTGATGCAGTATTTAGGTTAGTGATTTATATAATAAATTATAATTATATATATTTATATAATAAATTATAATAAATATATTAAAATATAATAAAAGAGATTTTATAGTGGAGCTCATGTAACTGTTTGCCTGTTAAATGTGTACCATAAATACATGTTGTTGATTCCTAAAGTGTTAAAGTTGTTATCGACGTTAAATTATTTTGATGTATTACATTAATTTGGCATCAAGTGTTACTCAGAGCTAGTAACTAATACAGGATTCTTAGAAGTACTGTGGAAATGAAGGTGCCAAGAGTTTGCTTTGAGTGCCCTTTAAAAGCTGTAGATTATATATGTACTTCGCTTACTCCTGGTGCTCAGTGAAAAGAAAAATGTATCAAAGAATTGTTTAGGTGAAGCTCTCCAAGCAGTAGTTAAAGTCTGTATGTCCAGAACATTTTTCTTCGAGAGGATTAATGGTGAAAATGAAAGCAATTTGTGAGGATTATATGTGTGATTAGTTTGCCTTTCCTTAGGATCTGTCTGTACTTGTATGGATAAAGCTCATCCTCCGTTTGGCAACCAATAATTTATTACAGATTGTTAACATATTCTCAAGAATATATGAAAATAAAGAGCACTCCATCTAAAGATGCCTTTTACTTGAAAGCAGTCAGGAGTGGGAATGCTGTTGCTCACCTGAATTTCTTGCCTACAACTGGAGAAGTGTTGAATGGTTGCTGCGTGTGTGGCAGTAAAAGCAGAGGAGGTCCAGGCTGTGCTGGAGGACAGGGATGGTGCTGTTTGGCTCTGCTGTTTACACTTGGTCACAGGAGTACCTGCAATTAACAGGTAGCATTTACACAAAGGGAGGGGCCTTGTAAATTATTTGTTACTGAAACTGAGGCTAACCAAGGGAGCCCACGCTTAAAGGAACTTTTTTAGTTGTAACAAGAATGTCAGTATTTCCCCCAAATATCAAACTCTAAATACGTTTTGTTCCGGAGCAGCGGCCTCCCCTGCATGGGGAGGACTGCTTGATTTAGGGACGTCCGTATGTGCCCCCTCATGAGGGGATTTTAAGCTAACACTGGAGTGTGTGTGTTCTCTTCCAAATGTCACTCAATCACGTGCTCTCCTTTACATGTTCAATGAATTGCAGTCCAGCTCGCTTACAGTGAGTTTCCAGGGTGTGCAGTGAAGCTGTCTCCAGTAAAGGACAATTGATTTCCCTGAGTCAGGGTCATTCCCAAAGCTCTTGACTATTCCTGCTTCAGGTCTGTGTGATTGTTGCCTTCAACTGTGGAGGTAAACGATACTCAAAGAAATCCTGACTCTGAGAGGAAATGAATAATTTTATTTATGGATAAGTAACAAAATATTAAATTGTTTAGGAGGGGCTTGCAGGGGCTTTTTTGTTGAAAAGGAGTGTTCTTTGGTGTGGGTGTGAACATGAATGAAATTAAGGGTTAGGTGGTCCTGGGCCCCTAAAAATCTCTGGTTTATTTGACATACGTTATAGATCCTGAGGTAACTGCAACGCAGTGCTGTTCTTTTCTCTTCTGTGAATTTCTGTAGATCATTATAATTAAGTTGTGTTTCAGAAATCTCAGTAGTTGCCAACTGTAACCAAAAATAAAGCATCACGTCCAGCCGGAGTTCCAGATATCCTTACTCTGCCCTAAAGCCACGTTTCCCAGCCATTATCTTGTCATAGCTTATTGTGCTCAATTTTAATTAAATGTTAATAGCAATTTTGCAGTCAGAACTGACATGAAAGTTTTCCAAAGATTATTATACCCACAGGATATCCTTATTATGTGTTTTTCTTGTTTCTTCTTTTTTATCTTGTCCAAGCCCTGCTCTTTGGAAAAGTCTTTGGTGATGGAGAGAATGAAACAGAAAATGGTGCAGTGTCTTGACTGACAAGGGATTGAATTTTGTATTCTTCAAGAACATTAAAAACTTACATGTTTGATAAGGATCTTGGGGTTTATTTGATTTTCCTTAGTGTGGTGTATACCCTGAGTGTTCTGCATTTAGGTTTCAACATACAGATGTGGAATCTTTAAATACAGAAAGGGCTTTAGCAATGCTGCAACCTGTAGTTCTGTCTCTGCCTTTAAGGATGTAGTGTTCACAAATGGTAGGCACAGCTTATACTGCTGGATGTTGGATCACTGGCTCTTATTGGTGTGTAGGAAGCCCTGTAGTATTAATTGGTTGTCAAATCCCTAAGAAATAACAGATTAATGTGCTTGATCACAGTGCCCTGTTTAGAAGCTGCAGTTTGCCCCCATCCCCAGCCTCTCCATGTAACACAATTACAGATGTGCATCCAGGACGTTTAGTGGATTGCATTTCATTAATACAATTTGAGCAGACAATACCAAGTTGCTGTCGGGCCGTGCTGACAGCTAATTACTGAAATGAAGGGTGTGCATGGCTAAGGAACAATGGAGCATGTCTCAGGAATAGGAAAGCAGCACAGAAATAGTGCCACATCTTGGAATCACTCCTCTGGACAGTTTGCTGTCTCTGCAGACCAGCTTTTGTCACGTATCTGATCATGGTGGTGAGTTAGACTTCAGGGAACAAAGGTTGTTCCTGCTGATAAAATGAAATGTAGTTCTGCTTTGCCCTTCCCAGTGGTTAATTCAGACACTTGTATGTACTTACCCGTGTGCTGGCCACACTTCCCTCCTGCTTACAGACACCACGGCACGTTTTCCCCATAGAACGTCCAATCTGCTTATTTCAGTACCAGGGGTGCTGTGAATGTCTGTCGGTTTCGTAGCATTATGTATAGGGAAAACTCTCGCTGGCCGTTTGAGGGAGGAAGATCAGGAGTGACTCCTCATTGTTTCTTCCAGACTAAGAAAACACAGGCAGTCAAGTGGGGTTTGTAGCAGCAAAGGTTCAAAAGAATCAAGGAGTGTTGTATGTAGGATAGGCAATAATCCTGCCAAGCACTTGATCAGGTGATACTGAGGCAGCTTGTGCTGCTGTGGGGGAATTTGGAGAGACACCCAGGAGAAGCCTTGGTTCCCATTTTTTTGATATGCAAGCAGCCCCTTCACTGAGCGCTTCTGGTCTTGTCCAGAGACTCCTGTTGTGTTGTTCTAGAGCAGGGGAAGCTGAAACGCAGGCTGTTCACTGCTGGGCAAGGGACTTAGCTCAGGGCATTTGTAAAAACCTCTGTTGCCTAATGGGGTTTGGTCTTTCCAGTATATCTGCAGAATTATTAAATGTAATGGGCTGCTGGCTACAAAGCAATTTTATCATCCAATTCATTCATCTGACATCTGTATTGTAAGACAAGGTGCTAGTTATCGCTGGAGATATTTTTTCTGTTGATGCTCAGAGAACTCTCAGATTACCAGTGTGACTTATCTGTATCCTGATGGTAACAAGAGCCAGTGGCACTTCTGAGCAACTTACGTTATTTAGTCAGGGCATGTCCAAGTCCACAGGTAACGTGAAGATAACAAATATTCTATTTCCTTTTGAAATGGAATTCAGTCTTAAAAGTTTTTGATTCAATTCTGCTGCTTAGTTGGTGAAAAAAAAGGTACAGTAGCAGGTTACCAGTAAAGGGTCCGTTCTGCCTGATGAACTCAAAAATTCATGTTGAGGTGCTGCAAGTTTGCTATTTTTGCAATTCATTTTACGAAACAAGTTCCAGATTGAGCTCTGCTTCCATGTATTCTCTCTCCATGGAAATGATGTCCTTTTTCTCATTTCAAATTAGGTGAGTACAATGAAATCCTTATTTTACATATTTATTAACAAGGCCTTCATCCCTGTGGTATTGTAACTACCCTCAGTACTCTATGCAAAGAAATTGCACAGAGAACTCACAAACCTTCGGGAGATATAAGTGGTCACTCTTCTTCAAGCATTTCTGCTGTCTATCTGTGTTATTCTTACATGTTGCTCTATCAGCCCTTTTTTTGTGCCCTTCCTTTCCAGGAGCTGTCGGTGGCATTGATTTTTTTTGTTCTTTAATTCTGAAATAAATCACATTAGAGGCCTCATGCCAAGTTTGAATCTCATTGGATATTCATTGTTAGAAAATTGATGAGTGAAGAAATGATATCAACTGTGCTGTCTGGCACACAGAGGGTTAAGGGAATTTTTAGTCTCACCAAAAAGTATTTGGTCAGGTACTCAGGTGCTGGAAATTTTCTTAGCAACATCAGTCACCTAGGAACATGATCATCTGCTGTTCTGGGGTAGAGATTACAGAGCTTAATGATTAGCTTCTGTAAGCTGCAGCTGATGCCAGACTCTACCCCCTTTACACCTAATTAGCCTCATTAATGAGCTCTTCTGCTCTCCACAGAGAGGGCTTCCTCCTCAGAATAGGAGGTAAAAATACTTCACCCAGGTAGATGTGCTGAAACCTTTAATTATTGCCCACACCTGCAAAGCGTGGTGTGTCTGACAGCAATATTGCTTACCCGAAACTGCTTATTTACAGTGACCACAGCACCAAGCATTAACCCTTTAGCACCAGCAGAACTGCTTTGAACCTTTGCCAGTATTTATAGAGCCTGGAAGGATAGGCGGTTGCGAATTTAATGATAATCAAATTGGATGTGATCTGGGAGGGGAGGCAGTTTGTATGTGATGAAAAATGTTTTAAAAAGTTTCTGAGTGTTTTGTTTAATCCTGAAAAACGGGCTGAAATTGCTGTTGCAAGTCAAATATAGCAATAGCAGGACTAAGAGCACCCTTACACACGTTCCCTTCTTCAAATGAGCAACTTCAGCGTTTGAAGGAATGTAATTTAGTACTGCTAAAACGGAAACATGGAAAAATACACTTGTAGTGATCAATGGAGCAGGCAGTAAGTGTGCTAATGAAGTGTTCAGGGTGGTTCTGAACCGCAGCAATTCCTGGTCAATATCTAGTGTAGACTTTGGGAAATTGAGAACATCGTACGTTGTTGGTTATTAGCTGTGCTGCTGAGGCAGCTCTGTAACATTTGCGTGTACCTTTGGGTCCCAGCGTTGTCCCCACGGCCAAAGTCAGAGTTAGTTGGTTGCTTCGGAGCTCTTCCCTCAGTAGGCAGCGTTCCTGAAGGTTCTGAGCGTTCCCTGCAGCCGTGGTGCCATTCTCTGTGGTGCTGGCAACAATTGCCATCGGCTCGGTTCCGTGGAGCACTCCGCCTTGTGGAGGACGGATGTTGGGCTGCAGGCAGCTGCACTCACAAGCTGGGCCTCTTTCTGAGGGAGTTTGAGGCAAGAAAAAATGTTTTCGTGGAAAATTCATCTAAAACGGGTAGGAGATGATGTGCCTCCTGCAAGGCATGGGCAGTGCCTGTGTGAATGAATGGACTTCCCAGCCAAAGTGATGATGAGATTCCGTGCATCTTAGTCAACCCTGTTTCTCTTGAAGATGCTCTTAGCAGGCTGCTGAGCTACTGTGAACAGAAGCCTTTGAGATAAAAAAGGAATTTGGAACAAAACACATGTAATCATGTAACTGGAAATAGGGTCTCCAAGCTGTGAGGTCACCACAATAAGAGACATCATTATTAACAATTCTTTATTATTATTAACAATTCTTTTGCATGTGTAGGGGAATGTTTGTTTTACTTTGTTAATAATTAAAACAGCATCGAACTTCCCCAGCCAAGATGGAATCGTGCACCATGTGAATCACAAATTCCTGTGCGTTTTTCCAAGAATGCAGTTTGAACTAAATGCCAAAATAAAACACCGAAGTGAGTTCTTTTTAAAATATTTGCATCATGTTTTGTCAGTTGTTCCTGCTTTGCATCATCATTACATAAATGGGATGGATGCCCTGCCCGTGGACCCTTCTGGTGGAAGCGTTGGCATGTTCAGTTCGGTTTCCTTGGTGGAAGGCGGAGGTTGCAGGGCAGATGAGAAGGACTGGTACAAGCTGCAGCTGATCTCTGAGGGCGTGCGGGTGTGGAGGGGAGCAGGGCCCGGCAGTCCCTGCCCATCTGCTGGCTGTCAGGGCACGCAGCTGGCCCCGTGCCCCGGCCAGGCAGCTCCGGGCGCTCCCGCCTGGTCTCCACGACAACTCCGGGAGCCGCCGAACCGCTGCTCCCCGCCAGATGCTTCCCTGCACATGGGCTCTAATTAGATGGCGTTTCCCCTCACAAAGGGCTTGGGAATTTTGCGTGGCTTCCATGTCAGAAATGTGTTGCGGTAGGATGGGAGTTGGGAGCAGCCACGTGGCCGGAGCGGACATGATTCCACTTGCTGCAGACCGTGTGTGAGCCCTGGCCTACAGGAATGCGCGGCAGTTTGTGGACAGAGCAAAACGTGGGGAGAGCGGAGAAAGGAAAAGTCTGCTTCCTCTTTTGTCCTCACACGGGATGTGACTTCCTGTTCATGAATGTACCAGGGTGGAACTGGGGGTCTTAGGCGGTTCACAGATCTGGCACTAACCAACCCAGCATTCCCAGGCTCTCAGAGGCCAGCTTTCCTTTTTTTATTCTTGGTTCTACTTTTGAAAGGATTTAAATAAGAACTGCAAGCTGTGAGATGTTGTCCAGGAGAGCCTGGGAAAATTAAATCAAACCTAACCTATAAAAATGATATTTTCTAATATGTCTGCATCCTCAGCTATTGTGAGATGGGTCTTTTAGTGGTCAAGGAGCTCTGATGAAAGTGATAGAAGAGCAGCAGCTTTGATGGTTATACTGATGTGGTGTTTTCTGTGTCTTGCCTTCTCATGAGGTAAATTCTGTGCCTCTTTCTGACAATGGGTGAGAAAATGGTAGAAGGAGAGTGAAAAGTTCTCAATTATTTTAAAAGGGAAATGCTTTCCTTTGCTCTCCTCCATCCCTGAGGAAAAGCCTCTTGGGCAGTTGTGTCCTGATGGCTCAGCTCTCCCTGCAGTGCCTTGGCAGACACAGAACAGACTGATGCTCTGGGACAAGCAGTGCAAATACAAGTGGCTTTGGAGTGGCAGGTTCCAGCTGTCCCCAGGAGAAGAGTGCAGTGATCAAAGTTCCTGAGTTACAGTCTCACCTCTGTGATAAATATCAGCATCTAAATCTTATAGGAAAATACCTTGCTCTTCAAAATAGCTGTTTATTGAATATGGTTTTGGGGATCTTGAGACAAAGGAGTCCTTTACATTGTGCACAAAAACATATTTTCAAGATATTTATCTGGAAACCTCGTTGATTTGGATGAGTTTGGACTTTTTACATGTGTCTAAGAAATCAAAAAGGAAGCAAAATACTAACATATGTGATCTTGAGGCATGTTGATCATTTGTAAATCTCAGCCAATGATTTGTTACTTCTGCAGAGTTTTTTTTCCTATTTTAACAAAATACTTTGTATTCTATTGAGTTTTAATAAATGAAGCAAAAATAGCTCGTGGTTTATCTGATAAGCAATACTTTGTGTAGATTGTTTTTCCAAGCACACTTTTATATTTTGTCATAGTATAAAATAACTCATATATAAGAATTGCACTGCAATTTTTCTCCTCTTCTGTATTGTCACTAATATTCCACAATAGTTAAAATAGAAAAGAGCCTTTTCATTGCAGGGACCCTGAATTGGCAGCTGCTTTGCATGCGGAACGTCCCAGCTTCAATGGGAGCATTGCTCATGGAATGATTGCAGAACCAGGCCCTGAAATTACCTTGCCAGCTAATGATAAAATCGCATGCGGGCCACAGGGGTTTTTGTGGAATAAATATACGAGTGGAACAATATCCAGTACACATTATACCAGTAATTTAAAGCATATTCAGGACAAAGAGAGAGTTCCCAGTGCAGGCAGCATCATAGAGATTTGCTGTATCTGATAAAGATTAGGTTTCTCAGCTCATAATACCATACTATTACTTTCCTTTTGTTAGTCTTTCAACACCTACACTCCTGCATTGACACAATATCAAGTAGGAAGAGGAAGAATAGCCTTGTATTTAAGGGACTGAGCAGGGATTAAAGAAATTTCGGTTCTTTTCCCTGGCTCTGCCAGAGACTTTTGTGACCATGTACAAGTTACTTATTATTTTCATGCCTCTATTCTTGATCTGTGAAATGGAGATATTTTTTTTCCTTTCTTTTTCCTCCCAGCCCTAAATGCTTTCTTGCTGGCTTCTTTGCACTTCATGTGCCAGGCTCATTGCTTGAGTTCCAGCTAGGAAGCTGTAGCAGTTGCTTAGGGATAGGAAGTGTCTGGCTGCTGTAGGTGATGAAATCAGGGCAGGCAATGGCTGGAATTAGCCATATGAACACTTGGAAAGCTGGCTGGCTCCGTTACAGTGAAGTACTTTTATTAGTTGTGAGCAGGAACGTGTGTTGTTTCACTTGGTCTGACATGAGAATGTCAGGTATCCTGATGAACTAACAGAGTTTGAAAGAAGAAGCAAAACCATTGCTCTGTCATGGAAGTTTTCTCTGGTTACACGTTTTTTGACAGTTTCATCTTTTATTTGAAGTTGGTTTTGTGCTCTCTTGCTGTATCTGTACCAGAGGCTGTGTCCTGTAGTGAGGAACTGGGAAAAAAGTCTGAGATGGGGCTGGTGATGGAGCTGAGCCCTTACATGAGACACTGCGTGTTTGGGCAGTGCACTCTGCATTCGTAATACATGGCTTTAAAACGCTTTGCAAGATTGCACTTGGCAATAATCATTTATCAGGACTGGTAGTCTCTTTTTGAGCAGAGCTGGATGTAGTTTTCTTTAGAAGGCGTGTGGTCAAATCTCTGAACACGTGATTTCTTTGTTCCTGAGCTGCATCTTGAGATGCTAATAAAGCTCTGGTATCGTTAGCTTAATGCCGAGAGTTTGATCTCTGCTTTCTGGATCCCATTATGACTGAGGTGGATGCAAAGAGCTCTCCTGTGCTGAACGTATGGACTGGTTAGGGGAGGTTATTTTTCAGTGCAGTTGCAAGCTAAATGATCCAATGTCCTACCAGGTGTCTGTCACCAATTTCAGGTTGTCTTTATGGAATCCCGCTGGCTGGCTGATGATCATTCTTCAGCTGCGATGAGCTAATCTTCCCCTGACATTGCAATCACAGTTCTGGAAAGGTCTGCAGAGCAGTGCCTTGCCTTTGGTTGCTGCTGCACCTGACATAGACACATGTATGCCCAGATCGTTCTCCTGCCTGGCTTCATCATTCTGGGTGGAATTAAGGCTGATGAGTCCTAGAATAGCCCCGCTGGCTTTACTTTGCCATTTGCAGCATAACCATTGTCAGTACAGGATGTGGTTATCTGCAGCACCAGGTGATAATAAAGGGGTGACACATGACTGGCTTGCGTGTCCTTGCTTTGCGGTGTCCTGGGGGTGCTGCAGTGGCACTGGACTTGCAGCTGGCTGCTGTCATCTCCTGTGCCTTTAAGGCCGTGTGTTCAGTGTGTGCTGTGCGGAGCAGCTCTGTCTGGGGCTGCTGTGTGGTACTGAGGCTGTGCCGCAGCAGTCGCCCGCTCCCGGGGCACGCAGGGCACAGAGTCCATCACTGCACCACTCTGTGTGCTGCCCGTGCTCACACGCACAGCTCTCCCGCCTTCCCTGCCACAGCTTTGAGAGCCGTCCAAACAGTCTTCAGCTTTGGCTTCCTGGGGTTGCTGATCTTCTGGTTGGGTTTTCCCCCCCACTTAGAATGAAGTTTTGTGAAATCTTTGCTTGCGTGAGGGATTCTCGCTGTTGATCTAATTGGACCCCTGCCTTTGACCCTGGTCTTTATTACCTTGCTGTTCTGTCCAGCACTCATGTGCTGCCTTCAAGGCACTGTTACCACGTGCACACTCCTGCACGAGTGGGAGTAGCTGGATTTCCATGGCTTCTCTGAGCTCCCGTGTCTTTCCAGAAGCATCCTTTGGGTTTGCCTCTGTCCCGTCCTCCATGTCGTTCTCTCATCTGTGCTGTCTTCACATATTTTCATCCTTTATACTCACTCTGAAAGTTCCTGCCATAACCAGTGAGCTAAGGAAAAGTGATTTCCTTAAAATATGAGGGATCATGGTGAAATTTTTTACAGTGTAACTGAACAAAATTGGGCTTTATCTTTTAATTTGTATTACGGCTTCTTACAATAAAACAGCAGGTTTCCTGAAACTCTAGAACAGTCTGAAACAAGTCCTAGACCCCTTTTGTTTTCCAGTTGCTGCCTTAAGTAGTTTTAAGCGTTATTTGAGAATGTGACAGAAAATTCCAGTTTAAAAATAGGTCTGGCAGCAGATCAGATGTGGGCTGAAACTTTTCAGCTTTTTCAGGGGTCATGAGATGCAGCACTGCCCTGATGAACTTCATTATGCCAGATGAATATAAAATAGTCATATAAAGGGAGATTTGCAAAGACATAAAGAAAAGGCACCTCTTTTTTCAGTGCATCTGGGTATCTTAAATCCTAATCTTATATTCTAAAGTTTTTTTCTCTTGTGTTAAGATTGCAGATTAAATGTGTACACTGTAATAAAAATAATTCTGTGATTCAATCTTGAAATAGATGTGAATTATCTGTAACATTACAGATCAAGTCAGATTCCTCATCGAGTCATATTGTGCATACATTAGAGCCTTTGCAGTGCAGTATTTTAGCCTCTGTTTGGCATTTACAGTTGGAAAGGGGATTAATGGATATTTGAGGTGTTGATGAATCAAGGCCTAAATTCTAATTGTTGGAGCCAGCAAGTTTAGGAGTTGATGAGTTTTTCAGGACGAGTTATTTTAATTGTTTCACATGCAAACAAGGCCATTCATTTTACACCAGATCCGCAGTTCTGCAGGTGTCCCCTCGTGTGTAATGTCATTTGTCAGTAAAGGCTGAGCTGATTAGCTTTATAATTTACAGTTAACCAGATCTGTCAGGAGAACGGTCTTATTGTCCAGCTTGTGTTTTTGTCCTGAAGCTGTGGCTGGGGGTGGAACAGTGTGTGCACCTCGGGGAGGTCAGCGAGGGTGGAAGGCACTAATGCATTCTGAGCTGCAAAGCTCACGCTTGACCTCGATGATTAAAGTTTTTTCTGTCATCCAGCAGCCGTTGAGCCTGAATTGTCTCTTAAGAAGTCAAAAGGTCTAATCAAGCTAATGAACAAACTCAATCATTAGTACTTTGGGAAGGAAGTGTGCTAGCACTGCTGGTGCCCCAGCTGCAGGGTGTGTGTTGCTGGGGGCGCAGGAGGAGCTGCTGGAGGTGCAGCAGGGCACAGCCACTCCAGTTTATTTTCATCTGCAGTTTTCCAGCCTGTTTTTCTGTCCTGTGGTTGGCACCTGCAAATAAAGTACGGTTTACTCAGTGCTGGGTAAGGCCTATGTTCCTTACCTGTTCACTTTGGAAGGGAAGAAGGTCGGGTGCAGGCAGTGGATTCAGAGGGGCTCAGTGAAGGCTGTTTGAGTGTTTTATGCTCTGAACTCTGCAGGGTGAGCCCATCACTTTCTGTGAGGAAGCGTTCGTGTCCCACCGTTCGTCTGTGATGAGGCAGTTCCTGCAGAATGCCATCCAGCTCCAGCTCTTCAAGCAGGTACTGCCTCCAGTGATCCATGGGGAAGCAGATTCTGGAACAATTCAGGTGGGGTCTGGGGGGCTCTTCCTATATCCCTTGATCCTGTAGTGCAGCACCTCATTTCCTGCTTGCTGCCGTGTCAGACTCAGGTGCTGAGGCTTTCTGTGTATCGAGAGGTGGATGGGTTTTCCCACTAATGTTCTCTGAGCTCAAGGGTTTTTCTTATCTGAGCATACACAGACCCAAGATACCTCCTGTAAACTTTGTCCAGGAGGCATATTATTGTCGAACATGCAACTACTGCTTTAGGGCAGCTGAAAACACGGATGTGTAGCCAAACGTGAATGCTGGTTTTTAGCAAAGCCACATGCCTTTGGGCAGTGGTCAGCATTCTGCTAGTTTGGGTGGTATTTTCATTCTGAGTCCCTACCCAATGCAAACTTGGAGGTTATTGCAGCTAATGAAGGATAAAGTCTCTCTGAAAAGATGAAGAATGGGATGGTTGATGTTTTTCTGTCTTTTAATGCTGATGCAGTTCATTGATGGGCGTCTGGATCTGCTGAACTCTGGGGAAGGCTTCAGTGACGTGTTTGAAGAGGAGATAAATATGGGAGAATACGCAGGTAGGAAATACTTTAAGGTCATTTCAGACACTTTTGTTGGCTTACCATTTGTGGGTTATCATGGTGTAATTAGTCATTGCTGCTAGGTAAATAACTGAGGCTTAGTGACCCTGGCAGCCTGAAATGTCTTTAATTTTTTTTCTTTCCTCTACCAAGAGCTTTGAATAAAGCTCTTGATAAATACTGTAATCTGAGTAATTACTGTTCAGTCATAAAAATCCTCAGCATTATCACTTTAATAAAGTACAACTAATAGAGTTCTTGCATTGGAGGAAAAAATCTTGGCTTTACCCAGACCCACCTCAGATTTCTTTTAGTGAACTTAAAAACATCTGTGTTCTCAGATGTCTGAGACAATGTGGAGAAAACAGGAAAGTGTAAATCTCTCATTGATGATGTGTTTTCTCCTGGAAGCAAAGGCTGGCTGTCCTGCTCTACCCATGCTCCAGAACCACTAAGTGTCAACACTTCAGGTTTTGAACTTGTTTTCAATTCAGCAGAGGGTTACAGTTTGTTTGTTTGTGTTTGGTTCTCTGTAGGTAGTGACAAACTGTACCACCAGTGGCTGTCCACAGTGAGGGTAAGCACACGACATCCTGCCAGACACCCTGAACTGCCCTTGGCCTGTCGAAGACTTTCATGTAGTGACAGAGACAGTAAATCTTAAAGCTGTTTACATCTGATTGCATATAATCAAATTTCATCTCTGGAAATGTAATTTTGCACTGAAAGTAGGAAGTACAACATTAGCCAGGGTTTAATTCCTTAGATTTTGCCCTTGTCCTGTGTTTCTCAGTAAGGTGCTGTCCATGGGGTGTGGCAGAGGTGTAAAACACCAACCAAATGAACAGGTCATTGCAGTTGACGTATCACTGGCTAATCACTTTTATTATATTCATCACATGAAATCCAGCTGTTCTAGAATCAATGTTTGTGACTGCAGTTAGATTTCATTTTCCCTCAGTTTATCCCTTTACCAACTACTTGTATCTTAAAAAGGCACCATGTGTGTGATGAAGAGGACTGTGGATGAGGGAAAGAAAAAGAGCAAAGTAAAACCAGATCTCCGCTCTTTAATCTGAACGTATGGACTGTCCTGAGGCAGACTCTGGCTCAGACATTGAGTGCTGCTCAGGATACTTGTGTCTTAAACTTGCTTAGGGGTTTAGTGGAATGTGCAGGACACCCCTGAGGACACAATTTGTGTCCCACAGTTTGTGAGACAAGGGCTCTTGGGAGGCACCTGTATTGTCCCTTGGGCAATTGCTGTATTAGGCAGAAGCGGGCAAAACCAGAGACACATTCAGCGTAGTTTTCCTTGGATTTTTCCTTAAATCTGACCTTTTCATATGCAGCTCTGCTAATAAGGATAGTTAATGCTCTGTTATTTTAAGTGAAGAATGGTGGATTTTAGATTGCTGTTTGCTTTAAAGAGCTTTGATAACATTTCTCCCCTTGTTACTGCAATTACAGAAAGGAAGTGGAGCCATTTTAAACACAGTAAAGACCAAGGCTAACCCTGCCATGAAGACTGTCTATAAGTTTGTAAGTACTGAGTACTGGTTTACTACTGAGATAAGAGCCTAATTGCAGTTCTGTTTTAACCTTTCAAATGAGACTCAAGACTTACATCCATTTTTCTTGGACTCAAAAAATTATTCAAAATACACACTCATTCAAATTTCAAATTTAAATGAAAAAGTCATTTTGAAGTATAAACTCAATTGAAATGCAAAGGACAATGGGAACTTGTGATTTCTTTTGAAAGTACAGATGATAAATTCCATTTATTACACAGAACTCTTTCTGGGGAATGGTGCCTGTGTGCTCTGCTAGGCAGCTCTACCATGTCATCATTGCTCTGTTGGAAATCATTGTTACCTCAGCTTTCCCTGCTTGCAGCTTCATCGAAAGAAGGGAATCCTCTCATTTTCCAAATTGTTTCCATCTTTTCTAAATGTCAATTAATTTTCCCTAGAGATTTCTTATACCTGCTTATTTAGAGCCCAACTTACTGAGTTATTCTTTAAATGGAAGTGTTTTCAGTGCTGTTAACAAACAGCTGGTGTGTTGCTGTGCTGTCGTGTGTGGCTGCCAGCTCCACTCTGCCAGATCAAACAGCACAGAAACAAGTGAGGATTTCTTATATGCTCAGTTCTGGGAAATAATGCTACAAAAAGCTTGAGATAACCATTCAAACTTTGGTTTTTTCCTGCCTTCCTCCAGCCTGAGAGAGGGGATTAGGATGAGATTGGCTCCACTAAATGGAACTGGCATCCAGAGCACTGCGAGGAGAGTTTGCAGGCTCACTGCCAGTGTGGAAGAATGGAAGTTTATAGCAAAGATAAATACTTGCTGGGGGACACTGAGGCTGTGGAATGCAAAAAGATGAAAGATGTCTGTGGCTTCAAAACAGGGAAAACAAAATTTTTACAACAAAGGTGGGGTGGTGGGTTTTGTTTATTTGGATTGTTTTTAGCTTTCTGTTTGTTTTAATGTGTTTTCAGTATTTTGTTACATCTTTTTATTGCCATTCCTATTAACTGAAAACAAATTTAGTCACTGCTGGAAATAGAAGGGAATTTTAACGTAAATTAATTTTTCATGCAGGCAAAAGATCATGCAAAAATGGGAATAAAAGAAGTGAAAAACCGCTTGAAGCAAAAGGTACTTGAAGTTCTTATTCAAAATGTATAAGCACCACGTCTGAAATCCTTAGCCACTGAAAGCATGATGTGATCAATAGGAAGCTGTTTGATACAGTGTTGTTAGCACACTTCAAAATGCATTACCAGCTGTCCTGGATTTTTCACACTTATAAATATTCACAGACAAAAAAAAAATTGTCTTCAAATACATTAAAGCTCTGACTTAAACCCACAAAAGCCAGAAAATTAAGTGTTCAGCTTGGAGTGGTCCTGCTCCTGTCCTTCGTGCTGGGGCACTGTGTGAGGGGACTGCATGTGGATTTGGGAGCATGTCCCTACAGTTCTGGCAGTGAACTTTCTGCAAATGACAAGTTGTTGTTGTTGTTTTTGCAGTGATCATTCAGGAAAAATAGCATCATGTTTGTCTGCCATTAGGAAGGGGATTTCTGCATTGCTTGAATGTCTGCTGCAAAGTTCAGACAGGAAGGAATTTATTAGGGTTGGTGTCCACTGCCAGTTGGAATTATCACAGGAAAAAACACTCGGACTGTTTGTTGTTTCCCAGATGTGTGTGTGTTTGTAAACAGCACCGTTCCCGACTGCTCGGCTGTGTTTGCGGGATGTATTCTCCAATCCCCACCGCTCCTTTTGAACCAGAGGTGCAGTCACACTGGCACACACCTCATCAGTAGATGGGCAGCTCTGCCCTGGCTTATTGCAGGTGCTCCCCTTATTCTGTGCATCCGAGCTCTCAGAGTCATGGAGGAAGCCAGGCAGCTGACCTGCTGAGAGAACTGAAGTTCTTACTCAGAAATTTGTATTCAATTTGCTGCATAGGAGTTTGGGTGGTTATTCTTTCAATCCGTGCTCTCTCTAAATTTCTTCTCTAAATTTCTAGTCTGTCCTCTTAAGTTAGGGCTACAAGTGTTGGTGGGCAGACAGAAATGCACCTGAGCCTGTCACCAGCCTGTTCCTCCAAAGGGGTTTTTCTGCAGCCAGGCTGCCAAGTGAGGAATTGCCTGTGTACATTCCAACTGCTGGTCCCTCTCTGAACGCTCCAGACATTGCTCAGAATCTCAGGGAAGAGAAAGTTGCTTCAGATGCTTTTATGTTATTTTATTACTCTACACTATATGTGACCACTGTAGGTATAATTTGAAAACAATAGAAACATGATGCAGTCTTCCTGTAGATGGATTTCTTTACGTCATTCCATGTGTTTCACTTCTGGACCTAATCCTCCTAAACAATAAAATCTTTGGCCTTCTCGTGTGTGTTTCTAAAGCAGTTGGAGCTGTGTAATATGACCAGATTTTTTCCTGCATTTTAAATGCTAATAGAATTGTGTGCTGTTGTGTGACATTTGTACACGGGCTGAGAAAAGCCTCGTTCAGTCATTGCTTTGTTTTATTATTATTGTTGTCTTCCCGGTCTGTCAAGCAGCAAGTCTTTTAAAAAACACACGTAGCATTTACAGCTAAATGGCCCAATTTTGTTTCACCTTCCTTATGTGGTGTACCTGCAAGTGAGATGCTTAAACATGATTGTTCAACACAGGCTTTCACTAGAGAGAGCTGTGAGTAGTTGACACACACTGCTCTCCCTCTCCTTCCTTTCTTACTCTGTCCTTTTCCGTCCCATCCTCTTCTCCATGTGAATGCAGGTAGGAAGGTAAGGAAAAGTAGGGATTGTTCTGTTAAAAGTGATAAAAATAGCAAACATTGTTTTGGTCACCCTCATTTTTAGTCTAAATGTGCTGCTCCATTATGGGTCTGTTATGCATGGGTCTATTAATGCATCCTCCCCAGTTTTTATGTAAGAGCATTGGATTTATCCTGTGTTTCCTCACTAGCACGTGTGAGTGTTAACTGTCTGACGTTCTGGTATCATTAAATACTGACTTTTTGCCAAATTTGGGATGCTAGTCTTTCATCTTCTGAGGGTAACCTAAGGTTATTTTTAAACTGAACTTACTATCCACTGCATTTGAACGTACTATTTTCCATTATTAATACAGAAAGTATGCAGGCCCCTGCTAGGGAAAAGTCAAATATAAACATCCCTTTTCCAGTTTTTGCTGCCAAATCTGAGCAGCTTCTGTACAAGATAGAATTTAAAAATGCAATAAAGCTGGAGGTTCTGCTTCCTCCAACTCTGCATAGCAATGGTGACCTCTTAAATATAATCAAGAGCCCATTTTGCCCTTGGTCTGCTCCAGTCTTGGGTTTGAATTGCAAATGAGAAATGCAGGATTGACCTGTTGAGAGGTCACTGTGGTGTGTGTAAGGTCCTTCTTTAATATGATAGTGGAGATTGAATGGTGCTCCATTTCCATCCCTTGTTCATTTGTGGTGCAGTATTTCAAAGCAACAGAAATAGTTTTCAGAGGATTCTTATGAGTGAGAGCAAATAATTGTTAATAGATACAGCCTGGTAGCTTTATTTTATATCTGATACAGTTCTTTTTTTCCCCCATTTTTTTTTTCTCTTTTTTTCTTTATCATTTCCTTTTTTTTTTTTTTTCTTTTTTTTTGCAAAGGCTGCCTTTTTCCATCTCACAAACCAACCGTGGTGGTCAAGTCCCTCTGTTAGTGGCTCATTTGAACCTTAACTGCATAGAATTAGGAAGAAGGAGGAATATGAATGGTACCATCCTCAACTTTCAGGAACTTACTGAAAGCTCTGGCTAAGAGAATTTATATGAATGGTTGGGCACTTGGCAATAATATATTCAACATTCTTTTAGCTACTGGAGCCCTGTGTGGCTCTAGTTAATGCCCGGTATTCTAGAAACAACTCATCTAGAGCTTTATAACACAACCTGCACAATGTTCAGGACAGCCACAATGTAGTTTGCTCCTCTCTAGCCAGTGCTTGCAGTCCATTACAAAATTTAAGATCAGATTTCACTGTTTTTTTAACTCAAATGTGTTTTCATTGAAGACAGAAAGCAAACTTTGGTGGAGCAGATTTTGCTTTGATGAGTGAAGCTGTATTGGTGATTTGTTTGCCTTTTGGGGATGTTGAAAAAATAGAGAGGAATCAAATAATATAATTCTCATATTTTACGAGGCAGTTTGTTAAGAATATATTGTGGTTTCACTGGAAGTCTGTGCACCAAACACAGTGGTAGTAGGCTTTAGGAACATGTTACCTTTTATATGCAATTATATCATCAGAGAAGTAGAGGCAATCTATAGCAATAAAGGCTGAAGGATTTGCAGTGATCGTTACACATCTGAGGGGATTTTGCTTAATGGCTTAATCTCTCTATCTTTTATCTCCTCCCATTCCCCTCATGTCCAGATTTTGGTGTCCTTTCTCTGGTTTCTGGGGATTTGCCTGGGCAGGTGCTTTGCTTTCCGTTCCCTGCCAGCTGTGTGCTGCCTTGGCTGGAGCCGCAGGCAGGGCCGGGAGCAGCCCCTGCTCAGCCCGGGTGGGGTGGCTTTGGCAGCTCCGGGCACCTGCAGTGTGCCTCCACCCCACAGAAATATGTAAATAGGCTTTGTGCTCAGTGTCATTGCAGGGAGTGGTGCTGCCATGGGCCGTGTGAGCTCCAGACTGAGGAGATCCCCGGAGGCTGGCTGGAGCTGGAGCTGGAGTTTGACAGACACTCGGGTTTCTGGTCAATGCCTTGTTTTGGGGCTCTTTGTTACTAATTCGGAGGACTTTGTTGTACCTTTTCAAGACAAGGTGGCATTGTGCAGCTGAAGGGCGGGGGGAAGAAAAAGTTTTTCTCTCTAGTTTGACCTTAGCAAGTTGTTAATTCCCCAAGATCCTTACGCCCGTATTGGGGAACCACTGCTCTACCAGCTGGATCTAAAGAGGGGTCTCATCTTCTCTGTGGAGCAGACAAAGCCCCTTAGAAAGTCCATCCAGCTTTTTGTTTCATTTGACCTAAACACATTAGGTCAGTGTGTGTCCAAAGGAACCATTTCTAATTGGCCATCAGCTTACACGGCTCATTATTGTACCTGAGCGAGCCGGGGGCTCGCGGGGCCGTGTCAGAGGTCAGGGAATCAAAGCCCCGCCGGTGGCAGCAGCCACCCTCAGGTCAGCCTTGCAGAGCTCCAGCCTGTGCAGCCTTCTCTCCATATTTACCCAGCATTATTCCCTTGGCATTGTTGCAGAGATGTAAGGTTTGGGGCCCACTGCGTTACAGACTGTTTCTCAAGTCACTTTCAAACTCTTTGCTCCTTCTCTGATTCCTGGTGTCTTCAAGCCTTTGTCTTTTTCAAAACCTGTGTTACACACCCTGTGCCTGCACTTGCCAAGTCCTCTAACCTGGGCTGGTGGGTCACTTCACTTCTGGAGATGAGAACTAATGTCAAAGCGAACAAAAAGTGTTCTGCCAGGCAGCCCTTGGTGTTGTGCCTTCTCCTGGAGGCATATCCAATGCACACACACTCCAAGATGAAATGCAAAGCTAACTAAACCCTGAGTTCCATCTCTCCTTGCCACTTCAACCAGTAATTGTTCTGCTATGGATAAATCTGTGCTGTACGTTAATGGAATTACTGTGTTCATTTAGGTTTACAATAAGCAGAGTGCCCTGTCCCTGGGCTTCTGTTGAATTCATTTCTAAAATAGAAAATCTGAGCCATGGTTTTTTTCTCCACATGCACTTCCTGGCTTTTGCGTGTTCAAGTCAGACATTTTATTGAATGTCCTGTTTGCACCACTGGTACTGGAGGAGAGAGGGGTTGTGTACAAGCTCTGAGGGATGAAATGTTTCATTCCAATGATGTTTTCTTTTCTGTACTTCGGTGTTTTTTCCCCCTAACATCCAAACTGTTAGTCAGCGTTATCCTCTAGGGTCTCCTCTGTGCGCGTTCCCCTCACTCAGGAGTGCTCCTGGCCATGCTGTTCACCTTTTCCTACCACACAGGACATTGCTGAGAACGGCTGCTCGGCCGCGCCGGAGGAGCCCCTGCCGCGGACAGCACCGTCACCTCTGGGGGACAAGAAGGACCCCAAAGTACAAGAGGACAGAAGACCAATCACAGTACATTTTGGTCAGGTAGGTCTCGGTGTGAACTTGTTCTCAGTCATGCGACTCAGCAAAAGGAGTTCAGAGAAAAGTCATGATAGCAAATATGCCGAGCACTTTGTTATCTTTAGTCACTGACCCGTGCTAGTTTGGTTTTATTTCTGCTGCATCTGTTTCAAGGGGATTCTAAAACCTGGGTTTTCTGGGGTCTGCTGGTTCCTTTTGTTCAGGCAATGATTTTGAGGAAAATAAACCATGAGGGAATGGGGGGTGAAGCAGAAATATTGCAGCAATTTTATAAACTATTTTGTGGCTGTTTTAGCATGCAAGGTGCTACGGCCCTCAGGATTGAGGGTGTAGAATTTAAAACATCCCCTTTTATCCAACCAGATCATTAGTGTCAATATGGAATGTCCAACTATTAAAGCATTTGAACATTCTCTGAAAATTAAATGCAATGAATTAAGATGGAAAAATCAATTAATAGCTTGTTAGTGTGCTCTGTATTCAGTATTGACAGCCGAGCTGTTCACATTAGTTACTCGTGTAATATTTCTTTTGATATGTCTGCAAAACAGCGAGTTTGGAGGGGGTTGAAGAGCTAGCTATTTAGAAAACATTGTAGTTGCTGTGATTTTCATGGAAAAATATCCAGTATTTATTATCAGTTTGCCAGTGTTCCCCTATTAAGTATAGCCTGATTCAGAAAATAACAAGATTTGTGTTCACAGTTCTCGTTTCTTTTGCTGTATCTATTCTTTACAGTGTTCTGACTAGAAAACAGGAGGGAATATCTGATTTCTTCTAAGGAAGCAAAGTGTAATTTTAAAGCAACTGTAGAACATTATAAAATGTGAAGCAAACCAGTTTTAGAGAAGTGTCTATGAGCAGAAACCGGTTGGTGTGGCTGCACTGACTGTTCAGTATGAGATGGGGCTACCCGAGGTCTGATCATGAGAGCAATGTTGTCTGCATCATTTCAGAATTAGATTTATTTTTTCAGTACTTTCACCAATGTGCTAAATGTAAGTTCTTACAGGCATTTTAAAAATCCTTCTCTTCCAATTAGGTATTTTCAGTAGAGTTTCATTTTTCCATTACTTTCTATGCCACTACAGTTGAGAGGAATTGGGGCTACTGGAGGAATGCAGGCATCGAGCTCCAGCAGGGACATGTAACACTTCATTTGAAGCAGTCAGAAATCAGATAATATTAGAATTTATTTTCAGTTTTTCCTTCAGATTTTTGTGAGCCATGGATGGTTCAAACATGACGGCAGATTAATGAAATGTATATTTGAGTGGTAAGCGCGGATTTAAATTCATGAGGTTTTTTAACAGTCACTTTCAAATTTTTTAATGATCACTTTTCTGTATCGAAAGAAACACACATCAGCTTTCCTGACCCCTGGCTGCGGGGAGAGGCTCGCCGGCTGAATGCTTATTGCTGTCATCACATGACAAATGTTGCTTTCCAAAAACCGGTCGGACTTAGCAGCTGTAGGGCTGTCTGACTCCCAGCCTTCGTCCTGGCACGGCTCTGCTTCTCCTGGAAGCCCAGTACCAAAACAAAAATGAGATCATACCTTCATCCAAAAGGAGAAGATCTTCAGGTTTATGAAATATAGATTAAGGCTTTGGGGAGGAAAAAAAGCAGCAACATTTACGGTATAAATGGGAGACGGCTTCTAACTCGTGATTAAAGGCAGAGATTTTAATGTCACTTTTAACTCTGTCTAGAATACAGAAGGTGGGAACAATTAAAAAGGCACAAGAACTCTGAAATAAGAGCTGTTTGTGCATTCACAGCTCTTCTAAACCGAAGAGGATGAAAGAGGCTTTTTTCTCATTGTCAGGGGCTCTCTCGGAGCGCATCATTGTGCGGCTGGCAGCGAGGTTTAAAATGCATGCGTGCGCTGGG
The DNA here is from genome assembly GCF_029207755.1 of Chamaea fasciata. Classification (NCBI taxonomy): domain Eukaryota; kingdom Metazoa; phylum Chordata; class Aves; order Passeriformes; family Sylviidae; genus Chamaea; species Chamaea fasciata. The sequence continues at coordinate 9,863,700 of NW_027094105.1, read as the reverse complement.
GTCAGGGCCCGGCTCGGGGCGGGCGGTGCACGGAGCGCGGCCGCAGCGCTGCCGCGGCGCTCCGCCGCCGCGCGGGCCTTTAATTGAGACGTGCTGTCAAAGTGACAAACACATTTGCATACAGTCTATTTATTTTCCTCGGAAAGGTCTGCAGTCTGCTGTTGGTTGAACATTCTTAATCAGCGAGCTGTAAGTGAGCCGGCAGCGAGCTGTCCTGTGCTGGGTGCTTCTCTTCATTACATGACAGATTAGCTAAAGGGGGATGGGCTAGCGAGCCAGCAACAACCTTTAATTTTAACTCATTATCTCTCACCCTAGAGTGAGGGAGTTGCTGGCTTTTCCAAACACAGTTGTGTATCTGCAGTTGTTAGGCTACGGAAAATATCAGTAAAATATCTTGAAATGCCTGTGAAAGCACAGCCCCTCAGCTGATGGCTCACCAAAATTTGGCAGTAATTAGCTGACTGGGGGGAGATTCTGTATGTCCTGGCTCATCTTGGTGAGTGGCGATCAGGCATCATTGCAGAGCCTTGTTTGGGACAGGATAGTTTTAATGATGCTTTCTGTAATACCGAGACGTGGTGGGAAAGCTCGAAGGATTTTAGCCAGATAGCCTGGGGCAGTGCAGTAAAGATCTAAACGGAGTGTTCTCAGTAAGACACACCGAGGGGGCACTGCTTTTCCTGGGTGGGACTTTGCATGCTTTATCCAGGGTGTACCTTTCTTATTGATCCCTGCATCAACCAAAACAGGCACTGTCACCACGGGCTCGGGGACAGTGCAACTGCACTCAACAAGTTGCTGGAGCAGTACAGGCAGCCCAGGGTGGAATGGGTGGGGAGGAGAGGGAGCAGTTCTCAAGCCAAGGCCAAGATTCTAATGGAAGGTTTGTAGTACTGCTCAGTGCTCTGTGTTTGGGGAAGAGTAAGGTTAATTATTATGGAAGATCCAGTGCTACAGAGAATATCTCTTGTGGTGCTGGGCTGATGGTTGGACTTGATGATCTTACCAGTCGTTTTCAGCCTTAATGATTCTATGAATGTCCTGTTACTTGCTTTCTTCTGGTTTTTGTCTTAAAAGCTGACCAAAATGTCCTTAAAGCATCAAACACGTGCTGCATATCCAGCTGCCAGAGCTGTCCTCAGGATCCTTCCCAGTGTGCCAGGCAGGGCAGGCACTGGGAGCCCAGTAAGCCCTGAGCAGGGCAGAGTGGGACACTAACAGAGGTCGGGTTTGGACTCTTGTTTCCATGCCCACAGTTGTAGTTTTTAGGTAGAACACATGTGTCTGTGTTGTCTTTGAGCTGTTTGGAGGACAAACACTACACAGTGTCATGGTGATGTTTTGAACAGGTTCCTTGTCCAAGCAAGCAGCTGTTGGGGCTGCTTTGGCAGGACCCCCAGAGTTCAGACAGCATTGGTACCTGTGCCCAGTCTTCCCGCCAGCCTGGGAGGGGTGGTGTGAGCACACAGGGTGAGCCCAAGGCCTTCAAAATCAAACCTACACTTAGGAATGTCCTTCCTTAGGAGCTTTTCCACAGTCAGTAGCACCTCTGATTTAGTACAATTAAACCAGCAAACAATGAGCTGCCAGAAACGTCACTTGTTGGGAAAGGGAATCATTTCGTTAGAAACAAGTGATCCTGGCAGTTCTGTACAGCTAATTGTGTCTGTTATAATTAGAATGTCTTTTGTCAGCTTCGCTGGGTTTATGTTTTCTATGGCTTGTTTTTATTTACCAGCAAATAGGAGATTTAATTCCATTTGTGTACCAAAAGGTGTAAAGCTTAAGAAAATGCAAGACTCTTCCACATGTATCTTTAGTAGAGAGATTGAATCATGTTCCACTCTTGTTGCAGACTACAGAGAATCAGTGCTCTGGGGATAATGTAAATAGCTATGAAACAAATGAAAAATGCACTAATGTACTGAAGCAGCTTGTCTGGCTGTGGAAAGGCTTCTCTGGGTTCTCTCCCTGGCTCATTGTGGCTGCTGTTAAACTCTTGCAGGCCACAGCATGGAAATTGCCATCTTATTTGCTGGCTTGAACCCTTTTGCTGTAAATGAACATGTTCGTTTTTCCTAGTCACAGTCTGCACTTGGACACACATAACAAACAACCCTGCTTTGTAGGGCAGTGCTCTTCTTCCAGGAGATTAAATGGCATTAAGAGGTCAGGGGAAAGATGGGGAGAGCACCAGCCAGCTACATTCCAGGAATGCAGAACTGGATCACTGAGGCCAGAGGCAGCAGAGGAGGGATTATCTCCAGGGTAAAAGGGATGAAGTAGAGAAGGGAGGAAGGCTCCTTTGCCAGACCCTGTGACTCCCTTCACACCCAGGTGCATCAGAACAATAGCAGATTCCCCTGGATCACAGCAGGCATTGTGTGGCACTGGGGTAGAAACCAAAGGGGAAAGGGGAAAACAAGTTCATTTGCTAATATTGGTGTAACTGTATGCTGTGGTTGCAGAGCCAGCTCCTCCTCTGGCCACTCTGAGCTGCTCGGACAATAGCAGGACCTTCATTAAGTAAATGAGCCTCCCTTCCACTCTTCCCCACGGATGAGCAATGTGGGTTCCCGTTTCCTTTCTCTGGAGCCGCATGGGCTTTCCTCCCTTGCTCCATTTGATTCTTTATGGATTTAGCAAAAGTGTAAGTTCTTTAAAATGATTTCGTCTTCAGAAAGCGTATCTTCTACCCTCGTTTGTTCTCACTCCTTTCTTTGCCTGTTCCGTTCAGGAAGGAGTTGAGTGTTGCTCAGTAAAAGTCACCTCACAAGAAAAACAAAGCACTTGTCCCTCTAAGGTCTACTTGAGCCCACTCAAATGTCCCATCGGGTGCTCAGGGGACGGTGTTCTTAGTCAGAGGATGTAACCAATGTCAGTGGACGAGACGATGATGCCTTGGGTAGAAATGGTGCTTTGTGGTGTGCCGGATTAGCAGAGATGGCAGTCCATGGGGTGGGAGTCAGGGAATGCCTGCCCTGGCCACGTGTGCCAACCCAGGACAGGTGTGAGCAGCGTCTGCAGCGTGTGCCCAGGGTCTCTGCCCCTCCTGCACCTGCTCCCCAGGGCTTCCCGAGGAGCAGCCACTGCAGCAGGGGGCCTGGTGCTATGCCATGCAGGAATTCACGCTTTGCAGCGAGACTGTGGCCCCAGCCTGCATCCAGCACGCGTGTTCAGCCATGAAGAAGCCCCTTGCAGACTGGCTGTTAGTGTTTTCCGGCTGTCTGGGTGTTGAAGCACTCCTTGCACAGGGATGTTAGGAATCACTGTGCTGCCCCGTGCACTCTGTGTCAGGTGCTGCAGTGCTGGGTGTATGAGGGAACGCTGGCACAGCCGACCTCCCAGGGCTTGTGACAAGCCACAGCAGCTGTAACGTGTCTGCAGCGTCTCCTCGTTAGTCCTGTTCTGCTGGGGAACCCATAAATATCCGCTAGAGAGGATCTTGGTCCATCACTGCTGCCATGTGGAAGGAGCGTTGTGCTTTATAAATAATACATACGCAGAAAATAAATACATCAGTACATGCAAGGCTACCCAAATCACCTGGATTGACAACTTGAGGAGAGCTCACAGTGTCTTATGCATGACTTGCTTCTCTATCAGTGTACATCCGCATCCAAAAGCTTCTTATGTATTACTTATGAAGTTGATACGTGCAGTTAGGCCAGAACTGTCTGAACCGGCCTCTGGGCCACTGGATTAAACCAGGAGATTAAAGGAGAATGTGAAACATATAATTCTTCTAAATGCTGACCCCACTGTGACTGTTTGTTTGGCCAGGCAGTTTTTAGATTTGCCCTTAAGAGCTGGGCTGATGAGTACCACATAAAACAGTTGTGAGTGCCAGGCTGCAGATGGAGGGTCTGTGTCCCTCTGTGGGTGTGTGGGGACAGTGTCCCCCCAGTTATGCAGCCTGGCCTGGAGAATGATGAAGCTGAGTGGAGCAGAGAGTCATTGCCGTTTATAGAACTCCTTAAATGAGAGACCATGTCTTTTTTCCTTTTCTTTTTTTTCTGTGCAAGTATTCCACTAGCTAGAGAGGAATAGCTGTTAAGAAATAATAAGGGATATGTCCATTCTCCAGCATTTTCAGTCGTGTAGGTTACATGATTTCTTTGATTTGAATTCCAGCATCAGGACCACAGAAAGCTGGCAAAATGACCAGTTAAAAAAGAAAACACACACAAACCACTGTGTCTTTTTTCCTACAAATTTGATATTGCATTGCTGGATTTTCTAGTATTTTAAGTGAAAAATATATGTAGTTAGTTCCATGTTGACAATGTCCTTGAGGATTTGACAGTGAGATTTTCCAGCAGTTGCTCTTCGTTAGAATCCTGGTGGTGTTTAATAAGGCAGCCAAACTGCTGGCACCTCGGGCTGGTGTTTGTTCTCCGAGGGCTCGGGGCTGCTGCAGTAAGCACATCGACCAGGGCTGATCATTACAAGGGCGTACGCCACCATGAATAAAAATGTCACACGTTCTCCCATCTCACAGTGGTACAAAATGTCAGTCCTGTCAAACAGACATTGCGAGTAGCACTGAGCAGTCAGTACAAATTGGGAAGCTGAATATTCCCCCAGCTTTCTGATATTCTTCATCTGAAGCAGAAGAAAAGCAGTTGTTAACCTATTAGCTGTGATTTTAAACTCTGCTGAGGTAGTAGATGGATAGGCTTTAACACATGGGGATAAATATATTCCTGGGGTCTGGGATTTTTTGCAACATCTCTCCATCCATGTATGTTGAGGAATAGACAGAATGAAAACAAACCACAGCAAAATGAACCTCATTTTAGAAGAAGTCCTCTGGAAGAATGATCATCTCATGATCTCATGAGTGAGATTCTCTTTCCACCTCTCGCCTGTTTTACCTCTGTGAAGAGTTGTACAAAAGCCCCCCTTGCTGGTTTGCTGTAACCCAGGAAGGGCCTGCTTCGATGAGCTAAGGGAGTTTCCCTTCGTGGCGCTGTCGTTATGCAGAGTCACAGAGAGCTGGGGTTTCATTGTCCTTGTGGACAAGTGAGGGTTGTGCTGCCTCAGGGGAAGGCCCACTGTGCAGTGCGGACTCCATAGGATGTGTTCCTTCCTAGTGCCAGGAACATCCCTGTGTGCTCACAGCTATCTAGGACTGAGGAGTGGGTATTGTCAGTGCAGGATTCTGCTGTTACTGCAGGGCCCAGAAAAAAATCTGGTGCAAAAGGTTTAGTGCAAAGTGGTGCCAAAATATCAAAGAAATCACAAGAAATTATGCGAAGTCACCAGTGGTTGCCTGAGGGGACAGGGAGAACAGGTAAAAGGGGCTGCAATGTTCTGTGCCACAGTGAGTATTTCAAGGAAATGGGCTCAAAGTCCATTCCTGGTGTAGAAATGCCTTTGGTTTTTCTGACAGCTCAGAACAAGAAGCTGGTGTGTGTTTAGAGCAGTGAATCGTGAAAAATGAATCCCCTACCCAAACAGTGGTGGGTGCTGGAGCAAATTGCCAAGGAAGGCCCAGCGAGGAGCAGGGATGGCAAAGCTCTGCAGGACCAGAGCAGAGCACGTGGAAAAGGACTCAGCAGAATCCTGGCCTGCTCCTGCCTTGTGTAGTTACTGTCTGCAGCATGAGCCTTTGTTATCCAGGGCCTCACTACACAGGGGCAACATGGAAACAAGGTGTGAGGCTTCTTTGAACCAGAGTGACCCTAAATTGAGTTCAATGTTTTGTGTTCTCTAGGCACCTGTGGGCAGAGGTACCTACTGCACATAGCTCAGTGTGCAGGGGCTTTCAGACTGTGCTCTGCAGCACCTGGGCTCTGTGCCAGGTGTAGAAGAGGCTGTTGACAGGCATCTCCTTTGGAGGGTGTCAGGAGTCCTCAAACTGCAAAGTGTCAGATTATATCAGTTTAATGGTTCAGGGGTAGTTAACATTTTTTAGAAGAACTGAGTGCACGTGTGGATGGGAGGAGGTCAGTGCTGATGTTCAGCTGCTCAGCAGACAGACAGTGAGAGTGGAGCATAAGTGGTCACAGTCTCAGATTTTACTGATGCCACCTTCTGTGGGTTTTGCTGCTGGTTTGCATAGGACTGGGACTTTCCTGTCACTGGAGCTGGGGAGTGATCAGAAATCTTGACGAGTCTTTAAGCACAGATACCACCATATTCCTCCTCTCTACACCACGGAACAGCACGTGCTACTTTGGGCATGGCCTGTCCTAGGCTCCTGAACACACACAGAAAAATAGATCCATGTCATCCTCAAAATTCTTCCTTTTTTTTAATAATTGCAGGCAAAAGAAATAAAATACCATTCTGTTCTACAGCCCAGGAGTTTATTGTTTAAGGCATGTGTTTTTAGAACAGCATCAGTTATCAGCAATAATAATCCACAGCGGCGTTCTCATGGTTTTGGGATTTTGGCTTTCGGCGTTGCTGCGTTTTTGCCAGACTTGTTCTACCTTCCCAATATACAAATGTGGCTTGAAGAATGAGGCATCCCTTAAAACGTGGAGGTTATTTTTATCACAGGACCCAGCAGATTTCCGTTGAAGTATTTCAGAGTGTAAATTAAAAATATATGCTGTAAAGCATACACTGTTCCTGTCATCCCAGTTTGTGAGCTGTACATATGGGAGCATGTAAAAACCAGAGTGTGCTGTGCAGGGATCTGGGTGGATAATAAAACAGCTGCCTCGTAGATTCCGTCTGCCTTCTCTACTGAATCTTTTTAGGTACCAGACATTTTTCAGTGTTGTTTTTTTCTCCCCCCCCTTTTTTTTTTTTTTTTTAAATTGAGTGTTCAGTTGAGGTCCAGCACGTTCTCCCAAAGTCAGCACTTAGGTCTCCTGCAGCCTGGAGTGTGTGAGCCTGGCTTCATCCAGCACAAGGCATCTCTCTTCCATGGCTGCTTGACTTTCAAGTATTTTCAAACCAGTCCTCAATTTCAGAAGGAAATAAGATATTCATGTAGAAGAGCTTTGCTTTGGAAATTATTGGAAACACGCTCACTGCTAATTGAGAAACACTTCTTTGTCCACATACTGACAAACCAGTTCTCATCTGGTTGTGTTTCCTTTAAGCATTTCCTTCTGGTTGCACTTGTTGCTGCACATGAACTAGCACCTCTAATTTACTCACAAGGCTCTGTTTTGAATACCACTTTAAAAAAAATCTCAAAAGACATCCACAGTTAGTTTGAGATAATATTCTGCTTACAAACTGTTACCTTGCGGACCAAAAATTATCCTTTTCTAATGTTTTCTCTGCTGTAAAACTCTAAATAGCTGTACTGTGAAAGTTCCTTGGGTATATAATAGCTGCTTGAAGAGGTGTGGGATCTAGCATTCTTAAATAGTATTTTGATAGTGTAAAAATGAATGTAAGATTTTTCTTCCTTCAGCATCTCATGGCTTAAAGTCACTTGTCCGATAATTAGTAAAGCAGTGCCAGATCTGCAGCCATAAAAATGGCTCTCTGCAAATTTTCTGTCTTGTTGCTTCAGAAGTATTTAGACCAAGACAATTAAGCAAATATCCAGAGGAAAAAGGTATGCTGGTAAACAGCTACTGGTGAGAAAGTGCTAATTTAGACATTTCTCCCTTTCACATAAAAAGCTGTAATACATATATTTAGGACCATACCTGGAGTAGCAATTTAGCAGCTTTTAGCACTGTGGCCACGCACTGGTTGGTGCCCATTCCTCCCTCCAGCCCAGGTAATTAAGTTGATATTCCAGCACAGCTTCACCTGCTGACCTTTTAGAAACAATGTGTTTTGCGGCATTAACAAATTAACTTCCAGTCGGTGGCTCTCCCAGCAAACACAGGGAGTTTGAAGGAGCGTTCTTATCCCGCGGTGGTGACGGGCAGGAGCACCGGCTCAGGCCCTGCAGCTCCGGCAGAGCCCCTGTTCCCTGCAGGCGCCTCCCCTCCGCCCCGGGCTGCTCCTGCTACGCCACAGCCCTGCTCTAGGCCAGGCCTGGCCCGGGGCAGTTGTGTTTCCCCTGCTCTGGGGTGTCCTGGGGCTCAGCAGGGTGGTGCAGCACATGCCAACCTCCCAACAAACCCCATTGCTGGCAGCGCTGCAGTGGTAACAGAAATCAGCATGGGAGTGTTGGCTTTGCCTGTGTTCTTACAAGCACCGAGGTCACAGTCCTGAGAGTCAACACAATGCCTGGTTAGAAGTCCAAGAGACAAAAAACTTCCTACACCTTTAATCTTTCCCCAAAGCAGCGTTTGTATGTGTCTTTATTGTGAAAGCACATGGAACTATTTTTTGATCAGGGATGAAAGCTTAATCATATGTGATATTTAAATCTCAGCTGGAAAAAATAATCTAGTGTCAGGATAAGGGTATGAAAGTATTGGCTCCTGCAAAGGAGTAGGTTATTGTAATATAAATATATAGAATATTTGTAGTATGTTCATTTTCACTTACACGGAATTAAAATGGTACTTGAACAAGGAGTTTTGAGTTCTAGGCCATCGTGATGCTTTCAGGTCTGACTTGTAATTGCTGGTCACTTAGGAGTGAAATCCAGGACAGGTTCTGAACAGTAGCTCACTTTGAAGTGCATGAAAAGTTTAACTGGATTGGGTTTTTTTCCATGCTCTTACATGCCTAGTTGAAGCCTTCTCCATAAGTTTTCACAAGCACTAAAATCACTGGAGATCTTAGTGAAAGCGTTTTTGAGTGTCCTGGTTTCCGTTTGCGTAAACGTAGCCTAGAGCACGTGGGCTCTGAGGTGCAGGAGTGCAGCCGGAACATCTCTGTGGTGTCCGTGGGTTTTGGCTGCGCGGTGTGGAGTGCTGTCCCTGCTGCCGTTGGTGTGACAGGAGCTGAGGTCAGCCCATGGGTACCTGTGCTGCCGGGGCACCTCGTGGCTCATGGGCTTTGTCCCTGCTCTGGAAAAACCAAGTGAGAAAAACGGCCTTTGCTGAGGTGAGTATGAAGGTAAATGACGTGCTGTCACATGCTCATGCTGCTTTTGCCGGACCTCAGAGGTGTTTCCATGCAGGTGACTTTAATTTAGTCTCCACTTTGCTGCAGCAGCACAGACTCCGCCCGCCGCGGCCGCCGCCCCCAAAGATCCAGCGCTCCTCCAGGCCCGTGAGTAGCTGGGGATTGTCTCACTGCCGCAGCCTAACACTGCCTGAGTTCCGCTCTTTGTAGCACTACTAAACCCTGGTAGTTTGGACTGGCAAACTCTGCACAGACGCCGTGTGTGAATTATGCTCCTAAACTGCCTTCTCTCTGCTGCGGCACAGCCCTGGGACCCGCGGTTGTTCTGCTTTTCTCTGGCGAGCCCTGCAGCTCTCGGGCGGCTCTGCAGGTAACTGGGGCTGCTCTGGCCACGTCTGGTTTGACTTTTGCAGTGATTTCTTACACACAAAACCCTGCTAGACTGGCTGGCAGAAGTTTTTAGCCAGTGAGCTTTTGAAGACTTGCACTGAACTCAAATCTGAAAGGAAGCAGAAGTCTTGAGGACAAAATATTTATTCTCTGCAAGTTATGCTTTTATCTAATTTGGGATGCCTATTCTTCTCCATGTGTGAATAGACTTGAGGAAAGCAGGATCAGTCTTTGGTGACAGAACATTGGTACCATGTCAGGGATGACATCCACTGGGTGATTCCATGGTGTAAAAGAAGGCACAGCAGGTTGGCCAGAGGAGGGAACTCTTCCATGGAAGAACTGTGCAGAAATTATTGGCAGTGCAGTGCCTGTGCATGTTAGGTAGGGATCCCTTATCTCAGCAGTTTTTCCCCAAAAACACTCCCTGTAGGACAGTTTTTACCTATGGGCTGTGCAGGGTGGCATTAAAGCTGGGCACCCTGCTGGGTCTGCACCAGTTGTTGGGTTTTTTTAAAGGCACAGGCAAGAAGTGTCAGTTTAGGAAAGGTGTTGGTTTTTGGCACGGCACTGGAAGATATTTATGTGTATTCAGGACTTTATATTTCCCCCCCAAACCATCTAACTTCTTGCTTCCTTATCCTTACACATACATGCATAAGAAAGAGAGAGATGCAAGTTTTCAAATCTGATCTTGCTAAAACTTGTTAAAATGTGTTTTGGATGAGCAGGTAACTGGTTAACAAGTGCGACTGGGTGTGTGTTTTAACTTTTGATCTCTGGTGCATGTTCCTGTGTGACATTCCAGTGGCATGTGTTTCTTCTCCCTCTTTTTAACTCTGGGTGTTCAGCTTAACAGAGTCATTTTTACGGTTTTTCCCCCTGAAGATTTCTGTTTTCTGTGTTTAAAAAGTGGCATTGACTGTGATTATGTGTGTTCTCCTAAATACAGTGGGCATGGGAGACCCTCCCAGTTGTGTTTCACTAGGATCAGACTTTCCATGTGCTGTGGGGTTCCTGTGGTGCTCCCATGCCCTCGTGTTCCACGTCTGGCAGGTGTGAGGGGGCATGTTGGGATTCCTCTATACCAAAGTTGCTGAACTGTATTGTTCAAAGGGAGTCATTTATTATGTGGAAGTCTTGTTAAGACTGTTTAATCTCCCAGCTGTAGGGTATTAATAGTCCTGACTGTAACATGGTTGGTTCAACTGTCTTCGCTCCCAATGTGATTGATAAAAGGTTGGAAATGCAATAATGAAAGCTCCTGTTGCATTCCTCTGGCTGTGTCAGTAAGTGGAACAGAAAGGCTTCATTCATCAAGGGGAAATTCAAGATAAATGTAAATTATTATAATCAATCCCAAAAATATGCTGGTATCAAATATACATAAATTTGTTGTTGTTCAGAACTGTTATTTGGCTTTAAGTAGTTGCAACACATTTCTGTATGTGTAAATAATACTTTTTGCAGGCTGCTTTTCCCCTCTCAGCCTTGGCAGCTCCTACAGAGGTGGGTATCAGCAAGTGATTTGTCCTGGCCTTGTACACAAGCACTGCAGGGGGGGACCAGGCCCCTCTGCTCCTCCAGCCAGGGCCACATAATACCAGAATTCCTGAGAAATCCTTTGTGCTGCAAGGAGGAATACACGGGCACTAGTGCTTGCAATAGGAGTAACAGCTCAATAAAGCCAAAAACACAGACCAAGGAGAGGTTAAGGAAGCAGAACAGAGATGTTCTATGCATTCTGCTGCTTTGGAAAGAAGTGGTGGTGGTATTAAGAAGGAGAAAGGGTTGTTGCTTCTAATTAATGGAGGTCTGTTTGGATTAATAATGGTTGTTTGGAAACTATTCAATTAGAAGAAGTTAAAATCTAATAATTATGGATTAAGTTGATGGGGACAGTAATAAGCACATTCAACCCTTCTGTCCTGGAAGTTTACCTTTTTTTCTTTTGGCTCTATGCTCACGTAATTGGATTTTTTTGATACTTTTGCATTTGATAAGCATTTAACCTTGCCTCCGTGGCTGTGTGAGACTCAAAACCCAGCAAGGAATTGACTTGATTCCTGGCTTTTCCCTCAGTTCCCCGGGAGCAATGCTCTAAATCCCGCTCAGCTTTGTCACCTTGCAGCTCCCTGGGCTGGGGGCCCTGCAGCCACCCCAAACTCTCACGTCTCCCTCCTCGGCAGCACACCCAGCCCAAAGGTGAAAGTGTTCCCAGCACGCTGACAGGCCAGCTTTACACATCAGCTCCCAGCTCCCATTTAATTAAGCAGCTTGCTTTCTTCCTCTCTTTCCCTCTCTCCTTGGCGCTCTCCTCTCCCGGTTCCTCCTGCCTGTCGCCCCCCTCTCCCCCACTCCTCTCTGCAGTCTCTCCCTGTTTTATCAGCCCTAATGAAGCAGTATTCTTCATCGATCCTGCTGATTGCCAGCCCATTCCTTTTGTTTGTTGGCACCGAGCCATTCTGCTGCGCTCTGACAGCTCAGCTCCTCTAATTAGCTCTGTTGTTCTTTTCCCCATGTTTCACCACGTTGCAAGTTCAGTTGAAGTTGCCACAAACTTAATCCTTCCATTCCTGCCATAAATTCACATTCTTAAGCTGTCTTTATTGTAGAGAGGAGCAGCCTTGTGTGGGGACTGATCTCCAAGACCTTAACATCTGACCTTTTCATAAGCCCTTTTTCCTAAGAAATAGTGGCAATACAACTCTGGATTTCTCCCTCATATCTGCTGTGCACCATTTCCTTTGAAATGAAAATTCAATGTCATAATGCTGCTGCTATTTTCTGCATACTGGTGTGTAGGGCAGAAGCACTACGCACAATTCGCACAATTTGGTGGCTTTCTCTTGGCAGGAAGATTTAAGGTTTGTGGACCTGGGAAGAAAAATTTAAAATAAACAAAACCCAAACAAACCTGGCAAGCCCACCTCCTCCAGCAAATTATATATTTTTAAAACCTTTTAGTCACTCCAGAGCACTCAGGCTGTAGGCCATGAACAGCTCCTTTCTCTTGTGCCTCTTAAGGGGGCACAAGCTCTGGGAGGTCAGGAACTGAGTTGTATTCCCAGCTTTATGTGGGTGTTTGGGCATTTCTGTTGAGATTAGCACTGAGCTGAGCCAACAGATCCGACTCTTTTTCATGTGTTTAACAAAACACGGGAAGCTGGTGTGTACAGTCCGCCCTGATGCTGCAAATTCCCTCATTTGACTCGCAGGGATGAGTCCAGCACAGGATTCCTCAGCAGTGTAGGCTGGCACATACACAAACTTGGAGCACGAGTGCTTATTCCTTTCCTTGAAATGAGGCTCGTTTGCTTGTGGAGATCCTGGCCAGAAACCAGGCTGAAATTCCATACATTAGACGGTGATGGACATGCACGTGAGACTGGATTGGCAGCCACGTCACCTTCCACAGAAAAGCTTTGGGTTTCACTGCCGACAACAGAAGTCTAAGTTAATACCAGGAGTGATGATGACAATATGGCTGGCGAGGGTTTGTGTTCGGCTGCTGGAGGGAAGCACCTTTTTAATGGAGAATGAGCGGGGTTTTCACGTTAAAACAGTTAGTCTAAGTACACATTTTCCTTGAACAGAAGTCCTCAGCTGAGAGGTTGGGCTCCTGGGAGCAAGCAGCCAGAAGGGTGGTGCTGTCAGAGCTGAGCCCCACTCCCAGCGCAACGTCCAGGGCACACCGACGGCCCCAGCTCTTCTCTCTGCACTGACTGCTCACTCTTAGGGAATCCTTTCTCTGAGATTCAGCCCGTACCAAACAGGACAGAGCAAACTGCAGTTAGTGACAAACACATCTGTTCCATGGGCAAGTCGTGGGGCCGTGTGGTGTATGTCCATCAGGTTCACTGCTGTGTCCACGTTCACGCGTAACCCTGTGGCACAGACGACAAAGCAGGCCCAGCGAAGGTCCCTGTAGGATCTGGCGGTTCTCCGTTGTTGTCTGCGTGTGCTGCTGGATCAGGGCAGTGTGTGATGAGATGTCTCTGTGCATGTCACAGGTTCGGCCCCCAAGACCTCATGTGGTTAAGAGGCCCAAGAGCAACATTGGTGTGGAGGGCCGGAGGACCTCAGTTCCCAGCCCAGAACAGTAAGTACTGTGCTGCTCTGCTTCTCTCTGCTTGCTTCAGACGGCGTGTTCAGAACTGCCACTCACCAAAGGAGACCTGAAAAAAATACTACAGATCAAAGTTAGGTTTTAACTGGGAAAAAAAAATTGATTTTTTAGAAAACTTTTTTTGGAACATTGTAGAGGAAGTGTGAAAAAGCAAGTAACCAACGTTTGCTTATGGAAAAATTATGGTTTGCCAAGTTACACTCTGATCAGCCTCTTCAGTGGAAGTTTTCAGGTTTTGGAGGTTTGTTAATTTCTTTGTTGTGTTGTTTTGCACTTTTCTTTCAAGGAAATTGTCAGTTCCAGCCCTGCAGGTGCAGTGCTCTTGCCAGGCTGTAGCTGGAGGGTGCAGAACTGTGTATTTGACAGCGATGGCAGAAGAGGCTATGTGTAACCCTAGAGTGCGTTAACAGGACTGTGATGTCTGCGTGAGCTCTGTGGTGAGGGCTTGTAGGGCCTCGCTTTGCACAGTACCAGCAGATTTATCCCCCTTTAGCTGTGGCAGTGAAGGGGGAATGTTCCAAATCACCTGTGCTGCCACAGCCACTGCTCCTGGACAAAAGGTGTTGGTTCCCAGTGTCTCTCCTGTGCACAGCAGTCCGGGCATGTTCTGTTACCTCAGGGAGCCTTTTTCAGGCGCTTCCACTCATGTCACTTGTCCAGGGATTTTTGCAAAGGTGACAAGGGGTGCGTGCTGCAGATTCCTGACAGTGCCAGAGTGGAGTTAGCAATGGGCCCTCGGGGGTGACCCTGTCCAGGGGATGGGTGTTCTGAGCTCTGGGTGTACTGAACCACGGATATATTGAACTGTGGACGTTGTGAACTATGGGTGTATTGAACTGTGGATGTTGTGAACTTGCCAGCACAGCCCAAACACACTGCAGGGGCAGCAGTGCATGGATAGCTCTCTCCAGCCGTGCCAGGGTAGGGCCGTACTCCAGCTTTGGCCTAAACTGAGCGGTGATTCCTCTCTTGGGCAGGAGTGTTTGTCCATTTTTCAGTGGAATTTGGTTGCCCTCTTGTGGAACAGATGCAGCTCCTGCAAAGGGCCGTGCTGGCCCTGCACAGAGCTTGTGGGGACTTCTAAACTAAAAGCATTTCCTTAATATTTAATCTGATGGCTCGGTGCATTTAGGTGAGGGATAATTGAACCAATTTAACATTTATGTGTGTTCCTATGGAGGATTCTGTATGTTTGGGCTCAAAAGCTGCTGACATCGCAGTGCTGCTCACTGCCAACGTGTGTCTTCAATTCCTGCCGCTGTCAGACCACACACAGATAAACATAAACACGAATGGTAAACACTGTACCAATGCTGGAAATGTATTCTATTTTAATTATTTTATTGCTGCTAGTTTTGCTGAGTCTTTACAGCTCAGCTGCTTTCACAAAGTACAGAATTTTCATGATGTTTCCCTTTCTTTTTAATGTCCCAGTAAGAAGTAATCTTTGTATAAGTGTTCTGAAATGGCAACAAGAGAGATGTTGTCTTTTTTTAAAACCTCACACTGTTTTCTCTCTCTTGGATAACACTAGAATCAGCGAAAACACCATAAAATATATTTTCCCTTGTTTTACCTGGTAGCCTTGAAAGTTAGGAAACGTATGTCTTTAGTTACACGAGTTAATTCTTTAATGTGTGTAAAAGAAAGACCTTGTTCTGGGGATGCCCGCGCTCGTTTTCTGATCAGTCGAAGCGCGGGGCATCCGGAGCAGTGAGTGCAGAGAGCTCCTGGCCGGTGTCTGTGGTTAGGGCGGCGTGTTGCCGTGCTGGGACAGGTCGCTGTGCCCTGCAGCAGCCGCGGAGGGCTCGGCACAGGAGCTCCGCAGTGCTGCCGCCGCCCGGCTGTGGGATGGGCAGGGGAATCCCGGCTGGAAGGGCTCTCAGGGCCCCAGCCCGCAGCCCTGCGGCTGCTGCAGGGCTCCTGTGGCCTGGCCGAGCCGGCAGCTCTGACACGGAGTGTGCCGGGGCCGCAGGAAGGAATTCCAGCGTCGCTCTGTGCTGTGTTCACATGGAAGAGTTGCCAGGTAATCCCCTCACTCCCGAGCCTCCTGTCTCATTGCGGCAAGAAAAAGCCCGTGCATCCAAATCCCTCGCTCTCTGCGTTTTACTGGCTAAGAGAGACAAATTCTTCAATTCCCTAGAGCTCTCGTGTAGCTGTTCTTTAAAAAACTATGTCAACAAAAAAGAATTCTTCCTCAAATCTGCGGAGCCCTTTTGAGGAGAATAATGACAAGTCTATTCACCTCTTTGTACCGTAATGTCAATATCCAGGGAGAAGGAATACCATAATAAAATATACAAATTTAATTTTCTACTAACCAGAACATCCTTTAAAATTATTACAGAATTCTCCTAACTAATTGCTATATCCCGCACTCCTGTTTTCTGTATGTTTCTTTTCTATCTCAAGTACATTTAGGTGTCAATTAAATTTGAAATATCTACATTTGTCAGCACTTCATTTTTGGCCAGCGTTGATGTGCTGCTGATTTGTCCATGCATCCTGACACATGAAAAAAGCTTCCGAGATGCAGATCTTCCTCATTAAAATGGAGCCACCACTCCGCGCTGCTGCCGGTGCCGTGGAGCGCGTCCCGTCCGCGCGGCACCGGGGCTGACACGGCCTGTACCGGGCACGGGCAGTGCCGGGGCTGACACGGCCTGTACCGGGCACGGGCAGGACCAGGGCACGGGCAGTGCCGGGGCTGACACGGCCTGTACCGGGCACGGGCAGGACCAGGGCACGGGCAGTGCCGGGGCTGACACGGCCTGTACCGGGCACGGGCAGGACCAGGGCACGGGCAGTGCCGGGGCTGACACGGCCTGTACCGGGCACGGGCAGGACCAGGGCACGGGCAGTGCCGGGGCTGACACGGCCTGTACCGGGCACGGGCAGGACCAGGGCACGGGCAGTGCCGGGGCTGACACGGCCTGTACCGGGCCACGGGCAGTGCCAGGGCTCACACGCCTTTACCGGGCACGGGCAGTGCTGGCAGCCCCGGGGCTGCAGTGGCCCCACGTCCTCCCCCTGGATGCCTGGTACAGAAGGAGAGGGGAGAGCAAGCAATGCCCTGGCTTTAGCTGGAATAATGCAGACTGGGATTTACCAGCATCGGCTGCAGCCACAGCCACCTGCTAGAGGCTTGTTGTTAATTAGCTCTGACCTGACTGTGAGTAAATATTCACGGGCAGTGGCAGCTCGGGCCCTCTTGGGCTGTGGGGTGCAGCGTCCAGCTTCTCTTTTCCTGACCTAATCTCTAAGAACTGATTCTCAGGTTAACCGCTGAGGAAAGGAACATACACACCTTGCTTGACAAACTGCATTTCATACCAATCCTTGGACAGCTTAGGTTTTATTTAGAGTGAAGCAGTTTCAAATGTGAAAAATAGATACCCGTAGGATCTGGTGCCCTGCAGTCGGCTCCTCTCGTGCATCAGACGAAATGTCTGTAAAGCAGGGAGGGAGATCTCATGTTTGTGAGCTCAGGGACCTGAGGAGCAGAGCTGTCTGAAGAACAGAGGGGTGCCCAGCTCTGGAGGGAACGTGGTGGGGAAAGGGGGTTTGTGGCTTGTCCCCTGCACCGCGGTGTGGCTGTGGTCCCTCCCCTTGGGCACCCCAGGGTGGCCTGCCCTTGGCTGAGGCGCGGTGTTCTGTGCCTGGCAGCGCCGCTCAGCCTTCCCTGCCGAGCTCTGCGGTGCCGTCAGCTGGGCTCAGGGTGAGCTGGGTCTCTGGAGCCCCTGGTTTCTCTCCTCAGGAGCTGTCACTGTGGCCACTTGATAACTTCCTTTTCTCTTCCTGTTCCCCAGCCTCGTAAAGCCCATGCGACACTATACAGTCTTCCTCTCTGAGGACTCCTCTGATGATGAATTTCAGCAGGAAGAGGATCCTGTCTCTGGCTTCTCTGAAAACTTTTTCTTCTCTGCTCCTTTCGAATGGTCTATGCTTTACTCTTTTGCTGTGTTCATGCCAGCTTTGAACAGTGGGGTTTGCATTTCTCAGGCCACCTGCTCCCGTCCTGGGATTTTGGAAATGCTCCTGGGGTCTCTGTACAGTGCTTGATGAATGTCCAACATTTCTAACATTTCTCCTGCTTGTTTGTCTGGATGTTGAGCAGCATGAAAAAGCATCCTCCTGCATGAAGCACTGCAGTAACACAGAGCTCACGGGCTTCCATCGACTCGAGCTCTGTGGGATGTCACCCTTCCATTTGTCCTTTGTTCCAACATGCTGCTTGTGCTCCTGTCCAAACCTTTCACGTTCATTCTCGTGTGGTGCTACTGTGCTTTTGGGTTGTCCTGCGAGCCTCATTCCAGTGCAGTTCTCAGCCTCTTCCTGTGTCACCTGTTTGATCCCAGCCTCTCTGCTCTGTCAGGTATCACATCCCTGCAGCTGTCCTCTGAGGGTATTGAGGACAATCTGACAATTGCGTAGGGAGCAGGAAGTTTGTTTGGTCCCTTTGTATCCAGCTTTTGAATTTGTAACTTGTACATTCCCAAACCTCCGTGACTCAGTCTTGTACGACGGTGCTGAGCAGCTGGGCCAGAAGCGCTCACTGATGCTGTGGCTGGATGGTTCTGTCCTGCCCGGGGTGCCCGTGTGAGGTGAGGGGAGCCCTGCACTAAATCCCTCTTGCTGCCTATTTGAATATCCCAATCCCGGCAGGCAGCTCGGAGCTGAGCCCTCACTGAATGGCAGCAGAGGATTTGTTATTTCCTAACCTCGCCTGCTTGAGGAATTCTGGAGCGCGAAAGGGAGATAAATGGCATGGAGTTGCGCTCATTCTTTTAACAAATGCGGTCACTGGTTTGACCAGAGCCTGTAGGAAGAGGGGCCAGGGTCCTGTGAGCTGCTGCTTCAGACGTCCACGATGCCCCGTGCAGGCAGTTCAGGAGCTGGGAGATGGGTGATGCCCCGTCAGAGCTGAGCAGCTGGAGCCTGGCAGCCACAGCTGGGTCAGACCAGGCTGGAGAAGGAGGCTGCCAGGGGCACAGAGAGGTCTGCAGATGCTGAAAGCCATTGCGTGCTGCAGACACAGGTTCGGGGGCTGGCAGGGAGGAGATGGGACTGCAGGCAGGTGGGATGGGGAGGATCAGTAGGAAGGGGCCAGAAAATGTTCCCTCACTCATGTTTGGGGTGGAGGAGAGCAGTTTTGTTTGCAGAATATCCCCTGGGGGCTTGCAGCGTGGCCCAGAGCGATCTGAGGACAGGAGGTTGGTGAGCTCCCTGCCCTGAGGCCGTGTGCTGTCACCTGTGCCCTGCACCTGCAGTGTCCCTGTCCTGCTGTGGGCTCGGTGCCCGCTCCGTGTGTGCTGGGGAGGGAAGCAAGCTGGGCTCTCCCTATTTGCATGATAGAGGTGACAAAATATGGAAAGGGGAGGAGGGTTCTTCCATAGGATGTGTTTTTGCAGGTCTCACAAATACTTTCTTTTAATTGAAAGCTTGTTTAAATGCCACAGTACAACTGGCTGCCATCACGTGCCAATCCCCACTGCCATGTGTGGCGCTCGTTGTTATTAATTGGATGCACATCGTGCTGCTGTTCTCTGTACACACACCAAAATGCAAATGTGCTGGTTCAGTTTTTTGCTGAGGTATGTGCAAGAGAAGCATCCTGCTAACTCAGCCTTGGCTGGTAATGTAAAGGAGGTGTCTCCATAATGGATGATGGTGTTTCTTGATAAGATGACACCAATGAAATCATTGGAACCTGCACAGGGTTCCCAATTATTGCAGGAAAACACTGAGCTGTGTTGTGTGCTGAGTTAGCTCGGAGCCCAAGGATGTCAGAGCCTGCAAACACGGGGTGCAGAGGGATCCCACTACCCCTGCTCCAAGAGTCCCTCCTCAGCCTGGCTGGGCCTGCATGACCGCAGCTTTCCTCTGAGCACTTCCCAGCTCTCACCCTTGTGAGCGCCCCGGGGTGCGCGGTCCCCCCTGCATGTCCCCCGCCCTCGGGCACCGCTCACGGCCCGCTCTGCACGGGGGGCTCTCTGAGCTGTGCTTGCCGCTGGGCAGCTCTTTGTAACTCACCCAGCTCCTCAGGAAGTTGTGTTCCAGGCAAAGCGTGGGACACGTGGTCGTTGACAGTGCGCTGTTTGGTTGTGTGCCAGGCCTCAGCCCTACCGGGCCCTGAAGGAGTCGGACAGTGCCGATGGAGAGGACGCGGGCAGCCCGGAGAGGGCGAGGGAGCCGCTGCCCCCCAGCCCTCTGCTCTCCAGCAAGGCCTCAGAAGTCAACCTCCTGGAGGACATCTTCCCCAGCCTGCAAGTGGAAGGCCAGCCCCAGCCCCTGAGCCAGGCCAAGAGCCTGGAGGACCTGCGGACACCCAAGGAGGAGGCGGAGCAGCGCTGCTCCTTTGAGTACCAGGTCAGGGGCTTCCTGTGCCCTGGGCGGGGCACGGAGCTCATTCTGAGGAGCTTCTTCATACTATGGGATGGATCCTAATAATAATCAGCAGCAGCAGCTGTGTTCCAGGGGTTTGTTTATGTGTTCCTTAATTATTTTCTGAATGAAGGAGTGGCTTACATGGGGCTCAGTTATAAGCAACTGTTTCCTCTGAAGCCTTTGCTTCTGAAGGAGAGGGTACTTGCCCTGTTCCTCGGAACCTGTTTGTCCAATGGCTGTCACACACCGCTATCTTTGAAGCTGATGGTCGGCAGTGAGAATGAGTAGTTGGTAATTTTCAGGTCCCCTCCAAAGGTTTTTTTTCTTTTAATCTGGCTATTGTGGTCTAAGCATCATTTGAACAATCCCCTCTGAAGAAACGGGATTGTTTGTGAAGGAACATAGCTCGGAAAGTGTTAAACTAAAGCCGACTCCAAGATCTTCATCTGACATTAAAGAAGCAAATGCCATTTCTACCTTACAATAATACTGATTTTAGTGTTACATTCGGATATTTCATTTGTCAGCTTATTCCATGCTGGAGCTAAGGCTTCTCAGCTTTTGTGCCTTGGACACAGGTGTGTGCCCCTTACCGGGCTGTGGCAGATTCTCAACATGTCCCAGCTGAGCAGCCCTGTGGAGGCAGAGCTGGAACTGGAGCTGCAGAGTCCTGGCTGGTCCCTGTCTGCCCTTGCTGGCCACACGCTGTCGTCCCTCTGCACTGCTGGCAGCCTGGGGACAGATCCTGTCCCCTCACAGCAGCCTGAGCTCGCTTTCTGCTCTGTGCTGTGACAACACCACTGGCAGCTCACGTTCCTTGTGCTCTCTTGCAGAGAATGGATCTTGGCGTGCCCGAGAGGAGCAGGATTGTGCCGAGCATGAAGCTGTCCCACCCTTACAACAAGCTGTGGAGTATGGGCCACGACGACATGGCAATTCCCACCAAATATTCCCAAAGCTCACCCGAAAGGTCCTTGGCCGCCCTGGGTAACGTGCCCCCCGTCACCAGGAGACCCCAGAGCAGAGACAGTGGTGTGGCTCCTGCAGAAAAGGATGAACCCAGCCCTGCCATTCAAGGGAACATCACCATTCCTAGGCCACAGGGAAGAAAGACTCCGGAGCTGGGCATCGTGCCGCCGCCACCACCAGCACCCAGGGCTTCCAAGCACCAGGCTGCAGCGGGGTCAGCGGAGATCCTCCCCCCTCACGGGCGCAGCCCCTTGGTGTCCGATCTTATCCCGGAGCCCTTCGGGGCCGGCCGCGCGTCCCTCGAGCCCGAGGTGCAGCAGCAGAGTGCCGGCTCCTGCTGTCACCCCTCCCAGCTGCCGGCCGGAGCTGCCGGCGGCGCTGAGCTGCTGCAGCCCGTGCGGGTGCCGACGGAAGGGGCCGGTAAGGAGAGCGAGCTCCTGCTGAGCCTGCTGGACCCGCTGAGAACCGCGGGCTGGCCGGGCCGGGCCCCGCCGGGCTCCGCGCCCGCCTTCAGCACCCCGCCCGGTGACTTTGTGCCTGCTCCGGCCGCGCCCTTTGCCCAGCCCCTGGGCTACCCTGCCCCGGCTCCGGCTCCTTTTCTACAGCCCTGCCCCAATCCCTTCACCCACACGCTGCCGGGAGCCCTTCCCGTGTCCCTGGTGAGACCCCCGCGGGGCTCCTTCACCCCCTCCTTGGGGCACGCGTACAGCTCCAGCTTCATCGCCCCCGCTGCCGCCTTCTACCCAGCGCAGAGACCTCAGCGTCACATGGCCACGCTGTCCATGCCAAACCTGTTCAGCCAGGCTCCAGCTGTGCCAGCAGCTGGCTCCTTGCTCCTGCAGAGCCACAGCCCTTCTCCCACCAGCTCCCTGCAGCCACCGTGTCCGGGTGCTCCCTCCAAACCCCGAACGTTGCAGGTGGGCCAGCCCAGCACAAGGGTAGATCCCAAACAAGCCCTGGCTCTTCTGGCCAGTGAGCCCCCTCTGGTCCCTGCCAGGCCAGCCAAGGGCTTGGAGTCAGTGTTACTGTCCTCAAAACCTGAGGAGACAAAAGATCCATTTGAAGATCTGTTAAAAAAGACCAAGCAGGATGTGTCACCCACACCAGGTAAGGTGGAGCAGCTCAGAAAGCGATGGGAAACCTTTGAGTGACGTGCCCCATGGCCTTGGTGTCCTTTTGGAAGTGACAGAGGGATTTTTTGGTTTTTTTGAGCCAGCATAAAACCAAGCATTTCTTTTAAGGAAGGCTGAGCCAGGACCGCTGCAGGACCATCGCTGAGCTGCAAGTGAGCACGAGAGCTTTTTGCCCACAGGTCAGAGCCCCCGCTGTCCCAGTCCCCGCCACTGCTCCCTCACTCCCCGCCACCAAACCCCGGGATTCCTGCACTGACCAAAGCCTGAGGGGAGGCGGGCGGGCTTGGGCTGGGATTTCCACACGCAGCTTTTCGGGCGGCACTGCTGATGCCCAGGTTCCTCCCTCCCTGTGTTTTCAGTCCTTGGCACACCTGGAGTGTGACGCAGCCCGCTCTGCTGGGGTTCATTCCTGCCTCTGGGAATGGGCCTCGGTTTTTCCGGCATTGCACGCAGAGATACGAGGTTTTGTTTCCACGCACAAGGCGCAGCAAACCTGACTTGTGGGCTGCCCTGGACTGATCATCAGTCCCCGCTCGTGCTGGCTGAACCCAGCCGCTCGCAGAGCTGTGCTGTCAGATGGACTTCGGTGGCACTTCTGCCTCCCCCCGCCCCGAACACCAACAGCCAGGGCAGAGTTGTCTCAGGCCTGGAAACCACAGCACAGAGCAGCTGCTCAGGGATTGGTCCTGCATCTCTGTTGGGAAACTGGAAACACCAGCAATTGTTTTCTTTGTTTTCTTGACTTTGTTTTTGTTAAATACAGCAGAAAATAGAGGCCATAAAGAGTATCCTAGTTCTTATATATGTGTATCTTAATATTATCTATCAATATTATAAATTGCAGTATATGAATGGAATGTAACATTATCTTACTTGATTATTACAAACACAGAAGAGAAAAACCTTGGGGTATCGATGTTCCCAGCCGCTGGGGGCAGGTGAAGGCCGGTGTGCTGAGGGCAGGAGTGTCCAGGAGGGGGACCTGGGCTCGGTGGCCTCGCTGGAGCCCGGGGCTGGCCCCGCCTGGCCCGCGGGGCAGGAGCGCAGGGGACGCTCAGCTGGCTGTCCTGAGCCCCCTCTGTGCTCTCCTGACTTCTCACACCAGCCTCAGCATCCCCCGGGAAAGCTGCTGTCTCTGATCATTTCTGTTTCACTTCAGTGGTGCTTTTTTGGTTTGTTTTGTATCTGGGCACACTCTGGTGTAAAACCTGTCACTCTGGCAGAGGGAATCCCATCACCATTGAGCCTTTGAGAAAGGAAATCATCTTGGACATACGGGGAAATTGTTGTAAAGCTTTATCTGATTTCCAGTGTATCTATTTTATTCATGTTATCTTGGAAGTTTTCTTACTCTGGGGAATGGGAATGGCTGTCTCTGTGTTCGAGTCTGGGCAGTACAAAAGGAAAAATACCTGAAATGCTGCTGGTTTTGGGAAGACGACAGTATTCCAGGAATATTCTGTTTCTGTACAGTGCTGTTCCTCTGACAAGCCATTCACTTGGATTTGTATTTTCTTTTTGTGTTGAAAGACAGATGGGTTTAGTATTGAATAGTAAAATATTTAAAGTATAAGACACCAGTTCCATTTTATTTGATACAGTTCAGAGTAAGAACGTTTTATATAATTCAGTCTGGCATTTCAGAGCTCCTTTGCTATGAGCTGGATGATAAAACTCTCTGGATTATGGTGGATGTGAATGGGCACTGGACAACTGTCTAAGCCCAGTGATGTCACACAGTGGTCAGACACTGAGCAGCCCATCACGGATGCTTTAAACCACTCAGGAAACTCTATCCCACTGAAGTTCATTTCCCTCTCTGGTTACTTTGCCCATACTATGGATCATTTGCTAAGTCAATTTTGGGGCACTGAAGAGTATTAACATCTATTTGTTCACTCTCTGCTTTATTTAGCGCCTCTGAGATCCAGGAGGACAAGGAGTTTGTGACTTACTTCTGGAGCAGGAGACTTTTTTAGGGGTTTCTTGTAACAGGAATTGACCTATCCTTAGGGCATTTAGGGATTTTTTTGTCTTACTTAAACTCAGGAATGCCTAACATGATTCATTCCTGATGGTGCCAGGTGTAAACAGTCCACTTGTGTGGACCAGCTCTGGTTCAGTGCTAAGAAGGAATTTGGATGTTCTTATTAATCCAGTATAGCAGTGTTCCTGGTCTTCCTCAGCAGTGACTTTATACTCGGCTTTGTCCACGTTCCTGGACTCGCCCTGTGTTTGGCACCGCTTTGCTTATTTACAGCTGCTTCCTGCCATGAGAAATGAGTTTATTTTAAAACAAACAAGAAAAACCCCTTCAAAGTTCGTGGCGCCTCTGCTGCTGCACAGGAGGTGAAGTCAGGTCTGAGTCTTGTTCACTCCGGGGGGAGGCTTCCAGCTCCCTGCACAGGGCCGGGGCAGTCGCTGGGCACGGAGTCCCTCTGCCCCACGTTCCCGTCTCTTCGTTGCCCGTGAAGTCAGGGATAACGGTAAAAGGCTGAAGGGAGAGCAGAGGTTTCCCCGGCTCCCTCCCGTGGTGCAGCAGCTCTGTCCTGCTGCTGGCCTGTGCTCGGGGCTCTGGCCTGGGACACATCATCACAAAACGAAGCCTTTAACCGAAGAGCCCTCGAGGTTTGCAGCTGCGCAGGGAGGGGGCACAGGCCGCCATCAGCCATCCAGGCAGCAAGGTGTTCTTCGGGGAAAAACAGCCGCAAGTCAGCAACCAGGTCTGTTTTTAACCGAGTTTTATTGTAAATTTCTTTTGAAGGACATTCTAATTATTTACAAATTACAAAATTTACAATTAAAAAAGGAATCAGGATCATGATAATTAACTACAGCAAGTCCAGTTTTGTGAAAAAATATATTCAAAAATTAAATATCAAAAGAAAGTTAAGTTCATTACTGAAAAAAAAAAAACAAACCAAACCACCTTCCATAAATTATTTTGCAGAAATGCTCAAGACACTGACAAGAGTATTTTAACACCTTTGCTAATACTGGCTTTGGGTGCTTGGAATGCAGCCCTGAGGAGCTGCACGGCCGGACCTGCCGGGGGCTCCAGGGTTGGACCTTCCAGGGAACTGGGCTCCAGGGTTGGACCTTCCAGGGAACTGGGCTCCAGGGTTGGACCTTCCAGGGAACTGGGCTCCAGGGTTGGACCTTCCAGGGAACTGGGCTCCAGGGTTGGACCTTCCAGGGAACTGGGCTCCAGGGTTGGACCTTCCAGGGAATTGGGCTCCAGGGTTGGACCTTCCAGGGAACTGGGCTCCAGGGTTGTACCTTCCAGGGAACTGGGCTCCAGGGGTTGGACCTTCCAGGGAACTGCAGGAGCTCAGGGAGCTCTGGGAACACGGTCTGTGTTCAGCACCCTGCGGGCTGGAGGAACGGGGGCTCTTCTAGATCCTGCTGCTGTCTCATTTCTATACAGTGTAAACACCAATTGTGGAGTGGAGCAGAAAAGCAGAGGCAGGAGCTGCCCCGAGGTGGAGCCCCCGGGAGGTGATCGCACCCTCTGGGCTGCAGGACACCACGGCAGCTTTGCCAGGAGCCCCCAGTGCCCTTCCTTTGGCCCAGGAGGAATTTCTGCCTGGCCCAGCAGCCCCTGAGCCCCGCTGTGCTGGCACAGCTCTGCTGCCCTGGAGCCTCCAGTGCGCGGAGCCTCAGGAAAACCCCACTGACCTGCTCCCAGAGCCCCGGTGGCACAAGGGGGGCAGGCAGTGCCATCGGCTCTGCTCCCAGGGTGTGCTGGACCTCCCCAAAGAGCAGCTGCAAACCAGTGCAGGAACAGTGCCAGCAGTCACTGCTGCTAACCAGAGCACAGCAGCCACAGGCTCCCACCTGCAGCCAGGACATCCCTGTCACTGCCAGCTCCAGCTGCCTCCCAGACAGCCAGCTGCCCTCACACCTTCCACTCTTCTCCACTACTGCAGGGAAAGTGAGCTTAAAGACAAAATATTGTCTCCCACTCCTTTATTTCTTACTGTTCTCTGAAATTTCCATTCTTCTGTCAGCAGCTGCCTGTTGCAGAGACCTGTTCTTACACAGACACACTTGGTCTTAAATGGACACATGTGAGCAGTAGTTCCATGCCCCTCCCTTTGCTTGGAATTACAGAAATATTTATAGCTAGGATAGAAAAAAATAAATCCGAAAAGCAGACCAGAATAAACAGCATTTTCCTGTGGCAATGAGCTACATTGGGCAGGTTCCCATCCTGATTTTTAATAGTATTTTGGAGATTTAAAAGCAGACACTGTTCTAAAATACTCCTCATTGATAGTTGTAGTGATTATCCTGAAACACTAATTACTTTAGACCTTACCTGGCCTGCTGTGCTGCATTTCCTTCCACATTAGGCTAAAGAAGGAACAGTACATTCAACAGCTAAAACAGTAACACACAAGTGGAGCCACAAAATCAACCCCTTCTTAGTGCAGTGGAAAGCAGCTGCTGTGTCACTTACACCCACCCTGGTTTGGGTTAAAGGGCTGGTTAACTAAATTCCACTCTTCTGTACCAACAAGCCCAAACTTTCAGCGCAGAGAGGTCACTTGAAGAACTCTGTCTTTCTTTTTTCTCTCTCCCCTCCCTACCCCACAAGCGCCACCTGATGCTGAGCCCCTGGCTCTCACAAGGGTCAGTTCCGTGGTCAGCCCCAAGCCCCTGCTCGGGGAGTGGCAGAGCCGGATCAAACAGCGTGGGACCGTCCTCCTCTCACCGAGGTTAAACTCTAACTGGCACCTCAGGGTCAGAAAGGCACTTCTCTGTTCCCGTGGTTTGGGCTGCTCTCCGGGAAGGCTCCAGCAGCCCCGCACGGCCCAGGGGCGCTGCGTGCCAAGCCAGCTCTGGCCGGCTGGAAGGGCGGCAGCAGCCCTAGGAAGGATTTCCCACCGCTCACTCACCTGCCTGAGCCTTGCAGAGGAGCCGCAGGCCCGCGTCTTTTGAAAAAGCCTTGTTTTTCATGATTTCTGGATACGGTGCTCTGATTCCCATTCACCGGACCTGCCTCGGGGCGGATTTCCTGTGTCACGGCCCCATCTTCTGTCGGGCGCCGTGTCGCCCCGTGCCCCAGCCGCTGCTCTGCCCTGGTCCCCCGGCCCTCGGCAGTGGGTTTTCCTCCCCAGCGCAGCCGGAGCAGGCGGCAGGAGGGCGCGGAGCGCGGAGCCGCGGCCGGGGCGGCGGGCGGTGCCTGGGGCCGGGCCGCGGGCGGGCTCTCGGGCTCCGGCCGAGCCGAGCCGAGCCGAGCCGAGCCCCGCAGCCCGGGGCCCCGGGGCAGCTCCCGCGGCCGCTCCGGGCTCAGATCAGCCGCTCCGTCGGGGGCATCTTGATCACGTTCCACATTTCCACGCGGGCCCCGTCCTTCTCCTGCCGGCTCGGGCTGTACGTCCCCTGAGTCGCTCTCCTCCTCTTCATGGCGATCGCCGCGGCCACGACCGCTGCGAGGAGCAGGGCGGCCCCCGCGGCCCCGAGGCCTCCCACCACGGAGGAGTGGCTGAGGTGCGCCCACACTCGCTGCTGCGGTAGAACAGGGAGTTACTCCGAGCTCCCAGCGGGACGCGGCTGCATCTCACGCCCCTGCGCCCCAGGGCTCCCCCTCAGCTGTGCCGTGCAGGGCAGGAGCTCCCCGTTCCCCGTCCCCCAGCGCCCCGGGGACGCACAGCAGGCCGGTGAGCCTTTTCCTGCGCCCTTCTCCCCTCCATGCACACCGAAGTCCGGCATCCGGCAGCTCCGGCACTGGCCCACACCCCTGGAGTCCTGCCTGCCCCTTGCCGGCACGGTACCCATGGGAATGTCTAACAGCACCACGTCCTCAGCATGACTGACACAAGGATTTGATCATTCCTGTCGGTTCCCTGTAACACGGGGCTGCCACAGGGAGGGCACAGCTGCTGTTGCTGTTGAAGACTCGGAAAGCCTCGCACACCTGAGCTGAGTTTGAATGTTTCTCAGCTGTTGACAAACCCAGAGCAGAATATACCAACCAGCCAGGGCCTTCCGCGGCTCCTGAGTGGGACTGAGGGGCTGAAGCCGCCCAGGGCCTGGGGTCACCGTGCCCCGGAAGGCTGGTTTAAGGTGCCTCTCCTGCCTGGCAGGGGCCCGGAGCCAGAGGCACGGCGGCTGCGGCTGAGGCGAGTCCGCGGCAGGGCGGGAGGGAGGGCAGAGGCTCCCCCGGAGCCCCGCGTGTGCAGCTCTCGGCACAACTGCCCGGGCGCGATGTCCTCGTCTCCCGGGCAGGCCCGGCGGAGCCGCCGCCGCCACCGCGGCAAGAGCTCCAGGGCCCGGGCGGGGCCTAGATCAGGCGCTCCTCGGGCGGCACCTTTAGGACACTGTCCATCTCCAGCCGAGCTCCTGCCACCTCCTGCTGGCTCGGGCTGTAGGTCCCCTCGGACTGGCGCCTCTTCCTTGCCGTGAGAACCAGGAATATGAGCCCAATGCTGAGCAGCAGCACAGAGCCGCAGGCTACAGGGACAGCTACTTCAATTAGTGGGGAGGGGAAGAGAGCACCTGGAGTCCCTTTCTGTAAAAGAAATTGATGGAGAAACAATGAAACTCCAGTGGTTACAGTGACTGCAGTAACTGACCAAAACGGTCAGAGGGAAAAAGGGGTTTAGAAAAGCCAAAAAAAAAAAAGCGCTTTTTCCCAGCAAGACAACTCCTTAAGATGGAAATGCCAGTTTGCTCAGCATCTACAGTGGGAGTCTTTAAAGGTGCCTTCTTATCAACATCAGACTAAAATTACACAGGTGGCACTGGCACCGTTGTGACCAATGTTGAAAAAAAGAACCCAACAAAAAGCCCCTTTGAAGTTAATGCAGAGTAATGGGAACTTTCAGTAACTCAAAAAAATTTCCCCAAGCAGGGGAACGATCCTAAAAAAAAAGTTCAATGATGCCTATGATGGCAAAGCAGAGAATTGATTAAGCTGTTAAGGTGTGAAACAGAATTGCAGAACTTGCAGCAGGAAGGGGAAGATGTTGAAGAGGTCAGGGCATGGATGGGAGATAGAGATGATAAAAAGCCCAAGTACTGAGGAGAGAAATGAGAATTCCCGAGCTTCTGGTGGAATCAAGGATGGCATAACTAAAACAACTGTGGATTTCTCTATCATGAGACAAAGCTTTAAAATTACAATAAGCTTAAAAATAAGATATTTCCTATTGCTAATAATGGTATAAGCCACCTTAGAGCTAAAACTGAAATAATTCAAGCTGGATGGATGCCACTCAGAGTGCGCTCGTGTCACAGAGCAAAGAAGGAACGTTCCCAGGGGATGTGGAAGGCCCTCTGCCCTTTGCCAATGCCTGCAGTCCAGGAGGATCCCCGGAGCGCCGGGGGCGTTAGTTCCGGACCATGCGGGTTAGCGCAGCAGCACGAGGGCCCAGCAGGGCAGCCCCCGGGGCGGCTGCTGTGGGAGGGGAGAGCTCCAGCACCGTCCCCAGCCCCTCCCTGCCCGACCGGGGGCCTGGCTGCACAGCAGGGGAAGGAAGGAGTGAAGAAAAGCAAGGGGAGGGCGATGAAAACGAATACCAGGAATCCACAAGAAGTGTCCCGGGACAGAGGAGATAGAGACGCGTGAAGGAGTCTGTGCATGCAAACCGGAGATGTCAGGGTGGCCTTGGCACGTGCGTTAGAGCCCTGGGAAACAGCAACAGCAGCAAACCCCGCCTGGCACACAGCCCTTTCCATGCAGGATGGGTTAGTACATTCCCAGGTTACCCAACGAGCCGCCTGTCCATGCAGCAGCTTCCCACAGAAAGCAGGGGTATGGATCCCACCCCCCGGGAGCATCCCAGCCCCACCCTGGACCCTTGGCTCAGGCTCAGCTGGGCCGGGGCAGCAGCAGCTCAGGGACAGGACTCAGGTGTTTCACACACACCTGAGCCGCTCTTGGCCTGACTTTAGCCCACTGCCCTTCTCCAGACTTCCATTTCTACT
The DNA here is from genome assembly GCF_029207755.1 of Chamaea fasciata. NCBI lineage: Eukaryota > Metazoa > Chordata > Aves > Passeriformes > Sylviidae > Chamaea > Chamaea fasciata. The sequence continues at coordinate 9,833,811 of NW_027094105.1, read as the reverse complement.
CAGATGATCTTTGGAGAGGGAAGGCGTTCAGTAACTCTTATCCAAGATAAAACACCAAATGAAATTCCACTCTCCAGGAACCTGGGTCAACTGCAGCAGCTGGATTACTGTCTGAAGAGCTGTGAAATCTATGGAAATGTGCAGAGACAGCCCCAAAAGCCATATGGCAGCACATGCAGATACTGAGGTGCATTTACTGCAGTTGTTTATATGCTGAAGACTAAGACGCAGCAGCACTGCAGAGAAAAGACCAATTCAGCATTCCCCAACTGTGCTTTAGGCAGGACAGGAGCGGGGAGGGGCAGAGCTTACGTTGATGTCGCAGCGCTCGCCGGTGAAGCTGGCGCTGCACACGCACTCGTATCTGTTCTCGGAGTCCTGGCACGTGCCCCCGTTCTGGCACGGGTTCGGCTCACACTCGTTGATGTTGATTTGACAGCTGGAAAGGAAGAGCGGATTAGAATTGTCTTATGTTTTCTTGTGCCACGGAACACAAGACCATCCAGTCTAAAAAAGCCTCTTTTGTTTGAAAAGTGCCCGTTGCAGCTTCTCCAGGTGCTTTCTCTGGAGTCAAACAGCGTGAAATTCTCCCCTGTTCACACCAACCCTCCTGCTGTGCTTTCTGTGGGACTGAGGCCGGCACAGGTCTCCAGCACAGGTAGTGTGCTTGAAAAAAACTTGGAAGCAGTTCTTGCTGCAAAAACGGGTGTTGGCAGCTGGATGATCTGAAGCCTCCCTCTGCTCCGAGCTACAGCTCACGCTCCATCAGGAGCAGCTGTGTGCGTGACACAAGGACACGGAGAAGGGTGAAGCAGTGGCCTTGCTCTGCCACCCACTGAGACCAGCCCTGGATGCCAAAGCAGCACTTACTTCCTTCCGGTGAAGCCAGGCCTGCAGGAGCAGTTGGCTCCCCAGCTCTCGGTGATGCACCTGCCACCGTTCAGGCAGGTGAAGTTCTTGCCACACTGCTGAGGAGGGAACGGCCACCTGGGGAGAGCAAGGGGCAGCCTTTAGAGCACTCAGGTGTTGGGGAGGGCAGAGTGGTCTGGGGCTCGGGGGGAATGGGGCTGGCCAGAGTCATAAACACGGCGATTAGTGTTTCTAGGAAGGAGTTTGACGCAAGTGAAAAAGGGAATAGTCTCAGAAATCATCAGAGTATTCCTTGGCTCGGGCCCGGGGAACAGGCAGGAGCTCCATCAGTGCTCAGACTTCTCTCAGACACGCCCGTTCTCGCAATGAAAATACAGGCAGGGACAGGACAGTGCTGGAACAGAACAGCCAGGCCCCAGGAAGGATAACGCCAGTACCAGGAAACTGTCTGCACCAGAATGCAGCAGGATCAACAGGAAAATCATCCTGGATAGAACAGGGAACTGAAACCCAGCCATGGCAGCATTTAACTCCATTTGAGGAGTCAAATGTTCCATCTGAACTGGCACAGGAGGCTTCGTTTTCAATCAGCATAGGAATATGGCAGAGGGGAATCAAGTCACAGATAAGATGGATTTCTTGGGGAGTGCTAGAGGGAAATGACAGCAGGCCAGAGTACGTGCCCTTCAAACAGCTCTGAAAGGCAGCACGAGGATAACCCACATGTAAAGGAAGGATCCTTATCCTGTACGAGGCTGAGCCCTGTCAGGGAGGGTTTGGACCTGGACAGCACCTTCCAAATCAAAGCACAATTTAGGTTCTTTAGCTACGAGATGCTCACAATGAAAAACGTTCCCCAAGCATCCCACAGTCAAAGTGCAGTTCGTCTGGAGGCCGCTGTGGCCGGCACTTACTCGCAGCGAGGTCCCGAGTACTGCGGGGGGCACTTGCAGGAGTACCCGTAGACGCCATCGACGCAGGTGGCTCCGTTCAGGCACTGGTGCCGCACGCAGTCGTCCACGTTGATGTCGCACCTCTTGCCGATGAAGCCGCGGAAGCAGTCGCACTGGAAGTCTGCCACGCCGTCCAGGCAGTCCCCGTGGACACAGGGGCTGGGCTGGCAGTCGTCGATGTTGGCCTCGCAGCGCTGCCCGGCCCAGCCCGCGCTGCAGGCGCAGCCGAAGGAGTTGAACAGGTCCTGGCAGGTGCCGGCGTTGAGGCAGGGGCTGGAGGCGCACACGTCGGCCCCGGAGCAGCCCAGCCGGGCAGCGCCCGGCCCGGCCCGCTGGAACTGCTCGGCCTGTGGGTACGGCCCGTGGGCCGCCAAGGGCAGCAGGATGCCCCCGATGTGCACCCGGCCCAGGCAGCCGGTGAAGTTCTCGGCCAGAACCACCAGCGCGTCGTTCTTGAGGAAGTCCAAGCTGCCGGCGCTGCCCTGCAGGGTGACGTTCACCGAGCCGTCCAGGCGGAGCAGCCACCGCGAGGAGAGCGCGGCCGGCTCCTCCATGGCCACGGACACGCTGTGCCAGGCCCCGTCCGTGACCGCCTGCGGGCTCAGGAAGCTGACACCCTCGATGCTGTTCCCGCTCCTGATGTCAATAAGCAGGGAGGAGTTCTTAATGGCTACCTGCAGGGAATCCACCTCTTCCACGGCCCGAAGCAGAACAGCATCTTCGTCTCTGGTTCTGAAGTCCACGTGGAGGCTGCTCAGAGTTCTGGTCACTGATGCGTTGGTGGTAAATTCCATGGCAGCGTCATTATTAAATGTTGCATTGGCCAGACCTATAAATAGAGGGGGAGAGCACGAGGGATTTCAAAGACAGTTGGTGTCCTGTTTGAGCAATGGCACACCGCTGGCGGGTCCTCTCCCTAAGAAGCCCTAAGCTTAGTGTGAGCAGGATTACAGGCGAGCTGCTGGCAGCCTTAAAGCTCTTCCTGTTTACAACTGCACCTCCTGTAATAATATCCAGCTCTTAGGCAGCAATTTTTACTCCTCAGCGGTGCTCTGTCACACCTGGGGCAAGCCCAGGGAAGCTGTGCTGCCTGCAGCTGTGTGCACCTGGGCACCACTCCGTGTCCTTCCTGCAGCACGTGTTCGTATTGTTTCAACAGCACAAACTGTTGTGGGAATATTGATTATAGACAGAGAACAGGGGGATTTTACCCGCACACCAGCAGGAGAACAGAACTTACACACATATCCTGCCACAACGTCTACGCAGGTGGTGGCTTCAGGACATGGGTCACTTTCGCACCAGACTTTCTCTTCACAAAACTTCCCAGTGAAATTAGCTGGACAGCTGCAATGGAAATCATTCCAAGTGACAATGCATCTGCCACCATTCTGACATGGCTCAGACTGAAAAACAAAACAGGGCAATTTAGGGGCAGAGTAATTCATCTCGAGGCCTAAGAGAGTTTGGTAGAGTTGTGACAATGAAGACGAGCACTAGCAGCATTTGAATCTAGAGAGGAGGGAAATGGAACTTCCTCAGGAGCAGTGAGGGAAGCACAAAGGTCTCTGTACAAGAAATTCCTGAGCCCCTGCTCCCCCCTGTGCACAGCACTGACCAACAGGAACTCCAGCAATTTGGCAAAGGACAAGGCACAAAAGCACAGGTGAGGAACAGATGAAACAAACTGTGATGCTCCCTAGAAGCTCACAAAGTTGTGTCACCGGAAGGACACCCCTAACACCACAGGTGTGACAATACTTCAGAGCACCATCAGCAAGAAGGGCGAGATACGGGAGTATGGCCTCCCCGTCACTGGGTGTGGCACAGGGAAGAGCCAGGCTCTGGTCCAAGGGCACATGGAGAAAGCTCCTTCAGCTTGTGGTGTGGCAGATTCCTGGGGAAGAGGTTGTTGTGCAATTGGAACAGGATGAAGGGAGGGGCTGGCGAGGTTCCAGGTTAGAGAGGGGAGTCTGGAACCTATGTGGGCTCAGCAAAGGGGAGATGGGCAGCACAAAAGCCACTGGCCAAGTTCTAAAAGCACAAAATCTACAGGGGAGCTTGAGAAAACTCAGTGTTTAAATCATATGTAGCCTATTGAGTGAGGTGGGAGCACACAGAACCATTGCTCTTCAACACATCAAAAAATCTTCTCCTCTTTCTGGTATCAGCAACAGTCAGGCTTTGGTGTAATGACAGAACTACAACAACCCCCTGCACGCACAGAGACAGACAAGACACAGCACACACCTTGCAGGTGTCATCGGAGATGCAGCCATTCACAAGATTTCCAGTTTGAGTCCTATTGAGTTCCTCTGGCAAACTGTTGTTCTCCACCTGGAAAAACTGTATCTGGTGGCTGTTGAGTTGGATGTCCTGCAAACAGCCCTTGAAATAGCCCCCCCAGAGCTCAGCCCTGCCGGGGTTGGGGTGTCCCCCAATAAACACCTCCGAGCCAGCTCCCAGGGCTTGTGCCGGCAGCTGCCCCAGCTGCACGAGGGCGTCTGACTGCAGAGCACCCACAGAGCCTCCCCGGAAAGACAGGGCCACCAAATGTCTTCTCCCATCAACCAGACTGCCCGGCAAGGTCACAGTGTCCGTCGGTGAGGTCTCTACGCTCAGCTGGCCACCCCTCAGGTACAGGGTGAGGCAGGGGCCTGTCCCATTGCACAGCTGCAGTAACAGACCAGCGGGCTTCCGGCTCCGCACGAAAAAGGAGAGGTTGAAATCTGCGCCAAGGCTGTCAGAAAGGGTGAAAGAGGCAAAGCTGGTGGAATTCTCTAGGCCAAATGTTGCTGCTGGGTGCTCTGGAAGAGAAAAGAAACAGGCTTCAGCTCAGAGATAAAGGGGATGCAGCTCCTTAGGAATGGGGCAAAAGCTTCTTCTCAACGTTTTCCACGTGTGCCAGGGTGCCAATGCTCCTCCCCACAGGTCTGTGACACTAAGGAGGAGGTGAATGTGTCCTTGCTTCCTCTGGAGGGCACAAATTCAAGTATCCAAGTAGCATGAGAGTGAAATACAGGTCTAGCAGAGCCCTTGCCAATCCAGCACATTTACTCAAGGACTTTTGAAATACAGAGTTGCTTTTTAAATTTGTAGATTTGCTAACAGCAGTACATGCCGTATTTAGGGCTCAGAAGAGTTGAAAAAAACCACCCAATACTAATACAAGCCTTGCAGGAGCAAAAAAATGCAAGTAGATATGATTTTAACTCAGAATTGTCAGAGAGCCTCCTTTAATACTCTATAGTTTATCTATCATTTCTATTCATCCTCAACTAAGAAGCCCAAGATCAACTTTGCACAGTGAAACAACTTCCCTGCTCCCCTGCATTCACACAGATCTGTTACAAAGGTGAAGTCAGAGCCTCTACCAGGAATAACCTGCGCCACAAAAGCGACAGTCACTCCTGCAGGAGCAAACGACAGGAAAGGGATCAATGAGAATTTTATGCACAGAGGCTTTTGCTTTATTTCCCCCCGCCCCGGTCGAAGAGGAAGTCCTGTTTCCAGAGCTACCATGCAAGCTTCCGCAGTGGAGCCGGCAGGTGTCAATGCCACGGCACTTACCATAGGAGCAGGCTGGGCCTCCAAAGGGCCTGGCACAGTCACACCTGAAGGTGGCCCAGAGGTCCACGCAGAGCCCTCCGTGGGAGCAGGGCCGGGAGAGGCACCACTCGGTGCGGTCACAGCCCGGCCTCGCCGGGGACGGCTCCCGCAGCGGCAGGTCCGCCGGCAGCACGGCCTCAGCATCCACCTGCAAGTCCTGCAGGCAGCCCACAAAGCCCTGCCGGCTCCCGGTGTTGTTGGCCATTGCATCCTCCGTACCTCCAATGTACAGATTCAGGAAGGCTTGTGGGACCGAGGCAGTGACTGGTGGGACAGGAGAGCTCCGCAGGCAGAAGCCGGCCTCACAAGAGCCGTGCCAGAGCTTCAGCTGCACCTCGCTGTGCACAACGACTTCCACTTTATGCCACTGGCCATCGTCCACCCTCAGCCCCTCTAGGAGCAGCGGGTACCCAACATCGTCCCGGTGCAGCTCTGCGTGCAGGATGCCATCCAAGAGCTCCAGGAACAAGTACTCGGCCTCACGGCCTCGGTAAAAAAGGACAGCGCTGGGCAGAGTGGTGCGGAAGCGCAGGGACACGTTGGCTCCTCCTGCAGCCCTGCCGCTCTGGCTGTCCTCGGGCAGCTCCATGAGGAGATACCCTCTGGAAACAAAGGAAAAGGTTGTCGGTGTCGAGCACGTGGCATCATAGAACCCAGGCTGGCACTGGCACAGGTGCCCGTGGCTCTCAGCCTGGTAGGTTGGGATGCACAAGGCCTCGTTTTGGCAGTCGTGTGTCTGGCACCCAGTGAGCGGGACAGAGCAGTTCTTCCCTCCCCACGTAGTGCCATCCTGGCCAGGGACACAGTGGCAGGAATAGTCAGCAATGCCATCCTCACAGACAGCTCCATTCTTGCAGGGACCCTCCTCACACTCGTTGATGTTCACAGCACATTCCACACCTGTGAAAGAGATTTAGAGATGGGATCTCACGGTGGGACTGGGACTCCCTCCCAGAGCCTGTCAGGCACAGCCCCCCCAGTTCTCTCCAGGGCCCCACACTCACTCTGAGGGTCCTGCTGATGGTGCAAGAGCAAGAAAACCAAACTCCTGTGTCCTCCCAGGTGCTACTTATAGGGCTTTGGCCTGTCAGCCCGAATCCCCCCACCAACTGCTGTCCTGTCCCAAGCTCAAACCCCACGGGCAGTCAACGTGCAGAAGGTATGGAAGGACCAAAAGAGCACAGACAAGGGATTTATGCTTTTGTCCTAATAGATTTGGTATGTCTGAAAGGCCAGGTAGGTCTATAGATCTAACTGTTCCAGGCACCAGTGTTGCAGACAGCAGTAAAAGAGGAAGTTACTGGAAAGCCTCAGTTAAAAAAATTGAAATTCCAAGACGACCCACCGGTTGTAAAACTCACAAAACCCAATTCATTACCAAACAACAAACACAACATGCTCCACAGGCACTCTGCCCTGCTGGCACTAAGCTGATTTCAGTTGTGCCCAGTCCTGCAGAAATGGACTGGGTGAGGTCCTGCACTGCAGCTGTGTCTCCTGGCGGCACACGGATCCCAATGGGGCTCAAGTCAATTACCAAATCTGGCTAATGAAAATCTGCTGTCATTTTCCTGAGCATCCCCAGACTGACAGAAGAGCCCTGAACCAGTCCAGTTTATCTAGCCCATAACATTGGTTTTCACTAATCTTCAGAGACAGTCCCACAGATAAACCAAGCATGGATTATCCCAATCTAAGAGCATTACACCCGATCCAGCCAGCAAGCACAACGAGGGCAGCAGGAAGAAAAAGAAGGAATTCACACACAAAGGAGGGGAATCAAAACACAAAGGACATTTGTAAAGAAAAGCCACTAGACAGAATGTGCATGTCAAAGAGATTAGAGAGCTGCCTGGGGCACAGAGAGGAGGGGAGATGGGACATTAGGAGCACTGGAGCTGGACTTGATGTATGATTACAAATAAAAACATAGCGAAGATACAGGTTCTTGAATATTTGCAGTGATGGTTTGTCCCCTGAGCTCTGCAGAGGGATGAGCAGCAGCTTCTAGCTCCAAACTGTGCCAGAGGAGGGACAGAGCTCTGGGGAGCACTGAAAGAGAAATGCAAGGCTCCAATTCTGCACTTTCCAGGTGTGCCAGGGCTGTTCGGTAAGTAACAGGACCTTCACCCCCTCAGCACTGCCCCTCTCCTCTTACTGCTGGGCTTGCTCAGCAAGGGAAGAGCAGGCACGGAATTAAGGTTGCAGCACATGTGTTGGAATAAACAGAGTATAAGGGATTTCACTGGGCCTGGAGAATCCCAGTTTGGGAGAAGACTTCAATCACAGCTGGGAAAAATCAGCAGAGCAGTATGACTGTGTGGAGTGGGGTTCCTTGGAGGGCTCTCCCAGCTGCAGGAGGCATGTCTGCGGTCAGATTTAAGGGGAGAGGCTGCTGAATAAGGAAAGACAGGTTTGGTATAGTCCCAAACCCTCGAGATGCTGCTGTTTCAGATCAGAGTTGCTGATATTTACCAAGGCAATGAGGGCAAGATAACATTGGTTTGGATAACACAAGGAGAGATGCCGTGAATTTTTGCATTTCTGAGAAGGCTGGGAGGAGAGAGGCCCATTTTCCCACTCCACATTCCCAGCTGAGCAGGTCTCAGCTCTCTCTGGCACAGCACAGGAGCTCCTGCCTGGGCTGTCCCTGCCCCACAGACCCCCAGTGCTCACACCAGGTGGGACATTTGTCCCCAGGGTGGGTGCACAGCCCCAGGCTGGTGGCTGATTAAACACCAGGGATGCAGCTGGTTTGATTTCTTAGATTATTTGTTTGAAATGGGTGAAAAGGAGATTGCACAAGAGTTCTAAAAATCTGGCTAATGGCAATTTATTTTTTTCCTGGAAGACTTACTAAGCAGTTATCTGGAGCTACATCACTACAGCTTCCAAAAGTACAGATCCTGGATATCCGTTATTGCAATCTTCTCCAAGATGTGGACAGTTGTGTCTTTGCAGACCCACTGGGAAGTAGATATTAAGAAGTTGTTCAACACTAACTGGTTTTTCTAAGAGCAGCATGGGCATCCCTTTTCAGGTTTATTTAAAAAAAAAATAAAATTGGGAGACATGACTCTGTTCAACAAAAGCAAGTAACAAAACCAAGTTATTCTTGTAAACAAGTAATAGTCTCCTCTGCTCCCTCTAAATTTCATAGCCAAAATGTTTACTTTTATTTGCGCCATCGATAGTTAAAGCAACCAGTCTGATTCATTACACCATTAGGAGACTTTCAAACGTTTAATGAGCTCCTTATCTAGTTAAGGACTAACAATAGCAAAGCAGTGGAACTTGTTATCTGCAAATCAGACAAGTGGTATCTAAAAGGCTGCTATCTGGAGTCAAGGATTTCAAACATTCCCTCAGTTCAGCAGTGCCTGAGGTAACAGTCCCAAGCCACCAAACCCACAGGGGCTGGCTGAGAAACACTCAGAAGTGGCTGAGCTTTCAGAGCCTCCAGTATATTCAAATATTCAAATACAAATCCTTCACCACGTTCAGAGTGTTAGCGCTGTGGTGGGAACAGTCCTGTTTTGTAAATGCAAGCGTGATTAAATCCACCCAGCTCACCACTGCCTGAATGGAGCGAGTGATTTACTGGCTGCTATTAATAAGCAAAGATTCATTGTATACACTGTAAGAATCAGATTCTTCAACAGATACATAAAATGTTCAAAGAATAAGCAGGAATGAAGTGAAATATTCTAATTTAGCTGTCAGATATCAAAAAACCTTGAAGGACAAGGTCTGTTCCTTGAAACACGGCAGTTCAGCAGGGCTGCCCGGCCAGCACCGCCTTGCCCTCTCCGTAAGGCAGCTGAATTCCTAACGACCTTTCCCCGCTGCATCCTAATTAGGGATTGTATTATGATTATCAAAAGGAAAAAGGAGGGGAGGGAGAGGGGGCAGGCAGAGAATTAGCCGCAACCAACGGACCCCGACACAATCATATTTGCACAATTACCGCCATTTCCATGGCAACCCCGGCTCTGCCGCTCTCCCACCGCGCTGCCGGGGCCAGGGAGCGGCGGGAGCTGGGGAAGGCACTGACCACCTAAGGGTTTGTCCTGACTTACAGCCACAAAAGCTACTCCTCCACAAGGCAGCTTCCAGTCAAGAAAGGAAAAATGAAAACTGCAAAAACATCAGTAAAAAGCAAACGGAACGTTTCCCAGAAGGAGCCGGGAGGCACCTGTGTGTCTGCAGAGCTCACCTGGTGCTTGGAACACCCAGCACTGCAAGGCAGAACTGCAGCACGGGGGCTGCGGAGCTGTCAGCCAGACCCCTGCAACGAGGAAATTCCTTGCCTTAAAGTTTCCAAAACAAAACTTTAGGTCTCTTCAAAAATAAAAGCATTCTTCCTTCGTAATCAATTCTGGTTCCTCCTCAAGCCTCCAGCCACCACTCACCACGCAGCCAGCCCCCTGCCCTGGGCAGGCACGCACACAGGCGGGACACGCTGCACGCACCGAACACATCTCATTACCTGCTAGCAGAAAAATTCCCCTCAGGATCACACCAATCAGCACGGATTTCATGGCCGACTCCTTGTGGACATTGGTGACAGTTAAAGGGAAAAAAACTGGGGGTGAAGAGGGGGAGGGATGACCAAAAAGGCTGGGCTGACGGGGCAGCATGTGCAGCACTCGCTGGTGCCAGTCACACGGGAAGGGATTGCAGGAAAGAGCCGGGGGAGCAGAGCCCTGCCCTGCGCCAGGTCTAATCCAGCCCGGCTCTGACCCTCCCAGCTGGCCCCTGTCCGTGCTGACACCAGGAATGTGTGCTCCCAGCATATTCCTGCTCCGTGCCTCCCAGGGCCTGCAGTGCCCACAGCCTCAGCCCAGCAGGGCAAAGCCAAGAGACAATCTCCCGCCCTTGCTGCCTTCCAGGTGAAGCTGCCAAATTCCCCGAGTAAGGCCAAAGCGTTCTTTCGATAGGCTAAGGCAAAAAAGCTGCGTTTCCACCATTGTGCAATATCTAAACCACAGGAACGAGGGGAGTCCCAAATGCAGAGTGAACCTGGGCCCTGCTGCACATTCCCCACTGGGGGAACCAGGGTCCATCAGGCAGTTTGCTCCTCCCTGTGCCCCGTTCCAGGGATCTGTGAGCACAGACATTTCCATTCTGCTGTACTCACTAAGAAAAGTCTCGGGTTTTAATGACCATGACCTGTTTCTCTGAAGTCAAACTGGACGGAAGGAAATTCCCTGCGTTATGCTGAATGTACGGGTTCAGACGTGGCAGTGCACAATCAAAACTCTCTTTCCTCATTAGCCACCTTATTAAATTAGCTGTTGCAGTCTCCTTTTTCCTCTATGGTTCTGGGGTTTGTTTTTGTTTGGTTTTTTTAATATAGTTACTTTCATATTATAAAATTTCTAGAGGCTGAGTTGTATTTTTGTGTTGCAAGGACCCAGAGAAGTTTCTTATTTCTGTGAAGAAATGTTATCTGGGAGCTTTTCTCCAAACTCGGGAGTCTCTGTTTGTATCAATGTCAGGTCCAAGCAAACAAAACCTCCCACATGTCAGTGTCTGGAATCTCCGTTAGCAGTATCACTAAGATATTAAAAAAATCATTCCAACAACTCCTCTAGCTATTTCACTTTCGTAATTTTACTGAATCCAAACATGCCAGTCGCTTTTACAGATACCTGAAGTGAGAGGGATATGGTGAGTGTTTGTTTGGAGTCAAAACTTCTCAGATAGCCACAGACCTGTGCACGCACAGACCTATCCCAGCAGAGATTTGGAACGTTATCTCTGTTAGCTATTCTGACCCTTCTGTTATCGTTCAGGAAAAAAACAAACAGGCAGTTGTGCACATCCAGCCACTACTGCAACAACAAAGTGTAACAACTGTGAAGACCGCAGAACATTCAATGTCTTCAAAACGATGCCCATTTTGGATTATGCACCCACACACTGATCTCCACATACACACACAGAGTCTACCTGGACGCTGCTGCCTGGAAATCCCTCACAGCCCAATGCACCCAGCACAGATTGTGCTCTCACCTGGCACCAGGCACAAGCAGGCTCTGGACTGCAGCACTCGCAGCCTTCTGATCAGATGACAGGGAAGTCAAAAGGTCTGATTAACATGGAGCTGTGATCCCGCAGGGAGAAGAAACGTGGAGCGGAAGGGAAGGGGGGGAGCCTCACCAAGTGCAGCCTAGCTCCCTTCAGCTATATTTACCAGAAGGGATTTGGCTGAAGGTGGAACAGGCCTCTAATCTCTTTACTATCTTAACCTTTTAGCTGCCCTTGCTCTGGAGGCTCCGTCTCTAAAACAAATCTGCCTTAAGAAATACCTGCACAAAAAAAATTAAATCTATCCAAAGGTGGTTAGAAGGAAGAAGCATCTCCCATTTATTTCCTGACCCATGACCCAGAAATTCAAGCCCATTTGATCTGGGCTGGCACCCTCACAGAATCACCATTTATAGCTGCTGCACAGAAGGTTTCTACTTCTTTAAGGAGACAAAGACATTATGGCTGAACAAAGTGAGATGGTCAATAAGCCCTCCAATTACACTGGGACACATTCACACCACATCACCTTGTGATTTCTCATGAAAGGAGAAGTGTTCCTCAGGCTGTGCAGAGGAGCTCACAATGTTCCCATGATCACAAGGTGCCAGAGCCCCGGGCTGGGTGCTCGGCCCCCCTGATCGCGTTCCCAGTGCCCAGTGGCTGCTGCAGGACACGGCCTCCTCTGGCTGAGCTCAGCTCCAGCGGGAGCGCTCAGGCCATTGCAAAGCTCTTAAAGAATCAATGATCCAAACTTCAGTGATAACATTTTTGCAGGTTAAAAGTCAGTGTCCATGTCAAATGGAGGTACATGTCTTTTTCTTGTCCTGGCCTAACCTACTGCCTAATAAATACCTGATGGACTGAAACCATTTCTGAAAAAAAAAATTAAATGAAGAGTTCGTTCTGTCGGATTTCTTTTCCCTCTAAAAGACAGACTTTTCCTAATATGCTTTGTCTCTTGGCCACAGTTGACATAATTTCCAAGAGCATGCAAGATTCCCTCTCCTTCTCACTTCATTTAGTACCCATGGAATCTTTTGATTCCTACTTCTTATATCCTCTCAGGGTTCGTATATCCTCTGCTCAAGCACAAATCATGCGCTGAACAGACTCTTCAGGACCTGTTGTGCTGTTCTCAGGAATGAGGCACCACTTTTGCAACAACTTCTTTGCAGAGAGAGGGTTCATCCGCCTGCACTACACCGAGACAGCACTGAGGCAGTTAATTTGCAAAGAAAGAATTTCTCCTGACTTGCATTGTTATCCCAACACTCCCCAAATTCCTCAGACTGAAGAAGCAAACACACAGAAGGAGCCTCTGCCACCCCAGGAAAGCATTCTTCATCAGAGTAGCAAGTTCACTTTAATCAGTGGAGGCAGCTTAGACCCAAGTTCATGGCAGACCTAAGCTGCCACAGAGATGTGTTTTGAAGAGAAACATTATGGGAAGCTTCACAAAGTTGTTCTGTGATCCTAATATGAAGTAATAAGCTGTTTACCCAGCATGACTGTACTGGGATTAATTGACAAAGGAGGGGAGATTAATTGCTATTATTTCCCTGTCAGCTTCACTCCTCCACACGCACTCGCTGATCTCACAGACTGCTCCCAGCCTTTCGCTGTGTTAATGTGTCAGAACTACCTCAGCTGAGACAAAGTCCTTCACCAAAAGCAATATCCAGAAGAGCAACCTGCTTCTAATCCCCTTCAAGTACTAATGAACCCAAATTTGATGCAACAGAATGAACTCTAGCACTCCTTTGCCCATCAGCCCATGTTTCTGTCAGCTTTTCTGCCTATGAGCACGCTAAGAATTGGAAAGGATTAAACAGATCTGCAGCTTGGCAAAGCACAATGAAATTCTGAGCTCTGTGAGGGTGCTGGGGCACTGCAGGAGGAAAAGAGAACACGGCACAGATGTGAGTGGGAATTCTGACAAGAAGGATAAACTTTAAACCATCTCTTTGGACAAGATCTCAGCTCAGAGTACAGCATTGTAACTGCCTGAGAAAGCAGCGATAACGAGCTTAGATAAAAGCTGATTTTCAAAGGGCTCATCTACAAAAGCAAATTTTTCTTGATCTGGCCTAAATTAGCAAACACGATAGGCCAGAAAACCCCACAAATAATTCAGCCCTGTTACAGAAGGTGTTAACTAGAAGCTGATTTTACATCCTGGGAATGAAAGTAATAGGTCTTCCCAGGAAAGAGCTGGGCAGAATTAAACCAACACAGCTCAACCACTGCAACCACAGAAAGAAAACAGAAAATTTTCCCAGGCCATGAAGGCCTGAGCGAGTCTCTGGAATGTTGTTACCTGCTGCTGCAAGTTAAGGGACAGGGTTTTCTTCTGGCTTCTTTTTCCCACGAGATGGCAGCCTGGTAACACTGTGGAGAAGTTACCCTCAGCTCAAATCCAGAAATAAATCCATGCTGGTGCTGGGATCACCTTTCTTATAAACTACTCTGGTGTTAAATTGCCCCGCGCATGTGGAATTTAAAGATGAAGAAGACTGAGAACGAATATTTTTAAGAAAGATGAGGTTTAGTACCAGTTAGCAGAGGACCTTCCCAGCAGGGCTGACGTTCACCATCTCCCGGATTCTCAACCAGCAAACTGAACCCTTAGGGTCAGGCAGGGCATTTGAGGAAGAATCCAGACTCCTCATTCCCTTGCAAACAGAGGCGGCTTCCTTTGCTCACACCACAAAGACCTTTTGACCTCCTAACATAGCAGATCACTGCTTTCAGCCAAAAATGGCTGGCTCTTATCAACCAGGGCTGTTAGGGAATGGAGATGTTTTACAGATGCTTATGTGCTGGTGAGCCAGTACAATCTGGGACAACGAGAAATTTAAACATCCCTTCTTTTATTTAAAGGCTGGCTTTCTATATATTTCCTACATGTATAGACACTCCCACCGTTCTGCCAGGTAACTTTCACTCCAGGATACAGATGCCCTGGATACTCTGATCTCAGAGACTCTATGCAGTTGATCTCATGTCTCCAAATCTAGTTCATGGCCTATCAACTCACTCACCCACACTCAAAGAGCTTTCCAGCACCATTTGAGCCCTGAACTGCAGACACCCTGCTGCACACTCCCAGTCCAGCTCAGTCCTGGAATCCTGCAGCCAGGCAGCAATGCAGCAGCTCAGCACTGGGCAGCCAGAAGGACCTGGTTCCCCAGGTTACCTGAATAACCAGGCAGGCACTGACAGAGGAAGCCGTTGACCAGGTCCTGGCAGAGCCCTCCGTTCTGGCAGGGCTGCGACTCGCACTCGTCGATGTTAGTAAAGCAGGTCTCTCCTGGAAAGTGAAAACACAAACACCTCTGAAGTGCGCTTGTGCAGCAGTGAAACTCATATTTCCCTCATAAAATAATAAAATATCATTGTTTATGCCTTCCCACTGGGCAATTTCCCTAGATGTTAAAGCCAGCATTTTACACGTATCTCCAATCCAAGGAAAGGGTGATATTTCAGTGGAACATCCACGTAGCTTCTAGCTCCACACCAAGAAACTCCTCTTGTCCCATTCTGATTATACAGGTGCTGCCATGAGAGTAGTCTCACCAAGAAAACACCTAGAATAGTAATCTGTGACTCCAGGGAATTAGCTTCCTCTGAGGAGGAATTCCAGAGATCTCCCTAGGGATGGATCCTGTCACATGAGAGACGGACAAAGGGAAAACACCCTGGCACCTGCGCAGCCAGAGGGCACTCATGGCAGCATGGGGAAGTGCACAGGCTGTTGCCTCAGCCTGGAGACAGGCTTGGACAGGGGATGCCATTCAGCTGTCTGCAATGGGAGCAGAAGCACATTCCTGATGCACCAGGCTGCCAGCCCCTCTGAAGCAGCAGTCCTCAAGAGATTTCATTCCCATCTCCTCAAACAGCAGCACCACCCAGTGCAGGCAGGATGAAGACCTGCAGTGCAGCTCACCTGCGAAGCCTGGCTGGCACTGGCACAGGAAGCCAGCCGCCTGGCTGTAGCTGAAGTTGCTGGGGAAGTGGGGCTGTGTCCCGTAATGGGCTGGGTTGGAGCGCTCCAGGCACAGGCCACCGTTGTGACAGGGCTGTGTCACACACTCATCCACATCCTCCTCGCAGTCCTGCCCGGTGTAACCTGCCACGAGACGCTGCCGTCAGCACCCTGCACGACTGCACTGCAGCTCAGCTCCCAAACGCTGTGGCTCACTCAAAGGAGGGAATAACCCTCAGACCACCTGCAGCTCATCTAGCAGGGAGTCCCCAGGCCCTTTGCTTTCTCCACTGCGTCAAATACAGGAGCCAAAACCATCAATTTGCTGGAAAGCATCACGTCATGGTAGAGGAACTCATGATGGAAAACGGCAGAAAAGAGAAAGAAAACTTCATGGTTGATAATCAGGGGGATCTCTGCAGGTCACCTGGATTTTGGGATGACCTGTAAAGGGCACCAGTGCAGCCTCATTGTTCCTCACAATGGAATCTCACACGGGGCCATGCAGTATGATCACCAATTCTCTACTTCTTCAACACAGCAACCAAGCACACGCCGTCCATGGCCGTGTGCCCACACACCCCCCGAGCACAGAGCCCCCAGCCCACCTGGCCAGCAGGCACAGCTGTAGCCCTTGGTTCCCTCCAGGCAGGTGGCACTGTTGTGGCAGGGGTCAGAGGCACACTCCAGGATGTCCAGCTCGCAGTGGGCCCCCTCGAAGCCGGTGTCACTGCAGTCACAACTGTAGCTGTGGGGCACCAAGCACAGCAAGGCATCAGCTCCGCCTTGGGCAGCTCTCAGTGCTCACACCCACTTGTGTTACCATGGAAAGGTAAATTCAGACACGCAGGTATGTTCTCAGCAGTTGCCTGTGCTGTTCATGCTCTGCAAACCCCTTCTCTGTGGTTGTTCCTCCCTTCCTTTAAGCACCCCGAGTTCTGCTGCTGGGAGGGGGCTTCTCCCTTACTGCCACAAATCATTGTTACTGCCACCCCATGAACAAGACACTAAATCCAATTCCCCCCACAGCTTTCTACTCTGATTTTCACAGGCTGGGCTGAGGAGACCTCTGGATCAGTCCCGGTGTCTAATTGCCCCCAGCACCGGTTTCTCACCTGTTAATGAGGTCATGGCATGTCCCATTGCTCTGGCATGGCTGGCTCTCACATTCATTGATGTCCACCTCGCACTGGGCTCCTTCATAACCTGGTGCACAGGTGCAGGTGTAGAAGCCAACATGGTCATTGCACAGGGCCCCATTCTGGCAAGGCTCTGAAGCACATTCATCTATTTCAGTATCACAGTTCACACCTTTGTTAAAATAAAACAGACAAATATCTGTGTTACAAATCCACAGAAGTGTGTATGCGCCGCCTGGAATTGTGACATGAAGTTACCTGATGTTAGAAGGTGATTTTATTGGGAAATGCTATTAAAAATACAATGTTAGCTCCACTAGTGGTCGCAGCAAGTAACACCTGTTTGGTACAAAGTCCCAAACTCCCTGAGCGAACAAGACCTCATAAAAGATTTCTATGCAATTATCTTATTTCTATTGCACCTCTTTGAGCTGCCTGTGGCCTGGCATCACCTCCAGACCTTACTCATTACAGTGGCACCTACCAATCCATCTAATCTGCCCTCCTTGGGGAAGGCTCCCCACAGAGTGGGCATGGCCATCCTAATCCTGGTGGAATGTGGGCCCCCTAATCTGGTTCAAACCCCTCAATAGCCACACAAAACTTCCTTCACTCAAATTCCAGCTGCAAGCACCAGGAAACAACCTGGCCTTGCCAGCCAGTGGTGCTCAAACCTCTGGATGAAGAACTAAATGCCAAGGCCAAACCTCACGTTTGACATCAGATTAACGGGAAGCACAACAAATTCCTCCAGCTGCCTGGGTCACCTCATCGCTCCCCTGCCAGGGAATCCCGCAATCCTGAATTGAGGATTCGGCATAAAGATAAAAAAAGAAACTGATTTGCAAAGACAGAATTATGCTTGATACTCAAAATCCCCAGTAACCTTAGGGCCCACATAGAAATTTTGTCTTGTTTCTCCTTCATCTCTCTCCATTTTTATCAGAGAGTGAGTCAGCATCAGGGATTACATTCCTGATGTTGTAACTTCTCCTCATTCCACTGGTAATCAGCAGCATTCCTTCACAGCAACCCAACTCCTTAAACACTTCAGTCTGTGAACAGGAGGAAGGCTGAGAAAGTTCATGTGCAAGGTGGTACCAGGCAGGCATGGACACATTCCACTCCATTCCACTCTGATAAGCAGGGCTGGGGGAAGGAGAGCCCCCCAGTGCCTCCCTCACAGACAACTCACAGGTGTGGATTCCTCTCTGAGTCACCATTAGCACAGATGCACAAAGGAGAAACTCTTCAATCATACGCCAAATAAACATTCACCAGGCATGAAAGAACTGGAAACCTCCAGCTAAAAGATACTTTTTTCCAAAAGACAAGTACTTCCCTTGGAAAAATCCTGCTGGGCAGGACAAGGTGCTACAGGCCAGGTCAGCAGAGCTAAGTTATACCTGGGAACACTGAATATCCATTTCCTGATGATGAACACCTTGTTACATCATCTCCCTTAATTTCATGCTGAGAACTGATCACAGCTACCCTGTGCCTAGTACTCCAGCGTCAGACACCCCACTCCTGGATCCCTGCCTCATGCACGGTGGATTCAGGGCCTCAAGGGCCGCCTGGAAGCTGCCCTCCAGCATTACCCACAGCCATGCCCGGACCCTGTGGGAACAGAGAGGCTCAGCGGAGCTGTGAGGCCGTGAGGCAGCTCCCAGCCCGCAGGCGCAGCGGCCGTACCTGCGTATCCGGGCGCGCAGTGGCAGCGGTAGTGGTCCATGTGGTTGAGGCAGGTGCCGTGGTTGCGGCAGGGCCGGGACGCGCACTCGTCGATGTCGATCTCGCAGTGGGAGCCCTGGAAGCCGGGCACGCAGAAGCAGCTGTACTCGCCGGCGCTGTCCCTGCAGATGGCCCCGTTCCTGCAGGGCCCCGAGGCGCACTCGTCGATGTCGTCCCCGCACGTGGCCCCGCTGAAGCCGGGCCGGCAGAGGCAGCGGAACCCGCCCGCAGCCTCCACGCATGTGCCGTTGTTGAGGCAGGGCTGGCTGGAGCACACGGAGCTGTCTGCCTGGCAGCCTTCTGCACCCGGCCGGCACCTGCAGGTGTATCCATCTGGGCTGTCCACACATTCAAATCCAGGGGCCGTGCAAGGGCTGCTCTCGCACTCATCGACACTGTCGCAGTCAGCACCCGCAGAGCCAGGCGTACACACGCACTGATACTCCACCAGTCCTGGGGTCCCGCTGCAGGTCATGTGGGCAGGACACTTGTGCTCAACGCAAGCATCATAGAGGAGTTCACAGTGTATGCCCATGTAGGCTACCGGCTCCACAGGGCACGTGCACTGGTAACCCACTTCCAAATCCTTACAGCTCCCCCCATTCTCACATGGGGACAAGGAACAGCCACTGTCATTTTCAGAGGATGAAGTTCCTGATGAGATAAGAGACCTTTTGTTAGTCAGCATTTGTAGCATTAAAGAGAAAAGTGCTGCCAATCCCCACATACAGCTCGGAGATTGCCCACCTAAACTCCCATTGCAAAGGGCTGAGCTAGCCAGGAGACGGGGGTGATACTGGAGAATCAAACATTTACCATAAGGAAGACAACGGCCCTTCATTTGGTGGTAATCAGGAATCTCTTGCCAATTTGGGTAACCAGGTACCTGGTTTTTTAGGAGACACTCACAAACCAACTATTTTACTTGTGCTTATTCATCCATGAGTCACTTTGAGAGCAGTGACACATATCACCTTAAATCCATTCACAAGATTAACTTAGTGTAAAATTCCATGACCCCTTTCACTGTCAGGGCACAGCATTTGTGCCAGGAAATCCAGACAGGCAGGATGAGTTCAGGTATTGGCTGCAGCTCTGTATGTCCCAACCGCTCCTTCTGGGGATACAAATTTTTCTCAGCTAATCCAGAAGCGATTTGAAGATGCTCCCATAAATAACCCAAGGCAGACTCCAAATGGGCACATTTCACAGAGCCTCTGATTACATCAGGCAGCTCAGGTTGATAACCACTGACCCTCACCTTAGACGTGTAAGTGTACACAGCAGGACATTTTTAGCAAGGAGGAGCAGAGAATGCTGATGGCATTTTGGATCAGTACCTGCTGAGCCAAAACACCAGTCTAACAACCAGATACCAGGAACTAACGTTGGGTTCCAGGTTCCCCTAAATCTGGGGGCATTTGGATGAGATTAGTTAATTCACACTGAGCCACAATGCCTTGCTGTCCCCACAAAGGCAGCGTTTAAAAGGCTCTTGCCCCATTAAAGCAACTCCACCATCCGGAAATGTGATGGGACGTGCCCACTGAACTGCAAATTCAGTTCCTATAAATGAGATTATGTAGGATACACGATATTAAAAAAAAAGGAAAAAAAAAAAGTGTTCAACGTAGATATTTCAAAATGGAGCAGAATGCAATAATAGGAGGAATCCTCATTTCTTTTCCGAGAGAAATTTTAAATTTACTTTGTGAAACAAGAGGCGGATTGGCCGAAGGGCAGGACCGCCCAGGGGACAGGAGATAACGACCTTTATGTTAGAATTAGGATGTATGTCCGGGATTCAATGCCACAATTAAGCACTTTCCAAAAGACATAAACCAACCAAAAATAGAATAAAGGGACAAAGGCAGTGGAAACAGAGAGCATCGCCTTCCACAAAGGCAGCAGTCATTAGCACCTCATCCCACTGTGGCCTTCTGAGATCAGAGCTTTTCATTCTGCTCAATTCCAAGATAAATAAGAGAGAAGCTGTGTGGTAGAGATACCCCAGCCTGATTCCTGCATAAGTGTTATGAAATACCCAAACTTGGAAGTAACTCTGCAAACAACTATACAGCAGATGTTTGGAAAATGCCTATGAAAAATGGTCTCAAAGCAGAGATAAAGCTCACGAAGGAGCAAATGGTATCTGGGAAAGTGCTACTGGTGAGACAAGCCAGACTTCCCTGGTGCTGGAAGGCAAGGCATCACTCGAAGCCTTTGGGCAGTCAGCTCTTCACCCTTTCTGCTGCCCTCTCTATGTAGCCATGACCCAAGGCCTCAGCCTCTGTAAACCCCCCAAGGCTGCAGGTGGACAGAGGGCAGGGTCCCCAGTCGGTCCCTGCAGCTGCCTCAGCCCTCCCTGCTCGGTGAGGAATGCTGCTTCACCCTGCCATGCTCCACGCTGAGGACTTGCCAGGGTCACACACCTCAGCACCACTCCCCAGCTGACCTCCCCGTGCCCCCTGCTGCCAGCTTTACCCTGTGGCCCAGTTTTGGTCACGTTTGCCTTGCTCCGGTGCACCTTACCCACCCGCGGTACACAACCTGTGTCAGTGCTGCTCTACCCCATCACCTCCTCAGTCCCTTTGTACCTGAAGGTGGAGGCACCGACTTCAGGGCCTGAAAGGGATTTATAGGAGACTTTGGTTTACAAAAGCCTGCCCCTGCCCTGACCTCCCCCAAATTCCTCCCACCAAAGACTGGAGTGTTTCTAAGTCTTCTTTCAAGAGGCCGTGCTGCTGGGGGAGGGAGGGTGCTCAGGGATTTAGGCAGCGCTTTCTCTTCCCAGCATCATCTCCATGGCCCACCCCTCCCTTCCCCTCTCATGTGATGCTGGGGAGGGCTGCTGAGCCCCGCACTGTCCAGCAATCCCATTATTCTGCCATCAACTCTTTTATTCTCAGATTCCCAGTCAGGCAGAAAACAAGGATGACGGAATCTGCCTGGAATCTCTGTGGCAATTAGAGTGGAAGCCCAGGAAACTATTCGCAAAAGAGCTTTACTAGGCAGGAGATATGGGCCTTTGTAGGCTTAATGAGTAACCGGCCCCAGCCTGCACTTTCCGGAGGCCAGGAGCACAGTTTGGGACAAAAAAGGTGCCCGACTCCTGTGCCTGGTGGGAAGGAGCTGCAGCACACTCCATCTGCAAAGAAATTCCCATTTCCACAGAATCCCCAGGCACTGCTGGCATAGCCAGGCAGAGTCACTGCCAAGGCTCATGTGCGGCTTTCTGCTTCCACGAGAAGAACACAGGCAAAATGCTTTTTGCAAATAAAGCTAAACATCAAAGCCCTTTGCTGTTTCTTGCCTTTCCCGAAGTTCTTCCACAACGGACACACCTTTTGGTACCTTCTCTGGTTTGGTCCATCATACAGCTCAACTACAGACAACACAAAACGTCACTAACAGGTGCAAAGGGCTTCTTGGCTACCAAAGACAGCAGTGAAGGAACAGGGAGAGCTCTGGTCTGCTCAAAACTCACTGTGACCATGAACAGAAGCACTGGTTAATATTTGTCCTTCAGCAGGACAGCATTTTGGAGGAAAATGTTCCTTTGTGGAACAGATATCCTGAAGTCAGACAGCACTGCTCACAGGGCGTGCATGGAGCAGGCTGAGGACACTGCAGTGTAAACCACAAGAAATGAAACTTATCTAAATAACTGCAAATTATTCTGTGAACTGCAGCTGGCAGAAAATCCCCCACGTGTTGGCCTGACTCAGTGGAGGGAGGCTTCAGGCACACTAACAGCACCAACCCCAAACTATGTCACACACTCCCCTGGATCCAGCACTCCTGCACTAATATGGAATATTTCCCAAGGACAAAACATGTCCCTGTGGGAATGTATTCCAACCCTAATACTCCTTCCATGGCAGTGCTGAACATCTGGCTTGACAAAGAGCACATCTGATGTTTTTAGTTCTGCTTTAGTTCTTTTCAGCCATCAGTCCAAGGGCAAACACTTACTGCTCTCAGCTTTGGAATAGATTAATATATGA
The DNA here is from genome assembly GCF_029207755.1 of Chamaea fasciata. NCBI lineage: Eukaryota > Metazoa > Chordata > Aves > Passeriformes > Sylviidae > Chamaea > Chamaea fasciata. The sequence goes on along the minus strand of NW_027094105.1, from coordinate 9,811,478 downwards.
ATGTGAATAGCACATGAATATGCACCAAACGCTAGTCAGAAAAATGAATAAATTAGCTTTTCCTGCTGCACAATATAAGAACCATGAAAACATGTAGTTCAGACTCTGCTGCTTCATGAACACAGTGAAAATCAGGTAAAGCAAATCACTGAATGACAAGAGTTTATCATTTTTCACCAAAGTAGTCGTTGCTGGATTAACAATGACATTCAAAAGATTTCCTTCACGTTTCACACGAAAAATATAAATTAGTGATATTTGTAAGGGAAAAAAACCCATTACAAGTGTATTACAGTCATACCATCCTGCAAGCCTATGCTGAATTGAAACTGGAGGAGACCACAGCTCCTTTGAAGAACAGTTCCAGGCATTTAGGGGTGGATTAGGAGGAACTTCAAAGGCTACCAGAGTCCCATATAAAACATTCATTGAGCTCTGTCAGGACAGGGCTGGTTTTACACTTTAAAGGTAGCTGACAAAGATTTTCCTCAAACGATGAGGTTTGTGACCTTTTGTAACACTTTAAGGCAAACAAGCTGCATTACCAGGCTCTGTTTTAGTAATTGACTTTAATAATCTTATACTTTGTACCTCAACTGTGTGATCTTGTCAAAGTTGCAACAGCAAGTTTTTTGACCACAAAAAAAAAAATCAGAAATTAATGAGAAGTTAGGCAATTACTTCTGTGATTGGAGCTGCTGCTTTAGCGTCACTCACTGGATTCTGGTTTGAGGGTTTGCTTTTCACAAGTTTGTTTTCTCAAAGTCTTGGGTAACTCTGATGGGGGATGGATGTTGTCAATCCGCAGACACTCCTGACCTTGTGGAAGCTGCTCAGTCCTGCACTGACAGCTACCTTAAAGGTGTCTTCATGATCACTTAAAATTCCAGCGGGGAAGAGGCAGCATTGGGCTTCTCAGCTCAGTTTCCTTCGCACTGAAGGACAGGGAAATCCGAGCAGAAGCAGTGGGACCTACTGGAACTCCCCATCCCTGAATACCTGTTCATGCACATGCCCTGCAGTGGGTGAAAAATGAAAATGTACCTGTGCACAACTCGTGCAGAACGGTCATAACCACAGACACAGCTCCCAGAAGAGTCAGGCTGCCAGAGTGTTATGTCCTGGCCTGGCAAAAACTGAATGTGAGCCTGGACAAGCCAGATCCACCTCAAGTGGAAAGAAGCTTCCTTCAGATATTTTTCACCTGCCCTACTCACTGCAACAACTGAAAAAAAACCCCAGTTTACAACCAAGAACAGGATTCCCAGAGCTTGAGGGATATCCAATTTCCAAAACCACACCGGCCAAACCCCAGCCTGGGGCAGTTCTCACCAGCCAGGCTGTGCTCCTGCTGCTCATCCCAGCACACCTCCCACTGGAGAAGGATCCTGAGGCCAAGGGTAGAAAGGGAAGCCATGCACCAGAAGGAATTCAGAGCAACACAACTCCTAAATAAACTCGGAATAAAGGAATGGAGAGTTAGGTCTCCATGACAACAGGAAGGCATGTGCTTATATTAGTAAATCCCTGCTGACCTCTGCTGATCTTTCCCTATCCTGGTCAGTGTAAAGGATTAGTGAAAGGGGACACGCTTTGGCCTGTTCCCAGGATCCACACAACCAGAAAGGGAAATGGACAGGCTTGAAAAGGGGCTTTCACATTCACCCTCTCTGCTCCCCTCCCCTGCTCGCTTTGGAAGGACAGCTATGGAAGGGAATGGCAGGATAAAACCAAATCCTTCCTCAGGAAGCACCTTCCATGTACCTGTTCAGGGAGGGTACAAGGCCTCCTCAGGTGGCTTCACACATCCCTAGGGCTTTACAAGCCCCCTTTCTTTCTTGGCACACAGAGATTAAAACCTTTCTATCCAGATCTGAGCTAAGCATCTGCTCTGAGTAATACCAGCAGCAGAAAACACGGCCTGAAACTCTCTGAGACTGCTGCCTAGCTCATGATGTGCCAATAACTGGCAGAGATATTTCACCTAGCCCAAAATATTCCATAACCTGCATTCCCTGTCCTGTTTAACACAGCAGTGGCACTTGTGACAGCTGCTTTAACAGCGGCCTTTCTATTTAGCCTGAGAAAAGGGGATGTGGGAATGGGAAACCCTCCAAAACACCAGTGTTTGATCACAATTACTAAGCCCCTGGGCTGCAGCAGCTTCCCACCACCCAGCTCTGCTGGAGTCACTTGGTGACCCCGGGGCTCAGAGTCAAGTTCTTCCTCCCCATTTTTTAAAAGGGAGAAAGGATTCTGAGATATAACTGCTGGTTGAAACTAAACATTATTGTTATTGTCTCAGGTTATCAGCTTATCAGATCTGATAATTCATGTGATGCAGGACATGGCACTATGACCAAAAAAACCCCAAACCCTGAAAATAAAGATTAGCTAATCCAAAAGCAGCATTGGCAATCAGCAGGCAGGACTTCTAAGACAATACTGAATAAGTGGCCTGACAAAATGCCAGGGATCCCAGCAATGCCAAGAGTGTCTTTTGGAAAAGTCAGTTTTAAAAAAAGCCTCACTATTCATGACCTTGATGTCTCTTGGAGAGTTTTGGTAGGTTAAACACAAGCCCAGTGTCTCAGCCAAATACCACCTTGGATACCAAGGTGACATATTTAAGACATCTCCTCACATCCCTGCCAGATTACAATTTTACCCAGACACTGTGCGCCCATCACTTCTCAGACTGCTTCTGACATTGTTTCTCTTTGCTACTGGAGACCAACAAATTCCACACCACATTTGTACACGAGGTTTTTGGTGTGACAGAGTTTTTCATGCCAGATACATGTACACAGTCTACTGGTGTAAAATATTTATACAGGATTTACAAAGGCCTAGACCTAGACTTTCATTCAGGTTCTTGTGAAATATGCAGAATATTTACCCCCTCCAAGAAGGAGGATGGTGGTTCCTGGCTCTCTGCCCCCCAGCTTGCCCAGTGAATTGCTAAAAGGTGCCAAACAGTGGGCACCAATCCACGGGGCCCAGCAGTGCCAACAGCGTGGCCCAAGGCATTAACAGCATTAGTCAGAAATACCACTTCAGGGAATTGAACTCATTCTTACCACAGAACAAGAAGCCAGCTAGCCTGTGTTCATTATCTGCTCAGTGTTTACTGCAGATTGGAAGGTGTAACTTCTGTTATCATGCCTCTAGAACTGGGAGGAAGACAGGAGCTGTGAACCCCTGGGTTTTGACAGCATTGAATGTATTGCCACAGTAACTCTTTGATCTTCTGTGCTCAGGACACCCCAGTATTTTCCCTTAATAAAGACTCCTCCAAGCTGACCTTCACGTTTCACATATTCTCTGATCTCTCAGCCATTTCCACAGATCAAACACTGGGACAGGGACTTTCCTGTGTATTCAGCTCACCAGAGTGATTCACGGGCTTTAATTTCCAATTCTTATTTAAATACAAACCGACAACAAACAAAACAGCTGGAAAGATTGGTTTTGTTTGTTCCCCAGTTTTGAAGGAAGCCTTAAACTGTCCCTATGTCCGGTCTAATCTCAAGAGCTGGCATTCGAGCTGATAGCAAAAAAGGTTTGTCTTGCACATGCTCTCCCTCAGCAGGCGTCCAAAGCATCTTCCAGGCCAAAGGTATGTGCATTCCTGTGCCTGCTGATGGCTGGAGCTGTGGGAACAGAAGGGAGAAGACACTCCCTCTGCCCTCCAGAATCTCTTTAAAGACAAGGAATTAGCTGGGAGCTATTCTATTGTGTTCCCATTACAGGCAGAGCCTGCCCCGTTGCCCCTCGGGGGGTTTCTTTTAAACAACTGGAGATAGTGAGGATCTGCCTGCAGGATGCTCTCATGGTACCCATTGCACCAGGCCAACTGCATTCTCAGAATTTCCACCAAAAATTTGAACTAGTAGCTTAGGCACTCTCTGCTTCAACGACATTTAGACTCAGTCAATTTGAAATAAAAGAAGTAGTGATATGGTTTATAAGGGCAAGAAAAGACATTTCTTTATGGCCTTAAAAACCTACCTAAATAGCACCATTCACTCCAGTTAAAATCTGGCAGAATTCGCCTTGCAAAATAGGAGTAGGTGGAAAGACTATGAAAATCAGCCCTTCCCTCGAGCTCTGCTGGCTCCAGCAAGAAGAGTCATCCACCTGCACTCAACACAACGCCAGGTTCTCAGTAAATCAGCGCTCCAGAGAAGAGCTTTCTCCAGGAGTGAAAAGCCACAGGTGCAGTGGGCAGAGAGCACAAACCCTGGGAGCCACACGGGTGATCCCTCCATGCAGGCGGCCCTGCCTCTGCCCAACACAAAGCTGCCACAATTGCTTCACGCTCCAAACCAGTAGCTATGGTTACTAGATACAAAAGACAGTCCTGCTGCTTCCCTGTGGCCAGAGGAATTCCAGGCACTTGGAGCAAACGCACCAGACAAAGAAGCTGGTACAAGGAAGAGAAAGAAAGGAAAAAAAAAAAAAAAAAAAAAAAAAAAAAAAAAAAAAAAAAAAAAAGAAAAGACAAAAATCACAACGTCTTTTGACATTCATGATCTTGAGGTGGTCAGAGTAACAGAAATCTTGGGAGGCTCCAGAAGGAAAAAACCAGACTGTTGGGGAGTCAGAGGAAAAGCTGAAAACTTTCTCCAAATCTCAAAAATTGCATAAACATCACCCACTAATGCCAGAAAATGCCAAGTGCCGCATTCAGCAAATACAAGCAGAGAATAGACTCTGACTGTATTTTCTCAACATTCTTCATATTTTACATCCATTTTAACATGTTGTGGATTGTACCTGAACTCACTCAGTAGAAACCAAAGCTGACTCGCACCTACAGGTAAGTGGCCTGGCAGTGCTGAGGGCAGGATAAGGAGACCAGTTCAATCCCAATCATACTTTCCAGTAAAAGGCTGGACGTGTTCCTGACATGACCTTATAATCCTTAGATGACTAAAACAGATGTCTAGGCCCAGCAGATCTCTGGGCACCTATTCCAGAAGAAACAGAGATACCTATTCTTCAGGGAACATAAGATATTGCAAACAAGGGTGTCAATGGAACTCAAAGACATGGTCTTGGGAACTCAGAGAATCCCAGTGTACTCAAGTAGATTCTTTGGCTATAAAAAAAGTTTTCAGTGTGGAAAAAACCACAAACCAAAACAACCCCCCCACCAGTGTGATAGGCTCTTTTGTTACCTCATTGCTTCTTGCACTTTGAGGATGGATCTGCTCCGTTCAAAATTTCTAAGTGGAGACACTCCTGTCCTGTGATCTCCCTCCACACACTCTACCAGATGTATCTGGCACTACACCCCCCTGGGTACCATCCTCTTGTGCCCAGATGTCTTTCTAAAGCATATAGGATGGAAATGAAAGTCTGTGTTTCTTCTGTGTAGGCACAACCAAAATATTCAGACCTTTCCAATGAAGAAAATGGTTACTATGATAGCTGAATACTTTATTACACAAATGCTTAATTACTTCCAGTTCTTGTGAATAAATGCATACATCCATGTGCATGGGGAGAAAGATGAAAAGACACGAGAAATAAATAGAAGGGAAAAGATATCTAGAATGAAACGCCTATTTATCTCCCAGACAAAAGTTTTCAGGCTACAAATCTGACTGTAAGATGCCAATTTGTTCAATATAAGAGCAGGTCACAGATTTGATCCAAAGTTACTGCACAGCAGCTGGGTAAGAACGAGGCACAGAAGACAAACACTTACCCCAAAACAAGAGGAAAAGTGGCAGCAGGAGAGCAGCATGGTACGGCCTGGAGGTAGTTTTCTTTAATTCCATGACAAGTGTGAGAGTGGCCGTCCTAAAGCCCTCCGGGGAGAGACAGGAGCTGGAGGCCGGCAAGCCCCTCCTGCGGCCACATGCCGGCGCGGGGCGGGCTCTCCGCGGCCGGCCGCCGGCCCCGCGCTCCCCGGGCCGCGGCAGCAGCACCGAGCCCGCGGACAGAGCCCCGCGGCCGCCGGGAGCGCCGGCAAAGCCTGCCTGGATCGCGCGGAGCGGACTGCCCGCGCCGCGCCCGGCACACGGGCACCGGGGCCGGGCTGCCGTGCCCCTCCGGAACGCCCACGGCACACCTGGGGTGTCCCCGCGGGCCGGGACACGCCTCGCAACCGCCTCGGGGCCGGCGCTGCTTGGGGCGTGCAGGGCTCTGGAGCGGCTCGTGTTTACTGACCCCGCACGAGTTTGAAAACGAATGGAACACGGCTTTCTGAGAGAAGCTGCTTTGGTCAAAGAGAAATAAGGCAAAAGCACTCTGCTAACCCCAAAAAAGCAGAGTTAGTCCACATTAGTCTTTACTGCTGTCTCGCCATGGGGTGGGTGATCCCACAGGACAGGTGAACTCACAGAATGTACAGGAACCCTCTTCTGAATTGAGGAACAGTTACAGAGATCAACAGAGGTGCAAAACACAGGCACCAAATCACACCACCTTTGGATACGTGGGTTCAGTTTTAGAAGTGGAAACAGTTATCAGTGTGCATTGTTTAATAACAGTAACTGGAAAAAGACAGCCCACGCTCAGCCGAGACTACTAAGTCTCTCTAAATCCACATCACAATTGGATTAAACTAACTGTAATGAGAATTAAGTACATTGCCTCACCCTTCACTGACAACTAAAAATAGAACACAGGTAAGATGCCAGACAAATTGCTAGTTCGAACAAGAAACAGGCAAGATAGCAAGGAATTGGTGCAGACAGACCTAGGCTGCACATAAAGAAAACGGGAGCATTCTTACAGTGAATGATCTGCATTATCCCAGCATCCTTGCAGGGCAGCAGGGGCTGGTGGGATTTGTGCATTCAAATAGGATGGTTACTGCAAGAGTTTTACCTTCAGTGCAGAGGCAGAACAGCCACAAAAAGAGCTTTCCACCACCCAGACTCTGCGGTTCAGGAACAAATGGTTCATCTCACTGTCCTGCCTTGGAATGCTCCGAAGATGATATATCATGTGTTATCAACCTTATCTGGACCACCCTGCCCCCTCTTTCATCTCTGGTGTCCTGTCTGTTTTCTCAAGATCAGCCTCAGTATTAGTTTCTTGCCAGTTACCACAACCATCTGGAACTCATTTCTGCCTCTTAGAGTCTGGTTTTGCTCTCAGAGGATGTAACCAAACACTGACGTGTGCAGAATCTTTCTGCTCAGAATATTTTTGCCTCACCTGTGTGAATTACGCTCTCAACAATCCACCTTCTCCAAATCCCAGCAAATACATATGAATCATCGCACAGTTAAGATGGCAACAAAGCACCATCCTTAGCCAGGCACTGCTGTAAGTCAGGTAGTGCAACACTTCACAACACCTGGAAAACACCTAACCCACGGTAATTTATGGCTCCCAGGACTACCTGAAGGACCTGCTCAGCTTTCATGAAACAGAATGAGCATGACAAAACCCCAGACACAGAAAGTGCAGGTTGTCCCACAGAGGCTGAGGTCTTGTGCAGCCCTGCTGCACTGTGTGCCGTGTCACGCCCCAAACCCTGGACAGAGCACACTAGCCAGACCGAGGGAGGAGGAAAGCAGTTACATCCAACTTCTTTACAATAATCAAAATACCTTAATCCACTGTCTACCTGTGAGGACATTATAATTTAATTTTATCCATGTTCATGGTTGCAATTTTATGAGATTTTTCCCGCATAAACAACAGACCATTCCTGTGCCGGACCCCTGGGCACACAAAAGCCACTGCGGGTATTAACCAGCTTAGTCCAATTAAACGACCCTAATGCAACTCTGTTAAGGCCCTGATTTGTTAGGCTTGACTACATTTCCAAAGGAGCACAATTGGGTGGATTTGTTATCTAAAGCAATAAGCTCCAAGTCCTTAGTCATCCTTGCTAAAGCCTTCCCCAAACTGGTCATGGTTTGTGCTACCTCCGCACCGCTGCCGTCCAACGTCACCGTAATCTGCTCTTTAACATAGTATTAAAACTGGAGCCAAAGGACACAGCTGCTTTCCTTGCTGTAACACTCATTATGAGAGATTTAAGGACAGCATAACAGCAAGGCTTCTATTCTCAGCCCGAGGCAGGAACCTTCGCAAGCCGGAAATGCATGCCATGGAAATGGGGCAGCAGTGGGCAAGCTGGATTAGAGGGAAAAGGAGAAAGTAGGTCTGGGGTACTCAGCAGAACCTTCCTGTCCACTTATTCTATATTTCTCCCTACACTTGTCACAAAACAATCCTATACATCTTTCTACAAAAAGTTCAGAGAGAACCACACACCAAAGTACCTCAGTGAAAGTCTGCGTTTCATTCAAAGAACAATGTACACTCGCATGAGTTTCACAATCTTGCCTCACACAGGGCTTAAAATAATCCTAATACTGCAGATTGGATACTGGAGACGTGTGACAGGCCGGCAAATATCAGTGGTACAAATAAAGCCGTTCCTCTCTCCTGTCACGTGCATGCTGAAACTGCCACAGAGGACAGAGCCTCACCTGCCCTCCTCACCGTCCTGGAACCATTGGCCACAACTTCTTTTACTGAATTGAACAATGCAAGCCAACAGCATCAGTCATGATTTTTTTCCCAACTTTGTCCTCTAAGGGTCATTAGCACAACATTACACAAAGCAGTCCATACTAACAGTGGCTGCAGCCTTGGGAAATTGAGTCAGTGAAGAAAAAAACCTTCCAGTTCCACTCAGAAACTGTGCCAAACCTGACTGCTTCCATACACTCTCCTGTTTTCTGAAACTGCTGAAAAGTGCCAGGAATATTTTTAAAAACTTCAAGTTTTGAAATTTCAAGCCTCCAGACAGGCCGGTTCTGTACACTGAAACGTTTAAACACAATTTGGTGCTGTAATGCTCAAGGGTTCCCCAGAGTGCAATCTCTAACTGTGAACTGGCTCTCTGCTGCTGCCCTGAACAGGCACTGTCCCCACTCCCCCATCAGCCCACTAGATGTCCCTTCTGCACTGCCAAAGTCACCAAAGGCCCCCACGTGAAAACAGGAGAGCTGGAAAGGAATGTTACAGCTGCACTGGGGAACAGGAGCAACTGGACACATCCTGAACTGCTGCAGGACTGTGCCAGCAGCACCCTGGACACTGCAAGACCTATTGCAACATCCCCACAGCACAGCAGCCAAGGCAGAGTTTGGACTGTGAGCCAAAACTTTAAAGTTGCTATTAAAAGCTGGCAAAACCACACAAAATTTCCAGTCTTGAGACAGCCTAATTGCATTTTTGAGACACAATAAATCTAGTTTCCTATCATTACTGATCAGAACTGCTGGCAAGCAAATCACGCTGCCTGATAAAGGCCAGAGTCCTGCGCCTGTGACACTGGTCAGTCCTGGGCAGTGGCAGTGGAAAAGGGGGCTGACAAGGCAGAGCAGGAGGGTTGTTGTCTGGGCACAGCCTCCTGTCCCTGGAGCACAATCATCAATGTCAGACAAAATTGCAGTGCTGAGGAAGAGGAGGGGGGCAGTCCAGAGGATAAGAGCAGAATGATCATGTTTGCCTGAGGTCTGGAATCACCTCCTCTGCCTTGCAGCATTAGCTGCTTGTTCAGAGATCTCCATGACACCTCATCCCAAAAAAGAGCTAATTGTAAGGACCTTAACAAAGCTATCCAGCATGTGCACAGCAGCCAGGCCTTCCCCTCCAGCAGATAAACCATTCAAACACACAGACCAGGCTGTGGTGAAGTCAGGGCCACACTCCTGCCAAGTTATGTCTCAAGGAAGTCACAGAAGTCAGGCTGTGACCATGGATGTACCCTTTGATCTGTGTGAGACCCTGCTGGACTGCTGCAGGTCAGCCTCATATCCTTTGATCCTCTTCCCTGCTTACAGCTGCCTGGTGGAGGTGAATCCCTGCCAAGGGGCCTCTCGGGAAGATGAGAACGTTGATCACCTAACAGGAGGCGGCCAAAATGGTGTAAAAAGGGTCTCAGGCAAGATTTTCTGCAGTAAAACGTTATAGCAGAAGGATGTACCCAACTCATCGCCAGGATCTGAGGGCGTTTTGAAGGCGTGTTGACTGTTGAGAAGCCTTTTTGCCGCTGTTTTTGTCACAAAGGATCCAACCCGTTTGTAAGTAGGCGCTCTCCAGCGGGGCTCAGGGAGGCTCTGGTGCCGCTGGAGGGCAGGTCTGTGCTCCCGGCCCCAAGGCAGCCTGCAGAGGTTGGATTAGCAGCGCTACTGCAGAGCTCCGCATGGCCAGAGCCCTGGAGCCAGGCTGGGCTGCGGGGGAAAACCAAAGGCACCGACACGGGAGCCAGAAGGAGGGAGGGAGGCTGCCCTGCAGCACGGCCCGCCCGAAGGAACCTCCTGCTGCTCAAGTGTGTATTCTGGGAAGGCCACACAGGGGACTGGGAGAACCGGGAACTCTGGACCTGGAAAACAAACACAAAGCTGCACCGTGTGAGCTGTGAACTCTGAAGAGGAGTGTAGCTGCAAAGTCCTGTCTGACATCTATCTCCGCCATGGAAATGACACCTTTGGATTCTGAATAAGATCAGCGAGCTCTGCCTCATTTTCCTTCCAGCTGCAATCTCTGCTTTCCCTCACAGGCTTCATGCACAGTCTGCTCAGTAATGAGGCCTCTGGGAAAACTGGACACTGTCACCACACTAGGTGGCAGGAAGTAAAATGGATGTAGATCACAAATGTGCCAAACGTTGAGGAATGTGTAATGTTCTCCAAGATGCCAAAGATTCAGGGCTCATTTTTGTGTATTTGCACCTTAAAGAACACTCAACATTTCTATTATCTCCAAATCTAATCCAGGTAACTAAAGACAGATCTGTCGGTACAAAGGCAAGGGACAACTGTAAAGGAACAGTCCCACATTCAGTTTCCTGACTCAGAGGAGGGGATATTGTCCAGTACCTTCAGAATTCTGGGCTCGCACACTCCTGCCTTTCTAGGAAATACTAGGAAAATACTGAAAGGACTGTTTCGCATCAGTATAAGCATAATTACTTCACAGATTGAAGCTCCCATGTGAATCAATTGTTTCTACCTCACAAATGCCCCAGAAAAATGGCCCTACCTAAAGTGGGTGTGCACAAGTTGCTGGATCTGCTCTCACTTGCATGAGAGGGCCTGGCAGGGATTACCACAGCACACCCTGCCATTTTGCTGGGAGGCTAAATCCTGCTGTCTCCATCACCAGCCATTTGTCAGTCTGCTTAACAAACCGCTAAGAATGACCAACACAGATCTTCACATAACTGTTAGCAGCATTCAAGCTTGTTCTCATGGTCTCCAAATGAGTATTTGGTTTGCTTCTACTAGCAGAACCGGACCAGAGACAAGGGCTTCAGCACTTCCCTCTGCCCTGAGGGAAGCTCTGTTCCACTCCTCTTAGCAAGCGTGGTTTATGCACATTTTCTACTTCATGTCTTGCAACAGCAGGCAAACTGAGCTCCTGCTGGGCTTCTGTCAGAGGAGATATTGATTTGCAGCACAAATGCTTGAAACTCTTGCTCTGCTAACCTGTGTGCTGAATGTGCACAGGAGCTCATCAATGTCTGAAACAAAATCTGCTCAATGGCCTTTGAAAAAAAATAAAAAAAAAGAAAAAGAGAAGGAAAAACTGAGGTATCTGATGAGGTTGTATACAAATACTCAAGTGGATGGAGCTAGAAACTTTCCAAGAACTGGTAAAAGCACCATAAAGCACCACTTTATCTGGTTTACAACCATTTCAGTAAGAGTAAGAATAAGCACCAAAGCATCTCTCTGATGAGACACACATAAGGCTTCTTAGGAGGCTGTACACAAAATATTGAAGTGGATGGATCTAGAATCCTCCCAAGAACTACGGGGGGAAACATAAAAATAATTATAATACTTTAAATCAACTATTTAATGCTGATCCAGCCTTGCCATTCACCAATTACACGTATCATTTCTGGAAAGAAACATAATTGACAGTTTGTTGGAACACTATCCATTTTATCCCCAAGAAACTTCCCTGTATGTGAGCCAACTTTATATATACTGCAGCAAGAAGCAGCATCTTGTATATTTAAAGAAGTTTTCCATGCCAAGGCCAGTGTGTCAGCACCATTTGTTATGCTTTAATGCTCTATGAGACAGAAGTCACAAACCTGACAATTTAACTCTCATTAGCTTTGGGAGTGACTCCATATGCCAGCCCAGCTACACTCTCCGGGCAAATTATGAATCTTTTTACTTCCAACTCAGCTTTCGGTCCACATCTTGGACAGGACTTTAGTAGAATTTCCTCAGCTGTGCCTGGGAGCAGAAGGAAAGCCAAAGTACAGATGGCAGAGCTTCCCAGAATTACAGAGAGCAGCAGAAGCTCAGCTTTGCTCTGCGGTGTCCCAATGGATCTATGGCTCCTTGGCTCTGCCAACACTCACCTTCAGTGAGCCATTGGAGGGTCGTGAGGGCCCATCAGTGATTTTCAAAGAAAACTTTTGGCTGAAGAGTTAAACTCCATTTGATCCAACCCTTTTTTAGTGCATGACTCTGAACCAGGGCACTTCGCATATTTCTGCCAGTCTCCCTTTGCAGGAGGTCACTATGGCAAGCATGCTGGAGAAAATAGAATCCACGAAGCAAGAAAATCTATTTGGGAGGTGTGTGTGTGTGTCTGTGTGTGTTCTGAGAAAATGACAAACCACTGCCACTTGTAATATATGAGACTAAGTAAAGATTTCTTCAATTCTGTTCCTGCCTCCTGTAAAGCTTGCTAAAACACAGGTTCCCTTGTTTCTGCATTTCCTTTGATTCAGGCCAGGCAGTGGAGATTAATCAGTGCCCAGTACCCAGTATTTCTGGGATTTCACAGCCTCCTTCCACTTAGGAAGGTAAAAAGTCAACTTGTATGGGCTGTTATAACATCTTCTCTTTTAACTTGGGGAATCATACAGACACTTCCCTGAAATCCTGAATGAGCAAATGATTACTTTTAATTTTATTTTGTTAGTCAGAGTTAACCCTAAGTAATCTTGTGCACATTACAATCTGAACAAACCTCTTACAGCAACCAACTTTTGGGAGAGCAGCAATGAGAAAAACAAAGCAACCAAAATGCAGAGAGGAAAACCAGGAATGGCAACACATTGTGTTTCCCCTTGAAACAGTTTCTTCCCATTCCTAAGAGGTTACATCCTTCAGACAGGATTTTAAAACAGTGAATCCCACTGGTGGCTATTACCTTCCACACTGATACACACTTAGCTCCGATTTCCTTGTTTCTTTCCCCTCCTAAGTTAACACTATTGCCAGGATCTGTTCCAATCAGAAAGCTGACATTGCATTCCCACCACCCAATATCCACAGAGTTACCACTGAAGTCAAAGCCACAGTTCATCCCCTTTCCATGACTTTAAAGCTCATAATCCTGTGTTACATCAGCCATAAGGACAGTGATCTATCTGTTGGATCTGCCCAGCAGACTCTTGTTTTTTCTACTGCTTTGCAGAGATGGTGCTTCCATTACAGGCACATCCTCGAGGGCTCGCTGCTAGGTCAGAACTGGCCCCTACAAGGTAGGCACTAAATAACTTATTTGGGCAGTAACACAGAGGAATTGCCACAGCAGCAGTGAACACAATGCTTCCCAGCTCGTTCATCCAGCTCCACAGCTTCCAGGGGTGAAATGAGGTCAAAACACAGTAAAAGGGGAAGTGGAATCTGTCCAACAATAAACCAGGTGTCAACATCCATTGCACAGAGCCTGACCAAGGACAACACGGTCATTCTCTGTTAGCTGTGCTGGGATGTTGGGAATTTTGAGCAGATGTTAATAGGATGAATACACACCAGTGGTACAGCCTCAGAATAATAATGCCTGCGAATGCCAAAAGCATATTGATCTCCTGAAGTGCATAGTCAGAGCATGTAATGGCTCTGGAGAGAGCAGGGAAACACTCAGAAGGGGAAGAGAAATTTTTTTTAAAAAAAGAGAAGATGCTTCAGATCAGAGAGTTCTATCAGCTAAAAGAGCCTTGGGGCACTCAGGGATGTAAAACTGCCACTGCACAGACACATTCTGAGGGACCCGAGAACACACAGTTTGTGCACAGGAATGGAAGAGTGAATTCACAGAACTTGTATAATTACAACTGGTCTAAACCACTTCTTCTAGGTAGAATATTAGAACCAGGAAGAACCTTAAGAGGAAAAGAAATCCTTACTGCCCTGATGGACCAGAACTGTGGGAAAAGCTAATACCAGTGACACAGAGAATGCAGATACTGTTCAAAAGAAATTGAAAGGGAAATTCCTTCTATTTTAATGACCTCAGCTGTTATTAGTGATGCAGATCAGGCCTTTGTTCTAAAAGGAAATCTCATAGTTATCCTGTGGTGTCTTTTTCAAGTGGGAGACATTGAAAGCTCCTTTTTACACCAGGTCTGTGTAACTGGGAACTTCAATTCATTCTCTTTGCTTTGATATCTGTTTAGTTCAGCACCACACACACTGTCAAAAGCAAAATGTCATTATGCTCCACTGCACCTGAGGGCCAAGTGGTCCAGTGGCATATGCCCCAAGGAAGTGATCCAGTGTTTTCACCCTCTCACAAGGACATGCAGCTCTCTGAGGGAGGACAAGACTCCAGGACAAAAGGACTGCAAATTATCGGCTTGGTCAGAGGGGTTTTTCTTTTTTATGAGCTACAAACCGGAGCAGAATATACTAACAGAGATATCCTCGTAAAGTTCACTCCCAGCAGTGCCACCATAGGAGCACATCAGAATTCTAGCAACTCTGGCCAATAGTATTATATATCCCCTGAATCACTAAGGACATTAAGCAAACACACTGAAGAGATGAGAAAGGATTCCAGTTATCCTGAGCTTCCCACTCTCTGACCACAAAACCACACTCTCACATCAAATGGGGAATGCAACTCGAGGGACATTTTAATCCTACACCTCTATTCTAATTAATAATCCTACTTTATCAATATTTGATGGAGCTGTTATTGTGTCTGCTCTGGCCACTGCGCTTTTCAGAGGATGCTCTGAATTACACTGCTGGAGAGCAGTGCAAGGGCAGTGTACTCCTTTCAGGGTAGTACAGATGGGAACCGCGGCAGGCCCTCTCCTCAGGCAGTGCCTCTGCAGAATAATGGCTATTCATGGGACAACAGGTAGCACTCAGAGCGCCAGAAGAAGCCAGACAGATGCCTAATTACTATGTGTCTTCTACACTTAGCATCTGACTCAAAGCCCGAAGAACCAATTAAAGACAGCTAACAATTACAGGAGGCTTTGGTTCAGGCTGATGGAGAACCTAGTCCTAGGGAGCTCTGTCCTTCCACATTCCAGCAGGTTGCGATGGTCACAAGACTGTCACTGGTCAGAAAATCTATGTAGAGAGGGAATAAATCCTGAATAACAGCTGTCCAGTGAGTCAAAACCACCAAGCTTTGAGGGAAATTTTATGTCATCTGTTCTGTCTTTAGAGAGAAGAAAAGATGCAATGGCATTATCTTTTCACAGCACTGATACCAGCACAGAACAGCAAACAGATGGAGGTGTCATAACAAAGTGTGAAACAGAAAAAAGAATAAAGTGAGAGACCCTCTGCTTGAGATCCTCGTGCTGTGAAATCCTGTTTGTAGTGACCTGTCAGAAAAAAGCCTCAATTACTACAGGCTGGGATAAGCACAGGTACTTAACCTCAGAGACAGAGGGTCTGGCATCCCCCAAGGATGGGCTGGGGATCCACACCACAGAGCTGGGCAGGTCCCGGCACTGGGCACGGTGAGGGCTACAGCAGGCCCACGGCTTGGTGTTGGAAGCAGCCCTGGAATTAAACTGCTTGCAGGAGTATTCATGCAAATTCAGAGAAGTTGAGCTCCTGAGAGGTGCCAAGTGACAGGATAATGCTTTGGGTTGTTTGTTTCCAGGAGGAGAAAAAAGAAAAAGCGAATGTACAGAAGAGAAACATCCCAAAAGTGGAAGGAACTAAATGTTACCAAGATAAAATAGAAAAGGCTTAATACATTCTATCAAAGACTATGTATCCTCCTCACAACACATGCTAGCAAGGTTGAACTGAGCAGTGTGGATTTTGAAGGACACTGTTTCATCTATAAAAGGTTTGGGGATGTTACAACTTAGTCTTTTTGCCAGGAGATACTTTATTAAAACTGCTGTAAACAGTAACTTGTTCAACAAAGAAGAGGCTCTTCCTGCCACAAGCTTAAAAGGATGGTTACCCTTCAATTGTTTTTGAAGAATGTTTCAGATACTGATTTCTACCTCATACTCATCATAAGTTATGTTTTCCTCATAATTTTGGTGCTCAGAGCAGAAAGCAGCAGCATTTTCCTGAATCTCCTGAACCTTTAAACAGATCTTTCCTAACACTGCGTTCTCTAACAGATCTTCCCAATACTTCTCCAGCAGCTGCAGCAAACCAAAGAATTTGGCAATACGGAATTACTCAAAGAAATCTGAGCCTTCTCTCTGTTCATAGGTCTCCCTCAGGGCCCTGAGTGGGTTGCAATAGCACAGACAGTCGCTCTAAATAGCTCGGATCCAAACACTCTGCTTGATGGTGATTAAATACATAAAATGTTACACATCCAATGTTTGAAATGCAAAGGCCCAGGGCACCTCAGCAATGCTTTCCACACAGAGCAATTATAGCACTGGAAGTACTGGAAATACCATCATGTGATCCAGTCATAAACTACTGATCTAAAGAGAAGGAATCTAGAGCAGAAAGGAGCGGGGAGAAAGTTCAAGATGTACGACTGATGCCTTCCCTTTTAGTTCCATGTGCAAGACAGTCTTTACTGCAGACCTGGATGAGAAAACAGATGTTGTGCACACTCAGCTCCCACCCAGACACTGTTCCTAGGAAGGATGATAGTCTAGGTCATTCAAGGCAGAGCTTTTTTGCTGCAACTGTGAGATCTGTACCCGTCAAAAGTTAGGGTTTTTGACTTTGAAAAGGCTGTACTTTACAAAGACGTTGCTAACAGAGGAAGTGAATATATGATACTGCAAATTAATTAGACTTTGTTACATAGTTACACTTTTTTCTAACAGAACACTAATCCTGACAGTTGGCACTGATTAGTATTTTGGAAGTGGTTCTCAGGAGCTGCTGACTCACTGGGCTGTAGTCCCCACTGTTTCAACAAACTACAGAAACAGGCAAAGCAAAATCACAGACAGGGCAAAAACCATCTATGGCTCATCAAGGAATTTAAATACATGAAAGTAAGTGTGGCTTTATAGTCCTTTAATTATGCATTGCACCTGAATTATGCATGGAGCAGAGGGCACGCAGGAATTCTGGTGGAAGGAAGCAGCACCATGCACTGCACCTCCTCCCCAGGATAAGACATGACCGTGCTCTGCACCAGGCTCTCTGCAGTTTAATGGAAGCCTGTCACTCCCAGACCTTTTGCACACCCGTTCTCACGGCCAGGAGCTGCCTCATCCTGCTCAGCAATCCCTGCTGCCCCCTCAGAGGAGCACAGTTCCATTGCTGGTGAGCAAACACTTCCCCTAGATCCTGCTGTGCTCTTATTTAGCCCAAGTACTCTTCAAGAATAATGTAATCCATAGGTACTTTAAAGCTATAAAACCTAACTTACTTAATGCCAAGTGTTTAAATACAGATCATGCCTTTCGTATCAGTCAGTGCTTCATAATGTACGGCATTTGTCTAATCTGCAGTTTTACCATTCTGTTGACTGTAATGACTGGTTTTGCTACTCTAAGTCAATATTTACACCTTCACCATTTTTGTGAGGCACAGACATTAACTGCCTCTTACAATGCCATATAATCTGGCTGTAAGGTCCTTTGGAAACAAAAGTCAGCTTTAATCATTATATCATTAGTTAACACTAACCATTATCTCAAGTTCTGACACTGTTACTTATAGTGGATCTATAATGAATGTACACATACACAAATCATGCATGAGTACAAAAACTCCACGTTCAGTCCTTACTTCCATACTCTTCTTTCCACTTGCTTCTGTTTTCTATTTACTATCTTGCACTTTAAATGCACAATTGTGTATTACACATGAATAAATACCGACTATTTAGAGAAACGATAGTGGATGAAGGATTAATCCTCTGAGACAGTTTTACAGGTTGGTCTGTCCTTAAGCATTTCCCTAGCCAGACATCAACAAAGAACATCTCTCCACCTCCACCCCACCTCCTCCTCAGACTGTGCCTTGCACTGGGCAAAACACTAAACCCTGCTCCCTGAAGCAAGATTCGAGCAGAAAACAGACACCGTCAACTTCAGATACAGCCGCACGGACGGGCTGACGTTTGGTTTGTGCAGGGAAAACTTCTGAAACTCCAGGTGCGATTCTGCAGAAGGAATATTTGTGCTTTTGTCTTTCCCCGAGGCACAATGACCTTCCCTTCAGCGGGAGCAGCGCAGCTCTGCAGCCAGCCCCGGGCCGGCACTGAGCTGCAGCTGCCACGCGGTGGCAGAGGTTGGGCACCTTCACCACAGCGCTGCTTCCCAGGAATGCACCGGGAAAGCTTATCCTCTGCTCAAGGTGACTCTCAAGATGATTTCTTGCCTCCTCAATAATTACTGTACATATTTATAGACAAATTAAAGACTCAAACAAACGTTTATTTAATTAATCGCTTCAAGTTCTAGTGGAATAAACAGTATCAAACCAATTCATCAGCTCAGGGGCTGCTTGTGACAATTTAACACAAATTAATTTTTTTCTGTTCCCTCTCTGTGGTATCATGTCTCACACAAGAGTTAAAACGCCAAACACTGGCAGAGTTCTTTGTAACAGAAGGAGCATAAGGAGTTCTGAACCAGCAACTATTTGCCTCAAATCACAATGAAGAGAAATTTGATTTGATGCAATAATCAAGTTAGGCTTGCTTCTACACCCCTCTCCCAAAGACACGGTGTCTAATCTTTCAGTATTTAGCTGATGATTCAATTGTTGAGAGCAACTACAAAGACACTGTATGCTACTGCCTGCGATTTGGATCACATGAATGAACAGTATTCCACACAAGGTGCTGCTGAATGCCTGCTTTGTGAGACCCTGCCATCCTCCCACTTCAGAGGAAGTTGCATATTTTATCCTTTAGAGATGCTACAGCAGCTATGACTCTGTATAGCACATTCCACGTATTTTTAGATCACACCAGGTCAACCAAGCCCCTTTTCCCCTCTCTGCCACACCATTCATGAATCTGCTAATAATAATGCAGCACAGCTTTGTTCTGCCCTCAGTATTCCAGCCTTGCCTTCACAGTTTGGCCCATTTCCTTTATTCAAACCCTGTACAGTCTTCTGCTTTTCAAGTAATGAAGCACTTTAGCTGTGCTAGTGCGTGTTTTTATTTGCAGTTCTGGCTGGGATGGCTCCCTGCAGCACGGCACGCAGCTTTAGGGGCGGCATGAATGGCCTGGGCAGGGCTGTGGGAGCAGCCCCGGGGAGGCCCCGGCGTGACAAGGACAGAACCGGCACGGTGCTCGGGCAGTGACACACCACGCCACTGCCACGCTCACAGGTTTTTAATTCCAAATTTCCATCACCTTTCTAATGGCAAAGCACCTCAACTAATCAAGAGTCAGCTCCGAGAAAGCAGCATGAATGATTTCAAGCACTTTTGCAAAAAGATAAGAAAACCCAAACACATGAATGCCTTTCAAGGCCAGCAGGACAAACCTTCTGCAAGGAAAAAAAACTGAGATCACACTATACTTGCTTAGGAATCATTTTGCCTTTCCAGGATCTGAAAAGGAATACTCAGGCTGCGTTCTAATAAAAATGGACGTGGAATTACAAAGTGAGAAAAGAGCAATTTGCAGGATAGGGCTCACTCACAAATTGCAGGAACAGGTCACAATGGACAATCTTCTGCTCTCAGTCCTTTCCAAGTTTCAGACTTCTGCAGAAACAAAATAGAAGATCCAATAAATTGTTTATGAATTTAAAAAAAAATTAAAATCCCATCCAAGGTACTTCTACTCTTCCCCTTTAAATTTTCCACAGAACGCTGTTTCTGTAGCTGCCAGTTGTGTGACCTTGCTGGAAGTGGCCAAGCCAGAGATCAATTAGTGAGCACAGAAGAGAGGAGCAGCTTTGCCTGTGTTGTGCTGTCCCTCGGGAGGAGGGCAGATCGTTATCCAGCGGGAGTGCTAACACAGGTTGGGACTAACTGCAAGATGCACAATGCAGCAAAAGGAAAGGGAGCGGCAGAAGCTCCTTTTGCCTTTGGCTTTCACATTTTACGTTTCCCCCTAATTTAAAGATACTTTAATTTTGCAGAAAAAAATCTGTTTGCACAAAACAATATCTACAACAAACACAGCATGCTGGCTTCAAACACAAATTATGAAGCAAGCTCTCTAAATCCTCAGGAAATCCCCACTATCCCCCATTTCACAGCCAGGAAGAATTTAGAGATTTTAGTGTTGCACACTACAAACCACAGTGACAGAGAAGGCTAAAAGCCTCAGCACCTGAGCCTCCAGGCTCCTAGCAAAGGGCCCCAGCTGCTGAATGCCTTCAGAACACAACTGGGGGGCTTTCCACGAAGGACACAACTGCTGCCTGACATAGAGCTGGGCACTGCAGGAACCCCAGCTCTTTAGCATTTAAATGAGCACATAAATATTTCACATAAAACTTAGCCTAAAATAAGCCACCTAAAATAAGCTGGTTACTACAGCATTACTACAGTCTGTCTGCTTGCTTTAATTTGCAAGCAACTATAATGCTGCTTGTGAGACACACTATTCCTTAAATCCTCCCACAAAAAATCCTGAGAGATCAATAGTTCTTAAATAAGTAATCAGAACAGCTGAAATAATTTAAGTCATCAAAGAACAAGCGGGATAAATAAGTTATAGTGCTGTGGACAGTTGCATCTAATAGAATTTTTACATTTCTTTGAGTTAACTGATAGAAAGGCTGAACACCAGAGCATGAGGCAGAACTGCTGCACAGCACCTGTAAGAGAAAAGCCAAATAGGATAGCACTACATGCACAAGTTAAAACTACATGGCAGGTTAATTAAAACAAAAAGAACAACCAGGATACAAGATACACCAATAGTGCTCCATTTCCCACTCCTAATGCAAGCAAAATTAGATCAAAGATTTGATGGGAAGCTTTTAATCTAAGGTAGGAAGCCAAGACAACATTCTGTGTAAAGTGGCATTTCCACACTGACAGGTGTGCTACACTGAACATGAGGAAGTACATGTAAAATATACTCTCCCCAAAATACAGGCACATTTCTATTCAAATGCCTAATGTGACAATTTTGGACTTGCACTGGGGTGAGAAAAGCCTGGGAGATCTTTTACTGTAAATGCTCATCAGCAGGATAACTATTTGTCCAAACATTTGGGCTGTCCACCATCTTTACAGACTGGGTTCAATTTTCCCTTTGAGAGAAATGTGATACACTCCAAAACTGACAGTCAGCATTGCAGTCTCCATACCTCCTACGACACAGGCATCCAACTCTTTCTCAGTGTTTCAGCAGACACACAGCTCATTTGCTAGTCACAGCTCACTGACATCTCCAGCTACATTTAGAGAACATTTTGGCATATCAAAGTTGATGAAATTTTGAGGGACATGCCTAAAGTCTGGAATCTGACTTGTATCTGTTGCAGACCTGTTTTCCATTTATCACATTATGTGACAAAACTAGTTAGGTCAGCAGCAGCTTCATGGGTACACGGAGTGCAGAGTCTCCAATATGGAAAGGTTACTTCTAGTTTGTACATCATCAGAGAGGAGACAAAGCAGACTGCAAAGAGTCCTTGGTGCCGGTCAACACTCATTTGTCTCCTGTGGGCTTCAGCATGCTGGACCTTCTCTGTTTGCTCTGGAGCCTCAGCCCCTTGGAGATGAACCAACACAAGGCTGACAATCTGCTCCGAGCCACGTTCCATGTTGGGTTTGGGTACTGTGCCTTCAGGAAACGCCCTCACCACCTTCAGCAAGGTCAGGGTTTTATCCCAAGGGTACAGCCTGGGAACAGTTTCCAAATGCCATTGAATTCTGGCTCTAGTATCACAAATTTTTGATGAAGTTATAACACTACCTCATTAGAACCAAAATCCTCATTAGAGCAAATTTTTTAGACCATATTTCTGACCACAGTTCAAAGTTCGACAATTACAATTATTCCTAAGAGTACCCCACTGTCTGCGGATGAAAAATTTATCTTGGAAAAGCTTTTTTTTTTCTTTAAATTATTATGACTGGGCTGCCAGCTGCACTCAAACAAACTCTGATTCAAGTTCTAGGCTTCAGGGTCATTGATAGACACTCAGCTACTGCTTCCACCAGAAAAATACTGATTGCCAAGACAGAAACAGATAGGGGAAGTAG
Organism: Chamaea fasciata; assembly: GCF_029207755.1. Taxonomy (NCBI): domain Eukaryota; kingdom Metazoa; phylum Chordata; class Aves; order Passeriformes; family Sylviidae; genus Chamaea; species Chamaea fasciata. The sequence goes on along the minus strand of NW_027094105.1, from coordinate 9,789,141 downwards.
AAAACATGCAGTTAAAAAACCAAAGAGGGAAGAGACCAAACCCACTGAAAACAAAATTCTATTGTACCAGAAACAGATTGAAAACAGAAAGGAAATTAGCATTTAGGAATGAAAAAGGCTATTCACTGTTGATGTTGAATACAACACCCGGGGAGACAGAAGCTGGGTTTATTTTTGATAGCAGCATAAACATTAAAGATAAGCCAACAGCACTTAGAAAATATGGGTGCAGTACAAAGGCTCATGTGATGAGAGCTGTTTTGCTTTTAATCTTGACCTGGAAAACCTCTTGTATGACAGAGCCTCTTTTCAGTGGAGTCAGTCCTGCCTAGCTGCTCTGCCTATTAGTGATAAAAAGGCCACCCAAGTTGTTTCTGCTTTGGAATGATGGCAGGTTTTCAATCTTAAACTTCAAAGGAAAAGGAAAAAACCCATCCTAATACATCTGTCTAAGGACCTGCACCAAACTCCTGTCTTCCTTTATCTGGTCCAATCACACTCTTCCCTAAAACAACAATCCTTACAACTGTATCTCTGTTCTTCTAGAAAGGATGTACATATACCCCTAAATATTTATCTACTTGCCACTGATATAAATGAAAATACTTATCTCATATTGATATGAGATAAACACATATCATGTCCTACCCACAAATGGAAAAACCAGCTGATTTCCAGATTGGTTCAGCATGTCTACAAGCACAGCAACACAGAAGTGCAAACCACATCAACCCCAGCCACTGGGAGGGCTCAGCAATCACAGAATCACATCTCAAATGTGTATTACAAAGTATAAAGACTGAAAACTGTGAAGCTCTGTGATGTTCAGTTCTGCTTTGGATGTCTGTTCACATGGCCCAGACATGTCCAGAGAGCAGAGCTGCAGACCAGCGCTCAGTCCTGGCAACTTCACACCCTTAAGCTGCAGTGTGCAACTTGCTGCGTACGATGCTGCCAACCCCACAGGCTCAGTGACAACAGGACCCTAGAACCTTCCTTCTGCCCCTTTTCCCTCAGCCCACACAGCAGAGATGCCCTGCAAGCAGCTGCAGTCCTCCATTCCCACGGGCACAACAGGCACACGGCACTTTTGTTCACAACAAAAACGGTGAAGTCCAGACGAAGTGCCAACACCCCACGCTGATATGTCATGTTACACCATGTTACAGATCAGGAGACTTCACATGACCGTTTAGGGTATCACCTTAATTAGAAACTGTAATTAAATGCCCACTGAAGGTTGGTAATACCATTTGCTTCCAGGCCTTCTTACTTCATGAGGAATGCTCTGTTGGGTCGGATCAATTCTCCCGTGGAGCCTGGTACTGTCCCTCAAAGCTATGTTTACTGCTATGAGTTCTGTCATGGCCACCAGAAGAAAAGTTTTACACATTCAGCAGTTGCCAGATGAGGTGAGAACACAACCAGAGCACTGAGGGCAGCACAGACTACACAACAACTGAGCTGTCAGGAATGCCGAGCCGCGCTGCACTCTGTCCTAAACAGCACCTATAAAAATAAGATTAAAGCACTCAAATTTGTTTACAAATGTTTCAGGAAGCTGCTGGCCTGCAGGTCAGCACAGACACTGCCCTGGGGCTGGCACTGGCCAAAGCAGGTAAGCGTGGGATGGTGTGACAGGGCCACACCACAAGGGCTGGCAGGTGAGCGCTGCTTCGCTCCAAAGCAGTTCACGTGCCGGTTTAAGGAACACTCTGCACCACGACTCTGCAAGGCTGACACACCTCAAACAGGAAAGTGAAATCAGAAAATTAACGAGTAGAGCAGCACATATTGAGACATGCACTCCTCTTCTTAACCTAGACCTTTGTTGTTTTTAATAATTGATATAAAGTAAAGATGACTCACTAATTGCACTTCTAAATTGTAACCCAACCTGGAATCAATCACACATGGCATAACTTCTGTTCTCATTTGAAGCTAAATCCACCACAGTGCTTGCAGTAGCCACTCTAATAATTGCATTAGTCATAACCTGAAAGTATTTCTCATTTCCTTAGTTCCAGTTTTGCTTGCTTTTCAAGCTGATCCTCATCTCTGTTGCTTAAAAGATCTCTGAAATGTTACCCCACAGAGCCTGCTCTGGGACTTGAGGAGCCCTGTGCAACATTTCGTGGTGTGATTCCTCCTCTCCTGGTGTCTCATTTTCCTCCACTACCATTTTATCTCCTTTGCTCTAGCTCAAAGTCAGAGAATCCTTCGGGGTTGCAACAGATACTAGCAAGCACTGTGTAAAACTTGGTAGAGCTAGGTACACAAATGACTGCCAGCACAAATCATATCATCTTCTGTTTTGCAGCACAAATTCTCAGTTTTTAAGTGTCCTCTACCGGGGATGCTTACCTGCTTGATTCTCTCCCTTCTATGCCTGAGATACACTTTAAAGTAAATATTAATACAGATCTTGTAAGGATTCTTCAAAATGAAACTCTTTGCTCTATCAATCTTATAAGACTAATTTCCCATGTAAAGACAGCTTTTTCTATGAAGATTTTTAAAAGACATGCACATAAAGTCATTTTTTGCAATTCAGAGTCTGCCCTCGGCTATCTTTGCACAAATCCCATTACCTTTAGTACATGTCTAAAGGCAGAATTTGAAACTCATAAAGAACTGGGTCACTGGACAATGGTGAGTCTCAAACAGAGATTTCTGAGTTATAACAAGAAAAAACCCCCTCTTCCCTTGGGCACTACATGAGCATTCCCACTGGTCTGTAAACAATGCCAAACACCTGAAATGTGACAGGCTGCATTGCATCCTTGCTCACTTCAGGGCTTCCCCTGTCCTGTAGCTAATGGCCATTAAGTGCTCAGAGTAGCATTTGGGGCTGACACTGCATCCCCCAGTGGCACCAACCAGCAACTCCTTATAGTGGGCCTCTCATTTTTCTCAGGGCTGCAGGTAATGTTCAAGCACACCTGACAATATCTTAACTACTTCTATGAAAAAATCTGTAGGAAGGAAACACACATTATTTCCATTGTAGTTACATAATTTAAAAAAAAATCTTTCTAGGCCAGTATTTTGTCCCAAGAAAGAGCATAATTACTGTTAATTACTTCAACTTTCACCAAGGTAACTCTTAATTCCATGTTGCTTTTGGTACAATTCAATCCTCATCTTTTATTGACTATACTTAGAGCTATAAATTCAATTTTCTTCCTTCTTACTCCACGAAGCCTAAAGACAGATGTTAACTTTCTTCCAAGCCTCAGATGTTCTTTTCCTTGTTAAATGTATATTCTTGTACTGCAGCGCCAAAGCTCTTCCAATCCCCTGTATTCCAAATTAATCCATCAATCCCCTTTCCTCTGTGTTTATGCCCTTGACAAATCATTAGCCCAAGGGAGAACTCAACAGAAAAATTCAAGATTTCACTCAGACCACAGCTGAAAACCTCTTTCTTGTACCTCTGCAATAACTTCACTACCTGAGGTGCCATTCCCTGCAGATTTTTCCCTCCTCACTACATTTGCAGCTGCACTGCACAGCCACTCATTTCACAGCTGCCCCTTCCCATCCCACCATCCCTCCAGCAGCCTTTCTCCAGGCTGTATTCATGCTGTGTCTCTATTTGATGTAATCAATTTCAAATAAAACTGTTCTCATGTTAAGTCCTTGGACCAGTCCTTGATTTCCAGCCATTATCTTCTGCCTCTTTTCAAGGCCCACACTAATATTTTAAGGTCACGCAGGAGATTTGGCTAAATTCATTCATCACTTTGAAATCTCTTGATTCAAGACATGAAAGCAGTAACTGAGATTCCGCATATTTGTTTCTCCTTTCAATCCTCAAATATGGTAAGATAAAAGTCTGTTACAAAGGCAGAGCAATGTCTGACTGTTCAGAACCAGGGTGACACTTCAGCCACAGGCTTGCAAAGGAGTACACAAAACATAAGTCTAATTGGAACAGGGTGGACCTCTCCCTGCATGTAAAGTTATTAATGCACACGTGCTTTCCACTTCCACTCTAATGCTGAAATCACTCTTTTGAATGAAAGGTACTGTTTTGCTTCAGCACCACAAATCTCCTGATCCTACAGCCTTTGGTCAAAGTTCCCTCAGGGGCTGCTTCCGCACAGCACGTTGTGTACTGATTATTTTGGAACAGAGCTCCCCAGTCTTTCATCTTCACAGCCTGTAAAAAATCAGTTTTGGAAAGTATAAAAAGTGATATTGAATACGACTGCCATGCACTTGTACGCTGGAAGCTGAGTTCGAAAAGGCACTTAACCTAGAAAATCCGGCAGAAATTCTGAAGCACTCAAGTGACTATGTTGGCCATTTGAGTGTTGAAGCACATGGAATGCTGAAGCCTTATGAAGTTCTGTAACTGTTCTGTGTAACACACATACAGAGAAGAAAGAAAATCCATCAGACTCAACCCTCTCTCCTCATACCTAAAGGTTCTGCTCGTCAGGGCTGCTCTGGAGCGCGGTGAACATCAGCTCTGGGAGCTCTCTCCACCTCCACTGCAGTGCTCGTCTGCTCTAGAACCTGTCTGAGATTGGGAAGAATTATTGCAGGGAGCTGAAAACTAACTCAAACCCACTTGTCTTCATCTCTGGAAGGATGGAAATCATTGGCCACCACATTCCTTGTGCAGCCCAACCTTCCAAAACGCACCGTGAAGCTGCCTTGATTTGTCCTCAGCCACTGAGGATTCCACCAGGAGCTCAACTACTCACATGGAAACCCTATTCCTCAATCCAGTTTAGGAACCTGCTCTCTCTGCACCGCTCTGGATTTGGCAGCGGGATATCAGACCCACCAAGGCCGCGCGCTGCGTGAGGGGCCGAGGCCCTGCCGCACCCCCGCCCCGGCGCCCTCCCCTCAGCCCGGCCCCCGGGCCCGCCCGGCGCCCCCCTCAGCTGGCGGGGCCGGGGCTGCCGGAGCTATTCCGGAGCTCGCGGCCGGGGCCGCGGTACGGCCGCATTGCCGGTGCCCGCCGCGGAGCCCCGAGCGCGGCCGGGGCCGGGCGGGCCCTGCCCTCACACACCTGCCCGGCCCGTGCCCTCGGCGCTGCGCTCTCTGCGCCCGGCACGCTCGCGCTACGCCGTTTGCGCGGCGGGAGCCCTCAGGTGCGGCGCCCGCGCTGACGACATTACGGAGAGTCCGTAACACACACCGACCTCTCGGAGGGGCTCTACGCAAGCGGCGTTTCCAGGTGCGGCTCGGCCGCTCCCGTTCCGCGCGGCCGCGGAGCGCTCCGAGCGGCAGCGCCTCTCCCCAGGCGGCGGGCGAGACCGCGCGGGCTCCGAGGGGAGCAGCGGCCACAGGTGGGGAGCCGGGCGGGCCGGAGCGCCCTACGCCGATTCCGTAAGGCTGCGCCGGCCTGCAGGAAACGGCCGGCTCCGCGGCGCTACGGAGGCGGCGCAGGGCGGCGCGGCGCCCCGTACGCAGTTGGCGTAGGGCGCTCTCAGGTGCAGGGAAGGGGCGGGCGCGCGTTGCCCGGCAGCCGCAGCCTATGGGGGCGCGGGGCGCGGTCACGTGCGCAGCCCCGCTCGGCGCTGCGGAGCCGGAGGAGCCGGACGGGGCCGCGGAGCCGGGACGGGGCCGCGGGGCAGCGCCGGGGCCGGCGCCGAGCAGGGTGAGGCGGGCGGGCGGGCGGCGGGGAGGGGTCGGGGCGGCGGGCGGCCCGTCGCCGGGCGCCGCTCCTCCCACTGCACCGGGCACTGCGGGCAGGAGGCAAGGGCAGGACGCGGCGCGGGGAGCGGCGCGGGAGGGGGGGCGCTGCTGCGCGCGCGGAGGGGCGCGGTGGGGCGGGGGGGGCTCGGCGCCCCGCGGGGCCGCGGGCGGGGGCGGCGCGGAGGGGTGCGGGGCTCGGCGGCGCCGCGCGCGGGCGGCCGCCCCTCGGCCGGCGGCGGGGCGCGTTACCTGCTCGCGGGGCGCGCACCTGTCGGCGGGGCGCGTTACCTGTCGGCGGGGCGCGCGGGCGGCGGCGGGTCGGGGCGCAGCCGCGCCGCCGTGCGCCGCGTCCTCGGGCGGTCCCGGCCGGGTGCGGGCCGGGCGGCTCCCGCCGGGGCTCGGCCCGAAGTTCGCTCCGGTGCGGTCCGTGCAGCGCCCTCCGCGCCCCGGCCCCGCGGGGCAGCCGAGTCCCTCCGGGCTCCGCGCTCGCCATCGGTGTTATGGTCCGTGGTTTGTTTGGGTTTTCTCCCGTCTTTCATTCTGTATTTGCTCTGCACTGGATTTTGTAATCATTAACCCGCTATTCCTTCTGGAAGTGAGAGCGTGAAAGGGATAACCAGGGAGTCACATGCCTGCCACTGAGTAGAGCAAAACTTGAGTTTTGAGTCAAAGTGGAAATATGCGTTATCTGGCTAAATGTCTTATTATTTATTTACGTGGCTCTGAAAATGGTGCCTTGTGATTTACAGAAAGAAGAGTGAGCATTCCAAGCAGCTCCCGCACAGGGTATGGCAGAAGAGAAAATTTATGTGGGGGGTCCTAGATAGACTGGAATTAATTTTTTTCTATATCTGTGTCCTCTAGTTTGTTAACAGTTTTTAGAAGTTTTGTTGTACTTCATCGTGACAACTCAGAAATGCTAAATGTGGTTAAAGCAAAGAAAGATTTAAGTGGGGATTAATGTGAAGAATATCACAGATCTCCAGTTCCAAACAATGTTTATGAAACTGTAAGTTAATTAAAATAGCTGGGCTATTTAACTTAAATTAAAATACTTGTGTTCTAGCAAACATTTGAAGCCTGGCCTTCTAGGGTAAAGACAGAAAATTAAAATAATTTCCTCTATTCATGCAGAATATTTTAACATCTTTAGAAAGAATAGAGAAGAAAGAACTGTTTGCAAACTTGGTCTAATCTTGTTTGATTTTTAAAGGCATGGTAACCATTTCTGAGGCCCAAAGGATGCAGCAGTGGTGGCAGAGAGGAAGGAAGGAAGGAGTATGGAGCAGTGCTGGCTACTCGGAGGGGAGGCCTTAAAACAAAACTTTAGGAACGGGGAGCGAGGAAGGCCTGGCATGTCTCTGGAGGGGTTGCATTGCTGTACTCCCGTATTTGCTCAAGGTCGTTGTTCTCTGTGAAGAGCAAAAGCGTTTTCCAAGAATTTAACAAGCCCACCTCTTCCATGGAAGGTGTACAAGCTGGGTTGTAGTTATTTCCTGCCAGTGTAGAGAGGAAGGAGAAATCTGTGTCAGCAGACTGCAGCTGGCTGTAGCTTCTATTAAATTCCTGGTCATTTTTAGGAAGTTAGACTTGCCTCTGGAAGTTCTTGGCATGTATAATTTTCTTCTGTCTGGAGGTTTTCAACCATTTTCCTTTGCTTCATGTTGTGTAGATTGCAGGGAGAGATGTGGAGAAGAGGGGACAGGATTGCTAACAGTGAGGGTTTAATGTTTTCAGTTCTCTGTTCCTCAGAATCTCATCATGGATGGTGCCAGTCTGGCGCTGCTTTGGCATTTGTAGTTCGAAGAGAATCTTCAGTCTTGCGAGTTTGGCTGGTCCTGGTTTTATAAAGGGCTTTATTTGCACGGGCTGTTCATCCAGACTAGTTTCTGCTGAACTACTGGCAGTATTCTTCATCTCTGCACATAGAAGATGCTGATAAAGAAAGTGCCAGTTCTTACTCTACGTGGTTGACAGGCTAAATACGAGGTGGAAATCTAAGACTTGATTTCTTGGGGAACTGGAGAAAGATTCACATAGAAATACTTGTGTGCTGGGGAGCCCCAGGGGTAACGGGTGTCAGTGCTGCTGAGGAAGTGACCAAACCTGGCTTTGTGGCTTGTCCTAGAAGGAATTTCAGACATAGCTGATTTCAAACCAAAGGCTCAGAAGCAACTGAGAAGACAGTAAGCAGTTGGAAAGGTTGAACAGAAGATGGCATAAGGCAAGCCATGCCAGACCTAAACATGGGAGAAGTAGTTTAAACTCTGGTGGATATGTGGGTTTTGGTGACTCCTGTTTCTGCCTTGTACAGTTTTTCCATGGATGTTCATTCAGAGTGCAGTGCTTAAGGTCGCAGAGCTCTCTTCTTTTGAAGCCCCTCTGTTAATGTTCCTCAAAAGCCTGTGGGTGGACTGAGATTTTTTTTTTTTTTTAACTGTGAAATCTTGTTTGGAAATAAAAAAAAATGTAAAAAAAAAAAAGTAGTCTAAGAAGCTGCTTCATGTTGTGAAAAACCTCACTGTGGAATTATAAAAGCTGCAGTTTCTCCACGTTGCTTTGTAGCTTGGCATGTAAATAGAGCTCTTTGAAGAGCATAGCCATGGCTGGTAAGGGAGAGTGGGAAAGGCTCTGGCTGGTTCACAAGCTTCTGAGTGTGTGAAAAGCCACCGTGAACATGCTTGGTGAAGCGTCTGTTAAAACATGGAGCTCTGGGCTGGGCTGGGGTGAGGTGCAAGTGTCAAAGTATCGATGTGAAAGAGCAGAACAGTGGCAGTTTGTGTATTTCACAGAGGAGCACTGGGGCAGGTGGGAGGGAGGTGCTGGGATGTTCTGGTTGCTGAGGGAGAGGCTGGGGGGCTGAGGATGCAGAGGGTCAGTCTGCACCTCTGGGCTCACCTCCAGCTCTTGGTGAGGTCGGGTTTCTGGTGTCTCTCACCATGCCAGCAGCAGACTTCAGCGTTTCGGGGTCTGGACCTTACCTTGTATTGGGCTGGGGAGAGCAAGGACTTTTCTGACAATGGCCACATGAGGAGCACTTGGCTGGTGCCGTGTCCTGGATTTGCTGTAGCCCAGCAGTATTGGCAAGAGAAGACTGCTTTGCTGCTGAATATGCTGCAGTGAGGAAATCAAAAGGAAAATTCCTGTTTAAAGCAATATGAAAAAACTGTTAAGAGATTTAAAGAACAGAAAAATGCAAGTCTCAAACCCTTCTGTAGAAACCACAGTTTGACTACATTTGTTGCAGTGTGATTTGACAAACAGAAACTTTGTACTTGATGTTTAAGGAAGGAGAAGCCTTACCTGAAAGGCATTGCTGGTATCTTTTGTTAAAAGCAATAATTGATGCAAGCTACAAGGCCAAAGACAGTATTTTTTCCAGCTGTATTTCTGCAGTTCTTGGCACTTGTGTAGTTTTTCCTTCTTATGTGCAAGTTTTTCACTGAGCACTGATGACAGAAAACAGTGTCACAGTTTGTGTCAGCTCACAGTGGGACAGTGTTCCTGTTTAACTTCTTTGAAAACCTCAATTCATGTCCCTTAACAAAAAACCTGCAGAGGAATTCTTACCAATGATATGAGCGAGTAAACATCTTGCACTCTGGATTTTTAGACTTTATTTACTAGCTAAATTACCTTATGTTTCTGGTCATCTTACTGTAGTCATCGTGGAGTAGGAGGGGACAGAATTGGAGCCCACCTCATGTTGGTGTGTTGCCTTGTGCTCCCAGCTCTGCTGTGCAATGCACATCCTGACCTTTCTGCTAATTTCCTGTGAGGTGTCAGAATGTGGACAAGGTGCTGGCTATAGGGGAAGCCCAGAACAAATTCAGAGTATGGCATTTGTTCCGCTGTCAGTGAAGGGTATGTAAAGCATGACCCTGGGCTGCTGTCCCTCCTCTGCTGCTAAACCCAAGAACTCTGGGACTAACCCAAGGCTGGATTTTCCGTGCAGCTGAGCCAGGCTGCTGTTTCTCTGAGCTACCTGCACATCTGCCCATTGGCTTCTCCAGTAATAAAGACCAGGGGTTAATTAGTAAACCCTATGCCCTTGTGGTCTTATGGTCATTGATTTTTCTATGACTATGCAAAACTTTATAACTCTTCTGTAGTGAAATATCGTCATAACCTGCTGGGAACTTGAAGGTGTAAGTGGATGTTGAAGAGGAATAATCTTCTGAAATCCATTTTAGGGATCTTTTGGCTTGTGGAAAGTGAAGTGATACTGCCACATGTGTTGATTTACATTAGCTCCCTTATGTTGCGGTTTGGCATGCTATTTAAGAACCCTAAGATGCTCCTGGTGATTGACATAACAAAATGTAAATTATATGCTGTTTTCCTAAGGTCTAATTTATCTGTCGTAAGGTTTGTGTACCAACAGTACTGAGCTCTTCTTACAATAATGTTTCTCTTTCATGTAATGCCTACACAGGGGAATTAAATTACCCTTAATTGTATGCTTAAAAAGAAAATAAAATTGGGGTGTGTGTGGCTATGCCAGTAAATTAAATTTTGCTGCTTCTTGTTCTTTTTGTGCATTTAGTTTAAATTGTCTTTATTGAAAAATTTTATGTCTGAGTGCCTGGTTGGGAAGAACAGTCTTACTCGTGGGTTGCTGTGAGATGTCACAGAACTTGAAGAAATCTTATGAACCAGAATTCATTTAGATTTTAAAGTAGAACTTGGCATTTGGCTTGGCAGTAAATGAACTCAATGGTGAGAAACTGGTGTTGCCCCATAGAAATTGCCCCCTGGTAGGTGCAGAAAATGGCAGGCTGAGTTTAGGGCCTTGTACTTTTGTCTTTTTCCTCTGATTCTTGGGAGGGAAGACACTTGGACTGAACACATTTCTTGTTTGACTTGCACCACAGCAGATTGGAGTGTTGGCACAGCGTCTTAAGTGTTGGGCCCTCAAGAGTCTTTAGTATTCCCTGTGACACGGGATGATGTTCCACGGGGGAATGTTCCTCCAGAGCTAGAGGACTGAGTTGATAATGACTCTAAACCAAATGTTCCCTAATCCCAGTTCTCAGGCAGCAGGATGTGCCTTGTGGAGAGGCTGGCACAGCCCACGGGTGTGTGGGAGGCCCAGCCCCACAACCTCTGTGCAGCCGCTTTGCTTCCAGAAATGAGCTTGGGTGAAACGCTCCCTTGAGAGGCTGAGGAGGCCTGAGGCCGTGGGCAGGGGCCTTCTGGGCACACACCAACTGATTCCTTCCAGCAAGACTTTGCCAAAAAAAATGGGTTTTGGCAAAATAGTTCCACTGACATTGTGAAATTAATGCATCTTTTTTAGTCTATATTTTGCAGCGGATGGGTCCCATAACAGGATTGTGCTAAGTCACGATTGATCTTGAATGAGGCCTAAAATTGTCTTCACTTGTTGCAGGGCTTTGTTTTTTTGTTAGGACATAGCAGCCAAAGCATGGGTCCCAATTTAACCCTCTCCATAAACATGGTATCTTTCTTCATAACATGAGCTAACGTGAAATCGTAAATGTGATATCTCGCTCACTAAAGAGACTGCACAAAACTCAGCCAGGAAACAAGCTGACGTGCTGCACTCCACTGAATTTAGCTGCCGTTGTTGAAATAGGTGATGTTTTAGAATTGCCAGCTGGTGTACACCCAAATAAAGGTGTTTGATTTACAAGGTCTTTTCACATCCTGCTTAGCAAGACACTGACCAGCTGGACCAAACACATCACCTGGAGACTACATGTCAGGACAGCATGAATAGATCCACTCAACAAACAAATTACAACTTGCATTAAAAAAGGAAATAAAAAGCATTTGAGTTAGCTGCCCCATGGCAGCCGCCTGGGGCTGTGTTTCTGACAGAGTAGGAGCATGATCATCAAGGGTCCAATGGTGGTACCTTGTGTGGGGAAGGTCCATGGGCCTGGGCTGCGGGTGTGTTTGTTATCTGTAAAACAAGTAACATCAGCGAATGTGGAGGTGCCGACTAAGGTGTGTTAAGGTTTGATCAGTTTTGAGGCTGAACGCACACAACAGCCATAGTTACGTGGTGTTCGTTCCCTGGCCGTGGTGGCAGTGGCCCAACCTGCGTGGCTGGTTTTCCCACCTGAGAAAGCTGGGTGATGTTCTGGCAGGTGTGACTGATGCTGGGGCTGGCTGAAGACAGCCATTTTCCAGTATGAAGACAAGGAGACAGATTAGTAATTTATTCCTATTTTTGATGCAGTTGTGCTGAAGGGGGCGGTTCTTTGCATATGGAAACTTGTTCTTTTTCTCCAGGTATGGGGGCTGAGTTGGCTCTGTGACCCTCTTTGGTGCTCTTCTACTTTTCCTTCTCTGCTCTGCCTGATTGCTGTATGTCTGATGTGACAATCTGGGGGGGATTTGCTTTAATGGAAAAGACTCTGGAACAGAAGGGGAAGCTGTAGTGTACAGCCTGTGGCTCCAGGGAGTGAAGTACTGGAGAACAGACACAGCCACTGGAAAACTGAGGACTGTGGTGTGATGGAACAAGAAGTATGATGGATCTCCAAGTAGGATACTTGATGGGATTTCAAGGAAACAGACTCAGAACATTTGGATTCCTACTGCTCTTCCAATCCCAATCTCTTCCCCTTTACCCTGACAGCTGGCATAGCTCAAGAGATGATAAGGGGAGAATGTGAGTGTCCAAGAACTGATTTCTCCCCACATCTGCTTTAAAGGATGCCTTTTCCATGTCACAGGCTCTCAGTGACTGTCATCTTTTTAAGGAGCTAAAACTGTTTGGTGAGCAGTTATTCCATGTCCTAATGCTTCATGATCTCTTGATTCCATGGCTAGGTAATTGGACTTGGCAAATAGATTAGGGCTTCTTTGGTTACCCAGTCATGCTGTCCAAGTCTTCAATCATGCAGAGACTTAATCTGTTCCTTTAAAGTGCTCAGCTGTGCCATTTGGGTGACCTTAAAGAGCATCACCGGCGCTGAACTCCAGTGTGTGGTAAGCGGGGATGGGGCGTAGGAGAACTGGGAGCACTGCTTCCAAAACTGGAAATGGGTAAAGCTCTTCAACAGCAGGCACTGAGCAACACTGTGTTCCAGTGGAGAATGTCTGGCAATTAACCTGCGAGTATTGATCAGGGCAGCATTTGGCCCCTTTTCAGGTTCTCCGCTGACTTACCACACAATTTCATTTCTTCGTGTCTGAAGTTCTCCCTCTAAAGATCTGAAATGTTTTCCCGTCTCACAAAAACTGTTATTTTAAAACCAGTAATAAATGTATTCTGGTAGATATGGTGACAAGTGTTCTAGAAAAGCCAGGAAGAGAGGCAAATACTGGGAAAAGGGCGGGGAGACAAAACTGATAACTTCTCTGCTTCTGGTGGGTGAGGGTGAAATTGGTGAGTGCCAAAAATATGAGCTCAGAGAAGTAGCTTGTTCTGCTCTGAGCCCACATCTGTACACACCTCCTCATCTCTACAGATGGCCAGAAGGCTGAAGAGAGAACACAGTTGTCTAAATTTGTGTAAGAGAAAAGAATCATGACTCCCACCTTGGAGGCACATAAGAACCTCCTGTAACTGGGGAGTTTTCGACAATTTAAAAAACTTGGTTGAATTTTCAGTCTTAGCAAATTTGGTGGAACCTGACATTGTTCATAGTTGCTAAATAAACAACTTTTTAAATTTTAATTTGTGGTAAAAGATGGTTGTCTGGAGCTGCAGTCTTTATTCCTTCAAAACTGGCCAGCTAAGGAATGTATTTGATCCAGAAGTCATCTTTGCATATACTTTAGCAACTTATACAATGCTTTTCCACTTTAGATTTCGTAGTTGTTCATATTTTAGAAATTACAACTGTTACAGTCACAACAGTCATGGTGCTCTCCGGATAAATCATGATAAAAGATATGAAGATAAAACCAAAATATTTTTGCTTTCATGCTTTTTTTTCTCCTCCCATTACTGTGGGAATGAGATTGTCTTTTGCATTCAATAAATTCATATGGTCTGCTTTGTCTTTTGGGGGAATTCAGGAACTTTCCTTTTGTTAGCTCAGGAGATAAAGGATATTTTTTAAAGCACGTAGCTGGGAGTCAGTACTATATAAGTAGTGATCTCTTGACCAAAAACCTGGTTTTGTGGACGTGGCCTTACGTAATAAACTAATAAAAGAGAGCAGCTTACAAAGTGCATCTTTGACAGGTCTGTGATCAAGCCCATTCTTTGCAGAGGGGTTGAATACTGAATGTCCCTGAGTTGTGACTGTAGATACTGTTCCCTTCCACCCCGATCACTGAGGAGCCTGAAACTGGAAACCTCCTGACCCTTTTAAAAACAAACGAGCAATTTTGTTTAACTTTTCACTGTGGGTCAGGAGCCTGAGCCTCATGCCAAGTTTCAGTGTGATTCAAAGTAACGCTGCAGACTTACGGGAAAACTCCTGCAATATGGAACTGATGAAGCTGGGACTGTTGAGGTGCTGTGATTTATTGCAGCAGATTCTTAAAAAACATCCTTCAGTACACGACAATTCTTAGGTGAGAACTCACCAATTGTACAGGTGAAATATTTTGTGTTCCTCAATATGGCTTCTCCATCAGTTTTAAAATAGCCACGTTACAAATGGATCTGCCCTTTCTGTGCAGTTGGGTGGTAACTGGCCTCTGTTTTGGTTCCCCTTGAGGTGCTTCCAAGTGTGCTTTTAGTGGTGCAGCAGCAGCCCAGTACCTCTGTCATAACAGCATTCCACCCTCTGTGAGGAGTTGCAGCAGCACCACAAATGGATGCATTGGTCTCTCCCTTGCAGGATGAGGACACTCATCCTTCCAGCACTGTGTCTACAAAACTTCCTCTGGTGGCTGTTCCGTGAAGTTTTGAAAGGGAGCAAGTGTGCTGAAAGATTATTGAGGGTAAAGAGGATTCAGAAGCATTTGCAGAGGAATGGGCAACTCCAGAGTGGAACTAAGCTGACTGGGATCAATGGATTGCCCGGGGAGGCAGAGGGAGTCCAGGAGAAGCTGTCAAATGTTCCTTCTGGAGTATCCATTTACTGATGCTTCTGCAGTTACTGCAGGGTTTGAATATCATTGAACTGGTGCTTCTGCAGTTGCTGTAGAAACTGTTGGCTCAGGCTGTCTCCTTGCAGTTCTCCTTCAGAGGAAGGACTGCTCCGGGAGAGCTTGCCTGGGCATGGGACTCCCTGGTACGTTCCCTCTTTCTTTCACACTGCGATCTGCAATCTTCATTTTAATATAAATCCCTTGGCTCGCTTCTTTTCTTTTGCTTATAAATGTTTGATCTGTATGTGGTACTCACAGTAAAGGAGTCCTCTTGTGCCAGAAGAACAAAGACTTGCTTTCTGTTGGTGCTGGGCACCACTGATTTGCAGTGGCTGCTTGGTTTTAGTGCCAGTTTTAGCAGGTGCACCTTGTCTCAATGAGTTCTCTTTGCCCCCATCACACAGCACAGTACTAAGTCTCATGCACAGTCTATAGAAGACTGAGTTTTGGCACGGAGCTGAGGAGTTCAGGATTTACTGTACTTCCCCTCTCCTTTCTTTTCCTTGCTCTGCTTTCATTATTTGTGCTCCTCTTGTTACAGTTGGACTAGGTGATCGATGTAGGTCCTTCCAGCTGACAATATTCTAATAAAGTTTGAAATATCTCCTGAAAAGCTCAAAGTGGCCATCCTGAATGAAGTCAGAGGAGTTATGAACTGCCGTTGGATGGCTGGAGCTCCGTGTGGAGCAGCCTGAAGGGATCCTGTTTGAGGGGTGTGGGCAGGGGAAGCCATGGCAAGTGCACACCTGGTCATCGGGGAGTTCCCAGTGGATTTTCTGATTTGTAAGAGAGATGCTCTCCGTCCTTTACATCTGATTTTGTGTGTTTTAGATGGTCACTCGGTATCTAACGTGAAAGCTGGGGTTTGACTGGTTGATTATTTTGTTGGTTTTTTTAAGAGAGAGAGAGAAGAAACTCCCTTATCCTCCACAGCCTGCTCCTATGTCAGCTGGAGCTTTAGAAAAACCAAGTGGCAAAAGGAGCCTTTGGGTTTTCTCTTCTAAGGCAGTGATGTGCTAGAATGTGGTGTGCGGAGTGCTCAGTGCTGAGGAGCTGCCTGCAAAGCTTCCCCTCATCTTGCACAATGGCTCAGGTCCCTCAGTAGTGTTCTGAATTGTTCTTGTTTTTTGGCTCCTGTTCTTCCTGAGAACAGACTGTGTGTGTCCTGCTACCTGACAAAAGAGGGGCTCCACTGGCCTCTTTTGAAAAGGACACAAGGTTCCTGAGTCCTCATCAGTTTGACTTTCAAAAGAGCACACTGCTCAAAAAATTTGATGCCTGGAAGTAGGACACATTGTGAATTAGGTTCCTGAGTTTAATCATACCATATTCAGATATTGAATTGCTAATTTGACTCTCATGAATGGACAGGTAATTGTTGTCAAGCGTTTCCTGTGACAGTTTGCCAAGCTGACCTGTGAGGAACCCATGATCCTGCAAGAGGGATTGAATAACAAAAGCAGCCAGGAATGCAGTGTCTGTTCAAATTAAACTAATGAAGCCTAAGGAGGTGGAAAGCTAGAAAGGGGAAGAGGATGCTCCATGCTTGGTGTGTGTAGCAAATTAAAACCTTACACTGTACCAAGTGCTACCACTGAGTTACTGTGGCTCTGAGCAAATCACTTGAATTTTTGGGCAGTGGGGTCTCTTCCCCGTGCAAACAGCACAACATTTACACCTATCACAGCAATTAGAGAAGTGATGTTTGAAGAGTTGTGAAATTCTTGTGTAGCTAAGGTCTGATTTGGGGGTTTTTTTGCTAATAAAAGTACATTGAAACTTGATAACTGCAATCAAAATAGAAAAGAGTGAGTAATGTTTTCTCAGTCTCTTGTAAAGTCCAGCACGGAGGTTGCCATCTCCCCCAGGTTAGCAAGGGGAGGGTGGGCAGTACTGTCTGGTTACTGAGACAGAGAAGTTATTTCCAAGATTTCTTTGGTTTGTTGCCTCTGAGCTGTTTCATTCAATTTATTCTTCACGGTGTTGAAAAACACACTTTATCTCTTGAGTGGCTGCAGAAACTTTGCAGGGTTTGTCAGTTCCACAAAGCACCTTGGTGACACCTGCATGCTTTGAAATCTCATTGTAGTATTTAGGAATGAGACCAGTCTAGAAATGCAGTACATTCCCCCCTGGTAAATGGGAAAAAATGGCCACAACCACTTGGACTGCAGTTCTGTAAGTGGTGTCATTCACCAAACTCTGCTTATCTTTCAGTGGGGAGAACGCTGGTTCCTCTATTAGCTTTTAACTTTCATGGCAATATTCCAAGAGGAAAAAACAGTACTTAACTTTCATTCTTAGCACAGAGATAAATGGAATGTCTCTGTCATTTGTCTGAAACCATGTGGTGAAAGGCATGATTTTTTTTTCCCCTAACAGTTTTGCAGAGTAATAGGACACAGACCATGATTTGGATTGCACAAGACACGTGCTGGGTTACTTTAAAGTCTGCCAAGTTCTAATTTGCAATTTCTAGAAAATTTAGAGCAGAAACATCTGACTGTCTGCAGAAATCATGCTTCTAAATTTAACTTCTGGATTTTGTGTTGGTTAAGCGTGAAATCGCCTGGTAATATTTGTCCACTGAATTTCAGGGGCAGCCCTTCCTTGTGTTGCACTGGTGGTTCTGCTGTTCTGTTCCTGGTCCTGAAGTGTGAATTACACATGCTTTAGAGCAAAATGCTCAGTGAAAAGGTGTTTGCTAGGTTTAATCACTTTTTGTTTCTGTCAGAACAAACAAGCCTCCTCAAGAATGTTCTTTCACCTTGTTATTGTTTTCATCAATGTATTTCTGCAGTTAATAATGACCTAACTTTCCCTGGCCAGGAAGAAGCGTTTCTGGACACCCTGTTACACCAAGTGTAGGAGTTTGCAAATATCACTGAGAAAGGCCAATACAAGAAGGACTTTTGTTTCCACAACAGAGGAGCTGTGCAAAGTGAAGGACCAGCAGAACCAAGTACTCTTTCAGTGCACCAAGTATTTATGTACTTTTTTTCTAAAAAAGGATTTTTTTTTTCACTAACACAGTAGTGTCAGGTTATAGAGATGAATTTTGTTTAACTGTGGAATAAGATAGATTGATGGTATTATAATTTGACATTCGTATAGTTCTGGACTGAAAACCAGGCAGGCTTTTTGTGCTGACAGGAGCAGAGTTCAATACAATGATGGTCTTGACAGGGACACAGATTTCCACAAGTGGCTAAGCAGGCAATAAAAACATTTACAGTCTAATCTGGACTGAGGGATGAAAGGGTTTCTATCTCAGTGCCCACCTGAGGAGAACACCCTCAGTCTGTGGCAGCTGGTTTCTAATCCTGGTTTTGATCCTACCTCTGCATCCGGAACTGTGTGCTCTCCTACCCGGGCGGGTCGTGGCTTCCCAAGAGCAACTCCTTTTGAGACACAAAACAAACCCCATCAGTGCTGCGTTTAGGCACAGCAGGTTTCCTCTTATCGGGGGAACTGGAGTGGCCAAACACAAACTGCAGCTAATGGCCCAAAATACACTAACTTTGATTGGTTTTTTCTCTAGCCTTTCCCTGGACACTAATTCCAAGCGTTACTTTTAGCAGCTCTAGTATAGGAAGGGAGCTCTGGGGAGAGAGGGTTCTGTTGTTGTGAGCTGACTGATGTCCCTGCAAGGCTGGGAGCACTTGGAACACTGCTGTTGACCCGCCAGGCTGTTGGCTCCTCC
Organism: Chamaea fasciata; assembly: GCF_029207755.1. Classification (NCBI taxonomy): domain Eukaryota; kingdom Metazoa; phylum Chordata; class Aves; order Passeriformes; family Sylviidae; genus Chamaea; species Chamaea fasciata. The sequence continues at coordinate 9,770,759 of NW_027094105.1, read as the reverse complement.
CGAGGAAGTGGGGTTTGCCCAGCTCCAGGAGCTGCAGCAGCTGTGCCAGGCTCCCGTGCCTGCCTGGGGTGTTACTGACCTGCCCAAGGGCCTTCCTGGGGCTCCTGGCAAGTGTGGTGCCTCCCAAGATGTTGATCCTGTTTTGCTGTTCAGAGATTTGTTGCTTGATGCTGGTGGGAGGACGGGGCGTGACGTCTGGTGGACAGTGCAAAGGCTGAGGAAGTTTCTTTAGCAAATGAAGAGCTGGAGGTGTCTTCGGTGCTCTTGTGAGTGACACAATGGAGATGACATCACTATCTATAAAGAGAGATTAAACTAATTCATAGCCCTGTAGGAAATGCAAAGAAAGAGGCCAAACCAGCAAAGTTGTGTCTGTGGTTTGAAAACGCCATCCACCTGGGATTGGTGCATTTATCCTGAGAGCTCCTTTTTCTCCCCCCAGATTTTATTTGAAATTCAAAAGATAAAAAAAGATTAACTGGAGCTTCTCAAGTTGGAGATCAATTACTTAGCAGAGTTCTGTTCTCCAAAGATACTGGAGAATACAGTGTTACAGACACCTAATTTAACTATTTTTTTTTCTTTTTAATTTCAATGACCTATTAAAAATAAGCAAACAAAAGAGGGCTGTGGAATTCATTACTCATCTCAGGAAGTTCCTATGGATAAGACTAACAGATAGAACTTAGGCTGAGAAATTAATTTTGTAGCCTAGCTTGTGGTCTACAAACTGAGCATTTCCCCCAGTGATGTCCCTGCTAAAGTCATCCTTTTTTCATTCCATGGCTGTACCGTGCCGTGTGAACTGGAGAGAGGAATAATAGATGAGTTTTGCAAGTGAAGTTGGCAGATCTGACAGCACATGCGTGCAGTGGAGATCTGCTGAAGCAAGAGGATGCTGGATTGAGCCCATCTAAAATATTTTTAGACTCATGATTTTCCAGGGAAATAGGACTTTTGTTTTTATTTACTAATTCTGTATGTTTCTAAATATGTTTGTGGCTCTTTTTCTTCCTCTTTGCCAAGCTGGGACATTCTACTACGAGATCTTATGCAAGGCAAATGGTGGACTTGGGTCACAAATGACAGTTCTTTCTCTGCCATCTCAGCCTGGTGTGGTGTTTTACTTTGATGGGTATTGTTGCTAGCTTTTATGGCTAAGTAAGCTAATTCAAATCTTTTGGTAGGGTTATAGTGCATTTGAAGAAAGTAATTGTGTTCTGAGGCTGAAAATGGATGGCAGCCAGGGTACCCTTCCCCAGAGAGAAACCCCAGTGCTCTCTGTTGAACGGGTGCTGGGTTCTGAAGGGTTTCAAAAGAGCCAGTTTTGTTCCCTAAACAGCCCAAGGTTTTAGTTACAAATTCTGTTTCAGACCTCTCTGTGGCATTGCATGTTGTGACATTGAATCAAACTTAAAATAACGTGGTTGGATGGGCAAGAGATGGCAAGAGAAAACACTTAAAACTTTAAGCTTTTAGTAACCCAGAAACTTTGTCAATGTGTTCTTTGACAAAACAGCCAATTAGTCAGGAAGTAAAAATTTAACCTGAACTTGTTCAGGAGTCAGAGTGGAACTAAAACATGGGAAAAGTCTGATGGAGGATGTGCACTGACTGGGAGCACAAGAGCTTTTTACACAATACTCACAGAGTCCAGTGATCTTCCATTCCAAATCCTTTTAAATCTTCTTCCTTTAATTTAAAAAAAAAAAAAAAAAAAAAAAAAGAAGAAGAAGAAGAAGTCACTGAGGCAGCAAGACTGACATACCAGAAAATGCATTTCAGGGGAGAGTCATGAATGTTTAAACTGGCTGAAAGGCAGGCAGGCACAGTAACCAGGGGGGTTTGCAACAGCGAAAACACAGGGTCTGTAAAACTGACACCAGGGGAGAAACTTCCTTAAACTTCACCTTTGAGGGTTGTTGAAATTTCAGTCAGCAGGAGGGCATTTATTCTTAAAAACTTCTTAATGCTTTGACCCTTCATGTAAACACTGGGAAAATGCAACTCTCAAAGAGATATTTTCATTGTGTTACTTGTAAGAATTACTAAATTTGCTTTGTTTATAACCAGAGCTTTAGAATCCACGTTGCTTTTCTCTTTCCTCTTACTAATTCCCAGGATATGCATTAGCCTGGGCTGCAGAGCAGGGGACAGACAGCAGAGCCAAAGTGTTTGGCTGTTGCCTCATGGAACTGACGAAACTGCAAACCACCAGTACAAGCAGATCCAGTGTTAGGGTAGGACAGTTTGGGCCACAGCCTCCTCCTTTTTGCTGAACTTGTATTTTATTTACTGCAGCACAGAGGGAATGCCACACTTTTCCATGCATGTGCCTTTGCCTCCTTGGCAGCAGTTCCCCCATCCTGGCTGAGTCTCTGGGCTGCAGCTCGGGTCCACCTGCAGAATCCCATAGTCTATGGGATATGAATCACAGCAGCAAAGAAACTGGGGCACTGCAGCTATTTCAGTGAAGTGAAGGGTGCTGGGGAAGGAATGTCCCTGTTCTCAACCTCCTCAACATCGTGGCTGCTTCCTGTGCAGGTTTTTTTACCTTGCAGGTAAAGGCAGCGCTCCCAAATCCAGGGACGTGGGCAGTCTCTGGGAGTTTGAGATGTGCGAGGCTTTAGTGCTGGGCTGTGCTGCAGGACAGGGCTGGTGTGGTGAGGACCCAGCATGGCACTAACTGGGTAGAGGAGGTAGAACTGTGATTCTCTTTTGGAGAATGTGATGTCATTTCAGGCATAGATCCAGAATTTTGCTGAAACCAGCTCTGTCTCTGAGAAAATGACATTGCAGATGGTGAGTGTCATTTCAGTGTAATGTAATCCTGTTATTAATTTAGTTAATTTTTCAACTGTAAATGAATACAGTCCGAGTTAAGAATTTTGGCTGATTTTGAGTGTGAATGTCGCACTCTGGCTGCAAAGTACCTTCATGTTTCCTTTGACCAGTTCAGCCAGGAAAGCAGGAATGCAACATTAGGTATCTCAAGTCACAAATCACTTCAGTGTTGCACAGACATTGAGAATCCAGTGGTGGTTTCTGCCTCGTCTCAAATGAATACTTTGCTATTCATTATTTATGTACTATCTAATCTGTGACTTTTTATTTAAGACACCTGCCAAGAAATGCACCTTTCAAGATATTTTGTCTTCTGTGGTGCTCAGTTTTACAGGCAATTCAGTTTTGCATATTTCTTACTGTTTGAACAGGAAAAGCATTAAACTGTTCACGTGTCAATTTGTTATTTGAGTGTCAGCAGCCAGTTTTTAGAACTTTCTGCACTTGGTCTGTCTTTAGTCAGTCTTGCATCTTGACACCCATACCAGGAGGTGAAGGCAGTTTCAAAATTATTTCATTAGAGACCCCCTGTAGGCCTGGCTCTGCTGGGGGTCGTGCAGGTTTCAGGGAATGTGAAACCAAAGAAATCTAGAGGGAGATGTAAAAAATCTTTATAAAAAATGCCTCGAGGTCTGCAGCTGGTGTGCTGCTCTGAAGCCCACCTGGTGAGTGTGGTGAATACCTTCCTGTCCTCAGGAGTCTGAAGAAGGTTCAATCCCAGGTGGATTTATATTCTTTCCAAAACTCTTATCTTTCTTATACATTACAATTCAATAGCTGCAGTTATTTCTACGAATGTCTATTTCTTTCTGAGACTGGATGGTGTGATTCTATCTAAAACAGAGCATTTTTTTCCCCAAATGATTGCAGATGTGCTCACACAGTGCCTCTGTTGTTCCTTTTTTAACCTTCCTGTTAGGCTGGTAATGATTTCCCCTTAGACCATCTTTTCACCTTCTTTCCAGGAGCTAAAAATATGAGCTACACTCTGCACATCCCTGTTTCCTTTACCTTAATGCATTCGTTTAGATTAAGCAATTGCTTGCCTTTGATTCTCCAACTTCTTTAATTACTGCAGCAGTGTGATTTCTTCTGGCTCTTTTTCCATTCCTCACCCCACAGTGGAGGGGAATCCATGTGTTCACTGGTTTTCAGTTGCATCTGTGACCCGAGGGTCGTGCCTTGGCACAGATGGATTCTCTCCAGGAGCTCTGCAGCCGCTTCCTGCACGCTGACAAGTGGGCAGCTGTGCTCCTTGCACTGTGGGCGTTGTCACAGCTCTGGACCCTGGAAGGTGACTTTGATTTCTCTCTTCTGATGGTCCCAGATCTGGTTATCAAGTTTGTGCCTACCCTGCCTCTGGCACTTAAAGCTGGGTGTGGGGGCTGCCTGGCAAGGGCTGCTCCCAAGAGATCTCCGAGCACAGGAGCCTTTGATAGAAATATTATGAGAACTGAGCAGGCAGGAGTAATCCCAGACTCCAGTATTTGTTGTATAAAGTGTAAGAGTTTGCCAGAGGAAGTACCTTTTCAGCTTCTAACTATAGTGTTGCTTTGTAATTATTCATTTGGATGGAAAATTCCAGCCTTCTAAAGGTTATCCCAGATGCGTCTTTGCCAGGAAATGCATTACATGGAAAATAATAAAACTCCTATGAACACAGAGTCTCCAGGTGAAATTGGATGCTGAGCATGCCGCTGGAAGCAGACTGAGCCTTGTTAAATATGTGTCCCAGTGTTACAGGGCACTGCTCTCCACAATGCTGCCGGGGCTCTGAGTGGCCAGGATTTCTCTTTGTGTGGTAGGGAAGGAGGAAGTCCCATACAAGGAGCTGGGATTTTAAATAGTGAATATCTGCACAAGGCACAGGTCAGTCATATTTTGCAGATTTCTCTGCCCTGTGCTCCTCTCTGAATCCTCATGGATTGTATTTCTTATCTGTTCCCCCCGGTTTGTTGATACTTTTAACATGAGGGAAAACTATTTTGATATTTCTCTGTCAGTTATTTTGACATTAATCAACACTGCAGATCTTGTTTTGTTTGGTGTCTGGGTACATCATAAAGAGAGTTGCTGAAAGAGTTCAATTACAATATCAGCATCTCTGCCAAATGTATTGAGCTGTTCTGAAAAGCGGCTTGTCTTTTCTGACCCAGATACACAGTTTCCAACTGTGGGAGATGCTGCCAGAAAGACTCTTGGCAGAAGGCCAGTAATAAAATTCTACTGCAGAAAAACACAACATATTTTCAGCAGCACTTTGTGTGGTGTGATGAAAAATTACCTGTCTCCTGCATGCAAAGCAGAGGCTAAAATAAACTTCCAATTTGAAGTTGCAAGCCTCTCATTCTGACTTTTGAAGGTAACAAAACCCGGTGTAAATTCCAGTTACTGTCTATTACTGTGTGTGATACACCTTGGGCTGTGTTGGATACTCATTGCTTGGTTATTAGCAGCTTCTGTTGTTCTTGTTGCCCTGTCAGTATAAACTCTTGTCTGCTCTTGCGGTGCTGCAAACTGCAGTTCTCCTGGGCAGATACTGGTGTCGGGCTAGATTCAGAGGGTGCAGGGTGTTTTTAAGGCTTCAGCTGAATATTGTTAGCGTGTGCCTTCTTGATGGAGCATTTAAAACCAATTTTCATGGTGTTCTACTTGGCCTGGCCAGGAGCCTGGAGAGCAGCTCGCTGAAGTGAGGGGTTTGGAGCTCTGGTGTCCAGTGAGCCCAATTTGCTCTTCTCTGCTGCACCAGTAACGTGAGGTGCTGCTGCAAGGGGATAATGGGGTGCCAGACACAGCTCGTGTGTCCTTTTTAGAGGCTCAGAGCACCCTAATTCTGGTATTTCAGTCCCCATGGAATGCAAGGACCTGTTTCTCCTGCCTTTTCACCTGCCTGTTCACAGGCACTCAGAGGGAGCTGAGCACATTCATCACCCCTGGCTGTTTAACTGTCTGTCCCCTGGGAATGCAGCTGCAGATGCAGGAATATCTCCTACTACAAAAGCCTCATCTGAAATTCTTTTCGTTTGTCTTGAGCCAAAGCATAAACTTCCTCTGTGAAGGATGGGATGTTTAATGGAAACGTTGCTACACTGTCATGATGTTTTAATAACATTTCTAATGTGTCAAATCCCCAGTGATTTTAAACCACACTGCAGACTCCAGCACAGCTCCACTGTGACCTGGTTTGGAGACAGAGATTATTTACTCTTGTTTTACACTTTAGGGGCATGTGATGCAGACCAGAAGTGACTTTTTCAAGGTCACCAAGGTCTCACTGGTGCAAGGAGCTCCCTGTACAAGTTTCCCAGCAAGTGTGGGTGGCTGCCCCTAGGTAAGACAGCCACACATTTAAATATTGTGCTTTTTAGTCTGAGCATCAACTGTTACTTCCCTGAGGATGCAGGAGCAAATATCCTGCTACAGTCTGGTAGTGGAATGAGGCTGTTGGATTTATGGAATTGCTGCTCACTTCACATAATGCTTTCTGATGTATTTGGTGCTGAGCTATGTTATGCTGCCTTAGTCCATATGGTTGGAGCAGATTTGATTTTGGTTTTCCTTAATTTAATTCTGTGTGCTGTCAAATGTACTTTATTCTGTATATTGTGTCTGCACTTTTATAGTAAACTCCCTCCTGTTTAGTGCTTTTGTTGAAAATGTTCTCTCAAAGTCTGAACTAAATTAGGGTTTCACTCCTATGCGTGTTTCTGAAATATTCGTAGGATGTTAATGACTTGGAAGACATCGTGGATCAGCTTCGACTCAATTTTCAGGATTTTTTCCCAGCTTTCTGAATTTTATAATGAAGATCCCTTTGTAATCAATCTGTCTGTGCCCTGACTTCAGCCATGCTCTGCTGAAAAAAGGGCAGGTAAGGAGCTCATAAATACCTTCACCCAACAGCCTTTACTTGTCACTGAAAACCGAACCTGCCTTGAAACCAAGAGAACAGGTCACTGCTGCACACAGTGCTAAGGAGAGGTGTTGGTGTTTTCACTTCATCAGCCCAGCAGAGATAAAGGCCCATGGTGGCCGTGACACTCACTTCCAGCCTGTTTTGGATTTTCCAAGAAGCCCCGGGCACAGGCAGGGCTGCCCCCAGGAGGGAGTGAGCGCAGAGCCCGGGAGGCTCTCCAGACTTGCCCTCCGAACAGCAGCCTGCTCAGCACTTCCTGAGCACCACAACTTGCTCAGCCAGCTATCTCTGTCTGCCTGCTTGCCGCAGCCTGGGCGAGCTGATAAGCAACACCTTGCAGTGGTCTTGGGAGGGAGGCCGGGCTGGGGTCTGGAGACATTGTATTGGGCATATGCTGAAGTCAGCAACACATTCCGGTGCCCTTCTCTCTGCCTGGAATTGCCAAGTTACAGCTAGCACAGAAGATAACAAACCAAAAATGTGAAATGTGGGAGTGACAGGGAAGAAGAGTAGGTGAAGATAGCTGGAATTCAGTTTGGAGAGAGAAATAATTTGAAGTAGATTATCTAGAAATGTGTCTCATAAAAGTCTCTCTAGTTTGCTATCCGCTGACTCAAGTTATTATTATTAAAAAGCAAAACGACCTTGTAAAGAGTCTGGCTGGTTCTGGAGATGGTGAAAGGCTGTTGAATGTGGAGGAGCTTATGACTAGTTCACAAAATAAATACTGCCAAAGCAGTGATCTTTGCTTAGTTTTCCTCCCAGCTACCCCTGTCTGACTTCCAGAATCTCTTGAGAGAAAGAACATCCCGTTCATTGATTGCTTCTGGGAAACAGTTTGGGAGAGTGTTAATACACCTTGGTGGGCACTGAGCCTCTGTGATGAGAAGTGGGGTCAGTCAGGGTTTTCATTAGCTTGCTTTTCCCAAGTATTTTTAGTATGACTGCACTTAACTCCCTTGGGGTTTCTTCCTTGGCAGTTTTCAGCTGCTGGAGCAGACAGGTCCCTGCGCAGTGTTCTTGTCTGGCTTTTTGTTTTACCCAATTCTGCATCCTCAATTCAGTGGTGTGACATACAAACAACTATCAGGCCCTTGCTGCCAAAGCTACTAGTCCTGTAAACCTGCTTAATTCTTTCCTAACCAGGGAAATAAGGAAGCAGGATCTGCTGTTACCTTTTCCCCTGTCACATTCAAATCTCTGTGGGATGCAACATTTTAATTATTCCCTGTCACATCACAGGTTTAAGTATCTCCTCAGCTTTCAAGTCATCTCACCTACCCCTCTGCTGTTGCCAAACATGCTTTTAATCTCTAACAATGTCGGGCTTCTCTGACACACAATATGCAAAGCATTGCTGGAGAAGGGGGGGTCAGCATACAGGAGAAAAAGGAAAATATTTTGTATGTGCGTGTGTGTCAATCTGCAGAAATTTACTGACTGGGTTTACAATTGCTTCAAAACGTTGCTGGAGAGCTGATGCAACAATATGTGTAGTGAAAGGAAAACAGGAATTTTCTGCAAGGACTGGAGAGTCTTGCTGTGCAGTGAGCTTATGCTTCCCTCTCTCCCGTTACCTGCTCTGTTATTCTGCTCTTCTCTCTCACAGAGCATTTCTTTGCAGTTTTATGCTGCCAGGGCTGGTGTTGTTTCCCAGTTTAGTACAAGAAGGCTGCTCTTGCAGGCTCTTTTCCGTGCTGTGTGCTGGGAAAGGCAGTGCATGGGCAGCACAGGCGGTGTGGGTGATTTCAGCTCCTCGCAAGTCTGACGTCTGCAGTTTGTTAGAATGTGCTTGTCTGTCTTTAAATAACAACTTGCAGTTATTGCAACCTGAAGCCTTGGTTCTTGTGCAGCATCTGACACAGGATCGAGGGCTGCACTGAGGATTTCCACAGAGAATTACCTTTTGGTGATTAAATGTAGTGTGTTTGATTCCTAGCATGCACATGACACAGAAATGGGGACTTTGTGTGCTGGTTTCACACAGAGCATGTTTGCCATGTTGGATTTCCTGTCTTCCTCATCCCAGAAGCTGGGATTGCCAGGTGGCTGACAAAGCTCCCTGGGATCAGCTCTAACTGGCACGGGAAAGTCGTTACACGTGCGTGGGCACATCACAAAAAGTTGCTTTCCACAGTGACATCTGTTTGCTCAGATATAAATGGATCAGTGGCCGTCCCATCTGGAAGCTGGGGTGCTCTGATCAGTGGTTTGCCTCATGCACTACATCCAGCACTTCTGGAATCAACACGCCATCACTGCTGATTTCAAGTTGTTTCTCTCTTTTTGCAGGTGAATTAGAGAGAGTGACTCCCAGAGCATCTTGGCTGTATGAACTCTTGAGCTGTCAAGGGACTGAGAGGCTTATGAAGAGGTTCTGTCAGGCAAAACAGTGCTTAGCAAAGACACCAAGGAGGAGGGAAAAAGAGAAAGGGAGGGAGAGAGAGCTGAAACACTAACAAACCATGGTAGGTATTTGTTGTCTTTCACAGGGGTACATTAAAAGTGTTTTCTGCTGCCAGGCTTGCATGGGGCCTGATCAAACCCAAGGGAGGGGATTTTCTGACCTTGTACTAACTGAGGGATGGTACTGTGTGCTTTGAGCAAAGCAAGTGAGGTTTGATGTATTGTCAGCCTCTTAAAGCCAGAGAGTGTTCTTGTGAGTCTGCAGTACATGAATTATTAAATACAAACGAAGGGGATGCTCATAAGGTTTTCTAATAAAACTGGCATTAGCAGGCTGTAGCAAACAGCATCAGTGACCTTGAACTTGCAGATTTCATTACCAAATGCTCACATTCCCCTTCCACTCCAACCTCACAAAAGCAAGTTTTGATTATTGACATCCATGTGTGTGTGATTGAAGGTGCCTCTGTGCACACTTCGTGACAGTGGAGATGAAATGTGTGTAGGCAAATATACCTGGTGTGTATGGTTTAAGTGAGGAGTCACTTCTCATTTGCCTGGGTTTGGCTGCAAATAGAAATGCCTGAGATGTGGGATTTGTGAAGATGTGCAAGTATGAAGTATTGTGATGGTGAGATTCTGAAATGTGTTCACAAAAAGGCAATAAACCTTCTCAGTTCCTGAACAATATGAGTGGAGAGCAGTTTAAACACACTTATATATTTTTTAGCCCTCTAAGGTAATTACTGAGAGAATGGAAATGAGAATAAATGCAATAAATTTTAAATACAATTGCTAACGTTTGTGTGGCTGGTTGCTGCAGGTAGGCCGTGTGTTATATCTGTGTTTTAAAAAAAGACCTAAACCAAGACTTTTATCAGTTCCAGAGCGAAAGGGAGAAAGAACACTTTGCGAAGCAGAGCTGTTCACATATTATATTTTAAATAGTGTCCCACTCTGTCATTCTTTTTGGCCTGACTTGTAATGAGTTGATCTTGTCAGCCCCTCTTCATTAGAAAAGAAAATGCGTCTCATAATTAGGAATTACCAATTTGTTTCTGTTGCACTGTTGTAACTGAGGTTTCCTAAGGTAGAAGATGGTGGGTGAGTTGTTCAATGCAGCTTGGCCATTTCCCTGCAGCCCGGCTGTATCCATGTTGTGGATAACCACAAGAGGGACCTCCTGGAAGCATTTTGCAGCCTATCAAACTGCAGGGGATAAAACCAGCCCCTGACGGATGAATTGTTACTGCCCAAATTATCCATCTGGGTAGCAACACTAAAATTAGGAAGGGAATGATGGCATGACCTTCAATGGGAGAGACACAGGGAGTGCAATAAACCAGGAAATCATGGACAGTTCCTTAATAAGGATCCAGCCCAGAGGCCTCTGAGGTTGTTCAAAGGCCCCTTATGTCCTTAGGAGTCAGTACACCTACAAACCCATGAAGTAGGGGTGAAAATGACACCTCATTAAGGTGCTTAAGGTGTAGGAGGAACAGAGGGGTTTGGTTGGTGATTCCGCTCTGGGAGGCTTTAAGGAGGCTTTCAGCAGTGACTGATGTGTCTGTAGAGACCAAGACTTATCGCTGCCCTTGCCACAGGTCTGTGCTGTGATCACAGCTGGTCTGGGGCACTGTTTAGATCAAAAAAGTCTCACCTGAATAGTCTGCAGCAAACCCAAAACTTCCTAGCACAGGTTACCCAGCTAGTGAAGTCTACCTCCCTCAGCAGTATCACTCAGGACTCTGAGTTTCGCTGCAGACTTTTTAAATTAGTACTGTAATATCTTCCTATTCATTTGAATGTTTTTAAAAAAGAACTTTCAGTCTCTTACCGTTTATCTTTATTCTCATCTTCATTCATGTCTTTGTAAAGCCCTGCGCAGTGGCTGAGCCTCTCACAGTTCTGTACTGCCTGTGACTTCATCTGCAGCAGCAGCAAACCCGCGAGGGATTGGCTCTTTGCCTGTTTCAAGGTGTGCAGCTCTTATCTGTGGCATAAACAGAGGAGAGAGGTTGCTGCACTCAGCCCTTCCAGAACATGCCAAATTGTATTTGGAGAGTATCAACGTCTTTTACAAAATAGGAATCATGTCTCCTTGCCCACCCTCCTGTCCAGTCTGCACCCTCCCTGCCAGGCAGGGTTCCCATTCAGGCAATGTCCTATCAATACTCCAATAACTTTGTTTTGTTTTCTTCCTGTTTCCCACTCCGCCACAGAGATCGATCCGATCTTTTGCTAACGATGACCGCCACGTAATGGTGAAACATTCAACCATTTATCCATCTCCAGAGGAGCTTGAAGCTGTCCAGAACATGGTGTCAACAGTAGAATGTGCCCTTAAGCACGTCTCTGACTGGATGGATGAAAAGAACAAATCTGCGAAGTGTGAGGGTGATGTGGAAGCCAAGGAGGAAGCTGCAGAAGGCACTGCCAAGTGAGTGAAGCCTCAGCTCACAACGTGTCCCTGTGCTGCTCTCAACGGCTCCTTCCCTCCAAATAAGAGTCGTAGTGTTACCTGGGTCTGCTGCAGATGAATGGTCATGGGAGGAGGGGGATATATTTGGACTTTCTGAGGTGGGAGCACATGGGGGAGCATGCAGTGAATGGCAATAAGCGCAGTGTGGGTAGCAGCTGCTCTCCATTTCTTTGCTAATTTTACTGTGATGTTGTGAAGTTGCATTTAGCAGACAAACTTTTCAGCAGTTTGAAGCAACTACAATTCCCTGGAACACCCCAGTGCAAATCGCCAGCCATGTGCTTGCGGGCTCCTGCAGTCTGAAACACAAAAAAAGTTTTTATAATCCAGCAAACAAAGTTTCCTAAGCCTCCGTTACTTTCCATTATTGCCATAGTTTCACCCCAGCTGGCAACTCAGGCCCACACAGATGCTGATTTTTTTCTAAAAAAATAATCCAAGTGTGTAGTAAATGCTTAGGAGACAACTGGATGAGACAAGAGCCGGTGCTGGCCTGTCAAAGAAGCATTTCTTGCATTTTACTCCATGCTTTTAAACAACCCTAGTCTACAAAACTGGCTTTTGTGACAGTGTCCCTATATCGCTTTGAAAATTCTTTACTGTGGCTCTTAAATGTGCCCCTAAAGTGCAGCTGGAGAGTAACACCCCCTCCTAATTACCCTAAATTGTTTCGTTTCCAGGGATCAAGGTGGTCGGACGTTATGTGGCGTTATGAGAATTGGTTTGGTTGCAAAGGGCTTGCTGATCAAAGATGACATGGATCTGGAGCTGGTTCTCATGTGCAAAGAAAAACCCACAAAGACCTTGTTAAGTATCGTTAAAGACAATCTCCCGGCTCAAATTCAGGTGAGTTCCTTTGGAGCAGTCCTCCCACAATGGCTGATAGCACTGCAAGGGCTATTTGGGGAAAGGCTGGAATTTGTTCCAACAAGAAAGACAAGTGATATAAAGGAATATACTCTGAATCTAGGACGGCATCTGGGGCATGTGACATGTTCAATGTGGTGACATGAAGTCCTCACTCACCAAATGTAACCTCTTAGTGCTGTCCTTGCCCTACTCCTGTTTGTGCTGTCAGCTCCCTGGGAGGGCAGCTGGCCTCTGTGTGTGTAACTAACCCAGGGTGGGTTTGGGCGCTCTGCTCCACCCAACATGAGCTGAACTGCAGAAATCTTCCCTGCTCAAGTGTGTCACTCGGTCCCTGTTGTTGTCCCCTGCCTGAACCTGCAGTTCCCCATTGCAGCTGCTTTGCTTGGGCTGTTCCCACATAAACCCCTCTGTGCTGCCAAGGTGAGAACATGTCACTTCAGGTGGACACTTATTTGGGCTCATGTTAATCGTGAGCTCACATTGTTTTTATTTATGGCTACTTAATCCTGATGGTGGCATCCAGCAGGCAGCAGATGCAGCTTGTTTAGGGATACCACCTCTGTGCCAGAGCTCTGAGGCTGAAGAATCAGTCCGGCTTCCAGACTCACCAACACTGGTGCCAAGGAACTGCCCTCAAATGTTCCACTGCAAGCGCCCCTCTCCAAACCACAACCAAACTCAATCTGCTTTTCTCCTGATCTGCTTCTCTCCCTGTGTTTTACCATTCTTGACAGCTGCTAGTTCTCACCATTCATTTTCTCACACAAAGGGCTTGTTTTAGTGAGCTAATGTTGTTCCTAGAGATGTGGCCTATCCGTAGCCAAAAATGCAAAGGATCTTTTGAGTAGTAAAGAGTAAATTTTACTTGTTTGAAAATAATGGGGATGTACTGAGTATTAAAGAATAAACCTTGTAGTGAGGCATGAAATGAGGAGGGTTGAAAGTAAGAAGAAAAGTTAGTATGTGCTTCAAAAAAGGGAGATAACAGAATAGACATAATTAAAATATGTGAAGACTGAATAAATTGAAGGGACAGGCAGGTAAGATGCTGTGGGGAAGGACTGTGAGGGATTACAGAAAAGATGAGGGAAGAGGTGTCTGACTGGTGAAATGCTCCAGCTGTTGTGGGCACGGCAGAGGAGGAGAGGCTCTGCAGAGGGATCACATGCTGGAGGCGAGGGAGGGTTTAGGCCCATTAGTGGACAAAAGGAGCAAGTGAGGCACGGAGACTCGGGAGCTTCTGCTTTGCTGCTTTGAAGGCTCATGGTGAGCAGATGCTCAGCCATTTTCATCCCAACAATAAAGGAGCTGCAGAGCAGACTGCAGCAGGGAAGGGATCTGAATAGACATCCTAACCATGGTCTGCTGAACCAGGCTCCCCACAGAAGGAGTGGCTGGAGGCCTCTGAACCATCTGTGGCTGCCCTTGTGCTTCTGGAGGGTGAGAGAGATCCCAAAGGGCTGCTGAAAGACCTGCAGCGGGATCACTGCAGAGAATTGTGATACAGTGCACGTTAATGGAGCAAACTGTAAGGCAGCTGCAGCACTGGCTACAAAAAGAAATGTTTGAAATTGTTTTTAATGAGGGAGGCAAGGCCGCCTTTGTTACTGCAATGCCCTGTAGCCTTCTCATTAGCTGCGGCACATACACGGATTCTTCACTTTTTCAATCGATTGGGAGAGTCTTGAAATCTTTCTTGGTGACTTTCAGAAACTTACAGAAGAGAAGTATCTGGTGGAGGAGCATGTAAATGAGGCAGCTATTGTTATCCATAACACAAAGGAGCCCAAGCTCACTTTGAAGGTGATACTCACATCCCCTCTCATCCGAGATGAAGCAGAGAAGAAGGAAGGAGGTACACAGAGCGTTTTAACTTGGTTTTAAGACTGTTCTAGCTAAATGTCCTGACTGTGCAGCACAGGGTTAATTGAGAAGTAGGTTTTTAATCATGCATCATGTACTGACTAGGCTGGCTATTGCCACCATGAGTTATATTATTTGTAACTTTAGAAGACAGCAGTCACTTAATTCTCTTGTAAATATGTGTAGTTTTCCTTTGCAAGCAATATTCCTACAGTGTTAACTCTGACATACAATTAGATCTTATTTCTCCTTTCTTTCAGACTTGCTATTTAATTCTTGAGCACCTGGCGCTGCACAGTCTTGTTTGCAAATTAAGTCAGTCAAGTGGGATTGGTTCATAGTTTCTTGAAAAACTCGTAAAAATGTTTCTCTTTATGTAAAAGCCCTCTCCTGCAAAGCTCGCCAGTGTGTCGTCCTGGCCCTCAGTTTATATTGATTGATGATGTGTATGTTTCTGGCTTTAAGAACTTCCTAACTGGGATACAATTGAAGTTATGGTGCTGTGATACAGCACTTTTGCTTCTGAATTGAACGTTGTACCTCATGTCCTTAGAGCGAAATAGTTCTAGAAAACTGTCACTTAGTCCTTTCTCCTCCTTCTCCCTCACCGCGGTGTCCTGAACAGTTCCGTGCCCGTGCTGCAGGGATGGTGCCTGTAGTACCAGTGAGGCTGGAAACAGACTCTGAGCAATAGAGAAGAGCAAATGTAGCCATACTTTGTTGTATTTTTAAAAATCTTTTCAGTAATTTCTGCTTCCGCTTCCCAAACCTATCCCTAGAAACTTTGCCACTGGATGATGTCAGACCTTTGACCAACTGGCCACTCTCTGTCATGACAACTGAGGCAGCTGGGCCCGTGTGGGCTAGGGAACTCCCTGTCGCTCTCTTCCCATTTCTAGACTTGCCACAAGTCCTTTGCTTCCTCCCTCTCCCACATGGAATACCGACGGGATGAGAAACGTTGGTCAGTTTCTCCTCATTTTGTTGGAGGCGATGGCAGGAAGGATCCCTTTCCAAGTGACATGTAACACTTTGGCAGCAGTTGAATGCAGAAAAATCTTACAGAACAGATGAATGGCAAAGATCCCTTAATTACACTGGCTGTTTACTCTCAAATTAGCAACAATGCTGTTTCCAAGACCATTAAAAATAAACTGCATATTGCTTTAGTTGTTCAGCTTCCCACAAGATGCTGAGACCAGCCCCGGAGCTGCTGCAGCTCATCCATGTTCATGAGAGAGCACAGAGTGCAGGACATATCCCAGTGAAGGATTTGTGAGATTCCCATAAGGGGATACAGTTTTACACAAAGGCTTCTGCCCAAGTATTTTCTTGTAAAAATTGATGCTTTTATGCCAGCAAAGTCCAGGAATTTCCGAATTAATCTCAGACTAAAGGAGGATTGGAATTTTTATGCTTTCTCATGCTTAAAACTAGCTGGTCTATTTTTTTTTTTTTCAGTATCTTAAAATATTTTCAAGTCTCTACTATATTTTTAAAATTTAAAATGGTTTTACCACCTCTCCTGAAGTGGTTACACAGTGTCATTCTGTGCAGCTGCTGAGGACAGGGAATAGGGTTGTGGATCTCATTGTAAAGTCCAGGTTCCTTGGCACTGATTCATCACAAAGAACAGAGACATTTATCATATTCCTTTCAAGGTATATGGAGCATTATGCAGATGTCACTAAGTAAGTTGAAAGAGGAGGGATACATTTTTTTTTTGTAATCTTTCCAACCATTTAGATTGGAATCACTAAAGATTCAGACCAAAAAAGTTTCATGTTTAGTATCAAGTGAGAATAACTGGAGAAACTGGTGGAAACACCTTGATCTGCACAGCATTGCCATATTTTTTCACTACCACTGAACAGTATCAACCAATTGTAAATAGACTTCCTCTGCAGTTTTAAAAACCTGTCAGTTGGCTCCATGCATTCTTTTGACTGAAGGAGCTCAAAGTACTGCTGAATTTGCCTTTCATCTTCCATGTAAGATAGGCCCAGGCTTTCCCGAGCCTTCGGAAAACTGACCAAGGTTTCTGTGGTGGGATTAGCACTAATCTGTCCTCTAACAACCCAGGTCAGGCCAATGGCCCTCGTTACCAGTGCTCCCATTGTTCTGTAGGAATGCTGTGTGTGCCTTCATGCCCTGATGTCAGAATGTATCGAAAAACATTCCTGGATTTCTCTTCAGTCCCCACCTCTTTGGAAAAGTGTTCATGTTTAAGATGTGGTGTTTGTCCTATTTGTTTTTGCTGCTCCTTAGCAAAAATAAATAGTGGCCCAGTGTGTGTGTGCATTTTGGTGTTTCTCACAAATAGCTACCTTTAAAGCTCTGCTTTCTCATGTTGAGAAGTCAAGCACCCAAATTTGCCTTCATTTTGCATCAGCTTAAATTTCAAACTTCTTAATAAACTGAATTTTTAGTTACAGCATCAAATATAAATTGGGCTTTCCAGACCAGAACCTTGTATCCTGAAAACCAGTTGCTGTTACTGAGCATACAGAAACAACAAATTACGTAATTACAAACAAGCTGGCTCACCAAAGTGGGGCCGAAGTCCCGTTGCTCCAGGAGCAGGACGTGGCCAGTGATGCTCCCAAGGGGCCAAGTGCCTCTGAAGGGCAGCAAGCCCCAGACTGCCCTCCCCTCTCTGGAGAAGACAAGGCTCCTCGTATGGCTCAAATGAATGGAGCTGGCAGCTCCTGTGCGAAGAGAATGCTACAGCAATGGGGAGAGAATTCCTGAGGGACTGGTTCTGCGCTGCATAGTGTGAGCTAACGTCAGGGCTTTAGAATTTACTCTTTACTGAACTCCTTGGATCACTGCCCTTGTTAAAACTACGAGGAAAAAAGGAAAGCTTTGCAATCCCGTTTGAAAATTTTGATTTGGTCTCACTTTCCTGACTGGCAGAGCATGAAGAAACATGCCATTCTCCCGAGGGGGTCTGAAGGGAGCCCGCTGCAAGCCGCTCGCCCTCTTCACTGCCTGTTCTCTTCATCTTTCTGTTTAATAGAATCTTGCACCCAAAAGTTGGCAGACTGCAACATCAGGACACTGGGGCTGAACAAGCAATTGGCTAAATTCTCCAAGATATTTGTAAATTAGACCTTGGAAAATGGTCTGTAAGAAAAAGTACAGTTCTGAATCCTTGAAACACATCTTAGGAGGTTTTTGGTTCACCTGAATGACAGGTGACGTGTTCTGTTTGCTTTGTAGTTTAAAGGAAAAATTAATTTACTTTATCAGTGGCTGCAGCACTCTTTAGCAAAGCCTCATTGAACACGGAGTCCCAGTTCACTGCAAAAAATTAATGATTTTGCAGTCAGTCACCTTTGCCATTTCTAACGTTTTAAAATAAGATTCTGATCATTCATTGACAGTACTTGTTTGATACAATACTTGAGCTTTAAGCAGATGTTTATATTGTCTGCAGTGAAGTTTTCTCCGAGAACTACCCAGATGGATGTTGAGTAATCCCGTGCCACAAATGTCACTCCTGAAAACAACAAAACTGCAAAGGAAATTTCGAAGCAAATCTTGTGTTCCAAAGTGACCTTTTGTGCTCAAAGAAAGCCAGAGCTTTTGAGACTTTGCAGCTTTCATTTGGAAAACAGACAAGAGGAGTGATTAATCCAAATCCTGGAATGCTGTTGATGAGGGCAATAACAAACAATGCAAATATCTGCTGTGAAGTTCACAGGGGTTAGAAAAGAAGCTTATAGCACTTGAGTCAGCAGCTGTGAACTGCAACCATCACCTGTCAGACAAGATACTGGTTCTGTTCAGTTTTACACCAGTGGGGTTTTTTTGCTTTGGGCTCTTTTATTCATCATAACATCAAGTGCTTTTACCAGAGTAACCTTCCCAGGAAATGGCTTAGGAGAGGCAGCCTCAACATTAAAGATGCAATTGCTTATACAGCCAATCCCCTTCAAAGGAACCCATGAAAATATTCCTGGAGATGGCACTAACAAATTGATGGTACTTTTTCCTCCTAACTTGTCCTGGTATTTTAGAGGTCTTGTTGGATTTTACTCATCTAGCAGAGTCTTCAGTTTGAAATGGATTTAGTATTTCATTCGGCTCTGCAAAGGTCTCTGAAGACCTGGAGAATTAACCATTATGAATAATGAAGAGAGTGTGTTTCCAAATTGTTTATTTTTAAGTCAAGAGTAACTATGTGTTCATAGGAAAATGTCGTATTCTAGGTCTTACCTAAGCCATGGATTCATTTTGTTATTCCAGGTGTTCTGAACATCAGCTAAAACTAGTATCTTTGTAATGTGATTTCACAGAAATGTAGAAAGCCATTTTTGTCGTTTCCAGAGAATCTGGATTTTACAAACTCCTTTGGATTAAAGTAAAATAAATACAGAAGAAAGGAGTGAGAGAGAATTCCCCTTAATGTAGAAGTGGACGTGGCTGCTAATAGCAGTTGTTACAAGTTGGTTGATAAAAGGGAGGAAGGCAAAAAAGTGTAAACCTGGACAGAAAATACCAGTGTCTTGTCTCTCAAATCCATCTTTGAATTTCCTCTGTTGGTTTCAGTTGCTGTTGGGAAGCTTTAACATGAGGGCACTTCCTCTCAAATAAATGAATGACCTGGAAGTTACCAAACCCACTCTTTCATATGCTCTGGTTATATGAAAGACAAATCAAACTAAAGTTTTGTACTAGCATTTCCTGTATATTTCTTTCATTGAATTATACTGGCTAGTACTGTTCATGCAATAATGTTTCAAATATATTCAATGTTTTTCTTTGGAATTCTCAACAATTGCATGGATATAATTTTTCTACCTATTACTTTTTTTTTATTACCCCCTGAGAATATCTTCCTCTTGTCCAAAGAAGCTTTGAAATTCTGTGCCACCTTTGTGGAATAGAAGTCACAAAGAAGAGGAAAAAAAAGCCCAATACATCCCAACAGGAAAAAAAAAAAAGAAAAAAAAAAAAAGGAAAAGTGCTATAGAGCTATTTTCTGCCCTGAAATGTGTTCTACATTTTTAATAAGATCCCAGATTGTCTGTAGCAGTGGCCATCTTTATTATTACTATTATTTTACAAGGAGTGAATGCCTTTGCTTCTGTTGCACACGTGCACATTTACTACCTTTAATGGCTTGTTTAAATTAAATAACACCGTGCACTTAAATTCTGGGAGTCTTATTATCTCATTGAGATGCTGCCGCTCTTTTTGTATTGTGACAGAAACCCCTTGGTCAAATTGTATCTGTCTCTTTTTATCCCATTTTTACCAGTAGATAATGTTGCGATGAAAGATCCTCCGGACTTATTGGACAGGCAGAAATGCCTGGAGGCCTTGGCGTCTCTGCGGCACGCCAAATGGTTTCAGGTTGGCTCTTTGTTCTTACCTTGTTGTTATTGTAGCCTTGCGAGGTTTAATTTGAGACAGTTTTAATTTTAATGCCTCTTTAATTTCTGACTAGTCCCTCCTAGAGCAAAGGTCTAGAATTCCAACCCAGTGCTGTACTGTGCGAGGGCAAACGTGACAGGGAGACAGTCAGCTGGTCCAGAGTTGTCATGAGGCTACAAAAGCAATCTTGACATTTCGCTGCCTTTTTTATACGTCTCTCTAAATTCAAGGTTACTTTTATAAAGTGTTTTTATTTTGCATGAAGCTGATTAAGTATTAAGTAATAATAATTTAAAACCAAACCTATCCCAGGACTCTGTGCATTTAAAAAGAAAAGCAAAACTGAAGACCAGGCTTTTGCAGGTGTATTGGAATCATTTTGTTTGTTTTAGGCCAGGGCAAATGGACTAAAATCATGTGTAATTGTCCTTCGTATTCTGCGGGATTTGTGCAACAGAGTCCCCACATGGGCACCGCTGAAAGGCTGGGTAAGTACAGAAAGAGCTGAAGGCCACAAGGTCATGTCTCAGATCTCCTGAGAGTTGTAGCAGTGTCTGCACTGGAGAAAGCAGAGTCTTGTATGAGACTGCTCCTTCCACCCCTGCTCCTTTGCTCCCCATTAACTGCTCCCTGTGTAGGGGAGAGAAGGCAATAGGTTCCCACTTTGTTGCCTTCCATTCCTCTTGTTTGGTCCTCTAAACTATCCTGCTCCCGTGACGGTGCCGCTCCTGCCAGCGGCTGTTGTCCTTGCCTGGGGCAGGTTTGCTCTGTATGCCTGGGGAGGAACACTCTGTAGGGCAGCAGAGGTGGTGCTCCTCTTGTGTGGAACTGAAAACCCTCTAAGAGGAGAACATTCACCTGGCTTGACTTTAGAGACCCCTCCTCTTTGACTTTTTGGGCAGACACTGGAGAGCAGCTGGTGTCCTCAAAAGGTCACTCAAGAGGAGGGGACAAAGACAAGTGCCCTGCATGAGGCCGTGGCCGCCTCTGGGGCAGGTCTCTGTCCCTTAGACCTGTAATGGATTACAAAGCGACCTGATGTGAATGTTCATCCCCTCTGCTCCCTCATTTGTAACTGCAGTCACAGTTACCCTTGTGTCCATACTAATCATAATTTAATGTCTTCTAGCCACTCGAGCTTATATGTGAAAAATCTATAGGTACTTGTAATAGACCTTTGGGCGCTGGGGAAGCCTTGCGACGAGTGATGGAGTGTTTGGCATCTGGAATTCTGCTTCCTGGTAAGGGGCCAAATGAACTCCAGGAACACAAAGGGATGGGCAGCCCACCTTAACATTTAGCTGTTGCTCTAGGATTATATGAGAAATGCCTGCCGTGAACTCTGAACCTGCCATGGAGTGCAATTAATGGTTTTTCCTTTAAAATTAAAAGGAAGGATTTTGCACTGTGGTCACTGTGTGAATGATACTGCCACTGCAGGAGAAGTTAACGGGAAATGTTAGATTTGTTATAAATTAACCCATACCTCATTAAGGGGTTGCAGGCAAATAGACTTAATGATTATCTGGTTTCTACAGATTCCTCGAAATCTACGTATCTGTCCAAATTACGTGTTTTCTTCCAGACCTACTGATTTCAGCTAATGTTATCACCCGTGTGCAGTGTTTACCCTGATAAGGTCTGTGGCCACTGCAGGGGTGTAAAACCCCGGGTCAGTTTGCGTTGTGTGAGGCCTGACTCCCTGCTGGAGAAGGGATGCTGCCCACTCCGCAGCAGCTGGGCTCAGCTGCTCAGTCAGTCCCTGTTTGCACACTCTGCTCGTTCCCCTCAGTAATCCCCATTCCTCTCCCTGCCAGGGGGCCCGGGGCTGCACGACCCCTGCGAGCGCGAGCCCACGGATGCTTTGTCTTACATGACAGTTCAGCAAAAAGAAGCCATTACACACAGTGCTCAGGTAGGGAACTCTGTGTGTGCTGCAACAGTGAGGAAATCAGCTCATTAGCACCGTTTCTCCTCTGCCAGGATGGCTTCTTTTCACGGCAGTCCTGACAGATCCTGTGCTGCCTTATCCTGGAAAGGTTAAACCATAGTTCAGGAGTGCAAGAGTTAAATGTGTGAAATCTTACCCTTGCAGAGGCAGTGGGATGTCTGTGCACCCACCTCTGCTCTCAGCACAGAGCCCCTGGGTGGGCTCCCTGTCAGTGTGCCCTGCACTCTGTGTTATAGAAATTCATGAGTTTTATGTTTTTAGACATTAGCATTTTCCACAGCTATTGCTGAGGCCAGCTGTAAAAGCTGTCTTCTTGTCTGTCAAAACCACAGAAGTAGTTTTGTGTCTAAAGACTTACTAAAAAACTTGGGCAACTGAAGTGAAATCTTGCTGTGATTCATTTGTGTTTCTACTGTGCCTTTCAGCATGCACTCAGATTATCAGCCTTTGGGCAGATCTATAAAGTTTTGGAAATGGATCCCCTCCCATCAAATAAGTCATTTCAGAAATATTCCTGGTCAGTAACTGACAAAGAAGGTAGGTATTATTTGTTCCAAAAGTCACTAACTGGGCAGTAAACTAGGAGTTAATTTAGAATGAGTGAAGTTCTGAATTATGTGCTGTGAATGTGAAGTAGAAGCTTTTCTTCTATGTGGGGTGATTTTTTTTTTTAATATTTCATTGTGAGAATAAAATCTGGAAGTTCTGTTCTCTAGAAATACCAAGAGACGAGAGGCAGAACAGCTGTAATATAGCTGATGATTATCTTTAAGCACAAAGTCCCTTGGCATCTGAAGTAGTGTTTGATTCTTATGCTGGCAAGGAGAGACTGTAGGCATGTCAAACAGTATATAATAAGGGTCCATAATAACAATTACTCAAAAATTCTTCCTAGAAAACAATATATATCTAATTTTTAAAAAATTCCATGTGTGTTTTCTTGTAAAAACAATACTGTTGGAGGTCTTGCTTAGACTAAATGTGGAAAACAGCACTGCAGGTTTGCAGTCCTTATCTCACAGCTGGTATTGGACACAGAGATCCTGCCTGGCCTCGTAGAGTTAGCAGTAAACCAGTATTGGCTTTCATGTAGCAATAAGAAAGCTGTGACTGATGGATGAGTTCTTTTCTCTATAAACAAGCAGGGAACAGTGTGGGACTAATCAGACTCCTGCTGTGGGATCGTGTTTTCCTAATGGCATATCCGTATTACAAGGAACTTTATACCCTAGGTACAGGCTCATCTGCTCTGAAGAGACCATTTGAAGACAGTGTTGGAGATGATAAAGATCCAAATAAAAAGATGAAGCGTAATCTGAGGAAAAGTAAGTGCAGCACTTCTTCATTCTGTTTTCAAAGATCTATTGTACAGGGGGAGCTGCTTTAAAAGCTTCTCTGTGTTGGTGTGGTAGAGCATGTGAAAAAGTCTTTGGAACAAAATTGTTGTCTCTATCACCCTGCATTTAGAATGTCAAACACATCTCTGTGCATCTGAATTTCCCCTGACATGCTTTACTAACTGAATGATTTGCATTTTTAAATGGGATTACCCATCAAGTTACACCAGAACTGAAGTTGCCCAAGCAGCTGAGGTATTTTAATGGTAACACCCCTGTATTGTGGGGTCTTTTTGAAGTACTGCAGTGACTTTGCTGAGTGAAGATTACACTCTCTTCACTCTTCCCCTTCCTGACTTAGGTGTTGGTCTCTCAAGACCTACCACAAGGAAAATAAAATGTGTAATCTGCAAAACATGACTGTTGCACATATGCACAAGACTAGAAGTCTCTTGGCATTGTGGGATGCAGTCATTCTGGGGGCCATTTTCATTGTGCTACTTGGATGCCAGTTCTGGATCTGGTTCCCCATTAGCTATAAAACTTGCTACTCCTTTTACAGCAGCCAGGAGGAACACAGCTAGCTGCAACAGAACGGTGTTAATATAAAACCAGGTCATTATAGATGTTTCCCCAAATTAGAACGGCTTATTAAAGACCTAACAGCGTTATGGCTCTCCTCACCCTCATGAGAGGTTGAGGGGTGGGTTTTGCTCCTTAATACAGACAGAAGGCGCTGAAATGCAAACTGTTTCATTTTTCTGTTCATCTTGTTTTGTTTATTTTCCTTTCCCCTCCTTCCCCTACCCCTTCTACTATCTTCTACTAGTACTAGATAGTAAAGCAATAGATCTCATGAATGCTCTGATGAGGCTGAACCAAATCAGGCCAGGGCTTCAGTATAAGCTGCTGTCACAGTCTGGTCCAGTCCATGCCCCAGTCTTCACAATGTCTGTAGATGTTGATGGTACGACTTATGAAGCATCAGGACCTTCTAAGAAAACAGCCAAGCTCCATGTGGCAGTGAAGGTAAGGCAGCCTCAAGTAATCTGCTAACCCTAGATCTCGGGATGGACTATGAAATGTGCTTAGAACTAGTAGTATGCAAGCTCAAAATTAAAAACCAAAAGATTCATTAAGCTGAGCTGCTCACTGTGTGTTCTAAAGACAGCTGGGCATGGTTCAAAGAGCATCACTGGTTTTGTGCTAGCAGGGGGGAAGAATTTCCCAGGGCTCTACAGGTCAGCTCATGTTGCAGTGGACTGAACGTGGTGGTCAAATTCTAGATGGGAGGGGTTTAGTTGTGTTCTGTTCTGCTCCTTCCTCCTGTTGGTTTGGAAATGGCATGTTGGTGGCTGCTTCTTTCTGCCCCTCCTTCTCTGTGTCCACTCCTGGCTTGTGAGCTCCTGGAAATAGAATTCTGTCCTGAGAACCTGAAGAGTACCTCTGTGTACTGGCTAAACTGTGTCAATCGTTTATCCAGTCAAATTTCCAGTAGGACACTGGTATCATTCAGAGACTGGTCAAGCTGCTGTTGCTTCCTGTAGGTGCCCTACGTGACAGCAGGACTGACATTGCCCAGTGAGAGCATCCACCAGATGTGCTGCTTAGGGTCATGGCTTAGTGGTGGGCAGGGCTGGGGTAACGGATGGTTGGACTCAATGATTTTAAAGGTCTTTCCCAACCTAAACGAGTCTATGAAAGAACATCTGTTAACAAAACTGCTCTTCTGATAGGAACAGGCCCATCTGTCATTCTCTGCCTCATTTTGTTTTGAGCAAGAATTTCCTTTTTAGAATCTTCATCTGGCAACTTTCTGCTTTCCTTTGATTTCAGTTTTGAAAATCCCATTGTCCTACGTGCTTTCAAGTTCAAAGTGTCCAGAAGTATCTGAGGGCACGTGTTATTCCTCCAGGAAAAGTAGCTCTCTGCATGTGTGTCCCTCCAGACCTTCTGCCTCATTCTTTTGCCTTCCTCCCTGCAGTTTAAAAAACAACAGCAAAAAAAAGCCCAAAAAACCCCCTTGCCCTGAAAAACTGACTGCTCTGCCCTTGAACCTCTCTGCGTCAGTCAGATCTGTGCTGGTGCCGACCCAGCTCTGTTTTCTCTGAATTTACACATCAAAACATCCGCGATTCAAGCCAAGAGGAAATGGGTGGTGTGCTCGAGACTTGCTTTTTTTCTTTCTTTCCCTTCTCAACAGACCCAGACCCTGCCTTCCCTGTCTTATATGAGGGCATAATGTGAGATTTCACTTTCTAATCTGACCTTTTTAAAATGCAGAAGCCCTGAAAACACAGCCAGATATACCCCAGCCGCATGGGAGCTGAGCTGGGGGTTACCCAGGCAGTTCTCAGCTCAGGGTTCGAACACAGTCATTTTTGCAGACTTTGTTCTTGGCCCTAAATTTTCAGCAGAGCTTCAGGTTCCTTTCAGTTTCCTTTGCCCTATGTGTGGTAGCTCTGTGCAGCTGGATCAGGAAGCTGGTTAAGGTAGAGGCTGGCCTTGCTCGTGGAGGATGTTTTTGAAGGAACTGAGCTCCAGAAGTACCATCCTGTACAAGGCTTTAATTATCACAAGACTGCTGGTCACGTTTGCCCCACAGTCCATCTCTTGATCTGTCCATAGACACAGGGAGGGGGGAAATTGTGCATGAAACTACTTCCTTCTAAGGCCATTAACCAGCGTCTTTAATTTCTTACTTTACGAGGAAATCTTGAGATGATGAATGATGCTCATGAGTATCTTCAAGACTAAAATTCTGCTTTGTATTGATTCCACTTTTGGAAACCTGAAATTATTTTCCCCATTGATATTGTATTCCCTACTGAAAACCACTGAAATGGGTATCTCCATTTCAATTAGGAGAGAATTAATATTCTAAGCAATCTGCCTTTTTAAAATGTGTGGCGGATTGTTTGTTGTGTTGTGATCAACTTTGTATTTGTTCCTGTTCTGCTGCCTCTGTCTCAGTTCATTTCATGGGGCTTTGTTGTAGGTTTTACAAGCGATGGGGTATCCAACAGGTTTTGATGCAGATGTGGAGTGTGTAAGTTCTGATGAAAAATCAGATACTGAAGGCAAAAATGAAACAACGTCTTCAATCTCAAGCAATAATAATACTGGAAATTCCACAGCTGACACCTCAGCTACCCTAGAGGTGAGGATTGCATTGGAAGTACAAAAGAGGTGTGGGGTTTGGGGTTTCACTTTTCATTGGGGTTGTTTTTTTCTGTTCTACTTGTCAGAATGGTAAAACATAAATTTCTTCAGTTGGGAGACAATTTCCAGACAGTGTGCAATCATGAATAACTCAAACCACATACATGTTTAGCCCACTGAGAATTTCCAGGGAAATTGACTATTTTTAATGGAACTGCTCTGTTTTTATCCATAGCTGAGAGAATTCTATTGCAGACTGATCTGGTGTGCTGAGATCTCAGCTTTACCTTGCTTTCCAAGCAGTTACAGGCCTTTCCACTGAAACACATGACTCAGGGCATGAGATTTCTTCACTCTGAGCTCGGTAGAGCCCAGACATAATGAGAGGGAATAGCAGAGACATGTGCAGGGCTGGGAAGGCCAGTCTCTCCTTTCGGTGTGAATGCCTTTCATTTCAAGGAACTTGACACCACAGCCCCACCTTCAGCTTCGGATTCTCTCAGGGTTGCAATTCCAAGTGCAGCTGGTGTCATGTTTAGTTTGTGCAGGCACCAGACCAGGCCATGAGGACAGTAGCCCTCACCAACAGAAATAAATGGGTGTGACTTCTGTGACACCACTGTCCTCTTGCCCTTCTTTTGCTGTGCCAGCATCACAGGCTGTGCTGTAGCCAGGGCAGTGTTATCTGTGATACAGGTGTGCAGAGGTTTGGCTGCCTCTTGAAGAGGGAAAGGCTGTGAAGTAACACCCTGCGTGTCTCCCTAGGTAAGAACTCAGGGTCCCATACTCACAGCAAGTGGCAAAAACCCGGTGATGGAGCTCAATGAGAAGAGAAGAGGTCTGAAGTACGAGCTCATCTCCGAGACAGGGGGAAGCCATGACAAGCGCTTTGTGATGGAGGTGAGTGGAGCACAGGTGCAGCTGGTGAGGGGTTACTGATGGTGTAGCAGAGTCATTTGCTGCTGCAGCTCACAAGTTTCTATTTTGCCTATTGCAATGCGCATCTGCAGTGGTGATTTCTCAGGTTACGTATCTCACCGCTGCTGTGATGATTTCGCTGGGGAAAGGAATAGCCTTTCTACTGTAGGAAAACGCAGTGAGAATGAAAACTGGATTCTGACAGCCCCAAACTTCATGACAAGGAAGGCTCCAGGGTATGGGCTAAATCCAGTATCCAAGAGATACGCTGGTCCTCTGTGAGTTGCGCTTGTAGTTTCCAGGTTCCCGGTATCTGTGACACACTAGTTTCCCAGGATCACCCTGGTATCCTTTAGCAGTTTCAAATCCAGAATCAGTAGAAATTTATCACATAAAAACACTAAGGATGTTTTTTCCTACTGAAGTTCTTTCTGGGTGGCACATCAGCTAAATGGGTGCAGCATGGTGTTCCTGTGGATCAATACTATGCATAAACTCATGTCTTAATTTTCAGGTAGAAGTAGATGGGCAGAAGTTCAGAGGTGCAGGCCCAAACAAGAAAGTAGCAAAGGCAAGTGCTGCATTAGCAGCACTTGAAAAACTGTTTTCTGGGCCTAATGCAGCAAATAACAAGAAAAAGAAGATTCTTCCTCAGGTAAGAACCGCCACTTGCTTTTTGGATCATTATCCCAGCTCTGGGATGGTTTTTGATACAGAAGGCGGCATTTTAGTAAAGTGAGGTTAACACTGGCTGGTGTTGTCATGAGCTGGTTGGTGGGGGGTGAAGTCCTGGCTCTGTTGCAGTTACGTGGGTTCAGGAGGGTAAGGGAGATGTAAAACCAGTGCTGTAGGTTGGGGAGAGGAAAGCTGTAAGGAGGTGGGAGAGAGAGCAGAGAGAGGCTCAGAAGCCAGCAGTGTTCAATCATGCCCAAATCCGAGGTAAATAAGGCACAGTCTGAGGGAAGGGACTGCCAGGGCTGAGCACGGGGAACGTGCTGGGCTCTGCAGGCAGGGCCAGGGCCAGGGACCCGCTGTGTCCCTGTCACTCACATCCTTTGGCACAGCACTCTCCAGGCTGTGCTCAGCCAGCCTGGCACATCAGGCATGTTTACAGAGCCCTCTCAAAGGGGGCGAGTTAATGCAGATGGCCTTGTATTCCAGCAACACTTTCACTCTCTGAACTGCTATTTTTTGTCACTCTGGGCAGACTAAAGGGGTTGTCAATACAGCTGTTTCTGCAGCAGTCCAGGCTGTTCGAGGCAGAGGACGAGGTGCTTTAACACGAGGGGCATTTGTTGGGGCAGCTGCTGCTACTGGATACATAACACCAGGTAAGGCACCACACTTGTAGCTGATAGTTTAGTATTTGTCCGATGGGGTGTTCTTTTTCATGTGTGTTATTCACCTGTGCAAGTGATTTCTTTAACCATCTGAGATGGAGCAGAGGGCTTCATGGGGGTTTAAATAAATCAAAGAGCTGGAAAGCTGGCAGAGTGTATCCTTTATGAGTGTGCAGCTCAAAGCCCTGTATGCACAGAGCACACAGTTATGGGCATAATGGCTTTCCTGGCTTTATTATTTTATGATTTGTCTTCATAGTTCACTGCCAAGGCACAATTCCCAAAACCCTCTTCCTACCTAAGAACCTTCTGGATCATGTTCTGGTTAGCATTAGGAGTGCCTTTTCCAAGAATCCTTTGTGAACATGAAGTCAGCAGGCTCAAGAGTCCCTGAGCTCCCAAAACCCCTCTACATGAATTCCACCCGGAAGCATCTATTAGTAGCTTCTGTGGTGGCCAGAAATTAAAGAATTTCTTTTCATATTCTGGCTGATGGAAGTCATCATCCGCACTGCACTGCTCTTATTAGCAAACAGCTTCTGAAGTCCAAGGGCTTCTGGTTCCCATTTCACATTTTCACAAGAGAATGTTCATGAAATGGTCACTTTCTCCATCCTCAAATTACTTTTGAAAGTGCATTTTCCTTGTGATGCTAAGCATCTCTGAGGTTTGTGGGTGACATGTGAAAGGAATCCAGACATTGTTTTCACTTGTTATAAGAACCACAGATTTGTAAGAATGAGATGCTGAAGATGCCTTAGTCAAAGCAAATCCAGTCGTAGCTTCCAAAAAATAACACTTCTAGTCCTCATGCTCAGGTTTCCAGATTACAGCATGAGCTCTAATTACACCCTCCAGCAGCTCACATGTGCCAATAGCACAGGCCTGGTGTTTGGGAGCCTTCCTGCCTGGCACTGTTGGCGGCATGTCATCTTCATTGTTCCTGTATGGTCATGTCATTTTAAATATTAAAATCCAGTAATTCATTTTTAATGGCTGTTAACATTGTTTTTGGAACTGTCTGTCTGCCTGAGGAGTCATTTAAGAGACACTTTAACCTGCCAAGGGCATGCTTCTTGCCAGTGTGGAATTATTCCAGAAATAAGTTTAATTTCCCAGTCGCCGGAGTTAAGCTTTATTGGCCTTGGCTGTCACACATTATTTCTCTCCATGCCCTATTCTCCTCAGAAATCTCTTACTTTTTGGAGTGACACCAGCAGTCTCCCCAGAAAAAAAACCTGTGAAGCCTCCATGAACTCCTGACATGTAGAAACCAATGCTGGTGCTACCTGTGTTGCTTTTTCTCTCACGTACTTCAGAGTCAAACTCTGCTCTGTGGGGAAAAATCATCTGTTTGTGTGGAGGTGTTCACATGTCTTGTGTGGAATTCTGTCTATTAGAAATGGCAGAGCAAGCAGAATTCACAGGAGCTTTACTGAGGAGGACATGACATCTGCCACTGGCTTCCAGCATTCTCTTTCTAAAGGAAATTTAGGAAAATGACTCCTCTCTGCATAGACCGCATTTGTGTTTTAAGAAGAACATAAGCAAATATGGGATGTCTGTGTCATGCTAAACCTATACTCTGACAGTGCAGACTTGAGGGATTCAGTGGAAAAGAAAATGCTGAGGAAATAAAACAGGGAATTTTAACTCTTTGATGCTGAGGCTTGAGAAAGTCCCTGGCAGCTTTATCTTCAGGCCACTGCATAGGAACATTTCAGTGTTTACAGCAATATTTGTATGTACTGGTGTGAGTTTGGTTTTGCTGTGCTCCTGCTTCAGGCACAGGTCCCTGCCCATGTGCAGGTGTGCAAACACTGGCAGGCAGTGCAGAGAATGACCGCCCTCCCTCCTGTTTCCCTGCAGGCTATGGAGCACCATACGGATACAGCACAGCGGCACCAGCCTACGGTACGTACAGCCCTGTAATTAACACTTTAGAAATTATGCAGAAACTGTTGTGGCAGTCCAAATGTGGCAGTCCAAGGAGAAATTCAAAGAGATTTAAGCTCTTAAACCATGACAACAACACCACTTTTATGCCATAACCTTGTGGTTCTTTTTTGGTTGGAGTAGCTTTTTGCCTCTGCTTTGCCTGGTCTGTGGAAGGACTGCTTGTTCTAATTGCCTGTTCCCTTCATACTGGAACCCAGTCAAAGTAGTTCCCTTACTTTTTACAGCCAGTCTGTGCTCCATTCAAAGACTACCGAAGGGCCTATTTCAGCATCTCTGACCCAGATTTAGCTAAATGGCATTCCAGTAGCATTGGTGAAATGTTTGTCCCCAAGTCTAAGTGACTTGTGGACAACGCTCCCTTAATGCTGTCAACTCTTTGAAGTCTATGGGCAAATACCCCCCACTCCTGCAGGCTAAAACACCACTGCTTGGGACACCAGGATGGGTTTTGGATAGTTGGTACTGGTAGCAATCAGTCTGTGAGGCAGCCAGGACACGGTCATTTGCCACAACGCTTTTCACTGTGAAACATGTTCTATTAGGCTGGCAAAGCACTGGTTTCATGGAGATTGTAAAATGAGCTGATAACCAGAGAGCTGTGATGGAAGTTTTTCTTAACTCGGCTTCTCCCTCCCCACTGGCTTGTTTTACGCTGGACTAACAATGCATTCCTCTAACCGGCCCTTTTGGTTACTTTGAATGAGGTTTATGTGGCAATGGGAGCAGGGCAGCTTGGAGTCAGTGATATGTCCTGGCACACACCAGGACGGTCCCACCAGCCTCTCCTGTGGCAGGGACTGCTCACGGTCTGCTGCTGAAACGACCGGCACAACTAAGGCCTGGAGTTTTTCATGTGGGAAACTTCTGCTTTTTAGCATTTGTGATAAGTCATTCCTCCCAAATTTAACTAAGAATTGTCTAACTTAGGCAATACCAACTCCCCTGATATCATTATAAAAGTTAAAAATATTTTGAAATGTCAATTACATGACTTTTCTAGAAGAATGAGCTCTAACAGGGCAAAAATGCTGCTGCTTTATGACAAATGTTTGCTTTGCCTGACTGGGACCAGCTGGTCCAGTTCTGTACTGAGAGGAAGAATGGGCCCACAGGCTGTGCTCAGTGTGGAATTCTGCCCACAGAATTGGAGCAAACCTCTCTAGTTTTACACCTGCTGACTGGCCCCGTGCTCTGACAGAAGGGCAGCTGGCAGCAGGGCTGTCCCATGGAGTGTTGTCCTTTGTGGTGCATCACACAAGGAACAGCAACATGTTTTCTCAGAGAAAAATGAAAGGAAATTTAGTGTGGGGTATGGATTTTTTTAAAAAAACCCCTTGGTTCTTTTCAAATAACAGTCTCAGAGTATAACTAGGATTAGTGGTATCTGCATGTCTGTGTTTTTACAAGCAGTGACACACTGTGACATGAGGAATCCTTTCCCTGCTGAAGGCAGGAATACTACTGTTACCAAGTTTCCGTGCAGCTTTTCTTGCTTTTTTCATTCATTCCTTCTGTTTTGTGGGGTTTTTTTCCCTCATTATGCCTATTTTGGGAGCTGGATTTAAAGCACTTAGCTGTATATATGTGACATATCACTGACTTCAAAGCATTGTGGAATTGGATGCCCCCATTTTTCACATAAAGAGTTTCTGTTCTTAATGTCTTATGATTGTGATGCGAAGTTCTGGGATAATGCTTTTTGGCTGTAAGGTAAACATGTCTCTTTGCCTTTGTAAGCTGTTGCATGTTGGGAAACTTCACTTTGATCATCTGGTGCTCTGGAATACCTGCTGTTGCTGCTTTGTGATTTCTAAATGGATACATAGGTTAAATACTAGAATTTAAATAGGCAAGATTAAAAAAACCAAACAAACGTTTAATTGTGCAGAAGTTTGTGAGGCCACAAGAACTCTAAAATAATAATGAAATCAGGCAGATGTCAATCCTTCCAGATTTACTACTTCAACACAGGAGAGGAAGTGCAGAATAAGGAAGCAGATGCAGAATTTACTGTAGGTGCTTGATTTTTGGCTGACCTACCTGGATGCTGGTCAAAACTGCTGAACAGTTTCCCTGTGAGTTGTGTTTTATGCACAGCAGTGCCTGTCTAGAATATCTGCAATTGCAACTGGCCTGTGAAATTACCTCAACGTAGAACAAGCTAGTAGAGATTAATTACCATAAAGATTATGAAATAGAGCTTCAGGTCCAAATACACATTCTGCTTTTGAGAATATCACTTCCTTTAAATTTATCAAACACCAGGACAAAAATAAAGCAGACTTGAAGCTATAACCATCTGTCTGAAATAGTGCAAAGTGGTGAAGCGTTACTGTTTATGGGACTCTGCACCCTGACATCACATTGACTGACTGATCTGGAAAAGGTTAATGAGAACACTACTGTAAGCTCTTATTTGACTTTCTTGGATTGCTGAACTTATTTGGAGTCCTCTCCCTTTCTTCTCTCTGTAGGTTTACCCAAGAGAATGGTTCTGTTACCAGTTATGAAATTCCCAACTTACCCCGTTCCCCACTACTCATTCTTTTAGCAAATGGCAGAAGCTAATTCCTATTGATTGAACAACACAGTACAGTACAGAATGTTAGAAGAAAAAAAGCCTTTTTATCCTGTTTTCTTTGAACACATACTTGAGCAAAGTCATTTGTAAAGAAACATCTTTTTCCTACTTTTTGATTTTAACAAAATGCAAATTTAGTTCTCTAAAACTTGAAAAAAATGTTCTGTGAAATGTTACCTCATTTTCAAATAACTTATACC
The DNA here is from genome assembly GCF_029207755.1 of Chamaea fasciata. Lineage (NCBI taxonomy): Eukaryota > Metazoa > Chordata > Aves > Passeriformes > Sylviidae > Chamaea > Chamaea fasciata. The sequence goes on along the minus strand of NW_027094105.1, from coordinate 9,737,548 downwards.
AGCCTTCTGTTATAGGGAAGAACTAGAAGCTTAAATCTTACGTTTTAAATGAAGTATCCGATTATGTAAAATTAAATTTGTGAAGGATGTATAGAATATAAAACACTGATCACAAATAAACTGTTTTGTTGTAACACAAGAGTACTGCCTGTTTCCTAATGCAGTCACACAGACTCAGTTAATGACCTGTATTTGCTGTAGGGTTATTAAATGCAGGGCATAGTTCTTTAAAAACAAAAATAAAAATTTTTAAAAAAAACAAACCACATGATAGAAACTTTACAGTTAACATTTAACTTTGTAAATATTCTGGTGTGTAATAAACTTAGTAAAAGATGGGTTAAAATATTGTTTTATCTTATTTTTTATAGTTAAGCATCAGTACCTGAGTTTCCTTATAGATCAGCATACTGTAACTGTGATTTTAGACACAGTCTTAATTATCCAAGAAGACTTTTCACTCATGCACAAAATGCTGAAAAACAAATGAAACAAAGGGAATTAGTCTGTCTCTGTATAAGGCTGCATTCTGTGAAACAAGTATTAAACAAGTATTACAGGAAGCTCCCACAGAAGGATGCAATTCCAGGGATACACTTTACACCCGTATTGCCCAGAGAAAGGACAACAATAATGTTACAATCAGGTTCTTTAGAGCTCAAAAGCTACATGTTTTCCTTTCTTTTGTTTTTACAAAAAAAACCCCAAAAAACAAAAAACAAACAAACAAAAAAAAAAAACCAGAAAAAAAGGAAAAAATTCCACTTGTTCTTGTGGCCTTCTTCACTTTTAAGATTGTCTGCCCACCCTTGATTTTCCATCCACCATTTCTACAGAAAGCATTTTATTTGTCAATTGTATATTAAACCAAAGGTTCTCCTTTTCCCCCTTACATTTATAAGAATCTAAAGCAGCAACAAGGTCCCCATGAAAACTTGCTATTTAATTGTCCCAGTTCTTGTTGAGTGCTGCTGTGAAAAGTGACACACTTCAGCCATAGGCCAGTACTTTTTTAAGAGTTGGTGCTCAAACCCGGAGTCCTCTTTTTGCTGAGGAGTGTGTGCACCTCTCTGAAATTCCAGGATAGGCCCCAGCTCCACGACCGGAGTCTCCATGGCCTGTGGACTGCTGTGGGTTCTAACAAGGGATTCCAGTGGTCTTTATTAAGGTATCACCCCACAAATAAGCAGCATTGTTGGTTGCACTCTCTCCTCAGCCCTCGCCCATTGCTTTTCCATAGGCTGGCTTTAGTTCCTGCTCTTCCAAAGATTTGCCTTTGTCCCCTGTTCTCTTAACAGACACTGCTGCTGAGGCACGGGGAGCTGTATCTGTGTTGAGGGTGTTGAAAGAGCGGCGCTTAAAGCAACATAAAGTTCCTCCTCCCCACAGCCCCCTTAGAGGGAGAGAAATATTAGAAAAGCTGAATAAGGGGTGGCTTATAGAACAAGCTGCTTTCCCTGGAATTAACTGCAGCTGTTATTCTTAAGCTAAGTTTTTGTGCTTTGGAATGTGTTTACATTTCCATGGTTCTCCTTCTGCCGTAGCTCTCGCTTCCGTTTGGTGTCGGTGGTACTTTAATAAAAGGTAGATGACGGCCCGGGAGGGTGAGCCTGGTGTCACCCACGGAACACAGAGCAGGGGCTGGGGATGGAGCCAAATTGAGAGGTGCTCAGAAATCACTGATCTGTTTTGCTGGCCTATGGATGAAAGGAAGCCATCACGGAGCAGAAAAAGCATGGCTGATCAGAGCCCATTTTTGTTAATCAAATATTCATCAAAGGAATCTTTCCTCTGCACACATTTCCCCCCCCCCCTCCCCTTTTGGAGTTCCCTTGATTGGCAACTGTTTGTAGTTTCCTTTTTTTTTCCTGAATCCCCAGTTTTGTTAAAATTCCAAACAAAATATTCTGTGAACCAATTCCATACAACGAACATTTCTAAGCCAAAAACTTGTTCTTATTTCAAAGACAAGAAGGGCGCTATGCTCTTTTCCAACATGATGGCAGTCATTTCAGATGATTTATAGAAGTCATTTTTTTATTTTTTGTCATTTGTTGGGAGTTACTAACCACATTGTAAACTTGCCCCCTTGCTGCATATTTTACATTTCTCTGCTTTACTGAAAATATGAATGAGCTGTCAGTTCTTTGTTTAGAAAGTGGTAACCTTGGAAGTGTTAGATGTTTCAATACCTTCAAAGAATTCGAAGTGCCCATTTTACAATGAAAACTCCACTTGCAGCTGAAAGAGCAGAGAAATTTAAATGGAGCTTTAGCTTCAGCCAGTCTCAGAAATTAACGTGAGGTTTTTGCTTCTCTGCTCTTCTCCCACTGTAGGTGGTTTTTTCATTGACAGTCCCTATTGCCAGCCTCTCAGCATCGCACCTTTTATTATTCACTTGGGCCCTCAAGATTTCTTCTCTGACTTCTAGAACCATCAGGTTGTCTGGCTCCAAATGGCATTTTGTACATGTCTTAAAAGCAAGAAAAACGTGGCTCGTTTTGAGGTTTCTCAACTTCAGACATGGAATCTGAGCTTTTTTCCTTTTTTTTTTTTTTATTTTTTTGAAAGTGTTTTTCTCACTTCTTGAACTTTGCTCCATGTAATGAAAAGCAATACTTAGTCCAAGCCACAGTCCTCTCTTTGGGTACATAGCAATAGATGTGTATATACTCCTGGTTATTTCTTTACACTAGAAGGGGAAGGACTGGTGTGTTGAGGGGGGAAAACCAAACGCCAAACCAAGGCACCAAACCCGGGTCGAGTGCTGCTTCAAGCACTGAAATCTGCCTTTACTTTCTCTATTGAAGTCCTTCAGAATTTTAATACTACACTGTATTTGCATGTTTCCTATAAAAGTTGCTACAGAGCTGTGCAATGGTCACTCCTGAAGCAGCAGTGCTTTGTACCATTGTGCATGTCAGCAGACATGAAATGTAGCAAAATGGCAGAAGAAAAAAAAAACCCAGAACATTTATTTTTTTCCAAAATGTAACTGAATGATATATTCTCTCTTCCCCACATCATTGATACGAGGCACAAAAATGGTAGGTCTGAACTTGAAAATCAAGTGGATTGCTTTTGTGTCTCTTAAAATCATCACCAAATGATAGGAAAACACAGTATTTGGGAAACATCCAGTTCTAAAACCTTTGCTGCTCTAAATTTACTGAGGTTTTTTCCCTCTTTAATATTTGTATGTTGATATTTTGAGATTGTCAATCAGCAATAACTGAAAGGTGAATGTTTTTTTTAAATGGTATTGGAACATCTATATGTTGCAGCTTAAGACTTCTAAGCAGTTTTCAGCAGGTTAATTCCACTTTATTCTCATTCTCTCCGGACCTTCATAGCCATATGCACTTGTATAAAATAAGCAGAAATGTAGTGACTGTAAGCTGAGATCGTGATATAAAAGGTAAGAGATTTTATTTTCAGCTTAAAGAATATTTTTATTGCTTTTTTTCTAAAAATCTCATATACCTGTGACAATCTTGTATATGGCACGTTTTTATTATGTCTTGTTAACTCAGTGTTTAAAGAGGTAACATATAGGTCTGAATCCCAACTTTGTATTTCTCAAGGCCAATTCAAATACTCCCGTTTCAGTTAAAAAAGAAAAATATTAACTAACACTTAAGAAATTGTTTGGTTTTATCAACAGACTGTTCTCCTTCAAATATTTTTCTCCTGTGTAGCATAAAAAGCTGTGTTGATACTGCTGTGTCAGGCACTGCATTCCTTGCATCCCTGTGGACACGTTTGGGTAGGTACCAAAGCCAGGCCATGCCTGCTCTGAATGAATGCCACACCTTATTTTTATATGCGATGGGCAACAGTAATAACTAGAGGAATTATTTCCCTAAATTATTAAACCTAAACTCCAAAGGAAGAATGAAAAACCTTGATGATACTGCAGTTAAAAATCTGCAGAGATCAAATGACATGAGGCCAAATTAATTCAGGAAGCAGCAAGGTTTGCTTCCCTCCTGCGGGTGCAGTGCAGGACAGGAGGGCGAGGCAGGCAGGGATTTATCTCTGCGTGAATCCTTTGCTTAGCTGTGGTTTTCCACAGCTGGCAATTAGGATACAGCCATCCATAAATAATTGTTTGCAGTTCTGTAGTAAACGTTTTAACAATATTTTACTTAGATTAAAATGGGTTTGGATTATGACCTATCGGTGCACATGATATGTGTAGTTTTAAAATACTATTTTTTTATTTGTCTTTTAAACCTTGCGTTATGCAAAGTTGCATAGTACAGTACTCCAGAAGTGCAGTACTTGCAGTACTTGAAGTTGCTGGAAACAACTCTTTTTATATAAAAATGGTTAAAAAATAAAAAAGCAAAAGGGAGCAAGCTGATTATGTATTAGCATTTTAGGGTCTCAATTCAGAGATGAAAACATGAACAACCCCTGACTGGTAACAGCTGACACTGGTGTCAAACAGAAAACCACTTGGTACAGAATATGTAGTGGTGTATTAAGCCCAAAGGTCTGCATCAAAACACTAACAGCAAATATGAACTGTATTTGATTTTAATATTGTATCATCAAATTCACTAAGCAACTGCATGTATAGGTTATCCATTCCTCAGGATATTTCTGGATATAATTCACAGGCTGGTAAGAGAAAAAGAGCTGTTCAATAGTGTCAGCTTTACTCCTGTGGGCAGGAGCTTGCACCTGGGAAATGAACTGAGGAGCTGTGCCAGGGGCTGGCCCTGGAGGCCCATAACCCTTTTCCATGACATCTGCAGGACAACTGATGAGCAATCAGAATGTCTTTCCTGTTCAGGTGGCAGGTTTCCATCTGCTCTTATCTTCAAGGTGCAAACTCAGGGCTGGATCTGCAGCTCACCTACAGTTCAGTCCCTTTTTGAGCCTGGCAGGCCCAGCAGTGCTGATCCTGGAGCAGCAGGCTGCTCTGCTCCTTCAGACAGGATATTATATGCATCAAGGTGCATTATAATGAACTTCTCCTGAATATTCCTTTCCTAAGCTTAACTGCTGTCAGCCTGACAAGCACTGTCCACTTCAAGGACTGATAATAGAACATCTTGCTGACTCTCACGCGATCTGTGGACTGTGCTTGACAGCTTAATCCATCTGTATTTCTTTCCATCAGAATTGCTTAAACTGTGACTTTCTGTATTTTTCTGTCATCACTCTTTTAACTCTTAAAATCCCAAGCTTTCCACTCTCCTGCTGGTTTTTTTTAAATGATCTCAACTTTGTTGCATCTTTTTTCTCTAGATTTCTCTAATTCCCTGCTGTTTGTAATGCAGTAAAGCATTGCAGTGTTTATGCCTGAGATGGCCCCTTGCCTTTGCTGCCTCCCTTTTCAGTAGGAGAAAACCATTTTCTGATAAGTGAAACACACCAAGACTCCTAAATCCTGGATTCTGCAGCCACCAGGAATCAGAGATAAGACCATAAGGTGCATATTGCCTGGGAACCCCTCTCATTGATATGGAACTTGAGCAAAACAGCCCCATGTAGTGAAGGGTCACAGAGCAGGCTCTGAAGTGCCTGATGTGTTTGTGTTTGAGAGAGCAGCCAATTCTATCAGTAGGTTTTAGCCTAATACCAGGCTATTATCTGATGAGTAATTTGGGTAACATCTGTTTCATCAATGTTGCAACAAGCATGGTTTTGCTGAGGCAGAACTAGAAACTCATTTCTTCTGCATAATACTTGCAGGTTTCCTTTTAAAAGCCTCTTCACAGAGGCTTGGTCTGAATTGCCTTTTCTGTGAGGTTGGAGGTCTGTGTTACAGCTACTGAGCTTTGTATTTCTACATGTACCCAAGAGCCAAACACGTAAATGTGGTTCTGTATGCTCTGTGTAGCTGCCAGGAGCATTACCAATTCTGGAGTATCTTTTCAGTGGAGCAGAAATGGTATTTTACAGTTTGAATTTCTGGTTCATGGAAAAGAATTCTGAAAAAGTTCCTTTCAATTAGTACACCTATAAATAGCAGGCGAGGGAAAGTCTGTGCCTATACACTACCCACCTTAACGCTAGTTTTAGCTAACCAGATGATCGTGTGTATTTTGGGAGATGGTGTCTGGCACTTAAAGGATTAAAAGCCAGAGATTTACAATAAAGAAGCATCCTGTTTAATGTGTTCTCTATACTGGAAATGACTGGCATCATCGTTGACTTTGGAATAACACCCATGAGCTTTTGGGGTCTGCTTTCAGTCCTACTTTGCCACATAAGATTCCTCCAGGCATGCTCTGTGTAGAGAAGGGTTTAGAGTAACCATGCTGGTTAGGAGGGCTTGGCTAGCTCAAAGCATGATATGTGGTGCTTCCTGCCATGGTGTTCTCTCTCTGCCAGTGCTTGCTGTCTTCCTTAAGCACACATTCAGGAGCTGGAACACGGTGACCTTATTCCTGGGCGTTTCGCCAGTTGGATGGAGGGAGGCCAGCCTATGCTCCTGAAGGGAATGTGTAACACGAGGCCTCGGTTGCCCAAGCAATTTCTGTTGGACACAGTGCACAATCCAACCCTCACAAAGGCAATTTAGTGCCTGGGTAGGTGGTTCCTAATCTGTCTAATTTGCTGTCGTGTAGCCAGTGTGAGCTAATTAGATGATTCAGCAATTGTCATGGCTCCCCACTTAATGTGCAGTAAATGCTGCTGCCAGGACTTTCACTGATGTTAAATACCTTTGCTTCTGTGAATTCTGTTCTCCTGCCCTGCCTTTTCTGATCGACTTCTAGTATCCCAGTAAATAACTGATTCTCTCAAATTATGAAATTGTTACATAGAAGTATCTAGATTCTTAAAAACTTTTAATCAGACTGTGAAGCACTTCAGAGAAACCAGTTTTCCGACAAATATTTCAACTTATTCATGTGCCAGAGGATTATTTCTACTCATTAACAAAGATCTGAAAACTGCTCCAGTATCTCTCATCTCTGGAGACAAGGATTCTTTCTTTGAGAACACTTGCCTTCTGCTAGGAAAAAAAGATTTAAACTGTGTCTTAATAAAAGACTGTGCCCTCAAGCCCCTGAAAGAACTTAACTGGGGGAAAGTGCACAAATCTAAAATTATTTGAGGCTTTTTGCTTTCACTGAGCTATTGAGAACAATTTCCCTGGCAACAAGTTCCTCAGATTATTAGGATGTAGAAAATGCAGGAGGAGGGGCATGAAGATTTTTCAAGTAGTCTAGGAAAAAAAATCTTCTGTTTGTTGGCTGTTCAGCTCTGGGACATCATTCTCTTTTCACTTCTTTATCTCCGAGACAGCAATAAATGTGAGCAGCTTTAACGTACCATCTCTGATCCTGTCCTGGTAATGTCCCTTGGAGAGTGAGCGTGGCACTCCCTGTTTCTTCTGCCACCAACTCCCTGAAATAAAGTCCCTTGCTTCATTTGTAATTCTGCATCTGTGCTTCTGAGCCAGGCTAGAGGTGGGACTGCTGTACATCTCTCCAAATCCATATAAACATCAAGACAGTATTTCAGTCTTTACTCAGACAAAATTACAAAATTCTGCCTCCTGTGCTTGATATACCAAGATGTGCTCACTCAGTATTAGAACTTCTTGCCTTTAGCTAAATGCTAAGACAGTTGCCTGTTATTTAATAAGGGAAAACTCTGTCCCAGCCTCACTGAGTTCCAAGTCACAAAGCAGCTTACAAAAACAGCTCCTATTTCCGGTGGCTCTGGGAAACAGCACAGGAGCTCCGCTGCGGTGGATTCCTTTGGATACATGATGAGATGTGTAAACATGAAATTCAGATTGTTGTTCTCAGTCATGAAGCTGACTAGGACCTCGCCTCTCTGGCATCAAAAGAATGAAAATGAGCTCTGTGCTGGGCACACTGAGGAGCTCTGTTAGGAACGGCTGTTCTGTCTCAAAAAACAGTAACTCAGCTCAAATGTTCAGCACACAGACCCTCTTGGGCTTCCTGCTGAATAATCCAGTGAAAAATGAGATATTTTATTGACTTGTTTAAAGCAGAGCAGAGAGACAGGGTAGCTGAATCTGCCGTCTTAGTACAGGAGACAGCTTGTCTAATGGCTTGTTGGTTTCATTCCACTGGAAGTGGAAATTCTGCTAAAGTCATTTTAGAGCACTTCACCAGAGAAACCCAGCACTGAGGTCCTGTGCCTGTGGACCACAGCAGCAGTTTCACATGCACTTTCTTTTGAACATGAACCATTTAAGCTAGTGGTTAAGTATTTAGCATTAAGAGAATTGTCACTGCTAAACTGTTTTATTACTTAACCCCAGTGATGTCTCCTTAGCTTCATTTGTGTCATCTGAATCCACACCTATTAATGTCCAGGTATTCTGGTGCTTGCTTTTTCTGCTCAAAGGCACGGGGTTCACCTGTTGATTTGTAACTGATATGTGAGATAATACAAAAGCACAAGTAGGACACATCTGCCCGTTCCTCTGTCTGCTCCTCTCTCTGGGGTTTCCCAGGAGAAAGGGGGCTCTTCCTCACACACTGGGCTGTGTAGGCAAGACAGTGCTTTACTGTGAGTGCTGTGAGTTAGGGAAGAGAAAAGTCCATCAGACAATAAGGTTTAAATTCAGTGGAGTTTTTTTTCTCCAGTTCCTGAGATTGCATGAAACATTCAGACCACAATGTTTACCTTGATGTTTTTGAGGAGCTGAATGTCCAAAAGGTGTGTGTGGAGATGTGCAGTTCTAAAGCATATCTCTTATTTTGGATGTTGTTTTATCTTGTACTTGGTGCCTTAACTCTGTACAATTTAAGGTCATATATACTGTACCACAGGTAGTTTAGTAGTTGTGTACTTGAAAAGAACCCATTCAGCCTAGTATATAGAAACTCTTGTACAGACTGAAGCCTTCTCAGGGGGAGTACTCTTCCATGTTTAACTAATAATCCACCAAGAAGTGAGAGTTATGAGAATGTAAAGAGCATTTAAAATTTTTAACTGCAGAGACTTAAATTTATCTGAGACTGAATTTATCTGATTTCTAACTTCAAAGGTTTGGGGCAGTAAGATAATTAAAGCTGCAGTCTCTTCTATGCTGTGTAAGTAAACAACTTCAAAATGTTTTCTCACCAGCCAGAACTGCATGTTTGTGCAAACCTCTGGACTGTTATCTCTACTAGAATAAATAACACTTAATTTTAAAAGGCATTAATTGAATGTAATTGGCTATCCTGCATTAGTTAGTACACGAGAGTTGAAATGAGTAAGAACTGCAGTTAATTTTTAATTAATTAAGCTTCATTCATACCTCTTAACTAGATCTAGAAGCTCCAGCTGCCTTGTGCTGCTTTGCAGTTCATGAGGTGTAGTGCAGCATCAGCTTGGAGACAGGATTTCTGAATGCGTCTCGTTCTGGCAGAATACACTGAGGCAAGAGAGAAAAAAGGTAACAATGGCAGTAGAATGTCCTTCTCCAGTTTTAGAGGCAGAGCATCACAGGCAGAAGTTGGAGGGAAAGTTGCACTGCCTTTTCCAAGTCCATTAAGAGAGACTGTGGTAAAACCAGGAGGTTTATGTGTGCTGGGCAAAGCCAGCAGCCTTGTGTCCTATGAGCAGGGGGAGCGGGAACTGCTTTTTCAATAGTTAGTGAGAAATTAGGTAAGAGGTTTCAGCTATCCATACAGCAGGCTAAAAGCTGCTAATGATGTTGCTACAGGAGATGAATTTACTTCTTCTGTTCAGTAAACAAGTCCAGGATTGCTGGTTTTCCAGAGCAGGAATGCAAGAAATCCAATGGACTAATTTTGTTCCCTACCCAAAAGAGGGAGATAGTTCAAGGCAGTGTACAGAGCATGCAGTTGAATTTTGGGAGGGAAAGGAATAATAGTAATTTCCTCAGAAGGAATAATAGTTATTTCTGCAAGCCCATAGTATTCTAGACAAGCTGCCTTTACACAGAGGAGCATGGCAACAAGGGAAAGCAGATACTGCTCCCACAGTGACCCGTGTAATGTACACATCTCACCAATACTGGTGTAACTCCTTATGACAAAGTAGGTTCATTTTACCAGCAAAGTGTATTTTGACATTCTATCCACTTCTATTTTTTAAGCTAAAGGGGAGTTAATCATAGCACTCATCTGTTTCGAAGGGAGTAGAGCAGAAGGTAAGTTTTAACTTCATACTTTGAAGCTGCTATGAATAGATTAACAGTGTTCCATGGAAACAACCTGATGTACTTCTTTATTTTGAGTTTAATTTCTGTGTTCTTGCAAAAGCACAAGCTTGCATAAGCGTAATCAATACAGAGTTACTCAGGGTACTGCATCATCTCAGCAGTGGACACTAACTGCATCTTAAGTCAACAGGCACACATAAATCAAGCTTAATTAAGAGGAACAGGACATCTTGGCAAGTTTTGCTTTACTACTGGCACTGCTACAATTTAATGATCTATGCATACCGGAATGTGTGTACTGCTGCTCTCCCAACAGAACGTGAGTCTTGTAAGGGTGTCCTGTAAAGTAACAAAGTCAGGGTAAGAGAGACAGCCTTTATTCTTCTGTCATTATTTTCACAAAGAACTGTTTCTAAGCAGATGGAAAGCCATTCTGCTCTAAGGAGAATAACGGTGGGCTAGAGAACAGCATTCAGAGCAGTACAGCTTTTGAAAAGTTAGTGATCCTATGAACTTAATTATGAAATTTTTGATTTGCAGTACAGATTCTTTCCTGTGTTTTTAAACTCATATCACTGTTTCCCTGCTCAAAATAACAGGATAAAGACAAGCATAGTTTTCTAATAACATCCATTGCGTGGAAATCCACATACACTGGAAGAAAAGGGAGGCTGTACTGCAGAGAGCATATTCAACTACAGAGCCATTCTCTGGGCAATGCTGCATAATTTAGGAGTGGGTAACCATGCCTTCAGGGACAACATGACACAGAGCAGATGGTTGAAAAAAAAATTACAGAAAAAAGCCTCCAAGCTTTGTCCAGTCATACATTTACCCCTCCCTGCAAAAGGGGACAGGTACGTTCATACACGCAAAATGAGTTATCTGTCAGGCATCACAGAGGTCCTTAAGGACAAATGTTTTGTGGAGCCAGTCTCCTTTTGGACAGAAAAAGGAGGAAGTTGACTCTGTCTTCCAGTTCCAAGGTGCAGTGTCTTATTTCTCATCCTAACCCTATGTCAATAGTTATTGATCAAACTGACTAAGCTTTTTAGGCCGACCAGCTCTCTCCGAAGCAATTCTGTTCTCTTGAGCCTCTGCAGGGGCCAGTAACTGGTGCTTAACTACTGCTTCCACTGCGGAATGTCACCGTCCTCCCGCTGCCCCAGAGCCAGCCTGGGACACTGGCACTTCTCAGAGAGCAACACTGCTGGGGGTGGGTCTCTCCAAAGCACTGAAGTACTACAGCAGAGCAAGTCCCAGTGGGCTGTATGCTTTTTAAAGCCCTGTCCAGTTCTTAGTGACAAAGTTGAGCATGAAACCTGTACTGCCAAATGTACCAGCGCCTTGCTGAGAAGGGCATCAATGGGAAGCAGTCTCAGGCGTGGAGATTTTGAGGAAAGGCTGGTGCTTTCCAAGGCCAACTCACAGGCTTTTTTTACTGGTTCAATTTCCACTCACCAAAACTCACCACCAACCAAATCATTTAAAACTGCTGCTAATTTGGGGTAAATATCACCTTTGTGTAACCCAAACCACCACCATCCATGCATCTAAAGAATTCCTAAGCAAAGACTCCTCAGGAGGCAGAATCCTTCTGACAGGAAATCTGGCAGTGCACTCTGATGTGACTTTTCTGATGATAATTACTTCTCCAAGACAAGGAAAAGACAGAGGCAGTGCTTTGGGGCAGTGTTTCATGCTCAGCAAGTTTGTAGAGGGAAGGAATGCAATTCTATAAATCACTTGTACTGTATTTGTTTCTAGACTTGAATGAATTTCACTTTTCCTTTGTGAGTCAGCGTATTAAGCGTTAAAGAAAAGGTCTATTTTTCTAAATCTCTTTCACCAACAGAGGTCTGACCTGCAGCCAAGAGATGGATTTATTTATCCACAGAGGACGGAGTGTTTTATTTTTGAACTAAGACTGGATATAGCATTAAATAAAAAGCAGTACGACCTATAAACTATCTAAACCTTAAATACTATGAACCAATTGCAGAAATGAGTAATATGGTGGACGATTCCATCTTTCTTCCCAATAAATCTCTCTCAAAGAAGTTGCCCAGAATTAAACTTCCAAATGAAGAGATCCTTGTGGTCTAATTACAGACTACTTTCAAAATGCTTCCGTTTTCTCCCAATTTGTAATCAGTAGAGAACAATGATGACTGAACTATTCCAAACTATAAATAAAGCAATTTCAAATAAAGTAATTTGGCAACAACCACAGCTATTTATAGCACTAAAAATGTAATTTGAACATTCCAATTTTCTTAATTTGGTAGCAGTTGAGTGGGAAGAAAAATAACTACACGGTGAATTTTAAATTGAGCTGTATCTACTCACTGGCCAAAAAAGCCTGCAAATGTAAAGGGAACGCTCTTTGTACCTTCAGTTGCTTCCTCCTGTGCTGCTGTACCCCGTACACTTGGCTTCATTTGGCTTCTGTGCTGTGGTTTGTACGCCAGCCACCGTTACTGACTGTACACAACACGGTCTGCACTGTAATCTCGGGTCATTTCCACTGGTTGTAACCCAACTCTACAGACTTCTCTGTATATAAAACCACAACCATGTCCCATTTGCTTCCAATAGCTCCAATAAAGACTTATCTCTGTCAACAGGAATTATGGCCTAGTGATTGGCTGGGGGGTTGGTTACAGTGAGCAAACTGCCTTCAAGGGGTTCCTGAAGCCTGGGATGCCAAAGCACAGAGGTCCCTTGTGCCCGAGCAAGGTAACGGGCTCAGCAGAAAGGAGACACACGCTCCCCAAGGCTGCAGTGTTAGCACAGACGACTTGGAGATGCAAACATAAAGCACATTTATGCTGGAACAAGCAGAATGCATTCCTTCACAGAGGTGAAAGTGAACAGAGCATTACCAGACTGCAGCTAGAGAGGGCTGCTGCACACAGGTACCTCTGGGGGTTCGCCTTGGCAGCAGTACCAGGAAAGCCCAGAGAAGGCTGTGCGCAGCCAGGAGGGCAGATTTCACTCCAAAAAGAAATCTGGACAATTCCTAGTATTTAGCTAATTAGAAAAACTGGATGTTTGTTTTCCTAAAAGGCAAATTACACACATAAAGAACAAGTACGGTTCTTTCAAAGTTCTCTCCATGCCTCTCATTTCACTGTGTTTCTTAGACATTAAATTCCTGTGGTCCCAGTTTGTCCTCCAAACCAAATCCAAGCAATTTCCTTGTCCAGAGCCACTGAGGGCAGGAGTTGGGGATACCATGACAATTGTATGGCTGGTGTTGTTTGTTTGAGGTTGCAACTCATGGTATTTACTGAAATATACACATATGTCCAGTTGCCTGGAGTTACAAGAGTAGTCAGTGAACACACAGTCTTACATTTCTTAGAAGTGTTTTTCTGGCCTTGAAATACTGAATTGAAATCTGAGTGCAGAGGTCATTAATCAAATTCAGAGGAGATCAGACTTGAAAAGGGATTAGAAACTGTTATGAGCTTGCTATAATTGAGATTGCTCTTAATGAAATGAGATATATGAAATCCCACAGCTCAGAATGTATGATAACTGGAGCAGGATTTGGTGTAAGACTTTTGCCCTCAACAGGCCAGTCAGTGTGCAGCCAGCCCAGCCTGCTGCTGCACTGCAAACAAGTCAGCTATGCACAAAGAGCTACTCAGGGACAACTGTACCAAACCCAACAAAACCATGCATCACTTAAAATTTAGAGCTGTATCAAATATTTAGCAAGTAAGATCCACAAAGAATTGAACAGAGTGGCTTAAGAAAACATCATTAACACTCAACTGAAACTGAAGTCAGTCTTACCTAGTGCATTAGCATAACGCCTGTCTGTGCTCATGCCTGATGTTCACTGGCTCACTACGAGTCATTCCAAAAGCTCCCTGGGGATTATCATCTCTGAGGTGCTGAGAAGGCTGACAGCTCTTTCGGCAGCAGCCTGGCAACTGCTGGTCAGTGAGAGCTCAAAGCGAGCTGGGCCCCCTCCAGGAGCTGGCGGGCATCCTTGGCCTCCCAGGAAAGGGACAGGGGCACACATGGGACTGGGGCACGGGAGAAGCCACGCAGCACCGGCCTAGGCTGATAGAGGAGGTTGGCACATCCTTCTTTTGGCATTGTGAAAATGCCTGGTATCTCCTGCTCAGTTTTACCCCTATCCTGCTGTAGCTAACTTTGCCCAGGCAGTTCCAGGGTATCTAACGTGGAAGAACAGGGAAGCTGTGATTTATGGCCCCTGTCCACCCCACACCCCCTGCAAACCAAGAAATACCCAAGCCCATCTACTTTTCCTCGGCAACCTGCAGTGCCTCTCACTGTGAATCTGCAGCTGAATGCACACAGTGAAATCTGCAGCAGAAAGCTCCTTCATTTCAGGCCCTCCCCAACACTGCTTGACTGCCCCATCCCCTGCTGGCACAGCAGTGAAGGGATCCATGCAGAAGGAACCATCTGCTTAACAAGCAACATGCCCAGTTTATCCTGCTGCAATCAGCATCACCTTGGAAAAGTGTATTTGATTACAGAGGAAGCAGGAAAAAAAACACTGATTGACTGATGTCCAAGCCTGACTAATGTCAAGCAACTAACAAGCCAGCCTGTAACTTCCATGTGCAGAGAACTGCTGCATCTATAAACCTGCCCAAAACAGCACCCCTCTTTCTGCAAGAAGAGTCACCTCACTTGATTGCTCACGACGTAATGCTGACTTGGGTGGTTTGCTGCAGGGTTGAGCTCCAGCAAGTCAGCTAGAAAGAGTTTTTCCCATTTGCTAAGCTGTAAATTATCCTTCTCTTTTGTGACCCCAATCCTTGGTACAATCAACTGAAAGAAACTGGAGCTGCCACTGCTTTCAGGGCCCTGAATTCATCTTCACTTTGGGCTATACGTTCCAGCACATTTATTTGTGATGCTGTAAAAGGCCTCTGTGTACTCTTGTTACAGTTACAACAAAAGGCCCTTTCTTGCTCCAGGCATGAACACGAGGCAAAATCCTAAAAAGGCCTTTAGATCCCAAAAAAGGGTCACATACCCAGCACAAATAACACTTCCCTCTTCCCCTTTGCTTAGGTGCTGGCACACACCAAAGGTAGGATTTCCTGCCTGCAATAAAGGCAGGCTCAGCACTCTGCTGGTTCTGATTCATTCAAAGGGATTTTTTTTTTTTTTTAAATCTGGGTAACTTTGGATTACAGTAGAAGAAGGAAGGCTAAACCAGGGCAAGATGACAAAATACAGCTCAGTAAATCCAATTATGTTGCCCTGCAAAGCAGTTCCACAAAAACTCCTATACTGCAAGTCTTGAGGTAACCACGGGACTCCTGCATGCAGCACAAAGCAAGCACATGGACAGGGGTTTGAACTTCTCAGGTCAGTTCTCCTGGGTTTAAAGAACTGTGTGGTTTTGAGAAAGATGCTGTTACATGTAGAAGACATGTAACTTCTGCCTGTACATTAAACTATTCTCTCTGAGATCAAATGAATAAAAACTTGAATGGAACTCAGAACTTTCCAGTTACAGTAATTACTGGCCTCCTCACTCTGTCCTAACCATGGCACTGTGCAGCACCTACAGCTTCTAAAGATGTTCAGAGTCATATCACACCCGTCATCATGCGAAACACCATCCCTTCCCTCCCGTGCTGGATGGGATCGTGTTCCTCAAGTGATTCCCTGTGGTATTATGCAGCAGTTTGGCCATGTCCTGAGGAGGTGGCAGGCTCAGATATACATTGCTCTGCGAGCCTTCATCCTCCTCCTCTTTCCCACACATTCTCTCTGGTGCACGAGTATTAATTACCATCAAACCACCTCCCTAAGCTAGCAGAGCCTCCAGGACACAGAAGGCATTAGATCACTCCCCTGTTTTCCAGGCAGCCAAGACTTGTGCCAAAACCACAGTGGTTTGCTGTGGTGTTCTTAAAAGAACTGATAAACCCCTTTCACTTACACGGTGACAGCTGACAGTGACACAGCACTGCCATCTCAGCCAGTCCTTTACTACCTTTTCTCAGGCACAGCAGTTTTCTTTTCCCTGTGTGGCATAAACTGACCAGCCACATCAGAAAACTGCATCAGGAGTCCTTCCAGTGTCCCCTCCCAAATGACATTCAACAGTGGCTCCAAGGCCCCCTTTCCCCACACAGCGCCAGCTCTGTGCATGAACAGACGCTCCCAGCAGGGAGTTTAAACACACAGCTTGGATGTTTTCATGGCACATGCTAACTGTGCTCAGCATGAGGAGGGCTTCTGCTCAGAGCTGGCAGCCTGCAAGTCTTGTCTCTTCTGCACCTTCTGGAGCCTCAGCGCCCAGTGCGGCTGCAATTCCATCTGAAACGCTGCAGCACTTTCCTAAAAATCATTACTTTTGTCACACAAGCTGTTGATTAAGATGGACATCGGCAACTCCGTAACAGAGCCAGCCTGCTCGCTGCCATAAAACAACCTGCACTCGGACTCCTGATCCCCTCCAGTGACCACCATGTCACTGGCCCATAAGGTGAGATCTCGAGACACCAACTCACTTCACCTTCAGCTGTAACTCAAGTCACTAAAGCTGATTAAAAAATACTTCTGCCCTAATGTTTTAACCAATGAACATTTTCAGTTTGTTGTATTCCAAAAAACTTCTGTGATAAACTTTTGCTATAAAGTTTGCTACATCTCCTATCTCAGCCATTATTAATAAACAGAGGATCAGAATGATTTACCCATAAGTTCAAGGTGTATTAGAAACACATTCCATAGATTTACATCCAAGACACTTCAATTTTACTACACGTCCTCCTAGCAGATCGTTTTTGCACAGGGACATAATACAACTTTCTGATCAGATTTGTAGGAGGAACCCGTGAATTATCCAGCAGCCAGTGGTGTGACCGGCTTTCATGCAGGTCCTTCACGGGGAGAACAGCTCACGGCAGCCACTCATCACATTATAGATCCAATAGCTCCACTTTCTTAGTTCTCACAGCCTATTTCAAAGGTTTCCACCTCAGGAGACCTCAGCTCAGACCTGCCTGCCTGTGACAGGCTGCTATGAACATCACCCACCTCCTGCTGAAGGGCTGCTGCTGCATGGGAAGAACTCACTGCCTGCCTCAGCCTGAGGGGCCTGGGGGTGGTCTGCCAGGGGAAAAGAACAGACAAGGCCATTTAAACCCCATGCAAATAAAGGCGAAAATCTTACACCTTCTCTACAAGGGCCATTAATGCACTACAAGTTCTGTTCAGGTTTTCCCCAAAGTATCACTCGTTCCCAGCGGTTATTGTTTGGATCTAAAGCTCTGCTGTCCTCCGCTACCCTGCCGCTCTTCTAACACCCGCAGACTCTGGAAGAGCTCTGGGAGGATGAGCACGGTTCCCTCAGGAAGCACCGCCCCGCCCGAAGGCCGCTGCTCCCCTCCAGCCCAGCGGCTCAGCGGTGTGCCTGCGCTGCGCACCCCTTCTTCCCGCGGGACGGCCCCTGCCCGGGCCCCGCTCCAAGGCTCCTTCTCCCGGCACGGCGCCTCGGCTCTGCCCGGCCCTCACGGCAAACACAATGGCGCCGTTGGCGCCCTCGCGGCCGAGGGCCGCTCCTGCTGCCAATCACCCGCCAGCCTATCAGAGCTCGCCGCGGGCCCGAGGGCCCCGCCCCAGGAAAAGCGCGGGAAGCCGTGAGGGCGCCGAGGGGGCGCCCGGCGGGGTTTGCGGAGCCGGCGGGGCTGGGGTGGTCTTCGAGCCCCTCCTCGGCTAAAGCCACCTCGAACAGCCCGGTTCTACTTCGGGTAGCTCGGTTCCACTCATCCCCCATTCAGCAGGAACTCAACGCCACTTGACTTCAATGCTACAAGCATGCCTCCCGAGCAGGAGGGCTCCGCTCGCCTCACAGCCCGAGCTTCCTACTGTGCCTGTGGCCAGATTATCCCGAGGGAAAGCCCTCAGGCCCGGATTGCACTGTCGTGCTCATCAGTACGCAGAAAACGCAGCAAAACCAAGCCTGTGTTGCTCAAATGCATTAGGATGAGCAGTGGTAAAGTCTAGCAAAATCCCTATGAAGAGACCTTGATGGTCTTTGGCAATAGAGAAGGAAAAAGTACTGCACTATAACGAGATGGGAAAAGGAGGAAAAATTAAAATAGAAAGCAACCCCTTGAGTGTCCACTGATGGCTCATTTCCAGGGTTGTTTCTTTTTTAAATTTAGGGAGGACTCTCAGTTCAGTTAGTGGGCTCACAGGAGCTTCCCTGCTCCATCAGGGCTCCGGGCACGAGGCTGGGTGAGCGCCCGCCTGCAGCGCTGCCCCCGCACCCGCCGAGGCTGGAAAACCTCCCTGGATTAAACTCTTATGTTAGGCACCTCCGAAGTGTCTAAAGTTAGGCTGGATGAATGTGAGCCAAGCTGTTGAACAGATGGAGTGAAATCCTCCTCTTGATAACAGGAACTTTATATCACTGCCACAGATAAGAAGGGCAGCTAAAAAAAGTCAGGGAGGTAGTTATATAAATTTCAAGACGGCTTACCAGCAATGCTTAAAGGTAAAACTTTCCGATAGATCCTGAATATCCACTTCCAGCTGTGGACCCTGAGCTGCCAAGAAGTTCTGCAACACAAATGAGATTGTGACACTCGAGCTCCCACACTGAGACCATTGGAACTTAATGATACAGCACAAACACGCAAAGCATTTGGAAGCTGGAGCCTGGGGCACAGGAGATTAATCCCAGCATCAGCAGACTGGCACTGAGCTGGAGTTCTGTACTCAAACCCAGCTGAGGCACATGTGAACAGAAAGGTGATTGACTGCCAGAAAATAACCATCTCATTAATGCCCCAAATGCCACCAAACACACTCATTCCTTTCTCTTACAGGGCTGTAAAATACTCATGCTTACAGCAGCTCTGACTTAATGTGGTTTTCTACCTTCCCTATTCATAGTTTTGAACATCTGCAAATTCCATTTCTTCATATTAAAACTGACCTGCTTCCTTGTCTTCACATGTAATTCTGCTTCCAAAGATGCACATCTCAGCCCTGGATCCATTTTTCTTAATTAGCTGTGGATATTTTAGATGGAGTTGGATGTGAAATACATTGTTAATATTTATTTCTGAGCACCAAAAACCTTCAGGTAGGCATCTAAAATAATCTATGACTGGAAACTGACTATTAAAATGTTTTGGATGAAATGCTGTGAAGCAATTATGCCGGTTCTGCATCCATACTAAAAGGGGAGTATATGCTGCATGCAATTGGAAGGAAATGTTTATTTAGGGAGTGGAAGAAATCTGAACAATAAAGCAGCTTTTTCTCTTCCTTTAAGTACCTCATTTTTGGAGGAAAGTACACTATTACACTATTTCTCAGTCCCCTGAGGAAGACAAGTGGGTGAAGCGTTCTTGGGTTGCTTCCTCCCATTCCCTACTTACCTTTCAACTTTCTCTAAAGGTCACAGTTATGGAGAAACTGCAGAGCTGACCTTACCAAGGGACGCAGCTCTGAGGAGACAAAGCAGCGGAGACCACACACAACCACACAATGCCATTCTCTTAAAGCAAAATACGGCTGGCAAAGTGACATCACAGCAGCCTCCTAGAGCAGGGCTGCTTTCCGAGCCACCTTTGGTGGTTTTGGTGACAAGAATCCATTTGCTCTCGTGATTATCTCTGCAGAACACAGGGCTGGGGAGTGGAGCTGCCCCGTGACCCAGTTAGTGCAGCCCTGAAGTCATGAGGGCTCAGCCACGGCTACAAAACCCTGCTGAAGATGACATGAACCACACTTGACCCCACAGAATTTGTTACTGATGGTGATAAGCAGAGATAGCCTACATTTATTTTGCAGATTCAAGCAGAATTTGCAGGGCCACGGGGAAAAAAAAAAAAAAGTTCTAAATTGGACATGTTTGAGAAATACTGAGTCACAAGTTTCAAGCTGTACAAGGTCATTTTTGCAGTTTCTTTTCTCAAAGCAAACCCTAGATTTTATTATATAAAACCAGTGTTGGCAGCACTCAGAACATGCAGTCTTTTTTAGCAAAGCCCTTTGCAGCATGACTGTGGTTTCAGTCTTGGAGAAGCCTGCAGATGCTACTGCTTCTACTTTAAGAAGAGAATTAGCTTTATATTGCAAAATATTTAATAATTTTCTGTTCAAATGAAATGAAACAACAAAATAGTTATACAATTTTACTAGTTTATATTTCAATTCATAAAGTATACACACTGCAACTATGCTACCACAATGTCCACGCACCTAATATTGATGGAGTTACAGTAAATTTTTTTTTTTTTGGTATTAAACAATAGAGATAATGTATGCAGTTAAGGAAAAAAGCTTGGACATAGCATGTTCTATCCGGTAGTTACAGAGTACATTAGCTAGCATTAGTACAGTAAACAAGAAAAAGTTAGAAATACAAAATAAACCAAATATCTTTA
This sequence comes from Chamaea fasciata, assembly GCF_029207755.1. Taxonomy (NCBI): domain Eukaryota; kingdom Metazoa; phylum Chordata; class Aves; order Passeriformes; family Sylviidae; genus Chamaea; species Chamaea fasciata. The sequence goes on along the minus strand of NW_027094105.1, from coordinate 9,717,022 downwards.
TATACAAACCAGTGCCTCTTATTGTTACCAGCTTATACTCACACTGCACACAAAATTTATCCACTGATGCAATAGATACTTCAGCATAACACAAACCATTATAAATTAAAAAAATTACAAGGTGCAAAACTCCATTCTACAGCTTTCTGGTGAGAACTCAATACAATCCAAGGAATGAGAACTCCAAGCACGTTTAGCACCTATTAGTGCAACTGCATCGAGCGTGAAAAATGACCTACACCACCTCAGAACGCTACCAGGGAAGCGAGTTGGACAGCTAGAGATGCTCGCAGCTACACTCACGCTGTGATTTTTGCCTCATATATATCTCAGTTTATTGTTTCTTTGTCCCATTCATACCTATGTGCAAAACTAAAACCCGGGAGCCCTGTCTGAGCTCCGCAGAAGGCCTGCTACAGCCGGGTAAAAACAAACAAACAAAAACAAAACAGAAACCTGACAAAACCCAGACAGACTCCATAGAATGTCAGACCATCCACATAACTCGTATTATCAGCACTCCTGGTGCTGGGGATTTGAACGCTGTTGATATGTGGATCAAACACTATGACACAAGTGAAACGGAAATTTGCCCACAATTCCGATTATTCTTGCCTAGCACTTTGACAAGTCTCCCAGCCTCCCATGCCAAAAAAGCCCAGAGTTGCATAGAATTGATTAGTAACAGAAAGAAATGCCAAACACAGAGAGATGGATGCTGCATCTGCTAAAACAAAGTGGGGCTGCTCGACAGGAATGCTGAAATCATCCCCATTCATAAAGCAAAACATGTCACCTCCTACTCTCCATTTCCTACCTCTGGGGACTGCTTTCTGGCACTGATGTAGTTCTTGATAAACTTGTATTTTTTGTTGCATTTTTTTCCTTTTTTTTTTTCCTTTTTTTTTTTTAACTTTGTTAGTGACACTTTTCCTTGCAAATAAAATATTAAAAAAGGTTATAACTGTAAAAAAACCTATCATATGTAAACTTAACAATTAGGGTTTGGTAAGTTCTCGTACCTAGTCTGTGAAAAGCCTCCAGCCAGACGCAGAATGGAGTGTTTCTCTGAAGAGCTTCAATCTAGCTACATCACCTGTTAAATATCAGTAGTATGAACATCCCATGTCTAGCAATAAAATCCTCTCCTGTGTTTCCATCCTCTTTATCACTGACCTATTGAAATCCTGACATGCTGTGTTTCTATTATATTTACATTCTGGTCCTCTCATGTCACAGAATTAAACATCTGGCCAAGGAAGGCAACAAAAGGTGTTGTGTTAAGAAGGTGTGTTTGACAGAACTGCTTTTCAACAAGTCTCTTTTCCTTGGACTCCAGTCACTGTTTTTATAGAGCTTATTGTTCTGTTGAACCATGTTTTCTTCGCAGCTTGTACTTCATTCAGGGCCAGACCCAAATGGTGCTCCAAATCCTGCAAACAGAAAAGCAATTTCATTAATTTGTTACACGTTCACAGCACAAGGTTATAGGAGATAAACTCAGAAGGCTCTAGAACATCTACGAACTCTTGGCCACTTCAGAAGTTTAAGTCTTACATAAATTAAAAGCAGCGCAATAAGCTGACAAAGAGGGAAAAAAAGCTTTGAAAAGCAAAACAAGACTTGTGTCATTGCCCTAAGTGAAACATTCCGCCTTCTTCAGTACATCCAAACTCTTTAATTCTCTTCCATCTGAGGAGGAGCTACTCTCACAGGAAGTGGACTTTCCACAAACTAATTTTTACCTTCCTGTGAACAAGGCACACTGACATCTCAGTTCTAGGCTAAAAGCACAGTGTTGTCATATTTGACAGAAATACTTCAGGTACCTGGAGTGCTTTGCAATCGTGTTTTAAGAAACATGTCTAACATTTGTCAATGTTACTTCTTCATTTAGCACTGATTGTGAGATAAAGACATGCATGATTCAGTACTCTGTCAGAGCTTGGGCTCCTTCCAAGCAGTTGCAGGAGATCAGGCAGCCAGCACTGCACTGCAGACAGGCAGATGTCTGGAAGCTGTAGTGGCTGCTAAATACAGTTCATGCAATTTCAATTATATCGTCTGCACACACCAACTTTCAGACGCAGTGTTTGGTTAAATAACCCATGCAGGAAATAGCAGGTTATGGTTTCAACCGACAGGATCTCTTCCAATCCCTCTACAACTCACACACGCATTTTTCTAGGAATGCACACGCGCTGTACAGACTACAAAACAAACTCCCAGAGCATTACCTGTATTTTACATTCCGCCTCCACAAGCTGCAGCTTGGTCTGGGCCAGCTCAAGCTCCATTTCCCTCAGCTGGTTCTTCAGTGTTTCCTTCTCCTCATCCGTGTCCTCGTCTGAACCATCCTTGGCAGTGCTGGCAACCTTCACACGGCCTTCCTTATTGAAGAACTCGCGGCAGTGCTCGCAGTCATCCACCTTTTGCTAAAGCAAACACCTGGCTGTGAGCGACGTGCTGGGGGTGTGATCGAAGCCTCTTCCTGCCTCTGCTCTGGGGGAGCAGCTCAGCACCAGAGGAAGCACTGATGGGAACTTTTGGGGAGGCACAGCCGAGCAGGAGCTCCTGCCAGCCCCAGACTCCCGGCTTTGGAAACACTGCTGTGTTATCTTGCTACAATAATGGGCTCTGTCCCTCCCCCCTGTTACTTTAAGATAAAAGACAGAGGATCTCTTCCAGAAAAAAAAAGATCCCCTCAAAAAAAACCAAACCCAGCATCAATATTAGCAAGTAACCACTACAGCATGAGAGGGCTCCCCTTTTCTCCCAGATCTTCCCCTCATAATCTTCCCTTTCATCTATGGGGACTCTGAGCCACCGTTTTAGCAATGAATAAATTGTGTTTGGCCCTATGATTTTGCAAAGAGATTGAAACATTGTAGACTGTGGATCTATCTGGTCTCTTACCCGTATTTTCTCAATTTCAGCTTTATTTGCTGTTTGTTGCTTTTCCAGTCGCTCACTCAGCTGGGAACAAATCTGACAAGCAAAATTACGTTAACAGACCATTCATAAATGTAAATTCCCTCCCAGATGAATGCTCAAGCGCAAATAAATGCTGCTGCAATATTAACATGGATAGTCTAAGGACTCTTTGAAAGCTAGAACAATCCAGATGCTGCATTAAGCTGTCTCATTGTACATTTCCCCATTCTCTACATCTTCTTCTATCCCCATAGGAAAAGGTGCAGCTCCAACATAAGTTATTAATAGTTTGGCCTTGGTAAAGGAGCCAGAAAAGGTCAGGAAGAGCATGGACCTTTGGTTGCCTTTGGGAGAAAAAGCCAGGCAAGACAGAGTAGTAAAAAAACCCCAATTCATTCCCTGAGACCTGATATGGGCCTACTAAAGAGACACACGAATTTGCTCCCTTGGTACCTTGTGACCAGGAGCCTGAATGCCAAAGCAAAGTCTTGAAAGGAAAAAGGCTTTTTTAAAATTTATTTCTGAGGTGCATTTGATTGACAAAGGGAAGGTGAGAGAGAAGCTTTTTTTGGCATAAGGTGCACCTTTGATATCCAGGAGCCCATGTGAACAAGGTTTGGCTGTAACTGAGGCTGTGGTGACTGCTGATCTACAAATACCCACATCGGGGGCAAACAGGACTGACCACTTCGGGATCTCGGCCAAAGAAAATGCAAAACCAGCCACAGGCTTCCCGTTTAGAACAGCTCAACTGCGTCCTCAAATGCATGGCACAGGTGACATTGATTCCCAGAAATGTCCTAAATACCTGAAAGTACCCTTGGACTTTGATAGCAAACCACATCATCATGAAGTTGTACTTACCTGTTTGTAGTCACCAATAATGGAGCTGTTCTTTTTGATCTCTGACTCTGCCTTATCTAGTTCCCTACGACACATTTCCTTCAGCTGTAAGGGAAAAAAAAAAAAAAGAGAAAATAAAGGGTTTATATAGTTGTAGTCTGAAAAATACCCAAGTGGTATTTCTTCCCTGTCCTTAACCTCACTGCTCTGCTCTAGCCAGGGACCCAGAGCCCAGCTGGGGTCCATGCAGGCAGGGAAAAGCCAGGCTTTGGTGGCCACCACTGACACAACAGTGGGCTGGCCAAGGAAAGGAAGGATTCAAAAAGTGCTGACGGATGAAGTCCTGCACTGCCTCTCTATGCAGCATCTGGCACAGGCAGTGACTTTGTGATTTCAAGTTAAAAATTCCCCACCCTATGAAGCACCTGGCAGGAAAATGCCAAATTCTGCTTCGCTGACGTCCTTTACACCACAGAGGAGAGACAAACATGACTTAGAACATTAAGCCCTTCCCACACTTGTCACTTTTTATTTTTATCGTTTCTGTACTGTACAGAACAGTGAGAATGACAGAAATGCCCCAACCTGAGCAGATTCTTCCTCTAGGCGCCTCTTTTCTTCTTCTGCATCAATCAGCTTCTGTTTGGTCATTAGCAGCTCCTTATTGAGGGCATCTGCCTTCTCCTCTGCCTGAAACACAGAGTGGAGGCTGAGCAGAGGCTTCCCTGCTGTGCCTCCACCAGGACAGAGCCAAGAGTGCAGCCACTCCAGTCTTATTAAGGTTGGGTTCACTGTTATTAAAAACAACAAAACTGTCTTCTGAAAATTATTTTTATAAAACATCCCATCTGCAAGAGCAAAGCAGCAACATGTCAAAATTAATGACCACTATACTCCACCCCTCCAAAATGCCTCCTTGAATTCAGTGATTAATTTTAGCAAAACTGGAGTAGGGATTGCTCCAAAGAAATCCAATACCAGAAAAAAGGATCATTTTCTTGTCCAGTCTGGGAGTTGATCAATACATTCTGAAGACAACCAAAGGCACAGAACAGCTCACAATGAGCAAGATCAATAAAAGACTATAACCAGCTCAGACCTAAGTTTAATTTGCAAACATTCAATAAAAACAGAATTAATGAAAAATGCCTCTAGAACATTTAAAAACCCCCAGAACTCTGTGACACTTCCCAATGGATGTGTTACCATCCCAGAAAATACCGCATGAAAAGACTGAGCTGCCACAGCAAATATAAGTCAGGCCCCTCTCTCCTTTCTCCTTAAGGGAAAGAAACGTCCCACCAGAAACCAACAATCCCTTTTAACTGCAGTTTTTAAAGTACAAAAATATATTGTTGAGAAATTTCAAGCTCTTTATAAAACACTAAAACTGCAAAGCCATCTTTTCCTGTCTCACACACACAACACAGCACATCCTAATAGGTGTATGGATTCTACACAAAAATAGATCAATAACTCAACTGATATATAAAATCTTCAGAAAGTATCTGCACTGATTCCCTTCAAAGAAAGAAAATCAAAAAGTGAATTTTAGTCCCTTAAAGTCCTGCTGATCCTTTAAAACAGGCAGCAAAGGCAAAGAGAACATCTTTTCATTACAGATGGGGTTTAAGCTGTTTTAAAGTTAAAGAACACTGGGATGTAGGAGCCCAACAACAGTAGAAAAATGAAGCCTATTTTCTGGTCTAGTGAAAGGATATTAAGGAAATTCTTGTATTTCCAAATGCTTTGTTTTGATCTTTTCGGTTGCAGATTTCAGACACGCCATGCAGGTATCAGAAAAGGTGTGTTCAACAATGTCCTTTGGTACTTTCCTTTCAGGACCTCGGGCTGACAGAATGAAACTTATCACTTCAGGATCCAATTAGAAGAATTAATCATGTCCTGAAGTAGGATCAAACCCTACCTATCTCCTCCCAGGGGATAACCCAAATGCTGCCAACATCATTTGCCATCTTTGAATACAAGACTATTATATATCATATTAAGCATATAAATTTTGCCTAATTTTGTTCCTCTCCCAGCTCTCCATAAAAAAAAAAAAAAGTAAAAGTATAACTGTGTCTCATGCAGGCTCAAGCACCCACAAACAACAGTTAAAAACTGACAGAAAAAGCATCTTCAGGACAATTTTTGCTGGAGTCCACCTCCTGGGTGCCACTGCTAGGCTACCACCAGTGGGAAGCTTCTGGAAGCTTCACTAATGAAGAGAAAAAGCCTAGGCAAGAGGAGGTGAACATACCAATGTGTGGGGAAAACCTGCTTCTAGAACATTCTTCTATGATCCCCATTTTAACACCTAACAGGAGATGGAATAAACCCAAAAGCCACGAACCAAACCTCATTAAAGCAACATTCACCCATTGGCATCAACGTTTACTATGAATAGTTTTCCAACAGCAAGTTTCCAGGAGGCCGTGGGAAACCTTAAATTGTCTGAGGCAGATCCAGTGAAACATTTTAAAGCCTGTCAGCTCCTGCACTGTGCAACTTTCAGAAGTCATTTTCCTTTGAGAGTTCAGAAATGCACTTATCTTGGTACAGAACAAGAATGGCAAAACATGAGCACTTGAACTCTTCCCCTCATCTCCCCATGCAGACAGAGAAAATGTGTTGTAGCCTCCCCTGTGCTAGAAATGCCAGTACCTTTCTGTCTCTGCATGTCCTGGAAAAAAGAAAAAGCATATCCTAATAAAATCTCCCACAACTGAATATGTAAAGAAGGGAGCGGGACAGCAAGCTGAAAAAACCTCCTGTAACACAAAGCAAACCTGAAGTTTCCTCCTGAGAGCTCTACTGATCTGGAAAGAGCCCAGGATGAGGAGTTCACACGGGCAGATTCCAACACGCCAAATGGAAACCACAACACCAATTTCAGAGTTGCCTGAGGTACCTGAGAACCTGATCCACGCAGAGCCAGACAGACTCAGACTTTCAAGTTTATCAGGCACTTTGCAGAACCTGTCTGCTGTGAAATTGTATTCATAAAAATCCCAGCAAAACACAAGCCAGCATCCATGTTATGATCTCTGTGATGGTTCAAAGACTTGACACACCTCCTGCTCGACTTCCTCAGAGAAAAGAAAGCAACTCCTCAAGCACAGGCTGTCCTTCCCCTGCAGTCACTGTGAACGCTTTCCAGAGTCAGGAGTATTTCAGTCAGCACTCCCATTTCCCATGGAGCTCTGTCACAGCCCTGCACACTGTCAGTGTGCAATACAGACGTGGAGGAAGGAATCCTGTCCCACGCACAAAAACTCCATGTATCTCCCCATCAGTGAGAGAAGGAACAAGGAGTTAGCCCTTGTCTGCCCTGAGGCCATGACTTACATTGTCCAAGTCCTTCCTCAGTGCAATCTTGCTGGTGACCAGCTCGTGGGCGAGGTCGTCGTTCTCCTGCTCCAGTCTCATGTTGGCCTCCTGCAGGCGCCGGTTCTCACGCTGTGGGGACACACAGGGGCTCTCAGAGCTGCCCACTGAGGCTCTGACACACACACAGATACACACCTTGCACCTCCAGTGTGCAAACACAGCTCTACCTGCAGGAAATTCCCCGGGACAAAACTACAGCCAGAGTGTAAGCGTCAAATAAATACAGGACTAGCCTTGAGAAGACAGCAGGTGTGAGTCTGCTCAGCCATTCCTTGTTGAGCTACAGAAATGTTTTGGAGGTCTGCAATAGCAGGGGGCTCATTGTGCCATTGATACCTTATCAGGAGTTTCCTACAAGTACTGCTTTTCTTGCTCAAAATCGTGTTTGTATGCTAGAAACAGGTAAGAGAGGAAAATCCTGGGAAAAATACTCTATTTTCTCTCTCTCCTGTTACAACTCTCAGCACACAGATACCAAAGAAAGTTTACATAAAACTTCTCTGATTAAAATACATTAATTTTTTTTAATCTATGTCTCTGTGTGTGTTATTGTGGTATGTGCATGCACACGTAACTTTATGTGTAATTTATCCCTGTATTACATTTATTTGATAAATAAACCATTTATAAAACTATATGCTTGCTGCAGTATACATCATTTGAAATTCGGAAGAGGAGTGAAAGCAGGAGCATAACCATGGAAGGCAGAGTTGGAATTAGTCAGGCATTTCCTTTCTGTTCATGTCTTGTGGTGCAGCCAGCCCGTTAAACAGGCTCTAGTGAACCAGTTCTATAAGCCCAAATAAAAATTCATACTATTCCTTTCCTTGCACAGCTGGGCTCACAACGAGCCCATCCTGATCAACATTGCCAACAGAGAGACATTCCCTTCACGTTCACGGAGCTGATTGCTCTGTTGCATCCAAATTGGCCAGAAAACAAAACCAGCTCCAAAAAGAGTCCAAGCAGCAACTTGCTGTTTCTTAAACCAGACTGGAGAAGGTAAAGCATTACCTCAAATCTTTCTATGGGGTCCTCCTGTTGAGCCTGCTGCTCTCTCATGGCATGATATTCCTTCTCATATTTCTTCAGCTTCTTCTGGCTAATCTAAATTAAAGCAGCCCATTAGTTCCTGCCCAAGAACACTGATAAAAGAACACAACACACACAGGGTTATGGAACAAGCTCCAGGCAACTCCTGCCTTCTACAAAGCACAGCTCATGGCTTCCCCCAGCTCAGGTGTGGTCAAAAACTCAGTTCCACTCAATACAAAGATAGCAGCCTCTTCCTGTGGAATACAGGGGAGGTTTCAGAAGGCACCCAGAGCATCCTGCCCGAGCTCCCCCTTGGGGCTGCACAGCTCCCTGGTGCTCCACACACTCTGCAGAGCTTCAGCAGAACAGACACGGTTCATTTTTGGACCGGCCTGATGCTGAGCCTTCTTCAGCTGCTTTTCCAGCTGTAACATTTATCGCCACACAGAAGCATTTGGTTTACTTTACACGAGACTGTAAATGCTGAAAGGGCAAGCGCAGGCTCAGCTGACATTTCTGCCCGCGTCACTCAAGGCCGGCAGCAAACAGCCCCGTGCTGAGGTGTCTGGGCAGGCAGCAGCCCCTCAGAGGCACAAGGGCTCTGCCCCTGGCTCGGACACACACAGCACCAGCACAGCCACCCTCACAGGCCCCCAGATTCCCCTTCTGGGAGAAGGGACAGACAGGTGATGCTGAATTCAGTATTTTGTGCCCAGAGTTCGGGTCCTGCAGGCACAGGGAACACAAGGGAAGCTGTAACAGATCCTGACCAGCATTTTCCTGGTGTCATCTGTGCCAGAAGTTACAACGGCTCAGCAACACAGACCACACCAAGATCACTGTGAGCATTTCATACGCAAGACATTATGCACCTAAATGAAATCTCCAGCACTGAAAGTTGCACCTAAACATTTATTACTGCCCCAGTACACCAAATAAATTTAAAAGCTATGGCTTAGATTTCTTCTTTAAAAACCCTCTTCTGAGAAGCAGGTTGAATTTCACACGCATAAACGCCAGGCAGAACGGAAAAGGTGTTTGGTTTCCCTGGAGTCTGGTTTTCCCGGTAAACCTTCCCGGGCGGGAGCTGCAGAAAGCGGTGGCCAAGCTCCCTCTAGTGAGAGCCGAGCCGAAACGCCTCTCGGCACTCGGGGAACGCTTCTTTGGAGATGCCAGCCCTTACCGGGAGTCGGGCCGACCACACCACCACTGCAGGAGTTCTTCCCGCAGCCCAGACACCCACCGAGCTAACCCTCCACTGACAACGGAGCCGGTTACTCGAGGAGATTGTTTCACTGCTCTGCCCCTGCTCCAACACCGCCCAGAATTTGGGGGTTTCACACCCCACATCTCCTGCAATGTAAAGTTAGATCCTGACAAGTGAGGCACCCACCATGCCAGAGGAAAGGAAGGCAGGCACAACCAAGGCATTTTCCCCTTCTGCTTTTCAAGTGCATTAAGCCAGTTTGGTCTTTTTAGGTGGTATTTGTCATTGTCGTGAATTCTGGGCACGGGAGGCCTGGGGAAGTCAGCAGGGATTCTGGGCTTGCAGAAATGAACACTGATGTCCCACCACATTTTTTTCAGGGGCACAGGAGGCAGCAGCAGCTCTGCTAACACCTGTTGCCCAGAGAGGTGAACTCCCCAACCCTGGAAGGGCACAAGGCCAGGCTGGACGGGGCTTGGAGCAACCTGGGATAGTGGAAGCTGGTCCTGCCCATGGCAGGGGTGGAATGAGATGGGCTTTAAGGTCACCTCCAGGCCAAACCATTCTGTGACTCTATGACCTGATGGCAACAGTGAGGAGTGACTTTAAGAATCTGGTGGTGTCTCCAGCTGATGACTTCCTGACCCCCTTTCCAGCAGAATGCTGCTCTCATCACAACGCCTTAGCCAGGCTGCTTTCCCCTTCCTATCAATTATTTATTTTGATATCAGGCCCTTTTCTGCTCAAGGAAACACTTCCAAATACAGAGTTGGAGATTTCTACCGACAGCAAAGGACCCATATTTTAGGTCAAGGAAAGCAATTACATGCAGCACTCCCATCGGGGAGGTGGTACAGAAGGGTTCTGTGCTGAGCCCAGCAGTGCTTCCTCCACAGCCTCCCCGTTAATGCCCCCAAAGCACTCCAGGACACCACGGCAGCCTTGCCATGTCCACTCAGAGACTGCCTGTGCCGCTCCACACAGCACTGGAACACAGGGAATTTGGGCAGAGTGGGAAGAGGAATGAGTTTTTATTTGGAAATATAAAAGGCAGATGCACTCGTGAGGATGATGTGAACCAGATGCATGTGGAACATTTAATCTGTGGCTAATGCTATATGATTAGAGAGATAAAATAGCTTTCTTCTTGATCATTCTGTAATTTCTACATTAGTGTCACACAAGATAATGCTTGAAATCTGTGGAGAATACTGGTATCCACACTGCTGCTCCATCTCGACCACAGAACACCTGGAATGTTAACACCCCAGGGAAGCTGTGTACTTCCACACTGACACTACAAAGAATTTCTCTAGGGAATTTCAGGAAAAAAAAGTACACTTTGAACCATGTCAGTGTACAGGACTCCAAATTAATCTCCCTGATCACAGGCAACGAAGCTGCACTTGCCCCTGGAGCTGGAGGCTGCAGCAGCCCCTCCCAGCTCACCTTCATGTTGCAGGCCAGCTCCATCAGCTTCTTGGCGTTCTCCTCGGAGCGGTACCGCTTGGGCAGCTGCACCCGGAAGAACTTTAAAGCCCCTTCAAAGTCAGTCAGCAACAAATCATCCTTGGTAGTCTGGAGACAAGGAAAGAAACGCCAGGAAACGACAGTTTTTAACAGTTACTGAATCCCAGAGACAATAACGCCACAACAGCTTTGGAAAGCTGCAGTAACATCGCTGCTTCTTAACCTTCCGCAGAGAGAGTTTGTTTCTATTTCTGCAACCCTCCACTCCACCCCCCCAAAAAAGCACTGTGCTCACAGGACATGCCAGATTACAGCACGTGTGCCACAGGCAGTTGTTGGCTTCTCAAAAAAACTCAACATATTTCTGTAACAGGCACTTAAATTTTACATGGCGCAGGGAGATGCATAAACCACAGTGTAACGCTGTATACTCACTTTTAATAATCCCAGTGCAACATTGAAGATAACACTTATTCCCTGGAAAGAAAAAATGACAAAATAATTTAATTTCTCAGTATTTACAAGCTTGGATAGGAATTTATTTGGTGGGTTTTGTTGGCTGTCTAGTTTCTGTGAAATGGAGAATCAGGATACTTGCGTAACCAGGTGCTATATAATTCAAAGGCACAAATGACTTTGCAAACAACTGGCAAAATATCTTTACAGGAGAGTCATTATAGAGAGCAAAACACTCAACACTGGTTTTACTGCCTCCTTAGCAGTCTGAAACTCTAAAATCATGCTGTGCACTTTATTTTATTTCTTAATGAGTGGTTGGTCAGCTGAAGATAATTTAACTTTCATACAGCAACTTCTAAAATCCAAATGCAGTAATATATACACCAATATATTAAATTCTGGTCTTCACAAGCTGGGATAATTCATGCAATGAAAAGGAAAGTGACTCACTGTAGGACAGAGTCCCACGGCATCTATTCTGCCTCTACTCCTTGGAAGAGTTCTATTCATACTGTCCAATTAAATTAAGTGCAAACAGTTCTGTAGTCAGGAGCAGCTCACACCTTCTTCAGGGGTCCCACTCAGAATCATGATACATTGCTCATCGTATTTCAGGATCCTGCTTTTCTTCTTCCCACCAAGTTAGTCCTTCACTATTACTTTAAAATGACGAAAAACCCCGGAAAACTTCTCTGTGAGCACATTTACTGTTTGTGAATTGAAAATGTGTTTCTAAACAAACAGAAGTGATTTTCTCCATACCATCTGCTCTGTCTATTCCACTGGCACACGGACAAAGCAAGCAGGAGACACAAGAAAAGGGCAAAAACACTGACCAGGAGGTTTGTGAATGCTGAAAGCCTTCAGTAAAGGAAAGGCAGGAAATCAGCCACTTCACGGGAACAAGGGCAGATCCAAGAAGAATGGGTGCATAAAGTTACCCAGCAAATCATTAAATAACTCAAGGATGCTTCAGTACAAAATGGGATTTGCTCACTGGTGGTAACAGTGCTGACTGTAGTTACACTGCTTACACACATACCACTACATACACTGCTCTAAACACGATTACAGACAATGCCTTCATATAAAGAACTTTGCTCTCTAAATGTAAGTTGTGAAATACAGAGAGACTTCAAGTTTTTCAGGAGAAAGAGCTTCAAGCTTGTTAGTTTACCAACATGAGAGTTAGCTGGGCCATTTTATACACAATGGCCTCCATGCAATAATATGATAGGAAAAAAAAAGTCATCAGGTATTATAAGGTGACTTCAGAAGAGAGGAACCCACATATTTGTAAATCAGCTCTCATCACACTGTACAGAGTCTCCTCACATAGATTCACCAGTGCCACAGGGAATAGGAGATTATAATCTTTTATCTAGCTATTGATTCTTAATTTGTTTCTTTAAAATGCTGAGAATCTTTATCATTGCAGAAATGTAACACTTCTACATAAAAATATCACACGCCTTGCTCTGAGAGAACAGATAGTAACAAGGACATGAACCAAGATAGTGACAAACTGTCAAAAGCTGGGAGCTGTGCAAGTCTCCAATTATAACACATACCTCACACAGGAGCAAGTCAATAATATGGAAGACCATGTAGAGAGGGAATTTCGCAGTGAACAGGGTCAGGAACCACTGGGAAGCATACATGTGTGCTTCAAGGCTGATGTCCAGAAAGTGGTTATACAGATCAGGAATGTATTCCTAAGAGTAAAACACACAGAAGCAATCACAGTTAATTTAGGCTATTTTGGAACTGTAGCTGAACCCCCAAACTACAGAAGGAAGTTGGGTGGAGCGACCATCAGTGCAGGGTCCTTCATCCACCTGGCGTGACAGGAACGGGCCTGGGGGCCTCCTAAGGATGCCAAAGGCTTGTCCTGGGGTGGACGCCCAGCAGAGGCATCCCAGATGCTGGGATTTGCCTCAGCAGTGGCTGTGCTGACAGCAGAGCCACAGCAGAGCCACTCCAGGTGTCAGGCACACCTGCCTTCAGCAGCACCACACTGCTCCCGAGACCTCTGCTGGAACACCTGGGACAGTCCTCGCTCTCCGCCCTTCCTCACAGCTTACAAACACCATCCGCCCTTCCTCACAGCTTACAAACACCGTCCATCCCACGAGAAACAGCCAGAGCTGAACCGCAGGCTCAGGCCCCTCCACCCTCCCCGGGGGAGCCCCCACCTGCATGAGGCGCTCCAGCTGATAGAACTTGCAGTGCAAATCTTCAAAGTTCTGTTTGAAAAGTTCCCTGAGTCCATAATCAAACATGATTTTGACCAGAACACTGAAAGCTTGCTCCTCAGGCATCTGTGAGACAGGAAAGTGGATTTAGCACAGAGCATTGAAACCTTTCACATCAGGTCGATCTGCCTGAACCTCCCTTCTCCCACTGAAAGGCTGACTTGCCACGACTTTTTAATCCAGTTTAAATGGAAACAGGAGTATTATCACACAAAATGAGGTTTAGTGTTCCAAATGGCATTTCAGGGGAATAAACCACCTCTCCATCACCCAACTAAAAATACATCTTCCAGACACAAAGACCAAAGCAGTTTCCCAGTGTCTTCGTTCCAGACCTCATCAGAATCTGAATCTTAGAGATTTTGACCAGCCTAACCCTTTGTCACCCACGTAAAATAAGGCAGAGTCAGCGTTACTAGAGGATGTTAAACAGGATACTCCCCTTATTCTTAACGATATATTTCCCTTTTTCAATGACATTATTACACTCAATGTTCATTTATTAGATGACATGAATAAGTGAGACTGGTAACTGCTAAGAGAACTTCCACACCTCACAACTCAGCACTGCTTTGGGAAGGTTCAATGTCCCTTCCCTGCCAAAAAACTGAAGGAAAACTCAAAGCTCATCAGTGTTTTGACATTTTTCCCTGCCCTTAAAACTCAGTTTTAATATTTCTGTAGAAAAGTCTTGACTTCAGGTCAATTGCTGCTTTCTATAAAGGACAGAACATCCATCTCAAGTATTCTATTATTAATCTGCAGATGGAGTTTATTAAAACAGAAAACTTTGCTGAAACATTCCAAACTGAAGGACTGAAGGACTCGCAGAAACGTAATTTCCTTTTCTGCAACATTTGCTTTTATTATTTATTTTCCCTAGCAGCCACACTCCAAAGGCTGACTTCAAAGAGAAACAAATAAAAAAGAAACTTATTTGAAATTTAGCTTTCCTTTAAATGCATACGTTATTCCCGGTAGCCACAAGTATTGTTAAAGAAAGAGCTCTGGAATAACACGTGGCTCAGCCATGAGAGTGAATCTCTCTAAGGCAAGGGACCCGTGACAATGAAAATCTACAGGCAAGCACATCTGTGTCAGTAAAAGCGTTCAGCTCTCATAGCAGGAAGCATTGCCCTTCTCTATCTGATTCAGTGAGGAAATAAAGAATTAACTGCTCATCTAGGAAATATTTCAGATTACAGTTACAAAGAACTAAAAGGTTGTTATCGTTAATCACTTGGCTTTTGTTTCACAAGAATGGAGTTTACAATCTCTGCTGTATCCTCCCCTGACTTTACAACAGTATGGAAAATCCTCCCCTGAAGGCCAGACTTCCTCTTCCACCAAAAACTGCAGAGGACTCTTCATGCTCAGCCCTGTATGGCAGCAACAGCTGGGGAAAAGAAACCTCAAAGCACTGCTGGGCTCAGGAACTCTGCAGCTCCAACCACCCTTGCAACAGAAACGCTGACAAAAAGCAGACGTTGCTTTGAAACAGAACAGTCTAGAAATACACAAACACAGATTTCTAATGCTCTTGTATTTCCCAAGCGCCAGCGAATCTAAAACTTTTGCTCCTGACAACCATAAATCTCTCTCTAGCTTCTGAACACACCAGCAATTAAAGGATATTACACTGATGAGATCACTTCTATCAACAGCAATTAAGTTTAAAAAAGCATAATAGAGTTTCTTTTAAAAATACGAAGGTATTATTGTATCCTTCCCTAACCTCTCAAACCACGGAGCACAGGACAACAGCCCACAGGCAGCACAGCCTGCACTGAGACCTAATGAACTGACACCCCTTCAATGTCCTAAATACTCCTCTGTGTACACAGGACGTGGCAAACACCATCCGTATTTCTGACCGATTCCAATAGAAACACCTCATAAAAGGCTTAAATCTGACCTTGAAACCCTGTAACAAAAACATTTACACTGTTGTCTCACACACAAATTCCATGCCTACTACTGCTCCTCAGTGCAAGCCTGAATGGAAGGGGTCCTAGTACAGGAACACGAGGGCGTGAACACTGAGTCCTTACAAACAGCACAGCAAGTCTTCAGCAAAGTTCTCTTCCCTGTCTAAAATCACTTTCTTACTGACCAACATCTAAGTGGATGTGTGCCCTGCAACCCTATTAGCTCAGAAGTCTGTTCTAGACAAGTGGAGCAGTATTTAAGTCTAGAAGAGCTGAGGGTAAAGGCACCACTTACATGTAACAGCAGCACAGCAGCGAGGAATGACTGGCCTTGGCAGTAGCCAATCTCTTCATCATACACAGAGTAGGCCTGAAAGAGGAATTAAGACTTTACTGGTACCTGCCTCAAGCTAACAAACACAAATGAAACAGAACACTGCACTGAACACAGCTCCATACAATTCCCACGGATGGAGTGCAGCCCTCGGCATCCTAACAAAGGGAAAATCGGTGTGACAACCAAATTGGGATACACAGAGGCAGTGGCTGGTTCCAGTGATGCACCAACGTTGCTGCAGCCTATTAAGCCACTTATCTGAGTGCTTTTGTCTCCAAACTGGTCCCACAGGGATGTTAGGAACAGGGAGAAACACCAGGAATTCAAAAGAAAGTGCTTGAAGCTTAAGCCATATACTGAGCTGTCCATTTTTGCCTCTTTCTTCCTTCTAATAACCAGCTTCAGTGCATGCCTATGGCTTTATAACCTTTATGGAGGTACACAGTCATCTCCAGTTACATAATTTGTCCAGCTTGATCCAGGCTGACAGGCCAGGAATGATGTGAAGTCTTTGCACCAAACACTTCAGTGCAGAGGAATCCAGAAGGGCTTTGGGTCCCCGGTGTGAATAACCAGAACCCAACAGCTGAGATGGGGAGCAGCCTGAGCCCGGTGCCAGAGGCTGTCCCCGTGACAGACAATGGTAACACATCCCCCTTCTTCTCACACTGCTGATGATGTTGAATACAAGTTACCAAAAGCAGGCCAGAAGAACTGAAAGAATACCTTGCATATTTTGTACAGGGAGTCCTGGCCATCTCCCCCAGTATCTTTAAAATAATCATGAGCAGGGAACGTTCGATTGATGTCTCGGGTGATGGCACTGTCTTGTGGAGACTCCTGTCAGAAAAAGAAAATAACATGCAAATTAAAACACATCAAAAGAATATAAATTACAATATGCTAGGATTGTGACTTGGGAGATTAGCACTGGGTTCTGTGCACTGTTGTAGATCTTACAAAACCCAGTGTACCCCAGCAGAGCTGGCAGCTGCAGATAACAACTGGGATAGATTTGGGTAGCTCAGCACATCTGGGGAGGTCAGGGAGTGGCAGAAGGAGCTCACACACACACATCCCCACCCCATTTGTGATCCAGACCAGGGCAGAGCGGATGCAGCCACCCCTCAGAGATTCCTGGATGCCAGCACTGCCCAGGCACGTTCCTGCTATCTCACAACTGCACGAGTCAGCTGTAAGCAGCAGCTGCCCAAAACGCTGTCCCTGAGGTTCAGCTTGAGGAACCACTCCTCATCCTCTCCTCAGAACTCAAAGAGAGAAAATAGATGAGGATGAGCCCTGGGGAGTGTCACTCAGGAAAACATGAGGGAATGCAGGGACAGGTCCTGTAGGAGCCGGGATTTCAGCATGAGGAGGATGGCACTTTGCTCTCTACGTCACTCTGACACCATCAGTTTCAGGTGCCTTGGACATCTGGAAAGCTGAACGGTAAAAAACAAACGGGGTTTGATCTATCCAAAAACCCACGTTTCTGCCAGGCAAATGGAAGAAGGTTAGAAGTGAAAGATGGTAAAAAAGTACACGGTGTAATCAGTGTAAGGAACATCCAACACAGCCTGTAGTTCTTCACAAAATGATTTTTCAAACAACAACGATAAAATTACCACAGGGTGCTTCATTTTCTCTTCTGATTTTAATCCAAGGTTAATGCTCCTCTCTGGGGCTTAACACAGACATTTGATTAGGAAAGCATTATGCTGCTATTAGAATGAAGACCAGATTGTTTTGGAAATTATATCAAAAGTACTGTTCAGCATTCCAATTTGATAATAATTAACATGGTAAAGAGGTCTGTCTCATTAAAAGGGAATCAGAAACAAACCAAATCCAACGCTCAATAAATTTCATATAAATAAACACCTCTTAAGTCAAAGACAATTATGCTAATGGCTGCCTGTCAACTTCGGCTGGCTTTGCAAGCAGGGAAAGACAAAGCTCAGAAACAATTCTGCAAACTTTAAACATGTGAGTACAGACTTAGTGATATCTTTTAGTTTCTTACAAGTTTGCGAGACTGAACTGCAGTGAAGTAGTCCCAGGAGCACGGGTTCTGGCCACTGCCAGCAGCATCTGTGGTACCACACAAGTGCCTTTCCTGAGAGTCACCTGTGTTCTGCTGCAATGGCAAAAGAATCTCAAATCCACTTGCCTTTTAATCCACTTATTTAACAGCAGAGACCAAAGCATCTGGTTGGAAACTCTTAAGAGAGGATCCTCAAACAAATCACTCATTATGGCTAAAGAGAACTAATTAGTGGCCTCTCTGGCTTTGCGTGACTTGCTCAGCTCTTGACTCCTGTGTCTCAGTACAATTCCTCAAGCAATCCAACGTGAGTTCCTGCAGCTGAAACACAGCTTGGGGAGAGAAAAATCAACGGAAATGATAAGGTTTAAAAAATGTTTTTCAAACCACGGCTTTGAAATCTCCCCATTAGTACAAACTGCTGCAATCCAAGCATTGTGTAACCTTTTCTTTACTCCTATTTTTATACCTTGCTGTGAGAATTGGCTCAATGGGCAATTTCTCATGCTTTCAGGGGACTGGGAACTGAAGGAAACCCTTCTGAACCCACACCCTTCACAAACTGGGAGTGAAAAATAGAAAGCTAAGAATGACAGGAAGAAAAAGAAAGTAATAAAGAAAACAGAGTGGAAACCAGCCATGAGAACTGAGGCAAGTATAGTGAAGATTAGAATTCTCATAACAGTTTGCTGCTCTGAAGGAAAGCAGGAAAATGTAGATGCTCAGTTTCAGAATGTGCCCTTCCTCCTCCTCTTTATGCACTTTAAAATATTAGGGGACTTATATCAAAACCTTCCTCTCCAGTTGATTTGAACAGAAACTCCGTGTGTAATTATGGAAACCAGGATGCAGTCCAGCTGGGAAAAGCCCATTTATTCTGTCAGGCTGCATATAAAAGCATATTGGTTCCCACCTCCTAAACCTGACACATTTAAAAGATATTTTCCGTGTATTTTCATGATCTCGCAGGGAGCATCCTAGGATCTGCAAACCATGTCATGAAGTTACAGCCTCAACAGATTCAGGCTGAGACTGTGTTCCTTTAGAAGCTTTTTCTGTAGCTTAGGGCACAATTAAAGACATGGAAGAGCTGGAGTTCCCGCTTCCTGGGACTGATCTACTTGCAGTTTTCAGCAGCTCAGGTTTATTCCTCCTAATCCCCTACATAAACCCAAGAGGATGAGGAAGCTGCAGCAAAGCATTGCTGAAGGACAAGATTTGTGATGAAAAGAATGAAGTAAGAAACCTCCAGAGAACAGAGGGAGCTGCCTGCTAGAAACGGCTCATCACCCAAAGATCAGCTCCGGGAGAAAATCCCCTGGGGGTATAAAACGAGGCCAGACCTGGACACAGGCTGGCTTCAGAACCACCACACCAGTGGAGAAAGGCCAGGGGACCACACTTCAGGCTCCCCCTGCCCCAACCCCCAGAACGATTCCAAGGGTGGAATTTTGCTCACTGGTGAGTTATCTGACACACCCAAACCGTGCCTGACTCTTGCTCTTGCCACAACGGATCCATTTCCACATTCCAGTTATTCCTCAGGAGGGTCCCACTGGCTGCAGGAATTCTGCCACACGGTCAGAGATTACTGTGGGAAGGGTCTGGAGCCTCACTCCACCACTGGAATTTTCCTTGCCTTGCCAACGTGGTGTGTTGCTGCAAGGCATGGACAAGCCACCCTGCACCAGGGACGGATTCCAGCAGATCCAACACGCAGAGAGAGCCAAAACTCTGTGCAGCTTTCACGGGCAGCAGCAGGGTGATATTACATGCTGGGGAGAAGTTACTTGGAGCAGATCTGCACATTTTAGGTACATTCAAACCCATTAAATGGTTTTTTGACAGCTGTTTTCAGTGTGAGCAGGATCCTGTGCCGCCACAACTATTTTGCAGGCTGACGGCATTCCCACAATTACTTTTATTAAGCAATATTTACATTCATTTTTACACAGAGTGCACTTCCTGCCTTTGTCTTTGCCCAAACCACTGGAGAAGGTTTCGGTAGGAGGAATTACACCTGTTACTGAGACCTCAAGGAAGTGACACAAACCACACTGGCAGAGTAGCGTACTTGTTAACTTCCCACAAGGAATGCCGCCTGCAGAATGTGTTACCTGGAGTCAGCACCAGCCCGGAACGTCCACAGATAAAGAGGATTTGTGGAAAAAACCTGAATAATTTAGACGAATTTGGGCTGGTTAGACACTGCAATTGGATACAATAGTGCATTGATACAGCATAGTTTCAGGCCAAATATGGCAATATAGTGCAATTCTAAAAATAAAAGTGAATCCCTTGTGATATCCAGCCCTTTCGCTCTGTTCGTTTCCTTTTAGGGCTCAAGTTTCCCACAGGAAAATCAAAGCGAGGAGTTTGCCCACGGTGCCCTGCAGCATGTATGGATAAAGCACGAACAGCTGCCAGGCTGGAAGGCTCTCCTGCCCCTGCACTCACGACAAGACTATTTAGAGCAATCAAGAGAAGGGAAAAAGCCCCGCCCGCTGCCAAGGAACACACCTTTGGCAGCTCAGGAACACAAAAGTCATCCCAGACAAGCCGTGAAAACATGTGATGTATCATTTATTTCTTAAATGTATTTATGATCCATTCAGACCTTTCAAATAAAGTGTACAAGTGCATTTCAGAATAAAAAACTACACTCTTCACACAGCTCTGTAGAACACTACATTTTATCAAGAAACTTGAAGCAAAAACTTCCTATTAAACCACCCATGCATCCTTTGGCTACAATAATATCACCGATCAACAAGTACTGCTAGTCAATTCCGAGTTTCCCTTTAAAGAGAAGGAGCATCCTAAAATACGCCACCCCTTCCAGAGACCTCTCTTTAAAGAGAGAATGTTCAATAAATTAGCTAGGCTTTTAGGCAAAACAGTAAGGCTACTTAGTACTGTTGATGCATGATCCATATATTTGGAGAACAGGCAATCCCAGGCTATGTGAAATGCGTCAACAGCCCTTGAAGTTTTAGTAGTATCAAGATTACATCAATCCAGAACAAACGGCAGACAAAAATGTAACCAGTGGAACAATCACTGAAAAATGTGCAGTTTCTTGTAGGATGGGAAGTGCTGATAACAGATTCAGAGAAGTGTTTATAAAATCCGCTAAGAACCACATCGACATTCTTAAAATTACATATTGTCCAAAGCCCTAAACTCTGTGGCTGTACAACCACTGCCCTGTTAAACTGCTTGTTTGGGGATACACACACACACACGTGTAAAATACACAGGTACACTCATTGGAAAGCAATCAATTTAACGTGGCGGTGACTGTACAACTGCACAGCACGCAAATATATATATGTATGTACATCTACAGCAAAAAGGAAACAAGCCAAGAGATGTATGACACAGCTGGGGTACACACCATGTCAAAAGGGAATAATACATTTCTTGGGAGTTTTAATAGCTCAGAGCAAAATTACCTCTTGGAAATAATTATGCAAAGATTTAGAATCAGATATTTACATGCTTCCAATTTATCTAGCTCCATTTCATAGTTAAAAATATGCAAGTATTATTTTAACTCAGTAACATTTGTCATTTTTGGCTCAACTGTAGTTTTTCTTATTATTAGTTGAAAAATCAGCTACAGAAATGTCTATTAAAATCACGGGGTGGAAGAACCCCCCTCCCCTGTATTTTAACAACAGTTCTGAGTTGGCACAAAACAGGTAATTCTGGAGCCCCAACAGCAACCCTTCCTCAGCTGCCTTGTGCATGAGAACACCCCTCCCTTGTCTGAGGCAGAGCAGAGCCAGCAGAGCCGAGGACCATCAAGGAGCCCACCCAGACAGCCCCCGCTGTGTCAGAACTAAACCAGAATTAGAGTCTCCAGGGTCTGGCTGCCTCTAATTCACCTCTTTGCTTTTCTAATCCGCTTTGGTGGAGGTTTCCCCACAGTCCTTCCTAGCAGGGGTTCCACGCTCACAGCTCTTTCTCGTCTTTTAATACAAAACAATTTCCAGCATTAAAAGGTGCACAAAGTTCCTACAAACACACACATACACATTCTCACCTGTGATTTCATCTACTCTAGGCCTTTTCACTGACATTCAGGAAAAAACTATCGGTTGGAACACTGCTCGCGTAAGGAGCTGGATTGTCTCCCACCAGAACTCCTTACACCAACCCCTGACAATGTCAGATCTCCACAGAACACAGCAGAATAACCCCACCGGTGCCTTCTGCTGTACCAGGTACTGGGAAAGGTGCAAGGAGACAGGCGGGACACCAGGAAAAATGAGCATCACAGAGCCACGGAGTGGCTTGGCTTGGAATGGACCTTAAAGCTCATCCAGTTCCACCCCCTGCCACGGGCAGCAGGGACACTTTCCACTCTCCCAGGTTGCTCCAAGCCCTGTCCAGCCTGGCCCTGGGCACGTCCAGGGATCCAGGGGATCTCAGCTTCTCTGGGCAACAGAGAGGTGTTAAAGCAAGATCACTCCACTGTATTTCATTCAGCAAAGCAACCTAAAAGCACATGCACGCACAGCCTCCCATGCTCGTGGTTTAACTGTAAACAGCACGTGAAGAAAACAATTTAAAAAGGTACGAATACAATTCTGAAATCCCTGAAGAAAAGACATACCCACGAGTATTAAGAACGGTAAAAAAGCTCATCATTAGCAATTGCAAACGTGTTTCCATCCTGTTGCATTCATTAGAGGAATACAAAATTGAATCTAGTGTTTACATGCTAGAATTACAATAGAAACTAGATTTCAAAGGTTACATATGGAGAGAAATGTATCAGCATAGGAACCTGCAAAAGACTGTGCTGTACAGCATTTCCAAAGACATGAGTCTGTCAAGACAATACAAGGATGGCAAATCCTTCCAGACAGTTCAAAAGCGTGGCTGGAGGTAATGCTGCTTTCTGTCCTCTGAAAGGATTAACTGCACCAGTATTTTTAATAAGTTTTAAAGACAATTCAACCTCAAGAAATACCTAACCCCTCAAAAACTGAGGTGATCAGAAACATACAGGTACCTTACAGCCCTCAGGTTTTATTTCTTTGTACACTAAACATCAATTCATTCGACAGCATCTACAGAAAACGTTTTAAAAAATGGTTTTATGAAATACTTTCAATACTCAGTAATGCTAATATTTAAAAATACTTCACAGTGTGGTACTAATGTAACTTCATAAAACGAGCAACTTGAGTTTGCTAAAGCTCAAAGCCTTACATTATATTAAAATAGTCCGAAGATCCCACACACACACACAGAATCACTAGCACTATAAATATACCTAAGCCACTTTAGTGCAAAGTCTGGTTTTGCTTCCCCTGACAAATCCCTCTATATTCCTGCCAGCATATTAAAACGTCATCCTTTACTAATCTAATCATTGATTTTCAAGGATTCATTTACAGTTGAAATCCCAGAAGAACTTTTTTCAATTTACCATAAAAGTAATGACTTGGTTTATTAAGCGTTTGACTGCTTGGTTCATGTGGTCTGTGTAACACTGAGAATGACTCGCATATGCACAGCAAGATTTGAGTTCATCTTTATGAGGAGCCACTCGAATTTATTTCACCTTTCAATGGAAGGATCTCCAGTCATGACCATCAGAAAGAAACCAAAGCTTTGAATTGCAAAATTGCTGTCTTCATGTCACAAATTCATGAATAGAAGTCAGAACAGAAAGTCTGGACTGCCCACTCTGTTCCAACCCCCCTGGGCTGCACCTCAGGCCCCACGCACGGGCAGGTGGAGCCTTCCAATCCCTTCCTTCCAAACATGGGTGTCTCTCCAAATATTATCTAATACAATGTGCATCCCCTCAGCACTGCTTAAAACCGCTCAGCCAATGAAGCTCCTGTTCCCAACCCACCAACAGGTGTGTCCCACAGGGACCTGGTGCCTCCTGGGCTCTCCTGGGGCACAGCCTGCACATCCTGGGATCAGCTCGGGGATTGCAACATTCCCCGAAACAGCTTCAGGACAAAACAAAGATGACTTTAACAACTTCTGCTTCTCAGCTGAAACAAGCACGGAATCACCAGCGTGAGGCTCAGCTGTGACTGCACAGACTGCTGAAGGACATCTGAGATGTAAAGAAACAACGTGGACGTGACACAGGAACATCACTTCTGTCAATGCTTCCATTAACTGCTAAAGCTCGGGAGATGCCAATGGGATATGGGTGAGACCCACAAACGCTTCCATCTGCAGCCACACTGAATGCCTGCAGAGCAGACAGACTGGGGCTTGTTTTCCGCTCTGCAACGGGGTAAGAACTGACAGATGACACAACTCAATACTGTGTGGAGAACCATCAGCAAAGCTGCCTCTACAAACAAACATCTCACCTGTCTAGAAAACAATGGCACAGGAAAAAAACCTGGGAAGCTGGCCAAACAAAATATATCCCACCAGATTAACTCCCTGCGGCTGGAACACCTCACAGAGAGAAGAGTGACACAGACTGACATTACCTGAACGCAAATGAGGGGCCGATCATCACCCCAGGTCTGCAGGGAATCCTCTGGGGTGCGTGTGGGAGAGCCCAGGCTCAGAGGAGCTGCCTCCAGGGAGCAGCAAAGGAAAAGCAAGAAGGTTGAACTCCGTATTTAAAAGTGTGTATTGCAAAGAAAATGACCCACGTTAAATACTCCATTGTTTTGACCTGCTCCAGCAGGTTTCCTCTCTTTGTTTCCATCGGCCACAACTTTCAGTTTCTTTCTCTAAACGAAACTGCACCTGGTCCTACGCTTACTAAATTTTCATTTTGAAGACCTACCCCCTTCCAAAAACGTAACTTTAGTATCAAATGCCTTTGCTGATGTGCAGAGACACCTTTGGAAGCAGTACCTCTGCAAAGCACAGGCAATAATGGAAATTCCAACTGGACGGAAGATGTGGGCCTAGAAGCCAGGAGAACACACTC
This sequence comes from Chamaea fasciata, assembly GCF_029207755.1. Lineage (NCBI taxonomy): Eukaryota > Metazoa > Chordata > Aves > Passeriformes > Sylviidae > Chamaea > Chamaea fasciata. The sequence goes on along the minus strand of NW_027094105.1, from coordinate 9,692,186 downwards.
CTCTGTAGTGAAAATGGGACGTTCTCCCACCACGCCAAAACAGGGGCTCTCTGCTTTGATGGAGACAGCCTGTAAAACCTGAGCAGCTGCAGCCTCCCCAGGTCTGGCCTGAGCACGGCCCCACACACACAGCAGCATTCCCTGTATAGGGAATATTAGAGATAACATTTGGGTAAACCTGGATTAAAATCTGAGTTTGTCTTGAATGACACCACGGGAAGGACGTGTTGTGTTCTGCAAAGTCACGGAAGGGAAGAAGAAACTATTCTAAATCAAACAATAAAATAAGGGCCAAGTCAGGCAAAAGTTTCAGCAGGTGCTTCAAAAACTCAGAACCGAATGTGCTAAAACAACAACAACAAAGAACAACTTTCCAAAACCTCCACCTCCTCTTATTAAAATACCTAAAACAGATGAATCATAAAAATTTTAGAAGGGTCTTTTGTTCCTAAAATCTGAAGGCAGACTCCTGTGCTCACATTCTGGTTCCTAAGAAATATTTTTTAAAGCACCAACCTGACTTAGAAGTTTTGTCAGCTTCAAACCCTGACGTAAAGTAAGATCAGACTGAAATATTTCAGACTTCCTGACTCATGGAGTGACTGCCTTGATCATCACAGCACTTGGGAACACCACGATAAATAGCAACAAATCTGCATATTGAACTGGCACACTGAATGTTTCCACCTCCTATCACACCCAGGCCTTGGAAGTGTCTTCTTTCAGAACAGACAAACTGAAATTTAGGGTTGTCACACATAAAGCCTTTCTACGAGCGGGAGGGAACGATGCCTTTGGGAATTCTCTGTCTCTTGCAATTCTCTGTGCCTCGGTACTTTGTTCCCCTTTCTTCCTGTCAAAGACTCGTGACAAATACCCAAAACTGCCCCTTGGCACTCTGACACTGAGCCATGTCAGAATTCCAAGTGGTAGAAACATATTTCTGAGTGATAAGAAGCTTAAAAACAAGTACAAACTCCCCAACAAGAAATAAAGACTGTAGGAATTGGTAACATTTAATAAAATAAAATTAACAGTAGGTAACAGCAAAACTTTTGTCTGACACAAAAGATTTCTGTTGAGTTAAAAAATACTGTCCCTTGATTGAGATCATAAAAAAATAATATTTCACAGCTACTTTCCCAGTATATTTGGAAAATGACAACATAATCACAACCTAAACTTCCAGTAATCTTTTTAGGAAAAAAAAAAAAAAAAAAAAAGGACTTCTACACCAAGCAAATTACCATCATCTGAGAAGCTGTGAGTATAGAAATCTTTCCCATGGCATCAAAAAAAACCACTGAATTGCATCTTGCAAATTGAACCTTCCAGCAGCTTAATTTGAAAGTGAGGCAGATAACTCTAATAAAAAATAAATTTATAGTCTGAGACGGAACTTCAAAATTAGTTCACTTAATCTTATCACAACCCCATTGTTATGAAGATGCAATTTGATTTCTGTCCTCTCCTCGGCGTGGCATTTATCTGTGCAGTGCTCTCACCACTGATTCCCAAAGCACCCAGACACAGACAGAGCCAGGAGTGGATTCGTGTCACATGTGGAGGATGAAAATGATGCAGTTGCAAAGTTTGCTGCCTGACCATTCCAGGAACAGGTTGTGATGGGAAGGACCCCTGTGCCTGTGCGGGGGGCATGACAAAAGGTGTTCAGTGCTCTGCTGAGAAACAAAGTCATGTTTGTCACAATTATTTGTCCCACCATTGGCACAGGGAACAGAATTCACCCCCTGCAATTTCACTGAAGACAACGGACTCAAATGTTATAAATATTTAAAATATCCAAACGCATACTACACCAACATTAACTTAAGAGGGGAAAAAATGTAAAATTTTTAAAATATCAATAAATTAACACAGATAAAAAGAAATATTTGACACTAAAACTAAGCTACTGAGGCAACACTACAAGTGTCTGTACAGTGGATGAAACTTCAATACATCGATTGGCTGCAACTCCTCTCCATCCTTATCTCCTGGAGACTTCCAAATCCTGATTTTCACCTCTTACGGAAAACGTCTGAGCTGAGGAAGACTTGGAGATGAGTAAGGCAACTGAAAACAGCCTGGCTGTCAGGAATGTTAGAACTGAACCTTCGCTGCAAAGCAGCAACAGCTGCAAGAATGCATCCGCATCTGGATCAGCCACCGTGCTCCAAGAGCAATTCCAGGCTCAGGGCTGAAGGAGCAACTGCTCCAGCTCCAGTTAAATCTCTGTGTCATGATTTAGACCCCTGACCATTTTAAAACCTTTCAAAATTCTCAAGAACTAGCACATAATGCTCCTATTCAAACCCTCTATTTAGCCATAAAAAACCCCAAAAGCAACAATCTTTGCTTTCCAGCTTCCACTTAAACCCGAAACTGCCATTTCTAGGGTTTTATGCCCCAGCAGATTCTTCTCTTCCATTAAGTTTAATCAAATGCTATTTCAAAGACTCGGAAATGTTGGATAAGGTGAAGAATCAGAGAAAGGCTACGGGGAGTTTACCTGAGAGGCTGTTCCAAAAATACCACACACACACACTTTGATATTAGTGACTAAAGCCCTTGAATTGTTCCCCAAAGCCCACCTTTGCCATCATACCCACAGAGCGCCCGAGACAATCAGCCACCGTGTGCTGTGAGCTTATTATCCCACTTCTTTCCCAAGTGAGTCACTCCAGCCCTGTGCTCCCCCCACGGCTGTCTGTGTCTATCCAAAATCCTGACTGGGAGGGCTCTGCAGCACCCCGGGCGTGTCTGCGGGCATCCAGCACAAGCCCCTCTCTGCTCTTTACTCCTAAGAGAGCAGGAAATGGTGGAGTGAAGGCAGCAGGGCGTAGACAACCTGTGCTCTTAAAATTTCAGATGAACCAAAGAGGATGTTTGCCTTGAGAGGTTTGGATCAGCTGTGGATGCAATTTGCTGGAAGCTGACCAGGATGCCACTTAAATGCTTTGCCCTGGGACTCTCCAACAGAAGGAGGCAGCAGCAGCAGCAGGGGGCTCTGCCCCATCCTCCCCTGCACAGGTACACACACACCCAGGAGAGGAACTCAAGTGTACCAGCGCCGAGTGCTGATAAATACGTGCCATGCCAGGAATGCTTCATCCTGCTGCTCCCTCTCTCCTTCCCCATTTCCTCACTGGCAGCCCCACGAGACTGTACTGGAGCAAATGTGGATGGGCAGCAGGGCTGTAGCAATCGTGGCATGTGACGGGGCAGAGACAAGCTGGTATCCTCCAGGGCAAGGCACAGAGAGGAGAGGCCAGGGCTCACAGCACAGCAGGGAGGAGGGGGGAGTTCGCAGGAGGGATGGGGCAGAGTATTAAAAATATGATCTCGATCTAGAACAACACAGACTTGAAACCATTTACCAAAACAGAGCCTTCCCTTGGGCCAAGAGAATTACCCCAATTCTAAAAATACCACATTATTTTTCCCTATCCTTTTTTCATTCCCACTGTGACTAAGAGCACACCAGCTGTACCAGAGGAGCCCAGGGAATTCCCCAGCCAGCAGCACAAGGCAGTGACGGGAAGCGCAAGGAGGGGCACAGAGGGTGGATGGTCGGGGGCACAACCTGCTCTCAGAGCAGGAGACACAGAGGGACAGCCCTGCACCAGGGAGACACTGCAATCCACCACCACAGGAATACTTGCTTCACTTTCATTTCCAAAATGGCATCAGTAAAAAGACAAGGATATTCTTTAGGAAAAACTCAACAATTTGAGGGCCATTCTGCCTTCTTAACAGCATGACAGTACTCAAAACATTTAATCCAGGCTAGCTTGAACAAGCTGTGGTCAATGAGATTTGGTTCCTCAGATATTGCCTTTGTCTGACCAGTTAGATATGCTTTTGCCAACAGGATTTAGCTCCTGCTATATTTGAACCATCTTTAATCCCACGAAGGCTAAAGAAAAATGTCTCTGATTTAGCTCTGTGCACTTATGAATAACTCAAATACTACAGTTAAATTTACAACATAGTTCCCTTAGCTGTTTAGAAGACAATTGTTTTCTTTCCTTTCCCCTTAAGTTCCAGTATGTAAAATATCAGAAGAATTTAGATTAAAAAAAAAAAAAAAAAAAAAAAAAAGGGAGACGTTATTTTTAAAGTTGTTCTTGAGAAAATTTCCACATACAAACCCGCGGCATTTCTCCACTGGTTTGAGAACAATTTTCACATGTTGGCATCATCCTTGAGTGGCTGCCACAACTCTGGTATCATAAAGCAACACGTATTATCTCTCAGCTTATCAAAACACATTTTATTTAACCGCTAAATTTGGTCTGATCCAAGTTTTTCTTCTTACTTCACAACAAACAGGAAAACACAGATGCCGCACTCTGATCCAAACATGCATCCTACCAGGGAAACAGGGCACGGAGGCCAGATCAGCCCTAAGAGTACGACTGCCCAGACCACATCGCTGCACTCACGGCTCGTGAACAGAGCTCACACTGAAATCTTCACACTGTGCACTCCTGTTCTACAAGTCCTGTCTAGGTAGCACTGAAAAACAAATTGTTTGGCCCCTTCTGTTCTGACGCTGGAACGTTGTGTCAATATACTTTGGCATACATTAAAAAAAAATCCCTGTAATATACCATAGACTGTGACATTTCCACTTCAGATCTATCATTTACATGTGAAGCACGAATCTCCAAAGAACCCAGTAAAGCTGTAAGAAAGACTACATTTTGCTGAAGCTCTCAGACACCCACTCCATTCAGTCACACCAGCTGGAGAGGTAAGTGTCAAGATACAGCTTTATTCTTTAAAATGAATGTGGAGGTGAAACTCCACAGCCTCCTCCACAGCAATCATTTTTTTAAAGTGAAACCACAACGATATGTGCTCCTGATCCTTCTATGTCAGCAGCATTTCTCAGAAACCTTTTTGCAAATCTGGGTATCTTAAAATCGTATCTAAGTTATTTTGCAATCTACGCAATTGTCCCTGCACTTCCCAGTCCAGCTGACGGGCGTCCTAGACATGACATCCATTGGAAGATCTTTTGCTCCTAGAGGTAGAGGAGTCCTTAGCTACCCTCTGTCTAGCACACGAGGCACAGATGGCCCCCGAGAGACGCTTCAGCCCCTTCTGAAAGACACTGTTGGAGAGACTGTAAATGACACAGTTGCAGAAACTGTTGCTAATGGCAAGCCAAGTGGTCAAGAAGGACGCGACGCGGTTACTATAGACATTGGAGCTCTCCAGCAGGAAATAGATGATGTAGGGCAACCAGAGGATGTAGAAGACACTGGTGATGCGGAAGAGGACCATGGCATAGCGCTTGTCCGGGCAGGGCTGGGCCTCCCCGGCCTCCCCGTCCTGCGAGCTGAAGCGCACCCGCCGCTCGTTGATCTCCTTGGTGTGCTGCTGGCAGATGCGGAAGATGTTGAAGTAGGTGAAGCAGACGATGAAAGCGGCCGGGGCGTAGAGCATCACCACGATGAAGAGGGTGAAATAGGCATCGGTGTTCCAGGAATTGGCGCACCACTGGAACACATCCCCGTGATATCCAGGCTTTCCCCAGTGAAAGGAGGGCAAGAAGACCAGGCAGGAGTAGAGCCAAATGGTCAATATGCAGATTCGCAGCCTCCACGGGGTAACCAGCGTGTTGTAGGTCAGGGGCTTGGTGATGGCAATGTATCTGTCAATGCTGATGCAGGCCAGGGAGGCCATGGAGACGCTCTTCAGCACTGATACCACATAACCAAAGATTTGGCAAACCAAGGACTCGCTCAAAACAATAGGATAGTGCAGCAGAGACAAAGAAGGCACCAGACAGCTCACGCCCACCAGGAGGTCAGCATACGCCATAGTCTGGATGAAGTAGCTGGTGGTGTGGTGGTTCAGCAGAGGTGCACAGTGAAAGACAAATATCACGATAATGTTGCCCGAAATAATCAGCACCATGAGGAACACAATAATAACCACTTCCAGGAGGCAAAAATTGATGGTCTCCAAATAGCTAATGGCCAGGAGACAGAAGGGCCGGCCACTCTGGTTGCCAACCAAAGAGGAGTTCATCTTGAGCACTGCAGTGATCTCTCTACTTCATGCTCCTGCCTGCTGCCTGCAGCCACTCCAGGCAGCTGCTGTCATTGCGGCTGGTGCTGTGCGTGCAGCAATGTCAAAACCGGAGCTCCAGTCCCCAGGGCTGCTCCAGATGCTGCTGCTGTGCATTGTCTGCAGCACAATTCCCCTTTAAATCCGGCTCCCAGCCGCTGCCGGTGCACCGGGACCCGGCGGCAGGCATGTCAGCAACTTCCCCGGCGCACCGGAGAGGGCTGATACTGATGCCCTCCCTCCTGGGTGGGCTGCCGCGCCGAGGAGGGATGAGGGGCTGGGGGAAGAGGGAGAGGAACCTCCACCGAGTCAGGACGAGAGTCCTTCCAAAGGCTGACAGAGAGAAGGGGAAAGTGTTTTACAGAACCGCCTCTCCCCCGCGCTGCCACCTCCGCCGCTCCCCTCCTTCCCCACGCCCTGCTCGGCGCTCCCCGGCGGCCCCGGCCCCAGCCCCGCTCCCTCCCCACGCCCCGCCGGCGGCAGCGGGAGGCGATGCCGCCTCCCCGGAGCCCCGGCAGCCGGGCGGGGGGATGCGCGGCGGGGAGGGCGGGGGTCCAGCCCTTCTCTGCTGGCTCCATTTTGCACGGCGCTTTTGTTCGCCGCCTCTCCCGGCCCCGCCGCCGCCGCCCCGGCCCCGCCGCCGCCGCCCCGCCGCCCCCCGCCCGGCCCGACCCCGCCGCCCCGGCCCTACCTGCGGCGGGGGAACAAAAGCGCGGAGCATCCTCGGGCGGGCGGCGTGCGCTCCGGCCGCGGCGATGCGGAGCCGGGGGCGGGGAGGCGGGAGGAAGGGGAGGGAGGCGGCGGGAGCGCGGGGGAGGGCGCGGCGCGGCGGGGACCCGGCGGGGAGCGGGGCCGCAGCCCCGGCCCCCGTGCGCCCGCCCCGGCGCGCAGGGAGCCGGGCAGCGCCGGCCGCAGCCCCGGCGAGGCGGGCTCGCGCTCCGGGGGCGCTGGGCGAGGCGGATCCGCGGGCGGCCGGGGGCGGTGGGAGCCTCACCCGGCGCGACCCCGCCGGCCCCGGCAGCGCAGGCGGGTGCCGGCCCTGCCCGTGCCGGTGCCGCAGGGACGCACACCCAGCGCAGCCCGCTCCTCCTCCCGCACCCTGCACGGCGAGCGCCGACCGTCCATCACCGCCCTGAATTCACGCGCTTCGTCGTCACTTAAAGGCTTCTCCATCCCCAGCCCTTTCGGGGAAATACCTATTCTGGAATAAACGTGCCTTTCCTGGGTGTGCTGAGTGTTGTTTAGGAAACACCTGAAACCAAGGGCGTGGCTGAGAACCATGTCCCACCGTTAATCCAGATGCTGCTCCAGGGGGGCAGGCGCCTCCCTCCAAACACGGAGACACACACAGAACGCAAAGGCACCGCTGTCCCTGACAGTCCCCGGGACACCGGACACCAAACCAGAAAACCCAGCGACATTCCAGCCAGCAAACACGCGAGAGATTCACAGCACAGCACTTCAACTTGTACTCACACCCTAAAGTTAATACCATCTCACTATTTAACCAGAAAAACCTCTTTGAAGGCAGGGAGGCATAACAAGGTACAGCTTTGGTTTATTGTTTGTCAAGAGCTACAACTGACAGGCTGGAAAATGTTCCCGGGTACGTGGGAGCTCATTCTCTGAGCCTGACACCAGACTGCCCCACTGCCACTGCTTAGGACAAGGCCTTGCTACAGGAATTTGTATTTGAATGGATCAAGCCAGTAAAAAACCGGAGTGAAGCTCTCTGGCAACCAAAATCATTTAGCCAGACATGAAAGTGCACAATTGGGATCCTTACAAGCTTAAGTCCACACGCTGAATTCAACCAATACCAACAAACCCAAGGTTTTGGTTAACCCAAGCTAAACAGTGGCCATTCTGCAGAATACCTAATGGGAAATTAATTGAGGCCAAAGGGATAGAGGTCAAAGCAATCGAGCTGCAACTCGCAGGTTTTTAGCTGACCAGTAAGCACGGAAAACATTTCATGATACACTTGTGTTGGCCAAAAATCTGGGCTGGACAACAGCATGACTTGGCAGATTTTTAGTTTGTCTCATACAAACGTCTGAAAACAAAAATTTGGGGGTTCTGCCCTATCTTTAACCCAAAAAAGATCTCTTTACTATTGTCCACCTTTTTTTTTTTTTTTTTTTTTTAAATTTATGGTGCTTCTACTCATGGCAACTGAAGTGCTAGAACTGTAGCTAGGAAACATAAACTTTGAATTAAATTTAGGCCAGGGTATTGTGGATTTACAAAAAACAAGCTATGATTGAATTACTGCTGGAGAAATGATCTCCTATCTTTCCAAAGCTGAGAATGATTTACATACCGATTGATTCAAATAGTATTTCTGGATCCTTGGGCAGGAATAGACACATTAAAAACAGCCCCAAGAAAATGTATGTTGATACATTCAACTTTCTATGTCAGATACATAAAAACAAGGTAGCAATGGAAATACTGAGCCCAACCAAAACAACATCTGGCTGCTGAAATTTTTAAACAGAAGATGCACCATGAAATGAAGAACTCCCCAGTGTTCAGGTTTTTATGAAAAGCTTAACGCCCTTAGAGCTGAGGTATTTCTGTAGAAGAGCCACGTCTGTTTTTTCCTTTAACTGACATTCTATTGTTTCTCCGAAGCCGAGAGCAATGACTCCACTCAGTGCTCTTGCCAGCTCACTCCTGCTTGCTTAAAACACCCAAAGCGGCAATAGCTCCACCTCCTCCTGCCCCTGCACCACAAGCCAGCCCAGAAGGTGAAGCAAACTGCACCTGGAAGATAACTGGGGTACAGCGCCTGCTCCCCAGCTCTCTGCTGGGGTGCACCACCAGCCCAGCATGAAAACCTCTCCTAAAGACACCAAAACGTGTGGCTGAGGTCCGTGACACTGAAAATACCGCTGCGATGCAGAGCCTTCCCCCACTCCACCATGGTACAGCACCACCTCTCATCTAAGGCAATGAAAAGTACTCCAGAAATTATTCAAAGTTACAATGAGAACTCCTGGGAAAACTGCTGCTGGTAAAAGATAATTAAACTTTTATCAGCATGTGATCAGAACTAATCAAACAAGGAATCTCAAGGTTCAGGCACACTGACAAGGCGACACTGTGATGCGCAGATGTAGGGTAGGTTCCATTTCAGTTGATCGTACACAGTCATGGCCCTCTGTCCTCCTGAAAATTCAATGTATTCTTTTTAATTTACAGGAACATATGGAAATATGATTGTGATACAAGTGGAAAATAAGTGTTAACCACCCACAGCTAAGGTTCTGTCACATTTTATGCCACCGATGACAACACATTCAGTCAAATAATGGTAGTGACATTTTAATCTATTTCTTCATTAAAAACTTGCATCATTTGCACCAAGACAGACAAGTATATTTGGTAGAACGTCTGTGTTCTATAATCCTCGTCTCATGGAGACAAAAAGGTGGGAAGATGAGAAAGTGGGTAGCAGGAGCCCTGCTATAAGAAAGACTGGAACAAATTAATCTCTTACCAGGCCTGGGATTTCTCCCAGAAACGGTGACCCCGGGGTAACATTCCAGGATACTCCTCCTGACACTGGACTATTATTTTTTATTTTATTTGTGCCACAAGATGTCCCTCTCACGTTGTAATTTTCTTAATATAGTGTATTTATCTGGTACAACAGTTCATGGTTTTTTCCTTTCGACATTACTTCCTCCCACACAGTCCTATACCCACAAGCTTTTTATTTTCTCCTCAATATTGTAAATGTCAGCTTTTAATGTTGATATTATGAGGAACTTCTCCACTGACAGATGCAGTAGTCGTATTAATCCTTTCTAAAATTGGTCTGAGAAGTGGCTGTTGTCTCCTTCGCTTTCTACCGTGATTATTTATCTTTTTTTGCCTGTCTGGCTCGCTTTACACATTTTCTACTCAACAACACTTCCCATCCACCTATGCCTGTCAAGAACATGCAGTATTTTTCTTGCAGGTGTCCGTTAATACCTGGAGTGAGTCCCCACGGGTCTTTTGCTACCTTCAGTGGCTGAAGATTAACAGCCAGAACTGGGATTGCCAAAGTGCTACCAGGACCAGCTGCCTCTCCCAGGGATTGTCTAGATCGTTTTACCTAGAGCTTGCTTTCTGTCCCCAGTAGGGACATGACCTTAATTCACTGGGCTGGCTTTCATCCACACTCCCCACCACGAGCGTGGCAATCTGGAGCTGCTAAAAGCTTTATTATTGCACACAGATGGTGTGCAAATTCTCAAAAGTAATTCGTGGAAGCACCATGATGGTGAAACTTCAACCTTCCCGCAATAACAAAAGCACAGAGAGCAAAACCCCAGCCAGCGTGTGGCAAAGAAAACCAGAGCAAACAAATAATATGTGCTGTCATGATGACTAAAACACAAGGAGCACACCTTGAAACACAGTTTCAATGCCATTTTTAAGTCGTATTCAAGAAGATGGCTAGACACAGCTCTTCCGCATGGTAGAGCACAACAGGAGATATTTCCTTTTCAATCCTTCAGTAGCCACAACTCAACAGTAAACAAACTGTCCTTGCAGCAATTAATTTGCAAAGGAAAGCAAAAACCAGAGATAACCTGGGCCTGCCCAGGAAAGCAACCACCAGAAGAAATCCTGGGGTGTTGCATCCAACATTTTGTGCATAAGGGAAAAAAATCCCTGAAACAGGCCAGAAGGTTTTGAAGCAGCTGTCAACACAGATCCTTATTAATTTGGGACTGTGCTGCTGCACGGGGTCATGAAAAGCCTGGCAAAAATCAAATGCAGCTACAGGAACAGAGGGCAACATGAAGACAGAAGGGATTATGAGCATCATGACCACTCACACAGGTTTTCTGCATCTCCTGCTCACATTTCAGGGCACAGGTTTTACATGGACTCCTTGTGCTCCTGCACTCCACCACAGCAGTTATTCTCACACAAACCCCCTTCAAGGCATGGTAATGCAAATAACTGCAGGCTTGCCAGAGAGGAATTGGAATCAGTGACATGCAAAACATGGCAAAGCATTACAAAGATGGGAAAGCAACGTAATATAATGGACCCTTGTCTTCATATAATTAACAATTTTTTTCCCAGGAACATTTACTCCTATGCAGTGCTGCATACTGACTGTAACTGAGCCGCTATTTAAAGAGCAGTAAGAATTAGTCACATTAGAACTCCAAAATTATCACATTTCATGCCTAAGAAAGGCATGAAAACAAAAATTTAAGGCCAAAGTGCAGTCCAGCATTATTATACTCTTGGCTACATGCAAAGGGTCTGCAAACGTTATATTGCTGGGCCTTGAATTCATGTTCTCCTCAGCCTCCCAAACAATCCTTGCATTTTTTGCCTCTTCTCCTCTTCAGTACCTCCACACAGCCACGGAGAGATAGCCCTATTTAAAACCTTGCACTTCTTCCACTGCCTGCAGACTGAAGAAATCCCGATTCCCCTGTGAGCCAGCACACATTTCTGCTTTCAAACACCAACCTCTGCCCCTTCTAGAGGAACAGTCCCGGCCTGTTTCCATATTGAAGTCACAACAAAACAAACAGCCATGGCACTGGGCTAACATGGCACCTCCAGATTAGGGAAACCTCATTTCCATTTGCTTGAGCTGGCTGTGGCAGCATGCTGGTGATAAACTACACACCTCACGAGACTACAGCAGGGCCTGAAAACGGTCAATCAGGACCCATGCTCTCTAATTTCCTACTTAGTTTCTGTGCTGAATGATCACTGCAGGTATAGCCAGTACTTTTGAGCAGAACACAGTGCACCAGCAGCCTACTCTCCCTCGTACTTGGACTCCTGTGATGCTTCCAACACATGAGATGCAGGTTACTTTCTTTGTCTCAGCCAAATGCAAAGGAGTGGAAAGGTTTCACAGGTTTAAAAATGAAATGTTACACTATCCCCTTCCAGCTGACAAAGATAGTAGCAGAACGTGTCACCAACTGTGCCACAAAGACATCTTTTGCATTCTGATACCAAAACACTGAAACAGAGGAACAAGTGAGGGCGACAACTACTCACCAGGCAATTAAAATAACACAACAGGATAGGTGTGATCACTCCTTGCCAGAGCACTCAACCTCCACATTACTTATATGATTTATTCGCCATAAAGTCCAACTTACAGCTCTACAATGCATAAGGCAGTATTAAGGAATTTGGATCAAGTTTCTTCTATGTTCACCAAGTATATGAAAATACTTATGGCAGAACATTTTTAGTTGATCTAACATGATTCATTCACATCATGTAGGATCCTTCCTGCATGACTTCAGCAGAAACTGAGTTTAATTTCAGAAGCCCTCCTGCCCTCGGAATAAGGTCTTTAATCGCTCCTTGTGAATCTGTGCCATCAGAATATAGATATACAAAGTCTGATTCACTTGTTTTGCTTTTTAACTGGTGAATAATTAATTTCTGTTGTATTACTACTAAAGCTGCATCATTAATAATTTCTAATACAGTCCTTCTAGACTTGCATGCTTGATGAAAGCAATAAAATCCAATGTAGCTATACAGATAATGGTCAAATCCAAATTAACACATCAGTTTTCTGGATAAGAAAGTGACATTTCATTTGGTGACCCATTTCTTCCTTGAACTTGGAGAACCACTGAGTGATGTCTGTACGTACAATTCTCACATCCTTTTCCTACCTTACTGAGGTCAGCAATCAAGATGAGAAGTCACAAAACTGCTGTCTAATGCAAAAACATCCACATTGCTCTGTTTTCTTTCTACCCAGAAAGGCTGCAATTTCTACTACGTTGGATTTTTAGCATAAACACTGAGACAACACAACAAAATTCAGCTTCCATTCCGAAAAGCCAAAACAGCAAAGAAAATGAATTTGTCCATTACGAAAGCAATTAATAGGATACTTATTTTTTACAAACTCAGAACTCGGCTGAGTGAAACAGGACTATAAAAAGAAAGCAGCGTAATGCCACCAGCAGCTCTCTGTCAGGCATTTTGCTGGAGGATTGAATCACAGTCACTCCTTGATACATTCAGGTATGGCCCTCAGGCAAGAGTACACTTGGAGCCACTGCATTCCCATTCTTTCAGAAACGGGGTGGGAAAAAGAGCTGAAAAAAGGCGCGGTACCTTAGTGATGAGGATCCTGTACTTCTCCACGAGGTGGTCGTTGTTGTGACACCCTGCCAGCAGCTGCCACACCTCGCCCCGCAGCGCCTCGGGGACGCCGCTCCGCACCAGCGCCGACAGCGTCTTGGGCCGCACGCTCAGGTTCAGGTGCCTGCGGAGGGGAGGGCTCAGTTACTGCCCCGAACTGCCGCCAGCACCGGGGAGCATCGCGCACACACACACACAAACACACACAGAGACACACAGAGACACACACACAAACACACACACACACACACACACACACACAGAGACACACACAAACACACAGACACACACAAACACACACAAACACACACAAACACACACAAACACACACACACACACACACACACACACACAGAGACACACACAAACACACACAGAGACACACACACAGAGAGACACACACACAAAGAGACACACACACAAAGAGACACACACACAAAGAGACACACACACAGAGACACACACACAGAGACACACACACACACACACAGAGAAACACACACGCACAGAGACACACACACACAGAAACACACACACACACACACACACACAGAGACACACACACACAGAGACACACACACACACAAAGAGACACACACACACACAGAGACACACACACAGAGACACACACACAGAGACACACACACAGAGACACACACACAGAGACACACACACACAGAGACACACACACACAGAGACACACACACAGAGACACACACACACAGAGACACACACACACACAGAGACACACACACACACACACAGAGACACACACACACACAGAGACACACACACACAGAGACACACACACACAGAGACACACACACACACACAAACACACACACACAAACACACACACACAAACACACACACACAAACACACACACACAAACACACACACACAAACACACACACAAACACACACACAAACACACACAAACACACACAAACACACACAAACACACACAAACACACACAAACACACACAAACACACACAAACACACACAAACACACACAAACACACACACAAACACACACACAAACACACACAAACACACACACAAACACACACAAACACACACAAACACACACAAACACACACAAACACACACAAACACACACAAACACACACAAACACACACAAACACACACAAACACACACAAACACACACAAACACACACACACAAACACACACACACAAACACACACACACAAACACACACACAAACACACACACAAACACACACACAAACACACACACAAACACACACACAAACACACACACAAACACACACACAAACACACACACAAACACAAGCGCCGGCCACTCCCCGGCTCGGGGAGAAATCCGAGTTAGGGAAAAGGAATAACATTTGGAGAACTACTTCCCAAACTAATTTCTTGATTCCCATTAAATTTTATATATGTATATGTGTGTATATATATATGTATATATATATGGGGGGTTTATATATATAGATATATATTATATATATGCGTGTTATATATGTGTGTTATATATATGTGTGTTATATATATGTGTGTTATATATATGTGTGTTATATATGTATCATATATACTATATAACATATACATTATATATAACATATATATATATAACACATATAACACACATATAACACACATAATTTATACATGACATATATGTGTTTTTATACATATATACACACACACACACATATTTATAAAACATTCAACAAACCGAAGCGCTCCATTAAATATTAAAGGACAGAGGTCACATTGGGTAAATTCCAAGTTCAAACTACCCCAAAAGGAGCAGTTTGCAGAAGGCTACACTGCTCGGCTGCTCAGAGCCCAGCAGGAGGTGACCGTCTCAGGGAGGGAGGGTCAGAGGTCTGAAAATCACCTCTCATGGTTATCTAACTGCATCCCTGCATTGGAGCAGCCTCCGCTGCACCAGCCAGCCCCAACTGAACGGCTCCTTCCAGCGAGACCACTGACAGCTCATAAATTACAGCACTGCAAGCTGTAAAAACTAAACCTACATGTCATTTATGCACTTACAGCACGTTAAGCTCAGCAGCTCATTTGTGGCTTATATATAAAAATCCCCGAAAGACGTACGCCTTAAATCATAGAAATGATAATTTTCCTGCAGTTACTGAAAAACAAACTTCTGGATAAAATGATCAAGAGAACTGACAGACAAAGCCAGGCAGAAAAATGAACTTGTGTCACATCAATTGCATTATGTTCTTGATAAACTGGCATTTATTAATGTTTGTAACAGTCTAACAGATACGTGGATGATAATTTTACACAGACTGGTACTCCCTATTGCCTTTCTCAAGTCTACGGTGTTCTGACACAATAATCTAGAGAATTACAAGAGAAACATTTAAATCAGTATTTACTGCACAGAACCCAGGACCATCACGTCCTCCTTCACTGTGCTTTCTCTAAAAGAAATCAACTAAAATAAAAACAATATTTATATAGTGGCTACATTTATATCCATATATAGTCACACCTATAGCCATATTTATAGAGCATTTATTATGCTTTTATAATATGCAAGTATTTTTATATAAAATACTTCCTATACACAAAATACTCAATGTTTTTGTGAAGACCTATAAAACTGCTTTGCCTTAATCTCAGATCAGAGGGAGTACAACAGTAGTTCCAATGAACACAGTCATGAAGGCTGTAGACTAAAGGCTACACACTACTGGATTCTTGCAAACTATTTCTGAAATGAGAAAATTGTGTGACTCAGCAGTTATGAAACATCAGCCAAATATTCTTTGGTATCACAAAATACCAAATATTTAATTACTATACAAATCTAATTACACAATTCTAAAAAACTAGCATGGAACTACCTGAAGTCTGATTTTTAGGATTTTTCAATCCTCTTATGTTAAAAGCTAGAGGATCATTGCTTCCAAATACACGTTTTTAGTTAAGAAGGAAAGCCCTTTAACACATATTCAAGTTGTTGCCAGCATTAGCACAGAAGCATTTCATATCCTCTTAGAGCTGCCAAAACATTTCCAATGGGAGTCAGGTGGCTTAATTATCTCTGAGCCCTTGGAAGAGTTACAAAAAAATTCAACTTGAAAGAAACTTTCTCACAGCAGCAGATGCAGAAAGCTCATCTGGGAAAGATGTTTCTCCCAGTCTAGGAGAGGGAAAAGGGATCATGTATCATTTTACCACAGCCTTCCCCTCTTACAAATGTGTCCACTTAGTGCAAAATCAAACTGGAAGGAAAACTACTCATTCAAATAAACAATAACTGCAGAAAATACTCAACAGTTATAATCTTAATTTAAAGAGATTCCCGTCTAAGTGGTCACATAAATACTTTTTCTCATTTAAGCTGCATAACTGACTCCAACCTCTGCTCTCCTACTCCTTAGATCCAATACCCCCCTCAACCTTTGACTCGCTGTACAGCCCTCGCCCTGCTCTCGTTGACTTCAGGAAGCAAAAGGCCACAATTATAGCCAGAGTCATAATAAACCCTATTTGAGCTCAATCTCATGCTGCCCATCATCCCCCTTTGTGGGGAAAAAATAAAACCAAACAAAACCCCTGAATTTCACAACAATCAGCATCGACTCTGGAACTGCTCAGGCTACTTCAAGACGAATAAAAAAATCCCTCATTAGAGGAGGGTTGTGTTGCATTAGCAATTGGACTGTCAAGAAGTACTCTTCTTGTACACTGACATTTTCCAGGGAAAAAACAGCAGAGCTCTTGTACTTCCTGCTTGGCAGGCTCTGGAGCCTTCCTTTAGATAAGGGAGGAAAAACATCTTCTCTATCCAAGTCCAAATCTCCCATTTCTTAAGCTACAGTCACTAAGATGTGACAGCTGCAGGAAAAATTGGCTGTGAACCCAGTCAGAATTACAAAGAGGAATGGAAGTGATCTGTGCAAAACAGACAAAGCAAGAGCTGCATTTTCTTTACACTACACAAAATCCCAAGGAACCTGAAAATAGGTAGAATAGTCATTTTAAAACAGAACCAACTAAAGGCACAGCATAAGTGAGTTTCTATACCTTAAGCATGCAATCAAAAATTAAAGTATTTAGAAGACCTTCTAAAGGAATCAGAAAACATCAAGCCAGAGAAAAAGGGGTGTTGTGGGGATGGATGGAGAACTAAATCTAAACTAATCTTATATCAAATGGCCTCTGGAAATAAAAACTCCAAGCAGAAGGAACAAAGAGAATGAGAGTATTCAGAATTGTAATTTTCAGAATGTGATCTTGCCACTTACCACTTGGACAGCAGCTCTCCCCACGTTTCAAGAATTTTTTCTGCACACTCTTTGGAAACATCTCCAGAACCACTCAAGAGTGGTTCATCATTGTCTGCCAAGAGAACAGAAGGGACACTTCAGCCAAGGCCACACGGAAGGCCAGCAGGAAAAGTAGAAAAGCAGAAACCCAATTTATCTCCACTTCAGCTCAGAGCCATAAGACCACATGTTTCTATACTCAGAAGTAGTCATGGTTTGCTTTAAAAGAATTTTTTAAAAGCAGAAGTTCTTGAAAATGCATTAAGTTTCAAGCTGGGCAGGTCCTGGTAGTTTCATCTCTCACAGATGCCTGACTCTGCACTAAAACACTGCCTACTGACACTTCCAAATAACACCAATTTGCCTTTCTGCTCTCAAACCAGTTCACAGCTGCTCGGGGAGGGGCAGAAGCTACATGACAATCCCCAGTTTTTAGGAGCCCTTTTTCACATTGTCCCAAATACACCACACAGGAGGCCTGGGCTGAGGAAAGCAGGGACACTGAAGTGCCAGACGAGGGAGAGGCCGACCAGGAATGCCAGGACACTGGGTATTGAATCTTGCAGTATTCCAGCAAGGAATTCTGTCAATCAGGCAGATTCTGACTGGAAAGGACCCTACATCTTTTATAACCATGTTATTCACCACCTGCCCTTCCTCAAAGTTCACAATGCACAGGAGCTTCTTACCTTCCTCTTCATCATCCTCAGGAGGAGATGGGATCATGGAGCCCTGTGACCCCGACTGGGGCAGGCGGAGAGAGGGGCTGGCTGTGGTTTTCCTTCTCTCCCTCTCTGACTCACTTTCCAGGCACACAACCTCATACAACGTGTCCGAGTTGTTCTTCCTGTCCTTTTGCTTGATCTAGGAAACAAGATTTTACTGAGGAAGCTACACAAATGCCAGATCACTTCTTAAGGCTCTGCCTTCTCTTTCTGGACTAGCAGAGCTGAGGAACAACTTCTATCCCATTCTTCATAGCTGGAACACACCTAATGCCAGGTGCAGGCTGTCAGTGCTTCTGCTGCCATGAAATGGGCTGGGAGTGTGCTGCACCCAAAGGCACAAAGTGCCTGCCACAGGCAGAAGTGTCACCTGGATCTGCCACCCACGGGCAGCTCATCTTTCCAACCATAAATGAACTGGACACAAATGCACTGATTTTTAAAGCTATAAATGCACCTGTGGTCTAAGAGATGAAGGTTCCTCAACACGCAGCAACTTGGCCTTTATTTAAACAGTGGCAGAAAATTGAAAGCAAAACCTTTAAAATTATGTCAAATTATTCTTCAAAGAGAGTTTATAAAATGAGTCAAAATGGAAAAGGTTTCTGGGAATACTGACGGTGGCAAAAGTAGTCTTAAAAAAATTCTTCATATTTATTTGAACAAGATGAGATGAGCTTTAAGGTCCCTTCCAAACCAAACCAGTCTGGGATTCCATGATTTTCCCACAGTAATGGGCTTTGGCAAAGCTTCCAACTCTGTGTATACATGGCTGCAGGAACACAAATTGCTGAGCCTACTGTGTGGCCCTGCTCCTCCGTAATTTCCAATGCTTTGGTACCTTCCTTTCCTTTAAAGAAGGATTTTTCTTTGTGAAGCTGTTCTAAAATTCTAGTACATTATAAGGACTTCGAGTTCTTTTTCCTAAATGAATCAAAATAGAGAGCAGAAAAGAGAAGGTGAAGAGAAGAGGGAAATAAGATTTATAATTATACTCCACACTAAGCTCCCAGTGCTCAATTTTATTCTTTGGAGCATTAAAAATGAAGAGAAATGCATCAAAACCAAAACTGACTAAATCACTAAATGTAATCAGAGCACATAAAATCCCTCTGCTTTCACTATTTCCGAATAAAGGAACACTGCCAAAGTAAGATAAGCCAATTCTACTCAGCTGTAATTTTAATAGGCTAATCATGACTCCACAGAAACAGGTTTCCCTTCCAGCCTTATCAGGCAGTACATTCTATATTTGTTGCTTCCACTAGGAGTTTTGATAATCTTCCATTAGTAAACACTGGAAGTTGGATAACCCAACAGTGTCTGTGGAAAAAGAGAATTGGCCAAGATAAGTCAGAATGTCTGTGAATTTGGTGAGACAAAAGCTCCAGAATTAGCTCAGCAAGATAAGCTTCCTTTAAACTGCCAAACAGAAAAGGCACCTTTTGGAGGCTGTAGAATATTTATAGCCCAACAGCCTCTACTGTTCAATATCTCCATGTTCCACCTCAAAAATATTCCATATAAAAAGGCTGAGCTCATCTACGAAGAATTTTTCCACCTTGTATTTTGAAGGAAAGGCTGTGGGGTTTTTAACATAGAAAAAGAATCCTTGGTGAACTTCATCTTTGTTACTACCCAGATGCCATTCTTTGTTAGCACTTAAAGGCAAGAGTAAAAAGACTGAAGAAAAGCTTCTTGCTTAACTGAAAAGCTCTTTAAATAAGAACACTTATCAAGAAATCAGGACTCCAACACTGCTTGCTTTCTGGGCTGCAGCCAGAATCACTAAGCCTAGAGAGAGCACGTACATCCACATTGTTATTTGCTTTTATACACTTCCAGTTCTTTAAAAAGGACTTTCATTTCAGAACAATAACTTCTAGAGCAGAAGAACAGCAGCTACTTCAAGTACATGATCTCTTTAGTGACTTGGACCTTCAACTTAGCAGCCTTATTTTGAGACTAAGTTATTGCCTTGTACTGTTATTAGGAATATTCTGGACAGAAATAATGCTTCCATTATTAGTAGATGGGTAAAAAAGTAAGTTGGAAAAAACAGTAAAATTTTTTAACAAGTTCTAGGGATTTTTGGTGGTTGCTTGGATTTTTTTCCCCCAGGGCAAACTTGGGGTATGTGTGAAATCTCTGTTTCCAACCATGCAGAAGGGGAAAACAAGACTTCGGCAAAAAATAATTTCCTTTGGAATTTCACGTGGATGTTTGCTCACCTAAAAAAAACTTTAAAAGAAATGTTCCGTTTGCATGACAAAATAAGTTTAGAGATATATCAGATACTATGTCACCAGGATTACGGTAAAGACTTTTTTATTTCTCCTTAACCCCTAATTTTACAGCATTACCCCTCTATACCCTTAAGGCAGCAAGTCTCAGCATAGCCTCAGTTTGCAGATAAATCCTCTGCTCCTTTTCTTGCTGCGGTTTGGCTGGAAAATCCACAATCCTCTCTGCAACTTCGCAGACTCATCAAAGCTATCAAAAAAGCTATTTCAGGCTCTTTATGGAACTGCAGATAGCCAGCAACAATCAGCACAATAAAGGGTAGCTTTCCTAAAAGTGAAGCCCATTTATTTTACCTCTTCGATGCAGGAGGAAAATGTTGCATTATGAACACTATATTAGTAAAGGTTTTGGCCATCACAGGGAGAAACAGCGTATTAATTGTCAATTTTATTTCTTTAATTTTTTAAAGCATTACCTGCTTCAATTTTAAGAAAAAATTTTCAGTCGAGCTCCGTTTGCTGAAGGGCCAGAAGAGCCTCTCATTAGGCGAGCAAACTCTGACTTTAGTCTCCAGAATGAATCGAACTGGCTCCTGCACCTCAGTTATCACCAAATCCACAGCAGTGGTCATGAACAACACTTTATCTAGAGAGAGGAAATGAAGCCACAATATGAAAAAAAATAGTTCAAATAAAATATTCCATAACCCCTTTCCCAGTAACATGGCAGAACAAAGGGAACTCTCCTTTTCAGAACCGATTTTCCCCCTAATTTAACATCTCAAAACCCTCTAAGTTTCAAAATAGGGAAACTGGATCACTGTCTACTATCCACTAGAGAGTAAGGAAACTGCAGCCTTCAAGGCAAGAAAATGATCCTGTTCATGAGAATAAAAAATCTGCTTTTTCAAATCCCACTGAAATGTATCCAAAGCCTTCATGAAACACTATAGAGGATCTCTGCACTTAATTGCACAGTGCAGATCTCTTGCCACCAAGCCTAATTACACTTCAATTCTTTTTGGGTTTAGAAGTTACTTAAGTGTTTAATACCATGATATTAAAGGCATTTAAGACCATCTCAGCTGCGACATTCCAAAAATTGACTACACACTCCAAAGCTCCAACAGGAGGCAACGGGGCTCAGTGACCTATGAGATCTCTCTGGCAGGGAATGATAAATTGTGTCCTTCAGGCAGGATGGCATCCACTCCAGCACCAGATTGTGCCCAGCAGCTGACTTTTATGACTTTGCCCAGTCAATTCCCATTAACTTCCCAACCTTTGGCACACAGCAGCGACAAGAGATTGAAAACACGGTAATTCAGCTGATATCTTAAAAGAAGTAATGACAGTCTCTTTCAGGACTCAAGAGAGCAGTGCAATATCAGCTGCTTTTGGATGACAGTTGGGACAGTGGTTTATTTTCATTTTCACAGGTATAGCAATCTTTATGTTTAATCAAAAACTTAGGTTTGGAAAAATCTGAACTGACCACAAGATACTGAGCAAAGCAAGTGCCTGCAGAAGTCATTTAGTGCAATTCTCAATGGGATTCTTAAAAAGCTTCAGTGGTGCACAGAGCACCTGCAGAGCCTCCTACTAGGACACAGCTCCTACAGCATATTACTGAACACAGTTTGCTTTTATTTGTCTTTTTTAAATTTTTATATGGCATTTAGCACCCTACTTTCTGAGAATATACCCCATCCTGTGAAAGTCTTTTGTGGGATTCTTCTGAAGAGAAAAGAGAATTGATCCAATGCCCGCTTTGGAAGTAATTTCCCTGCCTAGGGAGCGTTCATACCTTTTGGTGTTTCTTCATTTACAAACTGGAAATGTGGAGACTTTTGATTCCAGCTCCCAGTGATCACGTATGATTTCCCATCAGAACTTTTACCCATGGACTCCTGGAAACAAGAGAAGTTTATGTATTTTTTTACATATTAAAGAAGTTTCTACATTATGTAGCGCCAGCACCATGAAAGAGCGACTGCAACGGCAAGGAAAGGGCAAGTCCCTGAGATAGAGCCTGTAGCAGAGATCGCCTCTGAAGGAAATAACAGAGTTCCCCTGCAATCTTTGGTGTCCATGCTGATAACACACAAAGGCCAATTAATATTAATTATTCTATTAGCACCCGGCATGCCCAGTAGTTTTGGAGGTGGCCATTTGACAGCAATTTCAGCTCACAGAGGTGTAGATGAGAATACAACATATGTTATTCAGTCATTAAGAACCAAACCAGTATTTTATCTAATGTTCAGCTTGTCTGTCTTCCTAACAAGCGTATTTTCTGGGCAATCTAAAGCCTGCTAGAAAGCAAAACTCTTCATGTAGTATTAAACCTTTTTGAGTACTCACTATGTACTGCATAAACACTAGCAAATTAGTTGTCACTTCACACTTGTAAAGTCAAGTGATCTCTATCATTACTTTACAGAGAAAAGTGAGTCATAAGAACAAAGCACCCACTAGTTCTCAGTGTTACATTTGAAGCCTCTCAGACCTCAATTCTCACACTGATAACTATGCTGTAAAACTTTCCATGTCCTGAGCACAGTATTTTAATATGCAGCATGTCTAAAAATAAGGCTCCGTGTTTCTTATTTCAGGGCCCTGAATGAGAACAGCCATGACTGTAAAACTGGGCAAGTCCCTTGACCAAGCACCAGGTCACGTTCTAACTGAGCAGCAGAGGCAGTGATTCAACCCAGCTGCCCAGAGCCTCACCCCAACAGTGGAACCTCCAGCACCAATTCCCCTCAACAGCTGCAGAAGTGCTCTCTGTCCATCCTGAGATCATGCACAACCATAACCAAAATTCCTCCTGAATTTTGTTAGGAAAGATCCTTACCAAATCCAAAAGGTGCATGTCGCCACTCCGGACGTCTTTCCCACGGCTAAGGAGAAGGCCAAAACATCTGCAAAGCCAGGCAAGAAAAAAAAAATTTAACTGCAAAAATTAGACACGCTCATAAACAAACCATTAACATTTCTTATCTAAGTATTTGATGTCAGACATCACAAACAGCCCATGAATCCACTGACAAACATCAACAAATCTTGACCTTGGAAAGCAGCATCAAGCATGTCCAGCAAAACAACATCAAGCCAACACCGAAAATGTCGAGCAAGATTTCAGAAGCATATTTACAACGTGGCTTTACCCTGTTTACAGCAGCCTGGAAATTGTTCCACTGCCTTTGTTTTAAAGAACAGTGTAATAAAGTCACTGCTAACAAGGGTTCCTTATACACTTGGCCTGAAGTTTTTCTGCCCTTCCTTAGGTGACTTTTTTTTGGATTTTTACACATTTGCACAGAATTTACCCTTCAGTAGATACAAGGATCACATGAAACACAAGGACCTTTTTTATTACTCCATTTGGCCTTTTCACAAGGACTGCTGGCCCACACAGGTACGTCCCACTTCACCCTCTGGTTTACCACACTCAAGAGAAGTGTGGCACTAAATCCCACAAATGGAGCATCCACAGAGTAATTCCTAACCTGCTCCCTCAGAGGCAAAATACTAACATTAAACAGATAAGGAAGCTTTTAAAATCTGATGACATTACCTTTCAATAGCAAGTTCTTTATTCGTCGTCTGTTGCACATAAATCACTATCTTCTTATCAATCCCCTGGCGGAGTTTGAAGCATTGCCTGTCCTTGTCTTTGGGAACTGCACTGTTATTCATCAGGAAAGGAAAAAACAAATCTCAGGGGATCGTTTATCTGCATTCCTTGCATAGACCAAACCCAGCATCAGACACTGGTGCAGCACCAAAGCACTCACTGCAGGTAGCACCAATGTTCAGTTCAACAACCAAGATTCCTTACTTCAGAGGGCTGTCACTGTATTATTTCCCAAAAATACTTATGTCTGGGATTCATTTAAACTAGAAAAGGAAACTTTCAAAAAGGGAATTAGAGACCACCTCAGCCTCACACTCCCCGCTCACTCACTTTCCAACAGAACCATACGCCGCACAAAAGAAGAACCCGTACCTGAAATAACCTTTCCCATCATCTTCTTTGATCTCCAGGGACACGGAGAAGGTGAAGATGTCGCTGTCCGGGGTCGGGGGGGTGGCAGTGGCCGAGAGCGGGGTCTGTTTGGCAGAGCGCCGGAAGGCAGTGGCAAAGCTGTACAGGATTCGGCTCACCTGCGGCCAGAGCGCACAAACGCCAGCTGAAACCCACCTGCATTCTCACTAACTCACAACTAATTGCACGAAAATAATGCAGGTTGAGCATCTAATTAACCGTTTTTCTACGCTTCTTAGGATAAAGGGTAAACTGTGCATTATCCCACAACTAACGTTTGTTAATGGATGAATTACAGTACTTCTGAAGTGCCTGAAAAACTTCACTTAAATTTCAGTATTAACATTTACACGTACATAATCACCATTCGACAAAAAGCTTGCACTTACAGCCTCTTGGATTTCACATCGGAAGACATGAATCCTGAAGAGTTCTGCATTGTAGTGGCTTTCAGTGAAAGCAAAGCAATCACTTTCAGGGGTCCCATCGTGCCCTCGTACACAGAAAAGGATTTTATAGATTGGATAATTTGCTATTTCTGTGTTTGTCTGAGGATCTAAAAGTCTGTTAAAATAGAGAGAGGGGAAAAAAAAAAGCAAGCTTGCACCTTTAGAAGAATTATTTCAGGCAGACATAACTTGCAAGCTTTAACAATTTCATGCCTCCTAGAGAAAGTACACCACAAAAGCTAGCTCCTGACTGTCATTTACTGCAAAGCATGACCACAATAATGATATTTAACTTGAACAGCACAAAAAAGCACAAAGCCATAGATGTTTCCACCAATACTTCCCCCATGGTTTTCAGGGATTAGTCTTCAGAAAGTTACACTAATATTTGGCAGTGATCAGACCCACTGCTGTTAAACCTCATGCATCAGACATTTTGGATATTTTCTAGCTCTACAAACTACTTCCAGGCTATTTCCAAAGTATTCATCACTAACCAATCTCCCTATGGCTTTGGGGACAGCTTGGATCACCACAGTACCTCTTGGTAGAGTGTTTGGTAAACAAACTCCAAGGATCATTTTCCCAGATCTCCATAAAACCCCCTTCTCCCACTGAAGAAAATCCAAGTTGCGCAAGCCTCCTGCCAGTTAAACCATCAGCTTGTTTGGTTCCCAAAGCAGCTAAGAGGAAGGCCCAGCCCCAGAGTACCTGACAGTCCCCTCAGAGACGTTGGGCACGGACAGGGTGACATCCAGGGAGATCTGGCACTGGCCACGCAGGATGGACATCATGCGCAGGGCCTCCACCTCGCTGCGCGGGGCGTTCACCGAGGCGCAGCCCAGGTACGTCAGCTTGCTGAACACCACGCTGTCCTCGTCTGTCACCGGCGTGAACGGGCTCAAATCCTCACAGTCTAGGGCACCACACCAGGGGCAACGTGAGAAACAAGGCAAGGCACCCACAAGGGGAGTGTGTGACACTGACTCCCCACTGAACAGAAGACAAAAGAGGCTAAGAACAGAAAAAGCGCTGTAGGAAAGCCCTGTACTTATATTTTATACAGCCAGGCAAGTAAGCTTAATATTTGTGCACACATGTCAGGGCTGATATAGCAGCCTGGTGTGTTTTCAGAAGACAGGACAGTTCAGCAGGTATTAACCCTTGCATTACATACGTAACCTGGAATTTACTGCACTAAGTGATTATAATGTGTGACATAGGGAAAGGCTAGTGGCCACACCCGTACCTAAATTCTCTTCACTTTCCCCACATAAAAACAAGTTCATAAGATATGACCAGGCATTCCCCCCCTCCTTTTCTTTTCTAACCTCCTTGGGATGGTTTCACTGGCAAGCTCATTTCTGGTTTCTGGAGTCCTGCCACCGACACTGGATTAATGGTAGAGGATGCTGACGCTTCAAGGACAACAGGTTCTTCCCCATCTCCATCAGTTCTGACTTCTTCTCCATGATCCCGGTCGCTGGACTGATCTTCCATGGGTGGATCCATCAGCACGTCTTCGAGCTCCCGCTGCAGCTGCTGTTCGCTTCCATTCCCCACAATCTGAGAGCCACACAGTTGGGACACAAAAAAGAAGAAAAGACTGTTCAAACAACAAAAAACCACCCCTCAGGCACAGGGTCATTCACACGGCTTTTTATTTACCAGCCAAAGCAGCAGTCAACACATTTAACCCAGTTACAAGCATAAACACAAACTGCAGGGTGCAAGTGCTCACCAGCATGGATTATATCCTCCCTGGTCTAACAAATCTACAAGCTCAAAGCAGGAATTTTCTAGCACCATAAAAAGCAAGGAGATTACTTTCAAACTAGTCTTTAATCACCAACTACAAAGCATACCTTTGACAGAGAACCTTACAGATGCCCACAATATGGGCTATATCAATTCTCAGATTAGTACCAGAAAGGGACGAATATAATTAAATATGTTACATGGTTCATGGGCAAGACAGCAAGGTTTCACAGGAAGAGAAGCATCTGGAAGAAGATTATGCCATCATGCTGAGGAGAGGTAACAGCATTGCTTTGTTTCCTAACGCTCAGCTGCAGCCTGACTTTGAGCTCACTGAAGTCAACATGAAAGCATGAAGCCACCTCAACAGTGTGAAATAAGTTCTAAAGTGGAAAGGGAATGAAGGCATTCATTTCAGGAAACTCTCAGATACTGCTACTAAGCAAACTCTTTGTGCATTACTCTGCAATTAATAGGGATGTGACCGAGTTTACAGAGCATTTACCAGATGCCACCAGCAAAAGGTACTTGATTCTAACACTTCAGCTGCTGCTGGTTATTCCTGCTGACACCATTACTCAACCCTAGGAGCACTGCCATATTCTTACCTCTGTAAATTCACTGATTTAAGATGCTACACGCCAGCTAATAAAATCCAAATTGTGCGGCTACCCCAAAACGCAATAAGCTAGTGACTGTTTTGCTACAGAATCTAAACAACAACAAGAAGAGACATTTATGCTCTTGGAATGGAGGTAAAAAGAATGCCACTTTTCGTACAGATTAAAATACACTCCTGTGCTGTGATCAGGAGCAGGACAGGGGAACTGCCTTACTCTGCTGTACACCCACAGAGGGAGGCATCTGTAACCTTATGTCACAGAAATCCACACATTCCCATTTTTCTCCCAACAATTTTGGTATTAATCTGCCTGATTCATTGTGGAAAAATCTTGCACAAGCATGGGGTCATCAAAGGCAGAAGGCTTTCAAGCATCAAGTTTATTATTCAGGTCTTCGCAGGCATTCATCAGAAAGATGATGATGATGATGGAAGATGCACCATGTTCCTTTACTGTATGGAGTTTATATGTTTTGTAACGAAATAGAATTAAGTAATTACAGTGTCCTGTCAGCCCCTTTAAAGGCTATATATTAAAAACCTAGAGTAACTTCTAATTTACAGAACCTGTTCTCCATGAAACCTGAAGTTTTAAAATTCATTCTGGTAAAAAACTGCATCTGATACAACTTTCCTCATAGTCAGCAGACTGACTTGGAAAAGGAAGGTAAAAAATTCACATCCTGTGAGAACTACATGTTGTAATGGGACCAATATAAAATGCACATGAAAAAGGTTCTATTCTATCAAGATTAAAATCCAAAAAACTGAATGGTGATCTACTCTTTGGTAAAATCATTGGTATGAATAACATATGTTACATCTATAAATTATGATCTTGAAAATAAAATTTCCCAAAAACAGTAGTGACAGGTAAAACACAAATTCAAGCTGTTCACATAAAACAGGCATGTAAAAATAAAAAAACCCCATCTCATAGATATTCTAAAACATCATCATCAAAACCCCATTTCAAAAGCAATTTAAAGTTATTTCTTCTCAGCCCAGACTACCCTCAAAAAAGAATTTTAAAAGGCACAATAACCACACTTCTGGAGTAGAGGAGCCCTGCTGTTCTCATAGCCCCAAAAATCAAGTGCAACAAACCAGCTGCCTGCAAACCCAGGCCTAAAACACAAACCAAGGGTAATTTCACGTCAACCAAAGTTTCTTAAACAACCCTATGGATTCCCCACATCATGGGAACAGGGCACATGAAGGTGTAAACATGCCTGAAACCCTACTGCAGCCCCAAAACCAGAGCCAGCCTGCCGGCACGGGGCAAAACCAAGGGCAGAAGGGAACAATAAACAGGTGCACCTGATAAACGCTTGAGGCTGAGCAAAGAAACCATTACCCTAATCACGGCTTTCTCCATTTCTCACAAAACTCAAAACTGATTTTACTTAACCGTGAACTGGGAGGTAGCAAACTTCCTTTAGCACACCAGGGGATTTATCAGAACTGTGATTTATTCCCCTCTCCTGACGCACGTGCTGCCGGCCTCTGCTGGGAGAGGTCTCGCTGTGCCGGGGAGTTCAGAACTGCTGCTCCACACTCTGCTCCAGGAGCAAAGCTTTCCTAAATCCAGCCTGGTGCCACTGCCAGTGGGCACGAGCGGACACAGGAACAATAATGGAAAGCAGAGACAGCTGGCAAACTGTGTTTCAGGAAAATATTCACTGACAACCCCTTTTTCAACTGCACCAAGGATTTCAGCACTGACAAAAAGCAAGAACATATTTATGAATTACGATCAACTGAAGAAAAATATGGTTCCTAATTATATCCAAAAGAAGTATTCCTCTGTCTGGACTTGAGGAAGAAAAGAAGTGCCAAACAAAAACTTACATTAACTCAGTCCACAGTAGTATTACTTAGAACTACACCATTATCAGCAAATTTGAAACGAGAGCCTTAGGCCCGATGTACAAATATCAGAGCCTGTCACTTTCAGCAAACACAAACCTGAGCTGCCAGCACCATCCTCAGACTGTGTTCATTAGCAAATGAAACACCCTCAAACTGCTTTTCTAAAGAAACAGAACACCAGCGAGACACCTGTCCAAACAAAAACCTGAACTCAGTTTTTGCTTTTCTTAGAGGGCACATGGAAGAAAATGGGGTTCGACACATACAAATTAACTTAGTTATAAAGTACCAAAGCAATTGCCTCTGCCTGAAAAAACCTCTCATTTGTTCCTATGAAATACGTAACCTCAGCTCTCACGATGTACTGTTAACATTAATTTTTCATGCACTACTGAAACACTTTCAGATACCACGGTGACAACACTCTTAACACACCTCTGACAACCTCCACTTCACTGGCAACTGACCGGCTACTTACAAGCTGAGGGAAAAAAATGCCAAGAACAAAGCCATAGGCTATGACAGAATGTCTCTTTTCTTGTAGAACAATACCAATACACCCAAATTTTTGTCCCTAAGAACAGCTAAAAAGTGCTCCCATTTCCTCTGCTAAGTTTTCTCCTCCTTAAGCAGAAGGAAGGAGGTTAACAGGAAGGTCCCTCTATGGGAGAATTTAGACTGCACACTGAGTGCTTTTTTAAGGTAGAAAATTCCCATTAATCACTCAGATTGCAGCCAATAACCAACAGCACATGCCCTCCACGCTGGAATACTGAAAAGCCCAAGGTGAATCACTTTGTTCAAGGCCTGTGCTCAGTCCTGGCACCAAATTCATAAAGAAGCTTAAGACCTGCAAAGCTCTGTGGCATTCAGTGCCAAATCAGAGAACAGCACATCTTACAACTGATGATCAGGAGGCAGCAGAGCTCGTGCTCTTCCTTCCTCGTCAAGAAAAACAGCACACCTGTAGGCAGCATTTCATAAACCACGTTGGAAGCAAACAGTGATACAAACAGCTCCCACGTGGAGCAAGAAGTGTTGCAGACTGTGACATTTCATGCTTCCAAACTTTCGCTGGGGATAACAGGACAGAACGGAGGATCTGGCTGACAGTGTCTGTCTCCTGGGATCCTCAGGAGCTGATTACAGACACTGCCACAGAAGCATCCTCAAGGTAAGCACCACTATGAGACTACTCTGAATTCCTAAGTATTGATGCCGATACTGATCTTGATGCTCGCTGGTATTTGCAGCATTGAGAAAGACGAGCACGAGGCTACAGCCTTTCAGCAGATTTCACAGATCACCAGGCTCCGTGCTCAAGAAATGTTCACCTTTTTTAGACTATTCTGTGATGCAAGGCGACATCTTCTGCAACAACCATAAAACCTAAGTGAACTTCTTTGCCAGATTAAGCAAAAGATCAGTCTTGAGACTCTTAACTGACAGAATTTATTTGAAGTCTTGCATAAAGGAAAAGGGCCACTGTAACAGCGTGTCTTGCCCAGGACTCAAAGGAACACAAGAAAAACAAACAAAGCAGTTGGGAGGTAAAAGCAGGATGAGCAAAAGCATCAAGAAATGTTCAATAAAGTCTCTATAACGACTACTTCAAAGGAAAAGAGGAACACCCAGTCCAACAAGGCAGAACACAGGATTTCTTATCATCTTTAAAGACATAGATGCAGCTGTAGACAGACATCAGTTTCTTCCAATGGCAGAATATCTCCTTCCATCTCCCACAAAGAACACAATAACTCGACTCACTCTAGGGAAGATCCAGTTTTCAACACACTAAAGTGATGGAATTTGGAGTGATTACCTTACTTGTGACACTTTTCTTAGAAACTGCTGAAATACAACTTGGGATGAACGTTGCTTTAAGTAGCAAAAAGAAAAAAAAAAAGTAGAGGGTGACAAGGGTCTCTTTTCAGAACAGCACTTTTACAAGCAAGAAGATGTCAGTGCCCTTCCAGCTGTCACAAGCCTTTCACACAGAGCTCGTGTTCTCTGATTCATGCCAAGTTGTTAGTTATAACTACTCTTCTACGTTTCTTAAAGAGAACATTTCACATTGGGGAAAACTTCAAGGTATCTTTGAATTAACAGATACGGTCAAATCCACGTATGCTAATATTGCTTTCCACCTGAAAGCTGTGATAAAATCACAGTTCCACGTCCTTGACAATCAGTCTGCTTCATCCTAAGCACTTCAGGAAGGGTTCTGCAAAGTGGGAAAAAACCCACAGCTCGTGATGGAGAGAACTCTTACTCAAAACCTAATTACCACCTCCGACATCAGCAGTGAAGAAACTACTGACAAAACTGGTTCTTGAATAAGTTCTCCCTTCCGTCAAGTTTTCCACAATAAAGAAGTCCCTCTTTAAGCTATCTGTGGTTAGTTTGGTTTAGAAGAACAGGGAACAAACTCAGGTTATCGGTTCTTACCTTCAGTCCTGTTTTTTCATCATCACTACCATTATTTGTAGATGGTGTTTCATCCCCTTGCCTGGAAACCAAGACAAAATCTTCACTGTTAAGAGTGGATACCGAGTCTGAAGAGACACTGATTTTTCCAACAGAAGCCTTGTCATCCATGACTTAAAAAGGAAGTTCGATTCATGAATGAGATTAAATATGTTATAAACTCCTGAAAAACAAAAATCATAAAAATACTTATATAAAACTTCATGCTACAATGCTCAAACGTTTCTTTTCAGAAACCTGCTGACTAATTATAAAAACTAACTCATCCGACAGCACAACCAAGCTCCAACTCCTCTCTCAGCGCACACTCAAAGTCCTGCCTTCATTTGGCCAAGCAGCACACGCTATTACAGCACTGGTTTCCACAGCTCACAAAAGGGAAGTTAATAAAACTCTGCAGTATTTCATGGTTATGTCAGTCACCACTTTCTGCACATCACACAAAACAGGGCCCTGGAACATACACTCCACTTGCTGACAATTAAGGCCAGCACAGTAAAGTCCATTGACTTCCTTCAGTTAATACCTGCCTTCACCTATGTTCACGCAAAAATGACTTTTATCTATCAGAGCTCACTGTATGCTGCAGTCACATTCTTTTCCCCCAAACAAGAGTTTGACCTAACTCTTGATATTTCGCTCTGAAACCTTGGGACACAGAGCATTTTATGAATCTATGCTGAATCTTCTGTACTATAAGGAGCAACAAAAGCAAAGACTTCCAAGAAGCAGGAAGAACAGTGTAGGCTGGATCAGTACTGAGAAGCAGAGCCAACAGAGGATTTTAAAAAGCTGGAACTGGCACTGAGAGGCATTTGAAGAAAGGAACAAAAGGTGAAGTTCAGCTGCACACCTTGAACTCTACAGCACAGATTCCCAGAATTCATGGCTCAAAACAGACTGCCGTGATAAAAATGGGTGATTAAATTTCCCAGAAATCCAAATATACCCTTATCTCAAAGGCTCGGGTCTTTACAAACTCCCAAGCACAACCAAACTCAAACGCTTTTTCAGCCTCCAGTTCTGCCTTCCAACCTGGAAGCACCATCCCAACCTGGTTTCCAACAGTGCAGCCAAACAACGGAGACCTGGCACAGCCACAGCACAGCTCACAGCATTCTGCTGAACCAGGAACAATACACCAGAAATAGTAAAGCCTGCTTTTGTTCCTGTCAATGCCCTCCCCACAGCCACCAATACAACATGAAGTCTGCCAGGAGGACAACTTCTAACCAATTACCAATGCAGTCACTTCATGGTCCTGGAACATGTTTCAGAGAACAACTGAAGGAGAGCGTAAGAGGAAGAAAGGATGAGGTTTGCTCATGAATGACAACATGCCTGTGGTTATTCGATTTCATTTCCAAAATCACGTGTGATACTTAAATATCCCTTTCAAAACCATTTTAAGATCCACTGACTTTCAGTGGGAATTACTGGAAAATGTAGGCATTTTGAGAAGTTCAGCACACTGTATGTGTCTATCTGGTATTACACACATGTGTCTTAAAGGTAGGGCAGAGTTCTTACTTTTAAAGATGCTTTTGTTTGAAGTATCCATATTAAAACATTTCTGTAGAAGTTCTGTATTGCACCCTCTATATAACACACAGATCTCTGAAAACACCTAAGTCAAAGATCTTGAAACACAGACTAAAAATAAGCATCAAACACTAAATACCCCTTTGGCTCTACTGCTTTCATTCAAACAGAGCAAACTCATCTCCCACACTGACAGCAGGAGTAGAGGAGCAGGCTTTGATCACAAGCAGCTGTAAAGATCATCCAGGCAAGGATCAATTTAGCACTTTATTTTGGTAGAGTGTATATGTCTTGAAGTGCTAATTTCTCCTCTTTCCCAAGTGTTTCAATCCGACACCTTTCCCCAGCATACCCTTCAGTTCAGTAACAAGCTCCCCGTGCTTTTCCACGCCCCGTGTCTGGCGTAGTGCGGTGTAAACAAACCCCACGCTGGTCCTGGGGCACGGCCAGCCCAGCCTAACCCCGCAGCAGTGTCACAACACGGGATTGCGACACCAGCACGTCCCAATCAGCCCAATTTGCCAGTCTAACAGTGAGCAGAAGCCTCATGAAATTACACAAGACAGGAGAGTGCAGGGACAGTGGAGCAGGCAACTGAGAAAAGCTTTTGATCTAGCAGCAAGGAAAGCTCAGATACCCAACCGTGCTGGGATCAGCCACAGAGGTTCGTTGGATTAATGCTCAAACACTGAGGTGCAAAAGTAGTCTTCAAATATTAAAATATTGCCTGAAGTTAAACAAAATTTCTATATCCTCGCACTTTGCTTTGCGTGGATTTAATTTCCTCCATTCCTTGCTATCACTTTGTTCCATGTAAGTTACCACATGGATCATTTTACCTGAATCAGAAAGCTCACAGTGGCAGAATCACCACCAGAAAGCCTCCAAGCCCATTAAAATATGGGCCAGCCTAAAAGGGCACACATCAAAGACCAGCAGAGCAATTACACGTGGCTAAGGACTGCTCTGGAATCAAACCCCAAGAACAAAGAGCAGCAGTGACAGTGCTCTTCAGCAACACCCGCAACTGGTTCTCAGACCCAAAGCTTCCTGCTCTCACAGCTTAGGACCAAAGACCTCAGCCAAGCACAGAGCTCAAGTTTTGATGTTCCTCAGAAAGCCAGTGTCTCACCCCTTACAGGGAAAGAGGCTTTGGTTTGTTTCAGCATAAATAAATCACGAGCTTTTGAATTCAGCACAGTTTAGCTCCTGACACAAAACTACAACACAATAATACAGTGTTTGCCTGAAGGTGTCTTTACACCTCCACGGGAGACACAGAGTCTGGGTAAAATACAAAGAGGCAAACTTCTACCAACCTCCTTCCTTGCTCATCTGTGTAATTAAATGGGTGTTCTGGCCCCTCCTCACACAACAAACTGCTGGAGAAAGTCGCAAAATGAGAAAGTCAACACGGCTGGCTCTTGGGTCACCGATTTCAATTTTACTTAAAATTCTGGTTCTCCATGACATTCCCCTTCACTGCTGTTACACCTTACTCTCTACTCAAGATAATGTGCAGAGGAACAGCAGAGACCCCATTCACCATGCTAGAATCTTAAACAACTGGAAAGCAAACCTACCAAAAGTTCAGATTAGTTACACACACTCATAGAACATTTCTTTTACTTTCCCTCTCTTTCTCAAATATTTGACACCTGACCTGCAACTTGTGATCAAAGTTTTCCTTCTAAGTTCTGCCAGAATGAATTTAAAAGAGCTTAAAGCAAACAGTATATAGAAAAAAGAAAACCAGAAAACTTTCAATTTTACATTACTGGAAGAGGCTGAGGCTTGAATGCCACCTGGAGACACGTGCAACAAGTGAAGCAAGGCACTCGTAACTATGGCTGGTCTCACTCAATTTCCAAGGAATACCCATTTTCTGGCGATTGGAACATCCATAACCACACAAAAAGACAGAGAGTACATGGGAAAATCGATATTTCAGGCATGAACTTCTTCAACCTGAGTCAATAGCAGATGTAGCATCCTTAGCACACAACTTACAGGGAAATACTACACAAAAATAAGTTCTGGGTTTCCAGGGCAGAAAAGAGAATAAGCATGAGAACAGGTATGCAAGCCAGAGAGGAGAAGAGACATTTTCCCCCATTCATATCGTTCTCAGCTTCTGTATTTCAGCTGCAGTTCCTAAAGTGATTCCAGGACGTTCCAAGGTATCTGAGGCAGAACGCACCAGATAAAGAACAACACAGCAATATTAACTAAATTACTGAAGAACAGTAATTCATTTGCCTTTTAAAAGCAAAGTTAGAAAGCTTGGCATGCAAAATAAACTTACATCCTCTATCCTCTAAAATATAAAACCACCAAGCAAAGGGTTAAAAAACATGGAAAACACGAAGGTGACATGCAGAAAAGACACCCAGGTGGCTGAAATACCTAAATACAATGTATTTTCTGTTTCTATTCCTCTGGCTCTATGCACAGCTTAACAACAAATCCAGTATGCTTCAACTTAAAGATACAAAGTTCTGTTTTCCGAGTATTCATCATTAGCATCTTAGTGTGGGTGAACAGTGGAATTTGTGGCAGAGTTCAGAGGCTTTACAGTGCACTTTGCAGAGCTGCGTTATGACAAAGAACCCAGCATTCTGTAAGACTCTGAGCTCCGATAGCCTTGCACAGCTGTGGGTTTTTCTACCTGTGCAATTCACCTAGTGCACACTTGTTTTAAAATACATTGGAAGTCCTGAAAGAAGCCTGGAAAATGCTCCAGGTCAATGCCTGTGTTTTATCACAGCTCTGGGAAAAAACCCACCAGACAGCATACAAGCAATCACTAGCAATCTTTTTTCTTCTCATGTATCACATGATTAGTCTGCTTAATCATGTCGGATCTTTACCCACCTTCCCTGTGCAACACATACTCTCAAATGCAACAAGAAGTCCTTGGCACTCAAAATGAAGCAGGAAAGCCAGAGGAATACTGCATGTGAAAATACAGATTTAGGATGACTAAAGAGTAATTAATAAAAAATAACAACTACAAGTCTAACTTTTCTGTTCATTTTACAACACACTGACAGCCACAGATGTTCCCACCAATTTCAAGAGCCAGAAAGAAAAAAAGATATTGTTATTTGGAGATAATGGTGTCTCTAATTCCAGCCCTCTCCTCACAGATCTCTGGAAGAAGAGTGAATCATGGTATGCAAAACCAGGCATCAGACAAAACACAAGAGTTAAGCTAATGTAATCTTTGTTAACAATCCTTAACAGGTTGATAGCTATTGCCAACATCACTTTGCTTTCAATCCGAATTTGAACTACCTGCTCAGAGAACAAAACTCTAATTCGAGGCTCTAGTAATTGGTAAACTCCCCATCCCAGAAACAAGCAGCCCGTCCTGGGAAACTGCAGCTTATAAAAGAAATGCTGACACTGCCTTAGCCAGCCCAGCAGAGGAATGCTGCTGGAATGAATTAACTATGAACAGTTGGTTCATCCACGCGCCGCAGCTGCCGTTCCCCCAGCACCAGCCCCAGCTCGGCGCTGTGCAGGCAGGACGGGCAGGGCACAGCCCGGGTTGCAGGCCGGGAGGAAGGCAGCGCAGCCAGCAGCCAAACAAACTCTGGGGATGATGCTCTACGTCCTGCTGGAGCTGCTCTCTCATTAGGATCCAAACACAAACAGGGAGCTACGCTCAGCAGACAACCAGAGCGCTTAAAAAATACGCAGTCGAAGAACGGAGAAAAAAGGAGTTACATTTGGTGTGTGCTACTAACCACTGTCTGCATGTGGGGCTGGAAATTGGAAGGAAACCCCAATGCCAAGCTCCATTTGTTAATTTGGTTACTGTGTACACAAAAGTAAGTTTGCTCAGGTCCTTGACCTTTTAAGTAGAGGCCTTTAAAAAGAATACAGTATTTCTGCAAGTTAATCAGCAGTGGGCAGCTCCTGTAATGACACATTATCTAAGTAGCCAAAAGTCTCAGGAATCCTAATGAGCTGGGCTTTAACAAAACCTGTAAGTAAAACAAAATTTGGAATACAAATCAAGCCATACCTGTATGCCCTACCTGTTCTCCAGTTTGTATTCAAGAAGTAAACACAACCTTTTTCCTCTGCAAACCTCTCATGATCTTTTCCTTCTCTCCAAACCTTTTCTGAACACTTTTTCTACTTCTCCTTCTCTCCCCTAAAATGATCAGGCAAATCTACACAGAGATAAACCACCAGCAGTTCAATTTCCACTTAATTTTTGCTTATGTTTTTAAAGCAATTTAGCACAAGCTGTTCATACTTGATTGTTACCCCAACTGACACAAGCAGTCCTTAAAAATTATCTACTGGGACGTTTTAACTGAAAGAAACCCTGCCTTGACAACAAGAAGGATAAAACCCGCAAAAAACACCGAGGTTATGGTACATGAGCCAAATAAAGATGCCTGCACGCAACGAAAGGCCACCTTTTAGGATCCACCTGGCAGCCACAGGCAACAACCCACACCCCGCGACACGGAGAGGGAAAGCGGGTGCCCGAGCGGTCCCTCCGCGTCAGTCCCGCGCCGCCCGGGATGGGACGCGGGGGGAAAGCCGGCGGCTCCGGAACGCGCTCGGCGGGGTCCCGGGGACACTGACGCGGTTCGAGGCGGGTCGTCCCCGTCCCCTACACCCGCAGCTGGGGAGGACGGGCCCGGCCGGGCGCCCCCCGCCTGTCCCAGGACTCGGCCCGGCCCTGCGGGACCCGGAGCGGTCTCCCGGCCCCGCTCCAGCCGAGGCCCGCGGCCCCTGCGGCCAGAGGGGACGGGGAGGCACCGCGCGGGCTGGGAGACACGGCCCCGGGGGCGAGGGAGGGACGCGGCGGTAGCGGAGCGCAGGACGGCCCCCGGCTGCCGCACGCCGGGAGGGAGCGGCGGCGGGGCAGCGCCGCGGGGGCGCAGCGGGGACGGGGCGGACGCGCCCCCGCGGCAGCGCGAGCCGCACCTACCCCGGCCGCCGCCGCCGCCGCCGCTCCCGGTGCCGGGCCTGGGCCGCCGCCGCCCCACGTGACCGGGCGGAGGGGCGGCCCCGCCGGTCCTTCCGGGCGCGGCTCTTCCGGCGGGCGGACAATGCGGTTCCGAGTCGCGGTGCTGGGCTGCGGTGGCGCCTGTAGGTCCCGGCGGGCCGGCGGGGCGCGGGCGGCGGCCCCGGAGCGCGGCGCGGAGCGGCCCGCGGCTCCCGCTGCCCCCGCGGGCCGCGCTCGGAGGGCGGCCCGGCCCGGCCGGGGGCGCGGCGGGGCGCGGGGCCGCCCGGGGGGCGCGGCGGGCGGCCGGGCCCGGCCCGGCGCTGGGGCGGCGGCTCACGGCGGGTCTCCTCCCCTCTCTAGGTCCGTAGCCGGAGGCAGGAGCGGCCGCGGGTGCCAGCGCGGGGACGCGGCCCGACGCTACAGGTACCTGCCCCTTCTCTCCCTCCCTCCTTCCCGCGGGGCCGGGCCTGGCGCGGACAGCGGCTTCCCCCGCTCTCGCAAAGGGCATCGCGTTTACGTTGTTTTGGGATGCTGAGCGGGCTCCCGGCTGAGCTGTGCTGAAATATTCTTCTCCCGGAGCCCGGGAAGTAGATGTGCGGGGCCGGGGCGATTCGCGGTCGGTAGAGGCCGAGGAAGCACGTGTTTCCAGCGGGGAGCCCTGCACGTCCGACGGGAGTTTGCCTTGGTTTTTGCCACCCTCCCGAGACAGCGGGTTTGGGGTTCATTGGATGCTCTTTTCTCTCGGAGATCAGTAGTAGTTGAAACTGAACGTGTGCCAAGGCAAGTGACAACTTTTCGATCCACAGTTTCTCACGATGCGGCTCTTGTAGTCCGCCAGAGACAGGCTGAATGGCTGGAATAGCTGTGGTTAACGATGTAACTTTAGCTTGGGTGCTTTAGCTGCATTCATATTGTATGAATTTCCAAGGTGGAAAAAAACAGACTCACAACTGGACTTCCCTCATCGCTGTCCAGAGAAAACACAAAAAGATGCAGTTTGGTAATGCCTAAAATTCACTGAAGACACATCAGGGTGATCTGTTTCTGTTGTTTATATTTGCGAAAGGCTGTTGCCTCTTAGAATTAAACTTTCAGCCCTAGAAACGGGCTCAGTCAGGCAGCGCTGAAGGTGACTGAGAGACTGGGTTCTGCAGATTCAGCAGAACTGGTTGTATTGCAGACTGATGCCCCCCCTGCTTCCAAACTTTCCCTGGTCCCTGGTTTTTGAAGTCTTCTGAAATCCTTCCCTAATTTTTGCATGCCATACACTGGAAGTTACGCTTAATGGGTGTGATCAATGAGGAGGTCATGTCTTCTAATGCCCTCTGAGCTGCAAACTGGAAAGACCCT
The DNA here is from genome assembly GCF_029207755.1 of Chamaea fasciata. NCBI lineage: Eukaryota > Metazoa > Chordata > Aves > Passeriformes > Sylviidae > Chamaea > Chamaea fasciata. Next base: position 9,652,582 of record NW_027094105.1, on the reverse strand, counting down.
GATTATTGACAGACGCTTCCAAAAATATTCTTTGAACAGTTGTCTTGTGTGTTCATTCATTTCACTGGGCACGATGCCATTCCTGTGTGTACACCCAGCTGACACCTCGTGCCCCAAGAGAGCAGTATCTGCTTTTATCTATAAACTTCAAAGCTTCCTTTTGAGCTTTATGTGGTGTTTGTAATAGTTGGGAGGTGTAAGTTTTGCTTTGTTTTGTAATTTTATCTAACCAAATCTTGCATTATTTAGTCTCATGTTATTTCTTCACTTCCTGCAATCCTAGTGCTTTGGCAGGATTGTGTGAGCAGTATTTCATCCAGAATCAGTGTAGTCTTATAAATTCTTAAAGCAACTGTTGAAAGACAAAAGAACGGTACTTAGTTTATGGAAGATCCACTGTTCTTCATTCCAAATCCTATCGAAACAAGAACAAACTTCCTAGAGAAGTGATCTTCCAAAGAATAAGACGAGAAGCAAGGCTTCCTGTATTCCCCAGGTATTCAAAACAGGGAGCCTAGTGGAGGCCATTATGAAGATTTTTTTTTTCTGTAATCTTGGGGAAAGCCAAAACAACATACAGCAAACCAAGTCCTGCAGAAAAACGTGAAAGACAATCTGATGCTGCAAAACCCAAAGCTTGCTAAATAGAGTTTCCCTTTACATCCTAACTCTTGAGGATATTGCTTCAGGAGAATTTCTGTCATAGCACCTATACTTAATATTCAAGCTTCGTTATATTAAAAAAAAAGGTAAAAGTTATTGTGAGATGTAAACTTGGATTTGTTTTTACTTGTATTGGACTTCAGTGTGTACCGAGGATAAAAAGCATAACGGCTGATAAACACCCACTTTATGTTATTATTTTAAATCTTTCTAACCTGCCTTTTAGAAAACAAAAAGTGCTCATTTTTTTTCCCTGCTGCTTTTCCTTAGGTGTGCCAAAATGTCAGAGAGATCAGATATTCTTCATTTCAAGTTTGACAACTATGGAGATTCAATGTTACAGAAAATGAACAAACTGAGGGAAGAAAACAAATTTTGTGATGTCGTGGTCCATATAGATGACGTTGAAGTCCACGGGCATAAAATTGTCTTTGCTGCTGGCTCTCCTTTTTTAAGAGATCAGTTCTTACTGAACGACTCCAGAGATGTAAAAATCTCCATCCTGCAGAGTTCGGAAGTGGGGAGGCAGCTGCTTCTCTCCTGTTACAGTGGCACTCTGGAGTTCCCTGAAATGGAGCTGGTGAACTACCTGACTGCTGCCAGCTTTCTGCAGATGAGCCACATTGTGGAACGGTGCACTCAGGCCCTGTGGAAGTTCATCAAGCCCAAGCAGCCGCTGGAGAGCAAAGAGTGTGAACAGCAAAGCGACTCTTCTGAGCTGAAGGAACATCAGGGAGACGATGACTCTCTGCAGCAAGACTCGCCTTGTATTCAGCCTTCAGAGGACAGCATGGACATGGAGGATAGTGATATTCAGATCATCAAGGTGGAGTCCATCGGGGAGGTAACAGAAGTTAGGAATAAGAAGGATCAGAACCAGTTTATTTCTTCTGAACAATCTGCACTGCATTCCTCAGAGCCTCAACACTTTCTTATCAACTCCACTGTTGAGAACAGAGCAAGTGAAATAGAGCAAAACCACCTCCACAACTATGCCCTTTCCTATGCTGGCAGCGATAACATCATTCTGGCCTCTAAAGATATGTTTGGGCCTAACAACCGAGGGATAGACAAAGGCCTCCAGTGGCACCATCAGTGTCCAAAATGCACAAGAGTATTTCGGCATCTGGAAAACTATGCTAACCACTTAAAGATGCATAAACTATTTATGTGTCTGCTCTGTGGCAAGACGTTCACTCAGAAGGGCAATCTCCACCGGCACATGAGAGTGCACGCAGGCATCAAACCATTCCAGTGTAAGATCTGTGGGAAAACGTTCTCTCAGAAATGTTCCCTACAGGACCACCTCAACCTGCACAGTGGGGACAAGCCCCACAAGTGTAACTACTGTGACATGGTCTTTGCTCATAAGCCCGTTCTGAGGAAACATCTGAAACAGCTGCACGGTAAAAATAGCTTTGACAATGCCAATGAAAGAAACGTGCAAGACATAACGGTGGACTTCGATTCATTCACGTGTAGCGCTGCCACAGACAGTAAGGTCTGTCAGCAGGCTGATGCCAGCCAAGTACTGGATGCAGGGAAGCTGCCTCAGGCTGTGCTCAGTTTAAGAAACGATAGTACCTGCGTCAATTAAGCAATTAAAACTCGCCCTGTATAGGGATCGTGACTGAAAGGAGCAAACCGTTGGTTTGGCTTCTTCCCTAAACTAGTGGTGTACCCCGAAAGGCTGCAGATGGTTGGATTGCAAAAGCTGGCAGGTCTTCAGCCATTGCTGTTAGTCTTACTTGATATTTTCTGTGAATAGCAATCCTCCTTCAGGTTTCTGTCTATGTCTCTACAGTGGATTAAGGGGTTAATTGTTTCATTTCTCTCTGATTAGGAGACTCAAGACTAACACCTTTTGAAAGACTGTTGCTGTGGGCTGCAAGTAAACCATCTGCTGTGCAGTTAGAGGTCTCTCTGTGTCTGGGCAGATGGAGGAAAGCAAATAGGACAAGTGTGTGAGATAACCCAATATTTTTTTCTTTTTTTAAAGCACTGGATAACTGAAAACACTCCATATACTTAAATTTAAACTTACCTCTTAAACTTACCTTTCTCTGATCTTACCCCTAGACTCCTGCAGTTGAAATGAAGTATTTTTGTGTCACTTTTTTGCCCTTTCTAAACTTATTTCAAGAAACTTCTGTTGCCAATCAATGCTCTCTTAAAAACTCTCAGGGTTTTTAACCTCAACATGCATTATGAAAAAACGAAACCCTAAATGATTTGGCAGGGTTAGCTGATCATTGCATAGAGCTGTTTAAACTGAGGATAAATGGCAGCTCTGGAATGTGAGAGGCTGGTGCCTGGAGTGCAAATGTGACCTGTTCTTAAGCTGGCATACCTGGGATTTTTAAAGGGCACTTACCAGTGCATGTACTGAGACAAGCTAAACACTTCAAAGCTAAAAGTTATCCTCCATCTTCCATAAGTTTTGCATTACAAACCACAACAGTTGTTGGGTTTAGAGCAAAGCTGGAGTGGAGAAACACTGCTTTTTGACACTGTGAAAAGAATCTTTTTAAAGCTGCAATGTGTAACAACCCCATGACTTTTTTTTTTTTCTTTTTTTGCTTTTTTCCCCCCCTTAGTTCTTCTATGTCTCTCCTTGATGTCTAATAAGGGCCACATGTCACTTAACTTTAAACAAAAATACCTGCTATAAGAACTTCACACAAAGCTTTTTGATTTCTTGGACTTTTTTGAAGTGACCGTTAGTGTTTTACAGATCCTAGGATGAGGTATAGGTAGCACAATTTCTATAGGTTAATATATCAGCTATTGACTGTACTCAGCAATACCTCTTTGTATACCGCCTTAAACATCAAATGTAGCGGGAATGGCATGTTAATTGGGATTCTGGGATTACACCATACTGCTTCTCAAAAGTGCTGTGGAATTACCCACATCCCAGTCAGGCTGAAAGAAGCTTAATTTATCTGAGGCACACCATTCCCAGTAGAACAGCACTCTTAGTACTGAAGTGTAGCATAGACTAATAATCAAATGGCTGATCTTTGGCAGAGAACTGCTGTTTGTGTTTGGAATAAGGATTTCTTCCAGTGCAGCTCTTTTCCACAAGGTTTGCCGTGAGGCTGAGATTATGCTTCCTACCTAAACGTAGTACTGTTGGTGTGTTTGAGTGAGGGGTGGGGGTGAAAGGCTGCTATTGTGTGGTTAAAAATGTTAAACAGGTATGACCAAAGGTGTGTTAGAGCAAAAAAGTGTTGTGTATGTCATTATCAAAAGTTGGTCTTGCTCTTGAGTTCTGTGTGTGTAGAAGTCAGGATTTCCTTACGCAGACATTACACTGATGGACGTTAAAACAAGTTAATGTTGCAGAACGTTTTCAGAAATCCACGTACTTTGAAGTAGAAAAAGAAGGTGATTCTGTGAATCAGTTTTTGCAATTGAGTTCTTGAACTACTGTACTTGACTGTTACATGAACTCTTACATGGACAGCTATGAAGTAAGCAATGGAAATTAGATCAGGGCATTCATCTTGCAAGTTGTAGCAAATATATTTAGGCCTAAAGTCTAACTATTTGAAACTTTTAAAATTATTGTTCAGGTTGCTGGGGTAGAAGATAGGTTTGCATGGGAAGAACTGTTTTTCCTCTTGAAGCCACCCACTTTCAGAGTTGTTTTGAACTAAATTTGACCATGACAGTTGCATCTGACACTTGCATTCTGTCTTCAGGCAGAATCTTCTGTATTGTTCAAACATTTTGATAATCCATTATTCACTTAATGGAAATAAGTTATAGTGCTATGTCAAAATGAAGATAGGCATGGAGAACAAGAGCTTGCAGAGCCAGGTCGACGTGCTGTAAGGTGCTAGTGAACAATCCAAGGCAATATGAATATGGACACAAAAAAGAAAATGGTCTTCTGCCACAGAAAGGAATAAAACTGCACAAGTGCTAGAACATGTGGCAGCAAAATGGACAGTATTGAAAGTTTTGTCCATCTGGAAAGTTCTGGTTTTTGTGGAATGATGAAGCTGTAATGTTACTGTAAGGAGAATGCTTGAAGTAGCTGTGGGTGACTTGAAGCTGATATGAAGAGACAAGGGGTTTCCTAAGAATCAAAAAAAAATCATTTGGTCAAGATACGTAGGTGTTCAGTCCAGCCTGTGCTGTGGTGATTTGGACGTCTGAGAAGGCCAAGACTGCTGGGCTGCACAGTTAAAGGCTGCTGTGGTCGTTTGGCAAGAGCACGGCACAAATAAATAGGAAAAAGCAGAAATGCAGAAGACTTTCTTCACTGAAAATGGACACATCTGATGAAAAGTGACTTTTACTAATGTGTGTGCTTTTGGCCTGGCAAAAGGGTGCAGACCAAAAGATTTATGCAGGAGATGGCTGCGTGACTCCAGAGCACTGGAGCTCTGAGGGCAATACGCCGATGCAAAGTGCACTGGTGGTAGAGTTCATCTAAAATTTGCCCCTGTATGGAAAGACAAGTGAAAAGTGTAGAAGAGGTATTAGAAGAGCAAAATCTGGCTAATGCTGCTTCTCTGAATTACAGATTAAAAAACGGAGTGAGAATTACGATAAATGGAATATGCAGAGGCAGCTCGGTTATAGAATAAGATGAACTTAATTGTCCATGTATGTAAAATGTTGTCTTCATTGCAATGTCCCGAGTAGTGAAAGATTAGATCCATTGGTTGTTGCTACTGATGCTGCATATTCAGATGAGGACTATGGCAGTTATCATAATCTGTGTGTTACTGTGTAGAATACCATTTGCTGGTAAGTGGATAGTCTCACAACTTAATGTGCTGTACAACTTCCTGCATATCCTAAAAATAACTGAAATCTATTACAGAAGTATTTTAATAACTCCTCAATATATTAGGATTTTTTTTTAATGTTGGCATTTTATTTATTTATATTCTATAGAAGAAGGAATTTTTAGAATTTAGGTTTGCCAGAGGTTTGGGCTCACCACTTCTCTGAGTGTTGGTAGCTTGTGTAGCATGTGTTCCTGCAGCACATGCTGCAACTGCACAACCTCCTGCACAGATCAGGGATGAGTCTTTCCTTAATTTATTTTTCTTTTAGAAGACATGTTTTGCAAGTTAGTAACTGATGAATTTGAAGTGTCAGTCTTTCTCTCCCCTAGCTTTTTGGCAAAACTTAGTTGCCGCTTGAACTTTTGTTGAAATAACATAGAAATTAATTGTGTGGGGCTGATTATGGTTTTGGAGTCACTGGGAGGAATAAAAGTGAGGAGGGAGAATCAAAATGTGGTACAAATTGAAACTGTTGAGAGAACTCTAAAGTCACGTTAAATGCCAATTTTTAAAAACAAAGGGGGACATAGTGGTGCCTCCCGACTTGGTTAGGGGTGAGAAGGCAGGACGGACGCCTTTCCTTTGAGATTGTATAATCGATGGACTGAGCATTAGCTACCTCTTCACTGACTGGGCAAAAGTCTTACACTACGTGTGATAACCAAAGCAGGCGGGTCGGCGGCTGCCGGGCGATGTCCCGTGGCCGTGAAGAAGCCAGCAGCTCGTCCCGGCGGCGTTCGGGGCCGCGGTTCGCCGTTCCCCCGGCACGTCCCGGCTGATGGCGAGGAGGAGCCCCGGTAGCCGCTCCCCGGGATGCCTTACGGGGGCGGACACGTCGCTACCTCTACCGAACGGTGGGCGAGGCGCGCCCCGGTGCCGGTGCGGTTTCCCCCAGCGGCAGCCGCTGTAGCAGTGCCAAGTCTTCTAATAAACGTGCTGCTAACTCTGTCTGCCGCCGCCTCTCATTTCCACCGCGGTCACGGCGCACCGGGGGCGGGCGGGCGGGCGGAAGGGGCGGGCGGGGAAGCGGTTCCGGGGCGCTGCGGCACCGGCGGCGGAGCGGCACCGGCGGCGGGGAGCGGCCGGGGAGCGGGATCGCGGCCGGCGGCGGGCAGCCCGGGAGGCCCGGGACAGCGGGTCCTGCCGGCGGCGGGGGTGGGCTGCGCCCGGCGAGACCATCCGGCGGTGCCCGCGGGTCCCGCCATGGCGGCGGACTCGGAGGTGCTGCACTTCCAGTTCGAGCAGCAGGGCGATGCCGTGCTGCAAAAGATGAACCTGCTGCGGCAGCAGAACCTCTTCTGCGACGTGTCCATCTACATCAACGACACCGAGTTCCAGGGGCACAAGGTGATCTTCGCCGCCTGCTCCACCTTCATGCGGGATCAGTTCCTGCTCAACCAGTCCAGGCAGGTGCGGATCACCATCCTGCAGAGCGCCGAGGTGGGCAGGAAGCTGCTGCTGTCCTGCTACACGGGCGCGCTAGAAGTCAAGAAGAAGGAGCTGCTGAAGTACCTGACGGCCGCGAGTTACCTGCAGATGGTTCACATTGTGGAGAAGTGCACCGAAGCTTTGTCCAAGTACTTGGAGATCGACGCTTCCATGGAGAGCGGTGCCCAGGCTGCTGAGGGGTGCCACTCCTCTGATGCTGAACTGAGGAGCGGGGATGAGGTTTTAGATAAAGACTGTGAAATAATCGAGATCTCTGAAGACAGCCCAGAGAATGAAGAGTACCCCGTGAAACAGGAGGATGGGGACGGCCCACACCCTGCAGCGCAGAGCTTGGTGTCAGAAAGGAAGGACACAAAATCCCCAGAAATATCAACAGTGGAAATCGGGTATAAGGATGATGAAATCTGTATCTTCAGAATGGATTCCATGGGTGTGGCCAATGTAGAAAATGACCATTTTCCTCAGCCTTGCACTTCCTCTAAAACAAATTTATATTTCCCAGAAACCCAGCACTCCTTGATAAACTCTACAGTTGAAAGCAGGAATACAGAAATGTCAGGAAATCACTTTCAGGCTTTTGTCGGTGACAATCCAGAAGGAACTTCTAGTGGGGCGAATGGTTTCCAGAGCCTGGAAGATTCTGGCAGCTCATGGCGGCACCAGTGTCCAAAGTGTCCGAGGGGCTTTCTGCACCTCGAGAACTATCTCAGACATCTGAAAATGCACAAACTCTTCCTGTGCTTGCAATGTGGAAAAACGTTTACGCAGAAAAAGAATCTCAATAGGCACATCCGGGGCCACATGGGCATCCGGCCCTTCCAGTGCATGGTGTGCTTGAAGACCTTCACGGCCAAGAGCACGCTCCAGGATCACCTCAACATCCACAGTGGGGACAGGCCCTACAAGTGCCACTGCTGCGACATGGACTTCAAACACAAGTCTGCTCTTAAAAAGCATTTGACTTCTGTTCACGGAAGGAGCAGCAGCGAAAAGGCAAACCTGAACACTATTACAAAAGTTAAAATAGACTATGATTGATAGCTGGGCGACTGTGGAGTCAGACTCCACAAAAAGCTCCTGCCTAGTGAAATTTTAGATGCAATTCCGGTTCCAGACCCCCATCTAAGGGAGAGAAGCACAAACAGGTGGCTGGTGATCCAAGACAGGCCTTGGAGCAGGAAACCTACCTGTTCTGTTAAGGTTGCTATTGCTGTCAGTGAAAAAAGGCATTTCCTAGTTGAAAGTAAACTGCAAAATATGGGAAATTATTTCATGCTTCTCTTCTATTATACTGAGCATATCCTGGTCCCCCAATGATGTTTTATATTCTTTGTTTCAAGGGCAGGCACTGCTGACTTTCAGACTATTACTGATATTGCAATAAGCTGAAGCCTGAGCCATGGTGTTGGTGACAACAGCTGAGGGAAGGGGGTGTTTGTATTTATTCAGCAAGTCAGTTGTTCCCATCCAGTTCCTGGATCTTTCATGGTGAAATCATCTCCTTCCTTGCCCAAACTTTGCTAGATCTTCCAACAGAAAGAAAGTGTGTTTTCATACTCAAGTCTGTGACGTTTAAGGACACAACAAACTGAAATGAATCAAGGAACCTTTCAAATTGTCTCTTGCAAATTGACAATTCGTTAAAGAGAAATAAACAAACAGTACTGCCTTGCAGTTTATTTGTAACTGGACAGTCCCATGAAAAGGACTCACTTTTAGTTTTATCAAGTTCTGAATTTTTATAAACTTCTTTCTTCTAATACTGGAGGTTTTTTTCTGTCATACCAGTGTTTTGGACCTGTATTTGATAAGTTTAGTCCTGCTTGTTGCATCATAACATTTGCCTTCATTTTTTTACAGATCTTAGCTATATGCACTCGTGTGAATTTCAGCTGTGTGCTGTTGGGTAATCACAGTTTCAATGCTACTTCTGAAAAACAGGCATTTCTGTCTGACTAGCAATGGCTTAGACACAGAGGTCTCATACCCTGATTCTGTGACACGGTAACACAGTAATGATGTGTGTTTGCAGAAGTGTTTGTGCTTTGTCAAAGGTCATTTTAGTTTCATCATAAGCATCGAGCGCCCTGTGATGGCTGTCTGTGTCTTTGGCTGGTACATGTAATATGAATAAAGAGTCATTTTAGTTGTTAATATGAGACAATGGTACTTACAACTAGCAAAAAGCAGTAGTTCTTACTCCTGTCTGTATCACACTTTCCTTCAAGTTTCAGAAGTGCTGTTCCAAGTTCTTGCTCTGAGTCCAGAAGTCTGGCCCAAACGCTTCAGAATCTGGTTGGCTCTAAAATCTAAGACAGTAATTTTAAATGTCAGTTCACTTTCCTTCCCTGTGTCTGTGAGTGCACCAGCCCGTCTGGGGTTTTATTGATCAGCTATGTGAGGGGTTGGGTGTGTGCAATGTCTACTCTGCACTTTCCTGTTACTACTTGTTCCAGGCATGGTCAGGTGTATGAGTGGGTTATTTCCCTCCTGAGCACTTCCCTGTGTGCCAAAGGGGAAACAGACTGATCTTTTCAAGTGTATCGTCTGTGGGAGCAGGTTCCGAGTTATTTTGGTCGTGCATGTAACCATGAGAGGGAGTTGTGTTGTGTGACAGGCCACCAGCATGTTCTGTTCAGTGGCTGCAGTGTCTCAGTAAGCTTTGTGAACAAACCCGGGTCTTGTGCACTCGTTCACCTCAGAGGTGTTACCTCTCCCCTGTCCGTACACGTAACCGTGTCCTGTCATAACACAATAAATTAAATGCAAACAAGGCGTCGTCTCAGAAATAAATCTCGCTTTTTCTGATCACAGTTAATAATTCTCTGCATACCTTAACAGTTAGTATTTTGGCTCGCTGCGCTGAGTAAACAAGATGTTGTAAACAAAACACGGTGTTCCAGTGGCGGTCATTTAGTAACGCGTTTTTCTGTCCTTCAGAGGGGTCTCTCTGACCCACTCGTGCCATGAATTCTTCCCCCTCAGGAGTCACAGCTCTGCACCGCCGTGACCTTGGCTAAGGCTGTGTTATCTCTACGTGACCGGAGAGGCGGCTGCAGCTCCCGGTGTTGCTCCGGGGAACGCCGTGGTGGGGCAGCAGCGCCAGCGCTCCCCACACCTCACCGGGCCCCGCCGGCCTGAGGCGGCTCCGGGACCACCGACGTGGGCCAGAGGGGGGCCAGTCCCCTCTTCCTCCTCAGCGCCAGCAATAAAAAACTCATCAACTGCAATTTAGAACGACAGTAAATAATCGACACTAGCGGCGAAAGTTACCCATCAAAATTCAAAAGGACAATTAATAATCTACGTCAGAGGCGAACGCGGCCCACCGAGCGACCGCTGAGGCGGCTCTGGGGCCGCAAGGGGGCGCCGGCCGCACTCTGTCACGCCGTCTCTATGATCCCCGCTTCCCCCTGGCGGCGGGGGGGGGGGGAGCGCGCCTGCCCCGCCGTCTCTATGGTAACTCCCTCCCTCCCGCCCGCCCTCCGCGCGGTCACGTGCGGCGGGCGGCGCGCGGCTCTCGCGAGAGCGGCGTGGCGGGGCGTGGCGGCGGTGCCGCTGTCAGCGCGATGAGGCGGCGCCGCCGGGGCTCCCGCCGCTGCCTCCGCCGGGCCGCGCGCCCGCCCCATGGCGCCTGAGGCCGGCACCGCCCGACCGCGCTCCGGCCGCCGCCCCCGCCCGGCAGGTACGCACCGCACCGCACCGTACCGCACGGCTCGGACCGGGCTGGGCGGGGGCGGCCGCCGCGGGGGACGCGCTGACCCGCCGGGGCCCCGCCCGCCCCCCCCCCCCTCCCGCGCCATCACGCACCCCGGTCGTTCCTCTGCCTCCCGGCGCTGCGGGAGCCGGGCGGGAGCGGCGGCGGGCTGAGCCCGTCCGGTGCGGCCCGGCGGGGACCGCAGGGGTGTCGGCGCCCGGCGGGCCCCGCCAGGCCGCGGGGCCGGCCCGGGGACCCGGGCAGCCATTTGGTGGCGGCTCCGAAATGACGGCGGGAGTAGGGCCGGGCAGCGGGAGCGGGAAGCCGGGCCCAGGAGCTGGAGCCGGCCCGGGTGCGGGAGCCGGGCCCAGGAACGGGAGTCGGGCCCGGGCCCTGGAGCGGCAGGCGGGCCTGGTGCGGGAGCGGGGCCGGGCTCGGGTGCGGCTGACAGCGGCCTGCGGACGGGGCCGAGCCGCGGGGGCACTGGCGGGGCCGCCCGGCCTTCCCGGCACCGGCCAACGGAGGCGGCAGCTCCGGTCCCCTCCCGGGCAGCCCCTGGGGGGCCGCAGCACCGCGCGGTCCGCGCTGAGCTGCCCCTCGGCACCGGAGCCATGGATATTCCTAGGCTGGAATGCTCATGGAGCTGCGCGTTGGGGTAATGGTGGGGGACAGGTCCTAGGACTGCACCCACCGTGTCGTGTTTTAAGCGTCTAAAACAAAACAAAAAAACCCACAAAACAACTGAGCAGGAAAAGCGTGTCCCGGTTCTGCTGATGCTCGAGGTGCACGGAGGGTTTCCAGTGGGAGTGTAGGAGTCAGCACAAAGCACAGGAAAGGCAGCGGAGTGGTGGGAGAGCGATGAGTGTCCAGTTCATCCAGGGTTCAGAGGTGAATGGCATGGATTTGTAACGAGGGAAAATAGTGACGAAGTTTAGACAGGCGACCAGGAGAATTTCTGGTCCAGGCCTGTTTCATTTCCATGCAAACTTAGAATTTTGTTTGGGTTTAATTGTAGTTCCTGTAGCTTCTCTTGTGCTTGTTCTCTCACGGCCATTAGAGCTACATCTTAATAATGAAACTAAAATTAAAGGCAGCACTTTGGATTACAGGGGTGTAAATTTGCAATTGTGGCAGAAAAAAAAGTATTTTTAAATGAGAAGCAACAGTACAGCTGTAAATCTTCTGAATCAAAATACTGTTCTTTGACCTTTGGTCTGTCCTAAACATCTGTGGAAATACTAGAAATTGAAACTTCTGTTGCTAGTATAAGTATTATTCCATGAAACACAGGAGTCTTAATTTTTGTAATTAATCACTTTCCCAAGACCTTCATGCCTTTTTAGTGAATTTTTTCTTGTTCCTGCATCGTAACCAAAGCTTTCCCCAGGAAAAGCTGGTTTTATTGTGTTGTATTTCTGTCTTGTTTGAGGTTGTGGCCATTTCTCTCAAAAACACTAAATTCTAACAAATTTTTAGTGTCAGTGCTTTTAGGTATCGCAAAGTGAACTTCTGGTCTTGAGTGTTGATCTCATTTATTTAAGGCTTTTTAGCTTTAAAATAGATAAAAGTATTTACATTATCCAGATGGTAATAGCTGTTAGCGTTTGCCGGGAGCATGGTGCATTTCCTTTGGTGATATTTTATATACCCTTGATGGGATGAATGTACAGGGTCTCTTCTTGCTGACTGGACAGCCCTAAGGAAAGGAAAAAAATTGTTTGAGGGCATCTTAAGGCATTCTGTACAACCTTTAAAAAGGTTTTCCAGCTCCCATGTTTTCTTGCCTACGTCTCAGAATAGAATTGGTATTTCATTAAAATTGTATAAAAATATTAAAATACAGAATTTTTCATCTAAAAAATTATAATTTATACATGGGAGTCACGTTAAAAAAAAAAGAAAAAAAAGCTTGGAGAGCTAAACCATACATGGGAGTCCTATTTACTGAAAATATTACCAAAAAGTTAGGAGTTCTACACTGTATCTCTTCTTGGAGTAACTGTGTCGAAGTGGGTTTGCTTAGAAATGGATTCCCTTTCTCCGCATTCAGACAGAGTTCAACTGATTTGGGTGGAATAAAAAACCCCAACAAATTCATTTATTTGCCCTTCAGTTAGTCCTGAAAAGTCAATACTGTTACAGAAGCTGAGTTGGTATCAGGCTGGTGGCAAGGACAGGCTCTCCTTTCAGGGACACCTAGGAAACACAAGGAAAAACCCACAGTGGCATTACATAAGTATTTAGGAAACTTTTAAAATCTACTACCGTGATTTGTGGGACCAGGGAGGAGCAGGTATGAGCTGCTGAGGATGCACTGGCTCTGGTGTTGGTCTGGGGGCTGTTAACCCTGAATTGAGTGAACTTTGGCAGCCACGAGCATAAATTTATATCGTACCCCTGTTGAGAGGAGTTATTCTTCAGCCACATGTTTTGAGGAGGCAGAGGGGATTCAAGCTTTGGTATTTTTTAACCAGTTTACAAGAGAATCTCGTAGGTGCTTTGGCAAAACGTGGTCTGGGTACGTGTAAATGTTCAGATCGCTATTTAGGACACAAGGAAGTGGAGTGGAACTTTCAGGGAAGTTCACGTTGGACACTGGTAAAAGGCTTTTCCAGGCACTGGAACAGGCTCCCCAGGGAGGTGCTTGTGGCACCAAGTCTGCCAGAGCTCCAGGGACACGTGGGGTAGTGTCAGATACTCCTGCAAAAAGCAGAGTTGGACATGACGTGTCCCTTCCCACTTGAGATTCTCTCTTGATTCTCATATGTCCCCAGGATTTCCATTGGTGACTTTTCTGGAGCTGCAGATAGTCGCAAGAGCATGAATGTTCAGCAAAAGAATTGTGTTGAAATACTGTATTTAATGGTCATTAGAGACTTTACATATAGAATTTCCACATGATGTAAAGAGATTTGCATGTGACGGGTATTGTGAAGTGTAGAAATGAGCAAGTCTGCTCAGCGAAGAGGATTTGTTTTAATTTCAAGCCATCATAGCTGAGTGATTCAAAGCTGTTACGGGGATGGCCCTTCCCTAAGCCTTTAATGAAGCCAGTTTTTTAGATCTGTGGATGATGGCTGTTGAAGAGCAATTAATAAAAGATTCTAGCCTTTCCAGAGAATGCATTAATACTGATAATTATATTACGCGATATGTAAGATTTTGACCCAGTCAGGATGCTTTCAGGAACTACAGAACTTAGGAAGGAAAGCTTGAAGAACCTGCCTCCTTGTAGTGCAAACCAACCATTAATCTGCATAAGTGAAAAATTTTAATGGAGATCACTTTTAAAAAGGAACGGAAATACCCTGATCTCTGCAGTCAGCATTAACAGCAAGTCAATATCAAGGACTCCTTAATTTAGTGATTAAAAATCAACTGAATTCTAAGATTTAGGCTTAAATCCACAGCAGGATTGTAATTGAACCTCAGTTGTGGAAATACCGTATAATTTCACAAGTTTCCCAAGTGTTTCCTTCATCTGTAGAGAAGCCTTCCCTTTGTTCAGCACTGACAGAATTATTCCCTGTCTCATTCTCACCCAAGCTCTGCTTATTTGTCTTTGCCTACGGCCCGCAAGGGACCTGATGGAGTCAGCCTGAGCAGAGCTGGTGCTGTGGGGGAACTGAATTAAGCCTTCAACCCTTCCTTTAAATAAAGGGTGGAACTTGCCTGTCTGCATTTTGGCAAATGCCCTGACTGAGCAGTGTGGGAGAGGAACAGACTAACAGAACAGCGTGATCACCTAAGCTTGGTTTCTTCAGGAAATCAGAATTGAATTGTATTTATCGTGTCCAGAGGTTATTGAGTAAGCATAATGGTTTAGATTAGTTGTAGAGAATGTCTTGGGATTAGGTAGCTAAAAGTTAATATAAAATTACTAAGGACGTCTAAATCTTACAACTTCCATCATTTGTAAGCTGTTTGAGGAAGGCTTTGAGGTTTCACCTATCTCCCACCCCATCTTCCAATTTCATCTGATAATTCTGTTCTAAAATGAGAAAATCAGTCAGTTACCATTGTTACTCTGGTCCATTGCAGCCACTGCTGCAGTAGGAAAATACTACTGTTTTAAAAACACAAAATCACTCAGCTGTACTGGTTTTTGTTATTATATGATTTCTGACCTTAGGCTTGTACGTTTCTCAGTTTGTCATCTGAAGTATTGTTTCTGGTAGGAATACTACAAAACTGACTGGAACTTCACTGTGTAATGATCTTTTAAGTAGCAACTGCCATGATTTTCAGACTGCTTCCTTGTATGTCTGGCCAGTTTCTGTATCAGCCATTTCTTTGGGATTTTGTTTTTGCAGGATGCTTCTACTTTGGCAGGGACAAGGAGCCCTGTGTAGTGTAGAGATAGATAACACATCTGCCAGAATGAACAGACAGACCAAGGGTAGTTGTTCTCATAGAGTGTACTGCCTGTTAAAAACAGAATCCAAAGGATTTTTAGTTCACCTTCTGGTTTTTTGCTCTCCTCCTTTGTTTGCTCAGTTTGGAGTGCTGGAGCAATTTGTTGTTCAAGAGGACATCCCTGAAATACATTGTTTCTGACAAGGAGCAAGAATCTATTAAACATTTGGCTTATGTTTTTTGTAGGAGTTGACATGGTAATTAGGAGTCATGAGATTGTTTTCCTACACACTGGGGTGCAAGAGTGGCAGGAGAGCTGGCAGGCTCAATAAAGTATGGAGATTCCTCCCTGTATGGCTGCTTGAAGTTCTGGGAGTCAAGAGCTTTTCCCAGCTGTTTGCTGGCTTAATTAGATTTTTTTTTTTTCCTGTCAAGAAATCTGAAGGTCAACACATGCTTAGTGGAATCTGTCATTTGGGATGATTAAACACCCAGAGACAGATCTT
The DNA here is from genome assembly GCF_029207755.1 of Chamaea fasciata. Classification (NCBI taxonomy): domain Eukaryota; kingdom Metazoa; phylum Chordata; class Aves; order Passeriformes; family Sylviidae; genus Chamaea; species Chamaea fasciata. Next base: position 9,637,103 of record NW_027094105.1, on the reverse strand, counting down.
TAAAAACCAGTGGTGCACACTTGAAGGATCTGTTGTGTTCATTTCTACGCTGGTCAGGAAAACAACTGTATTTTAAAAGCTTGTAAACAGAGGTGGTTTCTTGCGAGTCTCTGAAGCACCTGTGGAAACCAAACGTGGGTATTGTCTCAGAGCAGAGATCCCTGAGATAATTAATGAGCAGTGTGGACACGGGGACTGTTTATTAGGAGCTCGTTAGTGACCAGCAGTTGAGCTCTCTGTGTACCAGCCTCTCCTTGAACTTTTCCTGTGTGAGTCATGACAGTCACACACTTCCCAGAGTGGTCGAGTTTGTGCTGTTACCTGTGTCTTGCAGGTGGAAAAGCCCCACCATCAGCCCTAGGTCAGCAGTAATGTTGGTGCTGGTATCTTAATGTTTCTGGCAGTGCTGCAGAAAGCTTTGAGCAAAGTGTTTATGGACAGGCTTTGCAGTTCTGTGTGTCTCTTGTCCGGCTGTTTTGGGCGGGAAGCAGATGTGCTAAAGGAAATTGGGGGATTCTTAGCAGAGGAATCAAAAATCTTCCTGGGCCTGTTGGCTCAGTGTTTGGCTTTATTCTTATTTGTTTTGCTTTTAAATTTCCTTGGTTAAAAGACTCATGTAGCAATAGCGTGTGAAAGATGTCCGGATTTGTCCATCCCTGCTAAAGCTTTGATTGTGCTTTCATAGAAGCCGGAGGAAAATCTGATTTGTCCAATACATGGGAATTTTCTGGCTTATGTTGGAAGTGTAACCTCAGCAGTTTGGTTTTGAGAGGTTCAACTTCCAGTTTGGTGTGTTTTACTTTGGGAATTCATTTGAGGCAAAAATTGCTACATAATATTGAAACACTCACTGAGATAAGGACATCTTGTACAAGTATCCTATTACTTAAAGGGCACTGAATGTTCATAGTACTAAATAGGATTTCTAAACAGATGGTCATAATTAACATAAAATACATCCACAGATAAGAGTCTATTTGGTCTTCTAGTAATTCTTCCATTGGTCTAGTACTTCAGCATCAATTAAACCATAGCACAGCCAACTATGGAACCGCAGTAAGGAGTTTCTGAATTTAAACACAGAGGGGAGATCTCAGCTTCCTCAGAACAATTACTTTTTTTCTGCCATCAGAGTAAAAAAAAATAGCATGCTAAACATGTAATTAGAACATTTTTTTATTTGCGTTTGTAACGAGCTTGCTCATAGCCTTGAAGTGACCCAACTGGTCTGCAGGTTGCCTAGAGAGCAAACACAGTGGCACATCACAGGCCAGGGTGGGGCTGTTCCCTCCGGGGTGGAGCTCTGAATGTAAATCGTGATGACAGAAAGCTTGGATGAGAACGGTTTCCATGAACTTCGGAGGCCTGGTACCTTTTTCAGGAATGTGACTTAATATAAGATACAACAACAATCTCCATAAAGCCGTATTTGCTTTGAAATACACTTACATAAACAATATATTTAGTACTGCTGCACAGAGTGAGACATTTCAAGAGACAAGGGAGCCATCTGAAGTTATTGCTTGCCTTATCATAGGTTTTGTCCTAAATACCTGGATTTTACATACATCAAAGATTTTCTTGCTGTGAATTCATGGGCATAGTTATATGTAAGGTAGAGACATGAAAAGCAAAATTGCACACAGCAATCTCTGCCCTTGAGTGCTCCAGTTCTTGCAAGAAAAGGTGGAAGTAACACGTGAATCATAAAACTAAAAACTAGTCTCTCATTCTTGTAGTGTTTTCTTATGGCTCTTGATATTTGTTAGTTGATTTGTATTTTACAGAAAGAGAAAATGTGTTTTTAAAAAAGCAAAGCTCGGTTTAGTTTGGTGTCTGATTAAGTCTGAATAAAATCTGCAGAAGGAAGACGTTCTATTTCATTTCAAATGAAAATAACATTTTAAACCACCCTCCCCCCCCAAAAAATTAATGCCATTTATTGTGAATAAGTTAAACTTATGACAGTCTGCATTAATTTAGTTCATGAGCCTTTTTTGGTACAGTTGTTAAACTAACAGAGAGTTGGGCTTTTTGAGTACTTCAGCATAAGGATTTGGTTTTGTTCTTTGTCATATTGAAATTGTGGTCTGCTTTTTTAATTAAGAATTATTCTAAATTGCCGGAAAGCATGTTTTAAATCCTCTGTTATTCACTTACAGCTGCCAAAACATAGTACAGTGAAATAATGGTCTGCTAGCCTGCTAAACAAGTGTCCAGCTTCCACAATGCCTGTGCAGGCAGCTCAGTGGACAGAATTTCTGTCCTGCCCAATCTGCTACAATGAGTTTGATGAGAATGTGCACAAACCCATCAGCTTAGGTTGCTCTCACACCGTGTGCAAGACCTGCCTGAACAAGCTCCATCGCAAGGCATGTCCTTTTGACCAGACTGCCATCAACACAGACATCGATGTGCTTCCTGTAAACTTTGCACTCCTCCAGCTGGTTGGAGCCCAGGTATGATTGAAGCAGCTCTTTTGTTTCGCCACTTCGTGTTGTTGCCTTCTCTGTGCCAGGTGCAATATGTGTGCTGCTCTTCCTTCCTTGTTTTAACCCAAATAAATGGTAAGGCTGAACTGTGCACTCTCTAGGAGTCCATGCATTCTCTAAAAGCAACTGCACCATTTCAGGGCCGTCTTCATCTTCTTCAGGGCCATGAAAACATGTTCTAGTTGTAACCTGAATTCTGATTTTAAAAGGCTCTTGAACTGTGACTGGAGAAAAATCCCCACTGGGAAACCGACAATTCTCTGTCCCAATTGTCAGTAGAATGAGTAAACCTGCAGACCGCACTTGTTCATCCTAGCCTTGTGAGAAATCTCGTTCCTAAATGTCACACATTTGGAAGTGGCTTTTTAACCAAGTTCCAGAAGTGTGTGTGTGTGTATAATTTTTTTAAAATATGCCTGATGATGGCTTTTCAGTTGGGTTTGCAGACACTGGCTGATCAGGCCAGGAATGTTCCCTGCGCTGTCTCGTAGCAGTGGCAAAACAGTGATTATATAATCAGTGCTGCACTTTATGGGGATTGAATAAGTCTGTTCCCCTTATGCTGATTCATGTGCTTTTTCATGTTACTCTCTCTCTCTACACCTTGGTGAGGCAGTAAGATGTTATTTATTTCACTTTCCAGTGTCCTATTACATGCCTTGACACAGCTATTGGTAATGACGCTATGTCAGTGTGGTTTTGTTTATGAAGTTCCTGTGTTCCTTTCATTTTTTTATGTGTCAGATCACTGTCTTGATCTTACAACATTTATTTTCATGGTCTCCTAACTTCTTGCGATGTATTTCAAACAATTAATTTATTATGACTAACACTCCCTCTGTTTTTCTTATCTGACCTTGTTAGTCTACTTCGAGTTTTTTTCCACCAAGTTCAGTTTCCTGCTTCTTCTCTTGGACAATTTCAGCATGCCCAAATGATGCTTAAATGATTTTAAACTTTGCTTTGTTATATTCTTGCTAGTTCATTTTGTCCTATAGCTTCTTTTGTGTGTCTGTAGTAAATCATGCTGATCTGGTGTACTGATCACCTTCTCAGATCTTGTGTTCTTCATCTGTTAGACCTTGGTTATTGTTCTCTACCCTACTTCTGTTTTTAAAGTGTTGAGCAATAACAAAACCCCTCTTTCATCACCCTAATCCTCATCTTGGGCCCTTTTTGTTGTTCCTTATGCCATGCACATGCCCTGGGTGGGTGCTGTGTTTCCCTGCTCTCAGAGCAGTGCACATCTGCAGTGTTATGTAATTAATGGTGATGTGGGTACCATCGGAGAGGTCAGCCAGGTGTATGTAATTCTTCTCCCCCTTCTTCCCCCTTGCGTTTTTTTAGGTACCTGATCATCAGACAGTAAAGTTGAGTAATGTAGGAGAGAACAAACATTATGAAGTAGCAAAGAAATGTGTTGAGGATTTGGCACTCTACTTAAAGCCATTAAGTGGAGGAAAAGGTGAGTCTGCTGAACAGTGGAATTTTGATGTAGCTTGCTTTTAACAGCATGGTGTTTTCAGCACTGATTGTAAATGTCAGTGAGATAATACTCTCATTTTTCTAATAAAATTGCCTTGTGTCTTTAAAAGCTTATTCACACTTGTGACACTTGTTTGTGGTTTTGTTATTTTCGGTTTACAAAATGCTCTATTTAATAATACTGCCTTGGGGCTGACTTTGTACTAAAGCTGAACTTTCCCCAAAGGACGGCTTTGATGTCAATTTAAGATTTTAATTAAAGTTCTTTTTGATAAAAAAATCACACAGAGTTGCCTAAGAGAAGGGAAGGTACCTGTGACCGATATCCAAGTCCTAGAGAAAGACATACAGTGTTAGGCATTTTTTTTGTCTCACTTGGATGAATTTATAAGAAGCACTGCTTTGCCTTTTCTCCCTTTCTGTGAAGGTGTTGCAAGCTTGAATCAGAGTGCCCTGAGCCGTCCCATGCAGAGGAAGCTTGTGACACTGGTGAATTGTCAGCTGGTGGAGGAGGAGGGTCGGGTCAGAGCCATGAGGGCAGCTCGGTCGCTGGGGGAGAGAACTGTCACAGAGCTCATCCTGCAGCACCAAAATCCTCAGCAGCTTTCTGCCAATCTTTGGGCTGCTGTCAGGGCACGAGGGTGCCAGTTTCTCGGACCAGGTAAGGGACCTGTACATCTGCAACAGAACATATTTAGCTTCACCTTTTCTTTACAGAAATGTTTTGAAATGTCTTCTGTTCAGTTGAAGATGTTCTGCGAGGAAGAGAGGAAAAGAGGGGGAAAAAAAAACCCCAAATAGTAGTAAAATCTTCTGGCTTAGTGTTTGGTTGTTTCCCCTGCCGCTCTATTAAATGTTCTTTGAAATTGGGAGGAAGTATTTGAAAAATCCTGGCAAAGAGGAGTCAATAAGCACACGCTGTGCACAGTTTGTAATGGAGCGTATCTGGCTGGCAGTACTGCTGCCTGTGATTGGAATTGAATAGCTGTCAATACAATCAGCCTAACCTCAGCTGCAGCATACTTTTGAAATTTATGATGATTTATACCTCTGATAGAAAACACTCATAGTTAAGAATGCAGCTAAAGCAAGCACAGAAATGTGGAACTTCTCTTTAAAATAGAAGTTGTCCTCTCTTGATTCCAGTAACTGTTGACAGCATTCCAGTACTGTTCCCATATTTATTACATAGATTCACGGTGTGGCATTGATGAGGTGTCCAAAAGGACAATTGCTACAAGACTGCACAGTGGAGAAAAGTACAAAAACTGCACTACTGCTGTGTTTATTGCTGGAAGTTAGTCTTAGCTGTAAGTTTGCTCTGCTTAGAGTAGTTCTAAATATTTCTTTTAAATTAGCTACTTCCTTAAAAAGCGCTTTTTTTTTAATAAAATACAAAGCAGTAAGGAATTAAATTCAGGATTATTGAGGTGCTCCTGCTTAGCTGTTCAAATACAGTAGCCCTGCTGTTTTCTGGAATATATTTGACTTTCATTTTTGTGTGTTAAAGCTATGCAAGAGGAGGCACTGAAACTTGTATTACTGGCACTGGAAGATGGCTCTGCACTCTCAAGAAAAGTTCTGGTACTTTTTGTTGTGCAAAGGCTGGAACCAAGATTTCCTCAGGCCTCTAAAACAAGCATTGGTCATGTTGTGCAGCTACTGTATAGAGCATCATGCTTTAAGGTAAAACACCACTGTTGTGGTTTGTGCTGTGCAGCTGTTATTTACGATGGGCGTAGAGATTTTTGGTTAAAGAGTGAATGTTTTAACTGTTACTGTTTATTAGGTCACTAAAAGGGATGAAGATTCTTCTCTGATGCAACTTAAAGAAGAGTTCCGGAGTTACGAGGCTTTGCGGAGAGAGCACGATGCCCAAATTGTTCACATTGCCATGGAAGCAGGACTCAGAATATCACCAGAACAGTGGTCTTCCCTTCTTTATGGAGACCTGGCACATAAATCACACATGCAATCCATTATTGACAAGGTTTGTCAAAGGGATGATTTTAGTATCTTTGTAGGATTAGTTTTGACTATTAAATGTTACAGTAAAAATCAAAGAACTCAGTGAATTAACTTTTTGTTCATAGTCTTATCAAATATTAATTAAAACGAGATTGAATTTTTTTTCCCTGATGTAGCATATTCATCATATGAAGTACTTTAATTAACTTTCTGGTGTCTTATGATGAAGCTTCATAGGGCAGATTCTGAGTTGAGAAATAAAATTTCTCTTCACTGATCCTCTCTATATGCCATCTGAAGACACTGTGTATTGCATTTAGGAACCAATGTCACGAATATCTTTTTAAGATTAGTAATTGACAGTTGTAAGATGCAGCACACTAATTTTCCCTTTATTTTCAGCTTCAATCTCCAGAATCTTTTGCTAAGAGTGTACAAGAATTGACAATTGTCTTGCAGCGCACGGGGGATCCTGCAAACTTAAACAGGCTGAGGCCTCATTTGGAGCTCCTGGCAAACATAGATCCAAATCCAGGTATGCAAATCAAGCTTTTTAAACGTTCCTTGGTATTCTTCATATTTAGCAAAAGAAATTAAGATGATAACCTCCATTCCTGGTTTCAAAATTCCTATTAATGAACATAATTAACTCTTCTTCAGGGCTTTCTGAGTTCTGTCCTAGTACCTGGTGTTGTAAAGTAATACAAGATATGCCTGGTATTTATGATACTGGAATTATTGACAGAGTAACAACCCTGCTTTTCATAATTTTAGATGCAGCATCCCCGACATGGGAGCAGCTGGAAAATGCAATGGTCGCTGTAAAGACTGTGGTCCATGGGCTGGTGGATTTCATTCAGAATTACAGTAGAAAAGGCCATGAAACTCCACAGGTAACCAGACTTGATCATTGCATTATGTCCTAATGTACGTTTACTGGGAGATGCAACTTTGAAAAATTACTGTTGATTTGAAATATTCATGGCCTTTCCTGTGGGATAATGGATGATACTGTTATTTACTGCATTCAGATTTTGAGAACCTGACATTTGTGAATATGGAATGCAGCATAGTGAAATCCACACAAGGACAACTTAGCCCCTCAACAAGGAACGTCCTTGTTTTTCCGATTAAAAATGCAAAAACATACCATGGATGTATTTTCTGTATTTTAAGCCTACTTTTATGTGGATGTCTGATAGATGGTAAGAGGAATGTCTTTGGTTTTTTGTTTGTTGTTCTTTTTTAAGCCACAACCAAATAGCAAATACAAAACAAGTATGTGCCGAGACCTTCGACAGCAAGGGGGGTGTCCAAGAGGAACAAACTGTACATTTGCTCATTCTCAGGAAGAGCTTGAAAAGTGAGTGTGGGAGACTTTTTCCTTTTTCTTTCTTTTTTTCCTCCTTTTAATTTAAATCCAAGCAATCTACAGAGATTCTTGAAAACATTCCCTTCCATACATTCATTCATTTGGAGGGATTTGTGACTCTTGACAATTCTTTATACGAAATTAAAGATGCAGCAAAGCAATGTCTGCAGACTAATTCCAGTTTTATTTTGCCCCATATGAGGTAAAACTTCCTTTCCTGCAACTGAGTCTCAGCTCAGTGTCTTTCAAGGACTGGTTGTGTTACCTACAAGAGAGAATGTTAATTACATTTTAATTGATTAGGGAGTGAACTGAGTTATTGAACAGTGTGCAGCTCTGCATTTTTGAAGCTGTTTTCACCCAAATGCATTTTCAAAAAACTGCAGAATGGGTCTTACAAGATGAGGGATGATTTTGGGTTCCAATTGTTGAAAATAAGTGTGTAACTTTTTGGTGTCATGTTCTCTCAATCCCTTCTTTTTGGTAGTTTGGCAAATCCATTAATCTTCACAATGAGCACTTTTTATACCACCTTGTCTTTCGTGTGTTTGCACGTGTTTGTTTGTAGATACCGCTTGAGGAACAAAAAAATCAGCGCAACAGTGAGAACATTCCCCCTTCTGAATAAAGTTGGCGTCAACAGCACCGTCTCAACCACAGCGGGGAACGTGATCTCTGTCATAGGAAGCCCTGAGGCAACGGGCAAGATGGTGCCAAGCACTAATGGAATAGCTAATCTAGAAACTGGGGTGCCCCAGCTGATCCCCCGCTGTGCAGACACCTCCCTGAGGGCTCTGGAGAACACCAAGAAGGGAGGGAAGACTGGAGCCAATGGCCAGAACGCTTCTGGGTCCCCCACTGAATCACTTCCTGAAAAGTAGGTGACTTTTTTGACATCAAGACAATTGAACAGAACATTCTGCTTTTAGATTATCTAAAATAATAAATCGGGTTTGTGGGTGGCCGGCAGATGCTGAAGTGTGGTCCTGGCTTGCAGTAATTGCTGGTGCTGAGCGGCTGCAGAGCTGTGTAAGGTCTTGCACTGCAGGGCAGGTACAGTCACACAGAGCCTGTGGGTTCTGGGGGTCAGAGCCAGCACCTGTTCTTTTAGCTGGTCAATACTCCTGTGCAATGTAGACAAATCTCTCCCTTTATCTCTTACTCAGTTGTTCTCAGCCTGGTATCTTAACTATTGTTAGGTTATTACGTAAAAATAAAAAGTTATGGCATGCAAATTATATACTTATTACATATTTTGGGTTATTATGTGCAATAAATTGTACTCAAAATTTGACATTTCCTAAAACCAAGAAGGATGCACAGAGCATGCATTTCCTCAAAACTTTCTGGTTTTGGGGTTTTCACTTGACACTTCTTAGATAATTCACAGGAAACACTGAGTCTCCAAACAGCTTTTCAGGGCCTTTGTCTTGACCAGAGTACACTTAGAAGGGTATCAAAACGTTTATTCCCACTTTGGAGTTCTCCTAGGAGAAAGTCTAAAATGTAGCATCAGTTTGGGGTGTGAAAAACAAAATTCCAGAGGAAATGGCAAGGCCCAAATTTCCGTGTTACATGGGAATGCACACAAAGAGGTGACTGACTGAAATGAGTGAAGATCTGCTTAATGATTTCTTGGTTATCCTTTTCAGTAAAATTGGTTCTCCACCCAAGACTCCTGTCAGCCAGGCAGCAGCTACCTCAGCTGGTCCTCCTAATATTGGAACAGAAGTTAATTCTGTGCCTCCAAAATCCAGCCCGTTTGTTCCCAGAGTTCCCGTCTACCCTCCACATTCTGATAATGTTCAATATTTTCAAGATCCCAGGACTCAGCTGTCATATGAAGTTCCACAGTACCCACAGACAGGTGAGTGAGACGAGCACTGATTAAAAAATAGCTCTGAGCTTTCCTCTGGAAAAAATAATTTTTGTGTCTGTTTTGTCGATGTCTATTTTATTTTATAGTTATTAAATATCAGCTGAATCTTCACTTAAGGGAATACTAATCCTGTTAATTGCTGGGTATGCAAGGGACTTGCAGTTTGCTCCCAGTGTTGGTGGTTCTTGCCTTTGTGTGCTGTGTGTTATGCAGCTTATACTTCAGCCTCCAGAAAAACTTGACCCTCAAGGTCTTTCATCTGCTTTTTCCTTTGTTAGCATTTAATTGTTTTTATTTAGGCTTGCTCTTGCCATGGCCTATCCATGAGGGTATCCCTGGGCAGGATTCAGAGGCAGAGCATGCTTCTGCTGGGAGGCTTACATGTCTTTGTGCTTGCTCAAATGTTTTCTAAAGGTTCCAGTTATCTTTTTAGGTTGCACTGTGAGTGTTTATATTCAGGCAAACCGTTGTGGTTTATAGCACTGAGTCATTCACAAGCTCTCAAAAGGTAGAGAGATGTTCAGGCAATCCTCTCAAAAGAAAGAATAAGTCAAGTGTGAAATGGTTATTTATAGATGTTTTACTTTTTAGCAATATTGATTTTTATTTTAGAGAGAACTGTTTTAACTTCCTATATAAAGAATTGCTGAGGAGCCTGTGTTTTCAGTTACATAGTTACACCACAGTACATAGGAGCAATATTTTCCAAACTGGGTCCAGTTGGTGAGGGGCCAGCACTGCATCTGCAAGTGTGATTGTCATACATGAAATGTTACTTTAAGAAACATGGTAGGGTCATTAAGAGGTTTGTGAAGTGTGACTTCTCATTCTCTAAAGGTACTTAGCAATGCTGTTTACAGTTTTAGAAGGTGTAAAGTTTGGGGTCATGGCTGCATTAAATAAGGCTTTTTTCCGATTTTTAAGGCTATTATCCAGCACCTCCAACAGTACCAGCTGGTGTGGCTCCCTGTGTTCCTCGCTTTGTGAGGTCCAACAACGTTCCAGAATCCTCCCTCCCACCTGCTTCCGTGCCATATGCCGATCATTACAGTACATTTCCCCCTCGGGATCGACTGAACTCTCCCTACCAGCCTCCTCCTCCGCAGCCCTATGGACCAGTCCCTCCCGTCCCCTCTGGAATGTACGCTCCAGTCTATGACAGCAGGCGCATCTGGCGCCCGCAGATGTACCCACGGGATGATATTATTAGGAGCAATTCTTTACCTCCCATGGATGTGATGCACTCATCTGTCTATCAGACATCGTTACGGGAGAGGTACAACTCTCTGGATGGGTATTACTCGGTGGCTTGTCAACCTCCAAACGAGCAGAGGACTGTGCCTTTACCAAGGGTAAGTGAGAGCCAGGAAGGGAAGGCTCTGTGCAGAGTTGGTTCTGAGGGTCGTTACTGGAAAGTTGGTAAATAATTGGCATAGACCTGTTTATTACGGTGATCGAGACATGTGACTTGGACAAAGTTCTTGTTTTGTTTTTAACTTTAAAATGGGCAAAACAGACCACTGTAGTGTGCATCAGGGCCAGATGCCCTTTGCCTCTTTAATGCCCATGTATGTTGCTTGAATAAACTGCATATCTAAGATTTGAGTTGCCATACATGATGGGATATCCAGTCCTGTATTTACTCTTCCTAGGAGCCTTGTGGTCATTTGAAGACTGGTTATGATGAGCAGCTGAGACGGAAGCCGGAGCAATGGGCACAGTACCACACCCAGAAAACTCCTCTGGTATCGTCAACCCTTCCTATGGCAACACCATCTCCAACACCACCTTCTCCTCTCTTCAGTGTAGATTTCAGCACAGAGGTGGGAAGCCAGAGAACCTCTGTTTTCCCTTCCTGTTTCTCTAAGATGCCATTTAATATTTCTAGTAAAGATTTTTCTACCTGCCATGTATTATTCATAAAATGAAGTTAATCTTCTGGAAAAAGGAAAGTGATACCTAGTAATGATGCAGTTCGGTTTGGTATTGAGGTGACACTAAACATGACTGCAGAAAAAAGGTCAAGAAGTGAAGTGATTCAATTCAGCCTCACTAAATGAAATGTAATTTTACTGAACTCACTTTGTGAACCTCCAGGTTTTTGTGTAGGGAACAGGAGTTGTGTTTCCCATTAAAAAATCCATTGCCTTTGATTCTCCAAATGGCTTTGATTTCATGAGTAGTCTGAATCAAACTTCAAGTGCTTATCAAGTCCCAAGGAATGCATTCCCTTAGAAGTGGCAAGAGGCATTGGTAGGACATTGTGTACTTCTGTGATAAGTGCTGTAAAGAAGGAGAGAAGCTCAAGAAATAGCAATAGTGCACTTTTGAAGAAAAGAAAAGAAAAGCCTTAAAATATTTTATTCTATCTCTCTAAATTAGATGCATCCAAGAAACTAGCTTGAAAACCACTGTGCCAAGCTGTGGTTTGACAGTTTTGTTGGTGATATTTGAGATGTTAAGAATGATTATTCAGATCAGATCTTGCAGGTGTACCTGAAGTGCCTTATGCATGCATTCCAGGTGGATCAGGATTTAATCATTTTCACCCAGGTTGGAGGGTTGTAAGTTGTATTTCTATTTATCACTGGCTAATACATGAAAGGAAAATGCATGGCTTCCTCTCAGTTAAGTTACTGTAGATATTTGCCTGAAGAAACCTGACACTAACACACATTCCAGTCTCTCATCTTGGCAGGTCAGGCAGTTATTTGTATGGCAGAGTTTGCCCTCTGACAGCTGCCAGGGGCACTGGTTTAAAAATTGACAAAAACAGCTTATGTTGTCCCCAATTTAAGTCTTGAATACAGCTGGAATTCCTTGATTGACTTTTGAGATACATTTACTGCTATTTAATTAAATTATCTTCTCATTTTAAAACTGAATTCCCTGTTTTTATTATTCACTGCTTATTTATTCCCTTTTCTGTAGTTCTCAGAGAGTGTCAGTGATTTGAGTGGAACTAAATTTGAGGAAGACCATCTGTCTCACTATTCACCGTGGTCTTGTGGCACTATTGGCTCTTGTATAAATGCTATCGACTCAGAGCCCAAGGATGTGATTGCCAATTCCAATGCCGTGTTAATGGTAGGGGTTTTCTGCATGTTCTCTCATTAGTGTGATGATCCTTACATGCTGAAGTGTCTTCTGTTTGGTTAAACCAGCCTTTTTTATTAAAAAGAAAAAGGTGATAGCTTCCATTATTAGTATTTTAAAGTAGTTCTGCTCATTTCAAATTGTTTAGAATATCCTTTCCCAGTTTTCTAAATAGGCTACAATAATGAGAAAGTTACTGGCCAGCTGAAGATGTGCATAAGCTCAAAGGAGTCCACGTATCTCATGTCTCCTAAATATGCAGGATTTGGACAGTGGAGATGTTAAGAGGAGAGTGCATTTATTTGAAACACAGAGAAGGGCAAAGGAGGAAGATCCTATAATCCCGTTCAGCGATGGACCCATCATCTCCAAGTGGGGTGCAATCTCCAGGTCATCCCGCACAGGTTACCACACAACAGATCCAATCCAGGCCACTGCTTCCCAAGGAAGTGCTACTAAGCCCATCAGTGTATCAGGTACAAGTTCAGACTTCATGTGACAAAAATTCATCCCTCATACACACCACGAGCATTTCATCCCCTTTATGCATACTGCAGCCCTGAAATGCAAAGAGCTAAAGAATGTGTGTATCCCACTGAAGGGCAGAGGAGACGGTGAAAGCTGTCTTAATTCTTTTGCAGATTATGTCCCTTATGTCAATGCTGTAGACTCAAGATGGAGTGCCTATGGCTCAGATTCTGCCTCCTCAGCACGTTACGCGGAACGGTACGGACTCCTTCCCGAGCTCTGTTCGCAGCTTTTTCTGTAGCTTGCACTTCTTCAAAGTCCTCAGTGTGTGTGGGGGGAATCTGGAATGTCTATTAATAGACATTCTTAATTTTAAAGTAAAAGAATTTTTACCTATCCAGCATAAAGCCTTGGAAAAAACTAGGTTAAAACTTGTGTAGTCTTTAATACTTAATGCAGTTAATAGTGCGCAATTACTAGCAGGGTATCCCTTGAGAGACCCGTCAAAGAACTGGAGTCAGGTACTGCCAAGCTGTCATGTCAAAAACTTGAGTAGTTTCAGGTTTTTTTACCACATCTTACCCATGTGTAAAGTAAGGATGTTTGCTGCATACAATGCCTTGAAGTATTATGAGCCACAGTGAAGATGAAGAACACATTGTCTGCTTCGCATCTAGTTTCTGTCCAAAAATCCAAAACTGATAGACGAATGAAGTTATGGGATGTTTGATTTAGAGAACTTGTTTTTAATTCCTAGTTTTGCCTTTTCTTTTAAAGGGACAGGTTCATAGTTACAGATTTGTCTGGTCACAGAAAGCATTCCAGCACTGGAGATCTACTGAGTATTGAATTACAGCAGGTAAGACCAGTTATTATACCACGAGGGTTTTTTAATTTAAATTGTTTAGTAAAGTGCTTTTAAATAAATTTTATTAATGTAGCTGTCTGACTGCACATGCTTTAGGTGTAATGTTTGGTAACTGAGCTGTTTCTTTCCTTAGGCCAAAAGCAACTCCTTACTCCTTCAGAGAGAGGCAAACGCACTTGCCATGCAGCAGAAGTGGAATTCTCTAGATGAAGGCAGTCGTCTTACCTTAAACCTTTTAAGCAAGGAAATTGATTTGAGGAATGGTGAGGTAAAGAAAGGGGTAATTGGGATGAAACAAATCTTGGAGGGCGTTTATATATATACGGAAGCGCATGAATTTTAACTAAGAGTTGAAACTTAGTTTTAACACTCCCAAATATTTATAGCACATTCTGCAAGTTAAGTCACTTTTGTTGCACTCAGTTATTTCCCTGAGATTAGGCAGGTGCACCTGCTATGCTGCTGCTCCAAACATGCACTTACCAAGTGGGAAGAATGTGACAGTCATTTTCATGCAATCATTAGTTTTTGTCTACTTGTACATGTTATAAATCTAAGCATTTTGTCAATGGACTCAAATTTCTTTAGTGTTCATTTTATCTCTCTGTTTCAGTACTTTACTGTGATTTGATTTAGCCTTGTATCCTATGTTGTCTGTGCCTGAAGTTCATTTTTGTCTGACTAGCTCTCTTGTATTGTAGAAATGTTGTGTGCTGGAAATGCATCTTCTGTTTTCACTTCAATACTCCAGTGTTGTGTGAAGCCAGTGAAAAGCCAACTTGATGCTTAGAGAACATATTAATTCTTTTTTAGGCTGATTATCCTGAAGACTGTGCAGACACAAAGCCAGACCGAGACATTGAACTGGAGCTGTCAGCCCTCGATACAGATGAACCTGACGGGCAAGGTGAACAGATAGAAGTGAGTAGAAAAATCTGCGCCTAAAGAGGTCACTGGGTCTTTTCTTTAGTCTTTATCGATTAGTATGTTTTTGGTTTTAGTCCTAGTAATGGCATCCATTATTTAGCACCTGGGGTCTTGTACTTCTCACTCAGATACCTGGCAGGTAATACTAATGAAGTTAAAAACAGCTCACAGTTAACACTGCTCTTGTCACTCACAGCCACCTTTGAATAATTGGCTTTTCCTTTAGTGAAATGTGGCAGACATTCCAATAGTATGGCATAAAATTAAGGAGTCGTATGACCAGACTCCCGTTTCCATTGGCATAATGTAGTGGAACTTAATAGGCAAATGTAAAGCTGGTAGGGACAGAGCTGATGGGCTTTTCTCCTTTTCTCTTGTAGGAGATTCTGGACATACAGCTAGGGATTAGCTCCCAAGAGGATCAGCTGCTCAATGGAACAACCGTGGAGAATGGGCATCTGCTAAAGCAGCACCAGAAAGAATCTATGGAACAGAAGAGACAAAGTTTAGGTGAAGACCTTGTGATTCTGTGAGTGTTAGACAAAACAGCAGTGTCTGCCAGTGTTAGACAAACAGAAGCATCAGAATAGTGGAAGCATGGTTGTGTAAGGATGAACTACGTACCTGCTCAGACTTGGATTAGACACCTGCATTGTTTGTACATGGTGGAGTGAGAAGAACCTGTTCAGAAATAGAATTAGGCCACAAAGCTGGAAGTCCCAGGCTGGTACCATTGTTCGTATGCATCGTTGTAATCGTACACACTGAAACGTGTCACAGCTGTTCAAAATACCTTTCACAGTCAGTAAGCAAAAAAATGCAGAATATTTTTATAGTTAACAGAAATTAAGAAAAAACTTCAAAAGGTTAAATGACGGACTGTTTGCACAAATCTCCGTGGAGAGGTAGATTTTGAAATACACTAATTTAGGTTTCTATGTTCTGTAGTCTTTAATGAGTAAAGCAGCCTTTGAAAATGAGGCAGACTACTTTAACACACCTCGAGCGTACCATTCCAGAGGAAGATGTTTAGCCTGTTGCTAAAAATGAGTTTGTCAGTATTTATTTAATGCACACAATTCAGTTCCGGATACTTGTGCATGTCCTTGTTTAATATTTGTGTAACTTATTTTTCTCCTCAGGGAGGAGCAGAAAACAATCCTGCCCGTAACTTCTTGCTTCAGTCAGCCGATCACAACATCTGTTAGCAATGCAAGCTGCCTGCCCATCAGCACATCAGTCAGTGTTGGCAGCCTCATTTTGAAAACTGCTCACATTATGTCTGAGGATAAAAATGACTTTTTAAAGCCTGTTGCAAATGGCAGGATGGTTAACAGCTGAAAGGCATTCATCTTTCCAGCTTGTGACCACACCATGGAAGCATTTACACTAGCTTTTTATATATATAATATATATTATATAATGTATATTTTTTTTAAAAAAAATAATATTGGGGTCATGCATTTCCTGTGGACTCTTTGATACTTCAAGCCCCTCTCGCATTAGCATTCTGAAGAAAAAAAAAAAACTTACTTTAGTAGGGTAAGGCGTTCACTTTCCACAAATGAATGGAATTTGGACATTGTTTTACTTAAGCTTAAAGCAGCTTTTTATGAGTTTGTAGCAATCCGGTGCGGTATCTGAGCCATTCTTGTTGA
Organism: Chamaea fasciata; assembly: GCF_029207755.1. Lineage (NCBI taxonomy): Eukaryota > Metazoa > Chordata > Aves > Passeriformes > Sylviidae > Chamaea > Chamaea fasciata. The sequence goes on along the minus strand of NW_027094105.1, from coordinate 9,620,890 downwards.
AAATGGCTTCTGTAGAAAACTAACAACTCAGTTATTTAAACTAGCAGGATCCTACGATGATACATCTAGTGAAAGGAAAACTAACTTATTTGTCTCTATTTTGTTTCACGAGAGAAGAACTTTTGTCTTGTTGCAGCTGCTTTTTCTTTAGTTGTGGAACTTTGCATGGAGTCTTGTTTCCGGTTGGAAGACTGAGAGGTGGAGATTTGGACTTGAGGCTTTTACAGGGTTATCCCACCATTAGCTTTGCACTGCTGTGTTATTTGCAGGTCTGTGGGGCAGTGCTTTGCTGCAGCTTTTGGTTTCCATTCCCCCCCAGTTTACGCTTTAGTACTGTAGGTACACATGCACAGGCTACTTGTCCAAGTAAAGTTATCAGAAGTAAATCAAGTGCCTAAGTCCTCCAGCTAATGTACTAGGTATTGATTTCCCCAAGCTATACATGGAACAATTTTCAACGATTTTGAGAGGTTATGCACTAATGTAACAGCAACTTTAGGGTTTTTTTTCTTCTTCTTTTTCTTTTTTTTTTCATTAATAGTTCTCAACTTGGAGATTATAGGATCCAGATGACTTGGCAAAAAGTATCAGGTGCTCTTGGCTTTCCTTTGAAAACCCTGTATCTAGTGTTTGCACTGACTAACAAGATGGTATTGCTGTTTTTTGTACTGTTTTGTTTTAATTTAAACTAAATATTGGGAATTTAAGGTGGTTGTAATTACCTTTGTTAAATGTTGTTAATCATAATCTTGTATTCAGGTTTAATTTTTGTTTATTCAGTGGCAACTTATTTTGAAAGACCTTGAAAATACAATGAGAGAGCATTATCTGACCTTCAGAGTGCTGAAAACTGTATGAATTTATGCCCTGTTAAGAGGTGACTGAGAATCATGTTAGACTTGTTAACTGAAAATTGGTTTTCATAAATACACATGAACTAGAGCCCTGGGCATATTTTTTTTTTGAGAAGCTTAAAAATCCACTTTTTTTTTTTTTTTTTCTTTTAAGAAAGCAGGACTCTCCCTCCTGATGATTACTATCTTTCTTGTTTGTCCTCTTACTTTTCTTTGTGACAAGTTTTACATTTTTTTATGTTTTTATTAACTTCTGTGAAGTTGTTTACTCTGAAAATTGTACTGGAATATTTTAAGCCAAGCTGATCTTTCACCAGGTGTACTGCATGTAAGGGCTTTTCCTGCTAGCAAAATGCTTAAAGAGGATCATGTTACTGGTCGTCTGAGTTGTTATTTTACAAAATCACAGCTATGTGGTCGGGTAAGATTTTGATAACTGTTTTGTGCACGCTTCTGGGGGGTGGGGGTTGGCATTTCCCTGAGGGTTACTGATTAGACTAAGTAAATATTGGTGTTTGATATCTCTCCTAACGAACCTGTCCATGAAATAATTACGTTGTAAATATACCTGCAAATCCAAGGGTTAGTTTTGATATTCTGGTGTCAGTATGGAAGATCTTACACATCTATTTACTACTCCAATGTCAAGGAATGTATGTAGAAAAACAGTCAAGTAGTTTTTTCTTAGTTTCCTTTGGCTGTTGCTGTACCTTCTCCAGCCAGTGCCACCTCACTCTAGGGTTAGACTGACGCTTCTTTCACTCGCTACGTGAAGTGAATGGATACAAGAACCAGACCACCTTTGTCACCTTAACTTATTTCCTATTGATGTTAACTTTAACTTAGAATGTTAGACATAAATATGATTGTTGTATATTTTATACCAAGACCATTCTGTAAATATGAATTTATATTACTTTTGAAATGCTTCTGAGATACTATTATTTGCTGTACAATGTAATTCCAAAACAGATATGCAAACAAGTATGTCTCTTTCATGGATATTTAAACAGTGAGATCTTCCATGTTGAAGGTGATGTAATTTTTTTAAAAGATTTTTAAATTTTAAATTGCTATTTTGTTACAAAAATAGAGAAAATATAAAGGTTTGAGAAGTCCTTATTTGCCCTCAGGGAAAGAGCCCTCTGTGCACCAGAACTCCACAGAACATCTTCAGCATGATCTGAGGGTGAATATATACTACATAAATTGATTGTGTATTTACCTTAACTTTTTAATTTTAAAATGGCAATTTTAAAAACTTGGTTGTGCTTTGCTGGAGGGGGTTGGGATAAGCTGCTTACACACATTTGCCTGTTTGTCCAGTGGAATGACATAAGCCTGACATATTCCTGCCAAGGTCTTGGCGTATTTAAGAACAAGTGTATCTCTAGACTCTTGTCTGCAGCAGGAGGTCCCGTGATAGAGCAGTTCTCTAGGATGACCATACACTCGATACGGAAAGTTGATTCTCAACTGAGGCTAGAGTTTTCTAGTTGAATTTTTAACCTATAATGACAGGCAAAAGAATTATTTGGGGGTTTAACAGCATGCCGGCTTTGTCTTACAGTTTAACACTGACTGTGTGGTTTTTGCCATGAAACTAATGCCCTCCAGTGCCCTGACAGGGAGAAGAAGCTGCAGGTGGGAACACCTGGCTCTGGCTTCCTTCTTTGTTGAAGTTTCAGCCCTTGACCCTTTACAAACAAGTATGTATTCATTTGTTAGTTGCAAATCAGGTGCCTTTGGGCTATGGAAGGGCTTATTTTCTGACACGGAGAGAGTGACTTACCTTTGTGTGTCAATAGCAGTGATGCCCATTTAGGTTTGGGCCGAATTTACTGTGCTGTCAGAAAAGAAGGCCCGGAGCAGATCGGGGAAAGAGTTTGGCTCTTTTGCTTTGCTTGGACAAGCATTTTGGGTTGGTTTGGTTTGGTTAATTTTTTTTTTTTTTTCTTTTTTTCCCCATTAGGGGTACAGCAGGGATTTCACATGCAAGAGAGACGGGAATTATTAGTATCTAAGTTAATTGTGTTGCCTCACTACCTGGATTCATTCCTTGGTTTGCCTCATTTCCCACATAGGTCTTAATAGAGACTAATGCTTGTGCTGGGAGAATGCTTGTGTGAGAAAGTAACTATCTGTACATTCTTAACATATACTTAGAGCAGAGTGATTGCCCTGCTACTGATATTTTGTTCCTGTAAACAGGTGACAAGAAATGAATCTTAGTGTTTATGCAGATTTTGCATTGTAGAATGTATACTAGACCCTTCAAAGGCAAGGTTAGACTCTTTGCAAAGCAAACTGGCGTTGGTTCTTGGTAGTCTAGTACAGGGACACTAAAGTTTGGCATTTGATTTAGGAAAACAGTTGTACACAGCTGATTATGTTAAATAAGCTCTTAATTAAGCTCTTTGTAGAAGTCTAATTTGGAAGGTTTTAGTGCTTTGATAACTCAATTGAAATTTTAATTTCTCCTGTACTCAAGAGCTGAATGCTGTTCTTGTATAATAGTGTACTAGGCTGGATGAGGTACAAAATAATGCACAGTGGTCAGAAACAGCTGAGGAAAGAACGCTTAAAATAACTCAATCTAAACTCAGAATAGTTCCAAACATTGGTTTTGTTTGCTTTTTTAAAGCACAAGTTGTCAAGTTGTACCTGTTGCTGTACATAAACACTGTATGCCAGCAGCTCCTTGATCATATTTGTGAACAGACTTTTCATTAATTATTAGACTGGTATTAAAGGAAGGTGTTGAATTTGAGAGTGTAACAAAATGAGAAATGATCAGATGATCTATAGGATGTAAAAGTCCATTTTTACGTTGTAGTTTAATCCCTTTGTTAGGAAGTTCCCTCTCATTGAGGGACCTCTTCTGCAAGCAGAACACAATAAATGTGCTTTTTTAAATGGCCCAATTTCCCAGTATAAATGAACAGCTGACTTTGGCAGTAGTCATCCCCCTGCATCTCTTTGCTGGCAAGGGAGCAGGACAAGGGGGCAAAAAAAAAAACCCCAAAACTGTCACTGATGAGATGAAACAAATCCAAATAATCATAGTGCCCAATGCCCAAACACAATTCTACACCCCATTATTTAAGGATGCTTGTGGAAGCTTTTAATCACTCAAGATTTTGCTGTAAAAGCTGAAATAAAGCAGAGCCTGGCTGCGTTTCTTACTGCCAAAAGCCAAGGTCATTTGCACATAGCCCATGGATTTCTCCAGAGTAGATCTCCGTTACCCAAGGCATGGGAATGCATGCGTTTTCTTAGCTGGGCAAACAAGTACATTATACAGTAGTTGTGATACAACACACGTGGCTTTGATTTGTACTGCACATACCCACTGTACAGCCACTCCGAAGTATTGTGGTTAGCTTGCAGCATCTGCTGTCGCATTGATACTGTTTACTGCGTATTCTTTTCCCTGGAAGTTTTAAAGAAAATTTTTTTTTTCTTGTTGCATTGATTACATTTTATAAATTTGCTTAGCTGGAAAGTTTGGGAAAAGAGGCCTGTTTGTCAATTGTACAACCGATTGTGAAGCTCTAGTGTGAATATTTTTACGTCTGTATTAGACATTTTCTTTGCAAATCTATTGTTCGATTGAAATGTAAATGAAATAAAAGATGGTGTACACCCATCATGTATAAAGCAGGCACCATCGCTACGATGGATTTAATGCTCATTTTTATGGCGCATTCTCAGCTTCTATTTAAAACTATAATTTAAAGAAAAAAAAAATCTGTAAAATGAAATGGGGATATATGGGGGAGTAAATTCTATTCCGTTTATTTCGGTTTTGATTCCCAATGGTAATGTTTCCCTTCGTGTTAGAGTAGGGGGGCCCCGGCGGGGCCCGTGTGTCGCTGTAGCACTGACGTGCAGAGGTTGTAGCTTTGGCTGGGCACGGATAGAGCATCCCGGTTCGGTGTTTGAGAGACTCGATGGAAGAAGTTTGCAGTATTGACATGTATTTGCATGCACGAATAAAAATTATTTGTCCACCTTAACCGGGGCTGTTTGTTTGTCGTCCCCGGGGGCTGGGGAGGTCCGGGGGGAGCGGGAGGGAACGGAGCCACTGCGGGGAGCGGGGCCGGGCCGGTGTCGTTCCCTGGGCGGGCGGTCCCGCCGTGTCGGTGCCGTTCCCGTTCCCTGGGCGGGCGGTCCCGCCGTGTCGGTGCCGTTCCCGTTCCCTGGGTGGGCGGTCCCGCCGTGTCGGTGCCGTTCCCGTTCCCGTTCCCGTTCCCGTTCCCTGGGCGGGCGGTCCCGCCGGGCCGGCCCGGGCCCGTCTCCGCCCCCGGCCGCCTCCTTCCCGCCGTGCCCCGCGCGGCGGCCCCGGAAGGCGGCGGGAGCGGTGAGGCGGCGGGGCCGGGAGTTGTGAGGCCGGGCCGGGAGCGGTGAGGCGGCGGGGCCGGGAGTTGTGAGGCCGGGCCGGGAGCGGTGAGGCGGCGGGGTCGGGAGTTGTGAGGCCGGGCCGGGAGCGGTGAGGCGGCGGGGCCGGGAGTTGTGAGGCCGGGCCGGGAGCGGTGAGGCGGCGGGGCCGGGAGTTGTGAGGCCGGGCCGGGAGCGGTGAGGCGGCGGGGCCGGGAGTTGTGAGGCCGGGCCGGGAGCGGTGAGGCAGCGGGGCCGGGAGTTGTGAGGCCGGGCCGGGAGCGGTGAGGCGGCGGGGCCGGGAGTTGTGAGGCCGGGCCGGGAGCGGTGAGGCGGGCGGGGGGCTGTGGGGGGTCTCTTCGCTGCGCTCGGGAAGCGCCGCTGGGGCCGGTGCTCCCGGGCCCCGCAGCATCCCGGGTCGGGGCTCGGGGCGGCGGCGCGGGGCGGGGATCGGCCGGGGCGGGCGGTGGGAGCCGGGCCGGTTCGCTCGGGGCCCGCGGGGATAACCGGCCCCGGCCCGGCGTGTCCCGCCGCAGGCCCGGCCCCGCTGCGGGGCGGTCGCGGTAATCGCGGGCCATCTGGCGCTGTAATCCGCTCGATCTGGGGCTAGCTCCCGCCGAACCTGCAGCGTTCGGCAGCAAAACCGGGAGCCGGTCTGTGTCCGTGGGCTGATGGCGGGGTCTGTGTCTCGCACACGGCCGGGGCTGGCTGGGAGACCCCTGCACAGTCAAGCGTGAGCCCAAATCAACTGATTTGATTGAAATTTCTTCTTCCAGGTCTTGGCTGAAGCTTGTCTCTCTCTGAAAGACTGGAAAGGAATACAGGTCAGAACGCCTTGATTTGCTTTGTTACAGTGATAGTTTTTCAGCTCAAATAAATTGTTGTTAAATAATACTCAGTAGCTGGGAATCAGCCTGATGGAGCTGTCCAGTAAGGCTTTAAACTGAGTTTTAAATTGTGACTGAAGAATTAACCCAGGTGGCTGACTGCATCGAGGGCTGTTTGAGGAGGGGCTGTGTTCTCCTGGGGTTAAAAACTGCCCTGAGGAAGTAAAGGACCATCGCGATGCATTTTTGATCAGAAACACATCCTCTGTTTTGTTAATTTACTTTTAGAGCATAATGACTTCTACGGATGATAAACTGCTTGGTGAGAAGCTGCAGTATTATTACAGCAGCAGTGAGGGTGAGGATGAAGACAGTGAGAAGGAGGATAAAGAAGAGGGGGAGAGCAGCATTCCTGAAAGTGTGGGCGAGGTGGAGCTCAGCAGCGATGGCAGCGCTGTCAACACAGGTATCATCATATCCATGTACTTCTTTTGTAAATCCTTTGTTTTTTTGGAAATTTTGTATGCGCTTCTAAAATTCTTTTATTGAAATGAAACTCCTGGGTTTGGGCATATTTGAGTCAGGGGGTGAGCAATTCCTGGCTGTTGTCCAACCTTGCTTTTAATAGCTGTTCTTTTTATAATGTCTGACTTCTCCTCTGAGAGAATTCAAATTCAGCATTATTTCTGAAGCAGTCAAGGTTTGGATAGAAAGCTGAGACAAGGCTGATTCGTACAATTTGGTTGATAATATATCATTATTTTTGTTCTGATGAAAGCCATACTAACAGTAGGGGAACTCTTGTGGGCTGGTGGTTCTATTTCAAGAGCACAGATATTAATCTTTGGGACAATTACAAGACTAGCCTAGTTAAATAAATTGTAGCCTCCTTATTTAAAAAAAAAAAAATAGAAACTCAAGGACATGCAAATGGCAAATGACTTATTTCAGTGTTTTGCACCGTTACAGAAACGTTTACGTTCCGGGGTCGCTGTTTTCCTGACTTATAAATTATTCCTTGATTGTAAATGGTAGGTGAAATTGTGTTGTCTTCTTAGTACAAAATCCCTCCACATTTAACTGCAGGTCCTAAGGGAGTCATTAATGATTGGAGGAGGTTTAAGCAGCTGGAAACGGAGCAGCGGCAGGAGCAGCGCAGGGAGATGGAGAGGCTCATCAAGAAGCTGTCCATGACCTGCAGGTCTCACCTGGATGACGAGGCTGAGAAGCAGAAGCAGAAAGAGCTTCAGGAAAAAATCAACGGAAAGGTAGGATGGCACAGAGGAATTAAAATGCTACTTAAGTGTTTAGCAGTTTTGTTTGCCTGTGATAACAAGTAAGTGACTTAGCTGCAATACCAAAGAAGTCCAACAGCTTTTTCCAGATTTCTCGTCTGTTGATGAAGTAAGTCAACTTCAGGGGATTAATGTGAAGAGTTGTACAGTAAGAGCTCCAGAAATTGAAGATGTTGGAGTGAATGGTTTTAATCAGCTGGGCTATAAACTGGCTCTGAGCTGTAGTCAGAAAAGTTACTTATTTGCAGACATGTTTGTGCCTTCAGATGATGGAAGCTGGCTGTGCTCTCCTTGAGTGATGCAGATAAGTTTAATGAAGCAAGCGAACAGATGTAAAATACATAAAATCCTGTTAATTTCAATTCTACAGACACGATGGTGCCACAAAATGTTAACTGCAAAGCTAAATGAAAAGCTGATGAGAGAGAGGCTCATCTTAGGTCAGGCACAGTTTCCAAATCAGCGCTCCCAGCTCGGGGAAAGCACATGGCCACCATTAACCTGGATTAAAGTGGGAGCATGGAGCAGCCACTTGTGCTATTAGTGCAGCTTGTGAGAACTGGAATACTCGGGGCTGAAATCACTGTTCCCACTGGACGTGGTTTCTAATTAGATCAGAATGGAGTGTAATACACAGGGTGCTTGAGCCTTCATGGGTTGCACTTTGCTGTTATTAAAGATGAGTGACCCACATTAATCCTCTTGATTTCCATTCTCATTACGTAAGTGACCCACATAGCGGTGCAGATGTTTTTCAGGAATCTCCACGTGTGTTTTTTAGATGACTTTGCAAGAATACAACATGATCCACAACGACGAGGACGACGAGGAGTTCCTGCAGCGCTACAGGAAGCAGCGGATGGAGGAGATGAGGCAGCAGTTGTACAGTGGGCAGCAGTTCAAGCAGGTGTTTGAGATCACCAGTGGAGAAGCATTCCTGGACACCGTGGACAAAGAGCACAAGAGCACACTGATCATGATCCATATTTATGAAGATGACATCCCTGGCACCGAATCCCTCAACGGCTGCATGATCTGCCTGGCTGCTGAGTACCCAACAGTGAAATTCTGCAGAGTGAAGAGTTCCCTCATTGGTGCCAGCACTCGCTTCACCAACAATGCCCTGCCAGCTCTGCTGGTCTACAAGGCAGGGGAGCTCATCGGCAACTTCGTGCGCATCACTGACCAGCTTGGAGAAGATTTCTTTGCTGTAGACCTGGAGGCTTTTCTGCAGGAGTGTGGTTTGCTGCCAGAAAAAGACGTACTGCTCCTGACTTCTATACATAATCCATCTGCGTGCTACAGTGAAGACAGTGATCTGGAAATAGACTGAGGCATTGCTGCCAAGGGCCCGTAGGTGTAGTTGTGCTGTGGGATGTTCTTGTGCTAGGGATTGTTCTCTCTCCTCCATCCTGTGGGTATGTATTCCTCCCCTTCATGCACTTTGACTTTTGCTCATTAAAAATAGCAACGAGTTCCTAACATTTTCTTAAATTAATTCCGTATCTACAACTGAAACAGTCTCATTTCTATGCAATTCAAATGTGTTTTACTTACCACGAAGTTCTAACACAATTCAGTCATTTTAGGAGATTGTCTGTTGTCATGTCTCAGAGTCCTTGCACGTTTCCATTGAGATGTGGCCCCCAACTCCCTAAGACAAGAACTGAGACTGCAAATAAAAAAGTTTTTAAAATTCAAAACTTATTTAACCTGGTGCTGAACTGCTCCAGTTAAAGGCGTGAGGTCCCATGTTCCATTCCACAATTTGCAGTCTCCTTCCTGGGAGTACCTTGTTCTTACACTTGGCCTCAAATTTTTGTTCCTTTCTCGCCTACAAATAACGACAACCCCTGGCTTCATCCTGAAAATTGCTTTTCAGCCTGGAGAGAGTTCTTCTTCCCTTAACCTTCCCCGAGACATAAATGCAATTACAGCTCTTAATACATTCTTGGGTTCTAAAATACCTGTCCTTGGAGTTCACAGTACTCACTTGATCAGAAAATGAGCTCTGCCTCTTCAGAGAGACTGTCTGCTACAAAGAGTTCCGACCTGTGCTGAGCAGCAGCAACGAGAATTTTATGGGCAAAATGCAGAATGAGGACTTGAATAACCTCAGAATTTCATCTCGTGCTAAAATTACTAAATCTGTGCTAAAGTTCTCTCTGCCTTCAGGAGTAGTAAGTAGACTATCATTACCTAAATACATGTCCCAGTGTAATGCCATGTTTAATGATCAAATTTAATTGCAATTTTTATGTAAAGCACTTTGGAACACCAGGAAGAATTGCAAATGTGTATGTGGATCTTAATAGGATCTTAATAAGAATGGATCTTGGGCTAGAAAAAGAGACTTTCTAACTGTATCTATTTAAACTGTGTTTTAAAAAGTAGTATGAGCAGAAAAATAAATTATCTGTAATTTAAAAGGACTGAGTTGGCACAGATTGTAGCTGTTTTGAGGAAACTGGCAAAAATCCAGGTTTTCAAATGTGGTGAGAGATTATTTCTTTTCATCTGAGAATTGCAGAAAAAAAAAAAACCTGTGTAAGTTATATGAAATTAAATCATTCAATGTGAATATCAGCACATTGAAGGAAAATATCAAAGTAACTGTAACTCATATCTAGGATGAGATTCAGTAAAGTCTGTTGTGCAGACAAGGTGCATTTTAGCATCATCATATAACCCGTCCTGGAGAGGGGATCAAGGCAGAGCTGTCTGCTGGAGTTGCTTTGAAGTTTCAGTTTTATAAAGTGCTGTCTTTTTTTCGCCCCCTGTGGCAGCAAAACTGTAACAGGATCAAACCCTCTCCTGCTGCTCTGTGTCCAGTGGCCTGGAGCAAGGTGACTCCTGCTGAGGAACCTCCTGTGCTCGGGTGTGGGAGAGGTGGTTTGCAGTGCCAGTAGCAAAAGAGGAGAAGAAAAAAGGTCTGAATCCAATTAATCATTGGTCTGGAAAATATAACAAGCACAAGGGAGTGAGAAGCTGTGCCCTAACCCTGCTGCTCCTTCATGCACAGGCCACACAGCTGTGAGCAGGGAGAGGAGGCTGAGCTGGGAAAAAAGGCTGCTGCTGCTGCTTTTGCCCTTTCTTCAAGCTGAATTTTCAAGGAGTTCTATAAATAGGAGTTGAAAAAGCGCTTGTCAGGTAGGTGCGTTGCCTCTGGGAAATGTTTTGTTTAGGAAGGAGCAGCACAGTGCAGGGAGGCAGCCAGGAATGACGGGTAATACAGGCCCCTGTGGCATCACCTGGGTTTGCTCACAGTCAGTGATGTTCCAACACAAACAGCAGGGTTTGGGCACGGAATGTGAGTGCACAAGGAAGCACGGAGGGTTGCTTGGCGAGGGCAGGAGTGAAATCCCAGGATGAGCTCAACGTGGACATTTAATCGTGGTGCCAGGCAGTGCAGGACAAGATTTAGCAAAGGAAAGATTACACTGAGTTCTTCTGGCCTCCCATCTGCCCCTTCCTTGTGAAACGTTCAAAAGATGCCTCTGCTGAAAATCCAAACGGGCTTTCCCGTGCAGTCACTGGCCGGGGCAGGCTGGGAGAGTCCGGAGGCTCCCTCCAACAGGGGATTGCTTTTCTCCTCCTGCTCAGTCGGTCCTCGCCTCTGAGGCCACACGAGCCCAGATGGATGTTTTCATTGTTGCTGCAGGAACCCAGGCAGCCCCATCCTGGTGTCCCTGTCCATCCCCACCGCAGGCAAGCCACAGCTGGGCTCCTCAGAGGCCTGTTTAAACACACAGAGGGTGTCCTACGAGCTGTGTTTACCAAGAGCTCAAACGGAGGGTACTCTCCTCTGCACCGGCCCCACAGCACAACAGGGAGCCCTTGCCGTGGTTGGGTGATGCTGGTGGCCACACCAAACACCACCTCGTGAGGATGCAAACGCTGCCATGGCTGGAAAAGCAGCCCAGCAAACAAGAGCTGAGCAGAGCTGGGCTGGGGGAAGCTCTGTGTGTGCGGCTGTGCGTGCCCGGGCTCCTGGAGGAGATGTCAGTAGCGTGTTGGATGCTGTTCCTGGGGTTGGTATGTGTTGGTCCTTCAAAGAAACCATTTCAAAGCTTTTCCTGCTAGCAGGAGAGGGATGCTCTGCTGTCCCGGACTGGTTGGAAGAGGTGCCAGGTTTGCCCGAGGTGGCTCAGCCGAGCTGGCTCCCAGTGGAACATTCCCGCTTGCTGGCAGAGAGCGCCCAGGCTGCTCTGGGTGTGCCCCGGGGGCTCTGGTGCAGTTATCGGCTGCTCCCACGGCAGCGCTGGCAGCTGGTGATAGCCACGAGCACACACAGGATGTTTGTGGTTTAACTGAAACGAGCCGAGCTCGTGCCTCTCACCAGATGGATGGCAGGGATGCTCGGGGCTGGAGCAGCTCCTGGCCAGGAAGGGCGGTCACACGCACTGCTGGAAGTGTTCTGGGCTGGCTGCAGGCACGTGTGGGCGGGGAAGGAGCCAGTCCTGCTCTTGGATTGCTGCTCAGCGCTTCTGCACGACATGGTGGGACTGGGAGCACTGGGCTGTGCATGTGCCAGGACGGGGCAGGGCCAGCCCAGGGCAGCACGGAGCAGGTGAAGCAGGTCCTGTTGGCCTCCCTGCCTCCCCACATCCCCTAGGAAACTAAAATCCAGATATCCTGGTAATGCCATCCCATTCCTGAAGGGCTGAAGAGAGTGAGTGAGAAGGCTCATGCCTTGGGAGTCTCTGCCTGGAGACGTTCCCTTGCTATGACGTTCTCCTACCACGTCCCTGCCAAGGCACCAGCCCTTTAAACCTCCCTGGTTTAAAATTCCTGTAACACCTCCCTGGGAATCCTGCCGGGGTGGAGCGGAGGCTCAGGAGTGCTCCCCTCCTCCAGGACAGCACAGGAAGGGGCCGCAGCTGCGTGTTCTCTCGCAGACTGTGGCTGTTCCATGTCTACAAAACAGCCAGGCAGTCAGATCTACGTGTGGATAGTTTTTATGTGATAGAAATACACAATGTTGGTCTGAGCGCTGTGTCACCGCGGAATTACAGAATATCCTGAATTGGAAGAGACCCACAAACATCTTCACAGTCCAACTCCTTGCCCTGCCCAGGACAACCCCAACAATCCCACCCTGTGCCTGACAGCATTGTCCAAACGCTCTGTCCAGTGGCATTGCAGCAGCACGGGGCTGGGGCCAGAGGGGAGGAAAGTCCAGACCGCCTCAGCACGCTCACAGACCCCCATGGAAGCATCTAAGGGAGGATGATTGCTTCATGGGTCAGCAATGACCCAGCACAGTGCTGGTGAGCACAGCCAGAAATAGAGGAGTTTTTAAAATCGTTTATTAAATATCCTTTTTCCTGGAGCTTAATCGGGATCTGATGGGGATCAAGGCCAGTGACAGTGGCTGCCAGCTACCATGTGGCTGGGCAAGGACTGAGGTGTGTTTTGGGAGGAGGACAGAAGCAGGCTGTGTGTGCTGTGAGGATGCGTTTGCTGAGCTGTTAGTGCAGAAAAGGGTGATGATTCTGGGATGGAAGAGACTCCATCCCTTTGTGTGCACAGAGGTAGCATCTTGCTGGGTGCAGCCCCGGGTTGGCAGCCAGTGGAACATGCCAGGGTCCAAGCCAGCATGACACAGCAGGTCTGGGGATGTGACCTCATGCTCCTCTCTGGTCTCCTCCAGGAGAGACTGCTTTGGTTCCTTCTCCCAGCTGTGCATGTGTGCTGGGCAGGCTGTTGCAGGAGAATTGGATCAGAACAGACTTTTACTGCAAGCTCATCCACTGCTGGGCAGCACAAACACTGTGTCCTCCCCGTCCCTCTGCACGCTGCCACCTCCTCTGCATCCCTCAGGCAGCTCATCGCTTCACCAGGTGCAGCAGGGGAGGAGGGAGTGCTCCCTGGGCTCTGGGCTCCTGTTCTGAGCAGGAAGGAGTGTCTACTGGAAACAGATGTTGTGTGAAGAAAGACTGGACTCCTGGTGAGCAAGAGTTAAGTCAGTGCTAACCAGTTAACTAAAATTAAATTTTTCCAGCCTTACACCTTTCACTAATTCTCAAAATGGTTTTCAGGCATAATGTGGATATGACCCCTCTGGAAGAGGGGCTGCTGGTGGCCTGGTGCTGGGAGGCAGCGGGGATGGAAGGTGACAAAGCACTGGGGAGTCCAGAGTGTCCCCTGGGGAACTCCAAAGCTGTTTCGTGCAAGGTATTCGCTGTCAAGAGAACGGAGTCTGCTGAGGACAGAGCTGGCAGCCACACTCCCGAGGCACTCGAGTTTTTCAGAGAGCAGGGAGCAGCCTCTCCTCGAGGGCTGGCATGGAGGGCACCCAGGGTGGGACCGTGTCCTGTCCTGTTTCTGTTGGGCACAGGGGTGGCAGGTTCCTGTGTCCCCACCAGTCACTGCAGGAAGGAACAGGACACTCAGCACCGGGCCGGGAGCTCAGCTCAGCCTGCGCCAGGGCAAGGCCACTCCCTACCTGGGCAGGTCATCCCTGCTAGAGCTCTGTGGATGATCCTCCAGCCCGAGGGCTGCCGTGCTCCGCAGCGTCCGGCACGTGGAACGCCACGTACGGGCACTTCCTCACGTTGAGGCACACCAGCTTCTCCAGGGATGCCGTCTTAACGATCTCAAAGCCAGTTGCTCCACCAAAGGTACTGGGTTTCCAGTACTCTGGGGAGCAGATGGGATTTCCAAAAAGCCCCTTCAGGGAAAACGGAGCTCCGATCTCCACCATGCTTTCCCCAAAAATGCCGTTGGGTTGGGGTTTCTCGAGCAGCAAGCCTGGGTAAAACTCCAGGGCGTCGATGTCTCCATACAGCTCCTCCAGCTCTGCTGCCTTCTCTTCCTCTCCTGCACCAAGTGAACATCAGAGTGCTCTAGCAAGAGAATCACACCCGGCAAGGACTTGCAGTGGGCAAAGGGAGGGTGGCTCCCTCGCAGGCTGCGGCAAGCCTGACTTCCAGGCCAGGGACTGTGCTCTGGACCAGTCCTCCAGCCCCCAGGAGCAAGGACCCCTGCATCCCCTGCATCAGCCCACTGCGGGGCCATGAGCAGGGACGGGCAGAGCACCTCCCCTGCCCCAGCCAAGCCCCAGGAGCAGCACTGCAGCCCTACCTGTCAGCTCCTGGAAGGACTTGTAGGGCTTCATGCCAAACCTTTTCCGATACTCATTGAAGGGTTGTAGCCTCAGCTGCCGGGACTCCTTGATGACCCCAACAGCCACGTGCAAGACATTGGCGTTGATGGTCTGTCCGCCACCGATCTGGGGGGGAGAGCACAAGGAGGAGCACACATCAGGCACAAGGCAGCACCGGCATCAGCTCCAGAGGGCCACCACACTAAAGCATGCTGGGCTCGTGTTGTGGACACCAGCACATCATTGCAGCAGCAAGAGGAGGTGGACGGTGCACAAACCAGCTGTAGAGCAGCCTGGTCAGGTCAGCCCTGTTCCCAGGGCAGGAGACGTCCAGGGTGGACAGTCACCCAGTGACCTGCGATGATGAGGGAGATTTCAGGCTCACTGGGAGATCCCAAAGGGCCTCAGGCTCAGCCTCAGCTCAGCTGCTTGGCACAAGCAAAGAGGGTCAGGAATGGAGCCGCAATCGCTTGGAAGGAAACATCCATGCGATGGCAGCAAAGAACAGCGCCAGACGCTGCTGCACCGCCGGGCGGGGAGACCCCGGCTTCCACGGGCTCCTGGCATCACCGGAATGTTTGCTGCAGAGCACCAAGGAGAAGGAGCGGGGACTGGCCAGGGCCAGCCTCGCCGCCGTGCTGGTGGGGAGCACTCCTGATGTGGCCAGCAGGTGCAGCCCTGGGCAGACTCGGCGTGACATGTGCCCCACTGCGTGAGTGTCCCTCCTGGGGAGGGCAAAGGACCTTACCCTGCCTGCTACCTGCTTGGAGAAGGACTCCACCAGTGCCTCCACGCCGTAGTCCGTGAGCATGGAGGTGTTGTAGAGGAACTGCTCGTAGCTGTACTCTTGTCCCTGGATGATGAAGGAGTCGGGCATCAGCCCGTGCCAGTGATAGAGCTGGTTGAACTCCACGGCGATGCGATTCCGGTACTGGAACTGCGACCCAAACAACAGCTCGGGGTCGAACTTGAGGCTCAGGTAGTACCCACTGAGGTGCTGGACGTAGTCTTCAACAACGATCTTAATGGTCTCCCCTGGGCAGGAGAAAAGAAGCAGCTGGCAGCAGCAGGAGGCACCGGCTCTGTACCTGAGGCGTTACCCACGTCTCCCACAGCAGCCATCCGCCACCTCCTGACCATTTTTGATGGACCAAAGCCAATTTTTTCGCTATATGGGCCAAAACAAACGATTCCCAGAAGGATGCCAGAGGAAATGCCCCAAAGGCAGTTTGGCTATTACCCTCAAGAAGGGCCTGGCCAGGGGGCCGCCCAGGGGGGGGGGCCAGGGCGGCACCTGTTCCTCACCGATGAGGATGAGCCGTGCCGTCTGGAAGAGCTGCTCGTCGCTCCAGGTGGGATGGTCCCGCTTGAGCAGGTCGCAGACGCGGTTGTGCTCGCGCAGCCAGAGCGTGGCGTACACGCAGAGCCCCGGCAGCAGCCCGAACACCTCCTGCCCCACGGCCAGCTGCTGCTCCTTGGGCACGCCCGACGGGTACACCATGTGAACAGGAGCCTCGGTGACCGTGGGCGGGTACACCTCTCCATTCACCACCTGGGGACGCAACAACGAGAGGGCAGAAAGGGCAGAGGGGGCAGAAAGATCCCGGGAAAAGCCCACCCAGCCAGGAGGTGCCTCTCTAAGGCTCCCCTGCAAGAGGTGAGTGGAATGGAAACACCTCCCTCATACAGCCCCAAACACCAGCAGCTGTCAGCTACACAAGGTGTCAGGGCTGGGGTCTCCCAAGGGCTGCCAGAGGAACACGGGCTTCAGGCAACCCTGGCTCACAGGGCTGGGGTGTGTTTCAGTTGTGCTGGGTGGTACCTGGAATTTCAGCTTCCCGTCTCGGAAGAGTCTCAGCTGGTGCTGCCGCTGCAGGTTGTCCCCATACAAATGTCCCAGGTCCACCTGTGGAGAGCACAGGGCATCGAGGCTGCTCCGAGAGGGACAGGAACCCCGGCAGCCCTCGCTCCCGCCGCGCCCACGGCCTCACCCCGTGCCCCAGCGCCTTGGTGAAGCCACGTCCCATCCTCCCAGATGTCTTGAAGAACTGGTGGGTGAAATGCTGGGCGAAGAAGGCAAACATCATGTTGGTGCCTCGGGGATCAGCCTCGAACTTCTGCCGCAGCAGGAACCTCTCCGCCAGGAGCTGGGGCTCGGGGAGCTTCAGCTTCCCTGCAAAGGATGGAGGCTGAGGGCAGATGCCCGGTGCCAACCCAGCAGGGCTGCTGGTGGTATCTGCTGCAGCATCAGGCACAGACTCATCTGCACAGGCACCTTGCAGCCCTCTCACACAGGCCATGACATGCCCCAGCAGCTCAGCCTGAGCTGTCCCAGCAGCAATCTGGATGCCATCAGGCTCCTCCTGCTGCAGAGCCAGCCCGGGCAGGACACTGATGGCACATGGCACTGCCTTGCAGATGTGTCCATGGCAGCAAAACTCGGCCTTGGCTGGGTGGGAAACACTCAGGGTGTGGGTCCCCTGGACCAGCCACATACCTTTGGTGCCCATGGGCGTGGGGCAGTCGTCCGGCACGGGCGGGAGGACACGGGTGTAATAGCTGACATTGGCATAGGCCTCCCAGCTGATGTAGCCGTAGTCAGAGTTGAAAGTGGGGGGGCTGGGGATGAGATTGGCACGAACTGAAAAGAGAGAGGGGGGTCACCACTGTGGGGCTTGAGGCAGCAACCCACAGGCTCTGCCTCTGGTCCCTGCCCGCCTGCTCCGTGCTGCCAGACACCCCAAAAACCAGAAAGGTACCAGCAGTGGAGGCATGTGGGTGCCCTGGGCTTTGCTGCGGGCCTTTGAAAGGC
Source organism: Chamaea fasciata (assembly GCF_029207755.1). NCBI lineage: Eukaryota > Metazoa > Chordata > Aves > Passeriformes > Sylviidae > Chamaea > Chamaea fasciata. The sequence goes on along the minus strand of NW_027094105.1, from coordinate 9,603,614 downwards.
TGCAGTTCCCTGCAGAAAAGGAGGGCTCGTGCTAATGTGCTAAGTGGATTCTTGGATGATGAATGAGATGACAAACCCATAGAAATGGTGAAGCCAACAGCCGGAGCCTTGTGAGTGTGTCGCTACGGCTCCAAGAGCTGCAACCTAAATATTTATGCAAAGTGATGAATGTGGGGACATGAGTAACAAGGGCCATATTTCCACAGCCTGCTTTCTGTGCAGCTGTGAAAGAGCTCCTTGGCCCCGGGGAGTGCAGCATGCCAAGAGCTGCTCATGTTTTCCAGCCAGCTGGCAGCTTGGCACAGTGCTGGGGACCCCCTACACCCCACTGCAACCAGGCTGGGCAGCCCCCCGGGCACAGTGACAGTGTGACAGGGTGCTGGGAGGACAGGGTGACAGCCTTCTGGGTCTCCTGGTGAGGTGACTCAAGCCCAATGCCCACCCTGCTCACAGGAGCTGCTCAGCATCGCTGCAGCCCTGCTATCCCCACCCACACCTCTGGCCATGCCAGGGGCTTCTCAAGCCCTGCTGAAGCCCCCCTCCAACCCCTCACCTGTCAGCACGAGCCTCATGAGCGTGCCCCTGATGAAGGTGCTGTTGATAATGTCCCAAAACCACTTGAAGTGGGTGAGGATGAAGTGGTAGAAGGCAGGACTGGGCTTCAGCAGGTTGTGGAGACGTGTCCAGACCTCAGCTGGGGGAAACAGAGCAGTCACTCTCCCTGCTGAGGAGCCGGCCCAGCCACACCTGCTGCCAGCGAGTGCTGTAGGCACAGTGCTGCCCTGGCACCCACAGGTGCCAGATCCCGGGGAGAGGCACTTACGGGAGGTGCAGTTGACCCCGTAGTACCCCGTCCGTGTGCAGTCACACTCGTATCCTCCCAGGCCGACCCTCACACACACCCCTTGGTTCTGGCACGGGAAATAGCAACAGGGATTCACTGCAGTGAGAGAGAGAGAGAGAGAGAGAGGGAGAGACATCACCATCCAGCCACCGCACCATTGCAGCTGGTGGCTCCCTGCTCCTCGGGGGGGACGCTGCCTCGGGCACAGCCCGGCCGGCTCCAGCTCAGGAGGTTCTGTGCTGCAGGAGCCAAGCCCTGCCCTGTTGTGGTGCTCTCCCCCAGGCCTGGGGGCGTAGCCTCGTGCCTGCTGTGCCCCCGGAGCCCCGGCACAGGATAAAGCCGTGCAAACAGCGAGCGTGTTAATAACAAGAGCCATTGTCAGGGCGGTTTGCTTTGGCAGGGGCCGCTCGGCGCCCGCCGCCCCCGGCGGATCGAAGGGGCCTCTCTGGGCTCGCTCCCGGCTCCCGCCCGGCCCCTTCCTCCACCACCGTCATGCCCAGCCTGCAGGGACGAGATAAGGGCCCCTTCCAGCCCTGCCCGGGGCGGTGGGACCGTGTGGCACAGGGAGACCCCCTGGCGCAGAGCAGCTCCCACGCCGAGGCAGCACCATCCACACCAAGCCTCTCCGCATCGTCCCGGAGCAGGGAGATCCTCGTAACTCCACCATCCGCAGCCCCTCCAAGAGCAGCAAAGCTCAGGAGAAAGAGAAACACAGGCCATGGTGGCCAGAGACTCCTCTGCCTTCCATCTGCCCAAGGAACGCTCTGGAAATTGGGATGCTCTCTGTCGCAGCTGCCTCTTGGAATCCTCACCAGTGGCATCCTCAACTCACCGAGCGAGGTGTGTCCCCACAGACCCTGGACAGAGCCTTTGTGCCAGGAGGAGGGAAGTGCCTAAAGCCCAGACCTCCTGGAGCACACCTGGCTTTGTCAGAGCACACTGGGGGCCACCAGCCCCATTAGGACACACAGCGCTCACGGACAAAGGTGCCACCAACACAATGGCCAGCTCTGGAGCTGCTGGCTGCAGGAATGGGGACAGCCACTGCCTGTGTCCCAGCTGATGGAGGAAGGTCTCCTGAGTCCATCAGCTGCTCCATGTGGTTCGTGACCAGACCTGCTTCAGGTTCTTCTGGAATTTGGGAACAGGTTCCATTGCTGGGGTGGTGGGATGGGCATGCAGAACAGAAACCACATTTTTCCATAAGAAATTGCAGGAAAAAAATTAACATCTTTGGAAAATAAAGTTGATTTTATGCTCAGTTGCTCAGTCTTCCAACAGCCACACACTCGGGGCTGCCTGGCAGCCCGAGGCTCAGCCCTGAGGTCCCAAATCCCTCACGGAACAGGGCCCGACTTGCAAAGACACGTTCAGCTCCCAGCACTTCCATCAGGCTCCCTTTCATCTCGGATCTTTTCATGTCTCCAGACGGGAGGCAGCAGGCAGGATCTTATTTATCTCAGACAAATTAAGGTCAGACCACCCGTTCGGAGTTTTGCAAGATGGAAATTTTTGGAAAGGGGGAGGTGTTGCAGCACAGCTGGAGCATCCTCTGGGCTATTCCCACGCCGGTAACTCCACACTCAGCTCTGCCGCAGACCCGGCAAAAGCCCCGAAGAGCAGCCCCGTGCCGTGCCCGGAGCACCCCGGGGGAAGCCGGGCTTTTGTGGGCGCCGCAGCCACGGGGCTGGGAGGACGCTCCGTGCCACAGGCTCCGTGCCGGTCGCGTCCTGCCCCGTCTCTCCAGCTGACCTGGGGAGTCAGGAGGAGTTCGCCCTGCCGGGGCCCTCCCCGGTGCGGGGCACGATCCCAGGCGGGTTTGGCAGCGTGCCGGGCTTGGCCGGGCCGTCTCCTCCCACGGTTCAGCGCGGTGTCACTGCCGCGGGGTCCCCGAGGCGGGGTGGGACCAGCATGTTCCAGCCAAAAGGGTGGGAAGGGGATGGAGCGTGTCCTGGCCCGCGACACCAACCCCCTCACATCCTCACGGAGCCTCCCTGTGCGGCAGCTCCGTGCCTCTCCACGCCCCGGCCAGGAATCCTGCGCCGGCCTTGCCAGCGCGGCTCCAGGTATGGGGAAAGCCGCTGGCAGCGTGCGCGGGGAGCGCGGCCCCTCCGTGCCGCCGGGGCTGCGGCACACGCTCCATCACCGCTGAAAAATGCCACATTTCGGCGACAACATCCGCTCCGCCAACCGCAGCCAAAGCAACCTGCGGTGAATCACGGCCGGGATGGAGCCGGGCTCGCTCCACGGGCCACGGCCCCGCTGCCGCGGGCTTTGAAGGCGATGGAGCGCTTACGCACTTGTTTTTCTGCTCCAGGAAGGTTTCCTCGGGCCCGCGGACTCTTCACAGCACACACACCAAAGCCAGATTGTCATCTGCAATCACTTCTGGCGGCAGCGTGAGCAGGAGCGGCGTGCCGGGGCCACAGCTGTGCTGCACGCGGGCTCGGCGATCCTCCCCCCGCACCTGAGGCAGGCTACCTGCCCAGGGGGGGCTGCAGGGCTGACACAGCCCCCGGGCTCTCTGCCTTCGCTCTGCAGCCCTGGCTGACTCTGTGAGCCCCACTGCAGAGGGGGTGTGCTGGGAGGAGGCACAGACCACGGGCAGTGTAAATATGTGGATGCAAAGCAGCTCTGCCAGAGGTCCCCACCATGACTGACACAGCCTGTGCCCCACCTGCCCCGGTGCCTGCGGCTCGGGCACACGGCGGCGTTGGGGGGCTGCCGCTGCCCCCGTTCGGCAGCGCGAGTCGTGCACTGAGTGCTGAGGGGATGGTCAGGTTTACTTTGCAAAGAACACTTGAACAAAACTGCACCCCTGAAGGCAAGTTAGCAGCCAAGGGCAATATCGGCAGGGAAAACTGAGAAACACCTTGGGACCAGCCTGGCTCTGCTCACAGCCAGAGGAGAAGTCTACAGAGAGCAAACACCATGGCCCAGAGCCAAGGTGCAGCCTGTGAGGAGTCAAGCGGAGTGCTCTGGGCAGCAAATATCAAGTGAGCAGGAGATCCCAGCCTCAGCCCAACATCCTGTTATTTGGTCTTTGAGAGCAGATCCGAGGACTAGATTAGGGCTTTGGTCCTCCTGGCGCAACGCTGGGGAGAAGCAGGGCCCGGATGCTCTGCTGACAGCACCTCAGGGCACAGCACAGTTCCCCTAATTTCTCAATCAGATATCTCCCTCCCTAATTAAGGCTTGGACAAAAGTCTTCCTTTCATGTATATCGTGTATCCCAGGTATTTTTTTTTCCCCCCACATAATGAAATTTGCTTTGACCGTGCTGTGCAGCTCCAGGACTACACCATTCCAGCTGCTTCAGGCACGTGGGTCCCCAGCATGTCCCCAGGCCCTGTCCTGTGCTCAGCAGGACACACAGGCGCTGGCCCCAGCCGTCCTCAGCTCCCAGAGGAACTTCTCAGGAAGATAAGGCACATGTAAAGAGATGGCCAAGCCAGAGAAGGAGCAGGGCAGAGGCTGTCCCTTATCTGTCCCACCACCTGGGGTCCAGCCCAGCCAGTGACAGCCAGGTCTGTCCCCTGGGGCCCTCCTTTCGTCAGATGCGGCTGATGTGCCCTGCAGTGGGGCACCTGCCACCTCCCCAGCCGCACCGGGGTCACCCAGCCCCCCTGTTTCTGGTGGCTGGACCTGTCACATTCTGCCAGGTCACAGCCCAGCTCCTGGAGTCCCCTGCAGGGCTGGCATGGCTGCCCTCTGCACGGCCATGGGATCCGTGCTGCCACGGGTCACGTTCCCTTTCTGGAATGTTCATAGCCAAAACAGGAAAGTCTGCACCTTGAGGTCACTGGTTTTGCAGAGGACCAGCTGCTCCAGCGTGGAGAAATCCCTGCTCTCCTGGCAGGATGGGGAGGGCAACACCCCCTGCTCTGCGCCAGCTCTGCTGGGCCCAAACCCACTCGGTTTGGGTCACCTCTGCCACGGTCCTGCTCCCCCTGCCATGGGGGTGCCTGCCGCATTCCACATGCTCAGCCTGTGCACATTGTGGGGACTCTAGGGTGTGGACACCTCGCCTCCCACAGCAGGAGGTTGACCTGGGCAAGCTGCTGGAGATGGGGTCACCACTGGCACCAGCTGAACACAGGTGGCCAGAGACCCTTGAGAGAGGCAGCCCGTGTGCCTGGGCTCATTTTGCTGAGAATGTTGCTTTAGAGAGGAATTGTAAAATCTGACAAGAGCCTCGAGTCCATGCTGCTTTTCTTTAGGGAATAGGGTAATTTCACAGAAGAGGGACTGGAATCAATGCCCTGCGTAAGGATCTGAAGGAATCTGCGCTGTGCGGGCTGGGGACGGGAGCTGATGGGGTTTGAGAAAGGGTTTTATTTAACCACATGCTCCACGGGTGCCTGCCATAATCAGCACTATTCCTTGACATCTCCTGCTGTGCCTGGGGTTGGGCAGCACGTGCCGAACTCCTGCAGCACATGGGCACGGGAACGAAAGGATGGCTGAGGCCACCAGAGCCATCCCTGCTGCTCCCAGCCCTCCAGCCCCACTCCCAGCCTCAGCGTCACCGGGAGTGTGTTTGGGGACAGCGGGAAGGGCCCTGGCTGCCAGCTCGGGCGGGGATTGTCGCCCTTTCCTTGGCGAAGCCCCGTGCCGGACCGGAGGCTGCCGGAAGCAGCCGGGCACTGGCGCTCAGCCCGCTGCTGGGGCCGGCCCGGGGTGGCCGCGGTCTTGGCCGGGGTCCAGCCCTGCCGTGAGTCCCCGGCCGCCTGGGGCCAGCGATGTCTCCCCCGGGCCCTGAGTGTGGTCCCTGCGCGGCCGCTGCGGGAGGCGGAGGGGAAGTTTGTTCTACCCGGGTGCGTTTGCTCCCAGCCAGGCGCGACGGGCCGAAACCTGCGGCTCCGGGGGCTGCGGGCACCCTCCCCCGGGCGGTGGTCGTGGGGCTCCTGGCAGCCGCCCCTGCCCACCCTGCCTGCCCTGGTGCCGTTGGGCACCGGCGGGCGAAGAGCAGCCGGGGGTGAGGAGCCCGATCCCGCCCGGGACCCGCCGGAGCGCGGCCCGGTCCCGCAGCGCTCCCCGCTTCCCCGGGACTCCCGGTACCGGACCCTGCGGGACCAGCTCCCCTCGCGCCCCCCGGTGCCGAATGCCCCCTGTTCGGGATGTCGCCGCTCCACCGGTGCCGACTCCCCCGCGTCTCCCTCCCTCCCTCCCTCCCTCCCTCCCTCCCGGTGCGGTCCCGCCCCGCGTACCGGAGCCGGTGCCGGCGGCGCTCCCGGCGGCGCAGAACAGCACGGCGTGGGCGAGCAGCAGCCGCAGCCCCGCGGCCGGGGGGGCCCGGGCCCGGCACCCACCGCCCATGGCGAGAGGCAGCTCCGCCGCGTCCCGCCGTCGCACCCGGCGCGGCCCCGCCGCTCCCGCCCCCGCCGCGCCGCCTCCCGCCCCCGACGGGACGGGACGGGACGGGACGGGGCCGCCTCCGGCAGCCCGGCCCGCCGGGGGGCTGCCCCGCTGCGCTGCCCTCCCCTGGTCCCCTCGGCCACCGCCTCATCCCCCGCCGTGCCCCGCTCCGTGTCTGCCCCGGGAACCCCAAATTCCCTCCTTTCCCGCCCAGTTCCCACCTATCTCCGTACCCAGCTGCTGGTCCCCACATCCCGCTGCATCCCCACGCCCTGTTCCCACGGCCCCAAATCCCTGTTCCACACCCCAGGTCGCCCAGGACTCCATGGCCACCCCCCGATCTCCTCGGCCTGGCTCGGCTCCTCCGAGTGCCCGAAGGGGCTGCCCAGGCGGTGCTGCCCGGCTGTGCCCGGAGCCAGGCTGCCCGCAGCCGCCAGCGGCCACAAAAGCTGAATTAATCGGTGAAACCATCGCTGGGTGTTTCCTGCCGGATGCTTTGTTCCCAGCACCAACCGCTGGCAGCGGCGACAGGATCCAGCCAGCCCAGCCCGGGCAGGCACCAGCCACCCCACAGGAATCGTGTGGGGCTGGGAGAGGCTCTGGCATGGCTCTAGGGTGGGCGAGAGCATGGTGGGCTGCAGACCTTGCTGGGATGTCCCCAGACTGATGGACCCCAGGGCTCAGAGCCTGCGGTTGCTGACGCTCCTCTGTGCCGAGCTGTGGAAGTGGCAGAGACCCCAGCAGGGGCCTGGCGAGGGGGAGGATTATCGCGGGTTTTGCTGAGCTGCAGGAAGCCCTGGCAGGCTGGGGGAGCGCAGTTCCTGCGTGGATCCTGCTTGATTCCTCTGCGGGGTTTCAGCGGCAGGGAGGGAGTGTCCTCACAGGGCAAGTGGCTTTCATAGGTGTCCAAAAATGAGCACGGGCCTCAGATCCAGCTTCAGCAGGCAAATGCACCAGCCGTGACATAAACATGAGCTCAGTGGGGCTCTCGATGCGCTCACGCAGGGTGGGGACACCGTCTCTGCCTCCCGCTGAGGAACTCACACAGGGAACTGGGGCAGGTTTTGCTGGATGTGAGCCATGGCTGCTCCTGCCCCCTACCAGCCTCCTCGGGGTGCCACAGCCCCAGGGAAGGCAGTGGTTCACCCTCTGGGTGTATTTCCCCTCCATTCCCTCCTGCTCCACCAGCAGCCCAGCTCTGGCCTGTCCCCCTCCCGTCCTGCTCCCGATGCTTGACCCTGCTGACCGCAGCACGTGTGACCTGGCACAGCCTGACCCTCTCCCGGGCCAGTCCAGCAGCCCTTGGGGATGTCCTGCCCCAGCAGCGTTCCCGTTCTCACTGCCCCCTCCTTTCCCTCTCATCGGGTTTTAATAACCACTCTCTTGCACAATATAGGAAACGGTTGCAACAGCCCGGGGACAGCTGTCTCGCCAGGGCTGCCGTGGAGGGGCTGTCCCGGCACTGCAGGCTGAGGGAGGGGGCTCTGCCGCTGCCTGCAGGGTGTCCTGCACACTCCCAGCACTCCTGGTGTCTCTCCAGTGCCCAGACCCCTCACTCCAGCGCTCAGCTCTAAACCAGCAGCCTCTGAGCTCCCTGGTGCCAGCCCCGGCTGCCAACAGACCTCCCGTGACTCTGTCTGAGCTGCTGCCCACGATGTCTGACCTCAAGTCCCAGGGTGGCAGCCAGCCCTGGGTGCCCAGATGAGCTCCTGTCCCCAGCCAGGGCAAAGCAGGGCGGTGCTGCTCGGGCGCTGTGTGACACGGTGCTCTCACAGCCTTGGTGCAAGGCCAGGGCCAGCCGGGGCACAGAGCGCACATCTGGGTGTTTGCCACAGCCTTGGCAACCTGGGCACTGGGTCTGCCCAGCAAATGCCCCGGCGCCGCTCTGGAGGAGAAAGGGGATCTCCAGTGCGGCGCCGCCGAATCCCACCGCCACGTCCTGGGGGAAGCAGGAGAGAAGCAGACCCCAGCCGGGCCCTGGCTGTTGGAGGGCTGCTGGTGCTGCCCCGGGGGTGTGCCGGCCCCAGACCCCAGGGACGGCTGCGGGAAGGGCTGCGGCCCTTCGGCAGGAAGGAGAAGGAGAAGGAGAAGGAGAAGGAGAAGGAGAAGGAGAAGGCAGTTTCGGAGCCGTGCGGGGATGCACAGAAGCCCGCCTGAGGCAGAGGTGAGAGGTCACCGCCCCGGTCACGGCACGGCGGGTCTGTCCCGGGGGGCCGGCGGGGCCCGGTGCTGCCGGCGCGTCCTCCGTAGGGAGGCAGCAGAACTCCGCCGATGGCAGCGCGGCCGCGGCGGCGGGAGGCGCTGGGAGGCGCTGGGAGGCACGGAGCATCATCGCCGGTGCTGCGCTGCTCTGCCTTGGGCCGCCCCGCATCTCCCCTCCGGCCCCCTGAGCCCCGCATCCCCCTGTTTGGGGCGGCGCTGCCCCCGGAATCCGGAATCTAACTGGAACAGGAGAGCGGGACACAAGAACCTGTGGCGGGCCAGCACCCCAAATCCTTCCCTCCATCTTCCCAAGGATGCTGGAGCCATGGGATCACCTGTGCCATGGGGATACCTGCTGCTGTGGCCCCAGAGCCGTGTGTCCCCCTGGTCCCAGGGGATCTGCATGGCCGCGGAGCATCCCCGGGCTGACCCATCCCTGTCCACCCCTGAGCAGCTCCTCTGTGGGCTGTGGTTCAGCGGGGGAGCACTGACCGTGGGCTGCAGGGGATGGGCAGAGAACACGGATGCTGAACCGCACGTTTTTCTGCTGTGAGGTTAAGAGGGCACCTGTGGCAGATCCCCGTGGGGAACGTCCCCAGTAGCCACAGAAACACGGGCACAGCAGATGCCGGCGGCTGAAGGGCATTGCTCAGCGCTGGGCTCAGGGGGGCTGTGTGGGCACAGGGCCAAGCGGGGCAGCAGTGGGGCAGCCCGGGGGGAGAAACCCTCCCCCATGGCTGAGCAGGGCTGGCGGCCCCTTCCCCAGCTCCGCCGGGCACAGCAGCGGAGGACCCAGCGTTTCCTCCGGCATGGGGAGCTGACAGACAGTTCGGGAGGCTGCAAATCAGAATTGAAAAGCCGGAGCTGGACAGGCTGTCTGGGAACTCGTAACCTGAGCCCCAGGAAAGGAGGACTCAGGAAAGCGCTTTCAGCAATCATATTCATCATCTTCAGCTCAGCCCAGCCCCGCCACCGCCAACTCCTCCCGCACGCAGATAGAGCCGCCGGCTCAGACAAATAAATGCTTCCAGCTTCCCGGTGGATGCGGCAGGTCAGGGAGCATCTGATGCCAATTAGCCGCGGTGTAGGGTTCCCCGGCCAGCCCCGCGCTCCGAACCTCCCGCCCGGCTCTGCCCCGGCCGCAGCCCGCTCGGCCACCTCCACGTCCCCTCCGGTTCGGGGTGGCCCCACGGGTCGTCACCCTCTGCTCCCAGTGCCGGGAGAGATGGGGGCAACCAAGGGGAGAGTTTGAGCCTCCTGTCACAGGGGGAAGAGCAGCCCTGTGTCCCCGCGCTTTGGGCTCCTCCTTCCCGGATCAGGGCGCTGGGACTGGTCACCCGAGCACCTCAGGGGATGGTTGAAGGCCACCTCACCATGTGGCCGTCCCCAGCAGCGCTGGCCACCAGCGTGTCCCTGCTGCCACTGCCTCTCAGGCTGTCCCCACACAGGTGCTCCCAGCGGGGACCCCCCTCCCTGCTCCCTGGCACGTACAGCAGGTTTGGAGCCGTCCTGGCCGAGGGCCTGGCAGGGCCCCGAGCACTGGGCCGCCCTTCCCCAAGCTGCGGGAAGCGTGTTGGGGCCGTGTGACAGCACGTGGGTGCCCTGCGCCACGCTGTGTGTGGGTCCCGGGTGTCACCGGCGCAGCTCATCCCCACCTCAGGCCCTGAGCAAAGGACAGCTCTGGGAGGCTCTGAGATTCAGCTCCGAAATCACGATGGAACGCGGAAAGCCACGGGCAGGGCTGGGAAGGGTCCAGGTGTCCATCCCAGGGGTGATGGCAGCCGGCGCAGCGCTCAGCCTCGCCCAGCGCGCTGGTGAGACGGGCACAGGTGGCTCTGCTCACGCCGTGCCTCTTGGGGACAGCTGCACGTTCCCACTTCCCCGGGCCCAGGCTGGCCTGGATGTCCTCAATTGCCCAAAGGTCGGTGTCCCCGAGCCCGGGGCCACGTGTCGGAGGGACCGCGGGCAGGAACCTGACACGGCCACGAGTCATTCGGGATCAACGCCGGGGGTCAGGAAATTACAACGGACACGAACCTAAATACGCTGCGCGTCCCCCCAGGTAATCAGGGGCCGGGCCAGATTCCAGCTGACAGTTTAAATGCCTTAATTCCTCAGCCGCCGTGGTTCCAGGGGGTCCCGTGTGCCGTGGGCTTCTCCCAAATGGTCTCTGAGCTGGAGATTTGTCTGTAATTGGAGGCGTGTTGCATTCCCCTGAAAGTAGCCAGGTCCCGCTGGAGGGGGGCTGCGGGAAGGCAGCAATTTCCCTCATGGAATTATTTACCTGATTAGAGAGTTTATTTTATCAAAATTGCTTCAGAATGGGGCTGCTCAGTGTGTCCAGCGCGGGGAGCTCCCCGGCGGGGCTGGCGGCCTGGAGACAGGTAATTTGTGTGGTTAATGGGACTAATCCACCAGGCAATTACACCAATAGATTTCCCGGCTGCAAAGTGCTCTGTTCCCATTAATTAAAAATCTGTTAAGAAGATTAGCACGTCAAGGTATCAAAAGAAACCCACGAGTTTCTTTCCCCACAGGCCCCCCGAAGGCGAGTGTGGGAGTGCTGGATTGCTCACATTAGCACAAAAAATGATTCTTTTAAAGGTAAGGGCTTCGCATCCAAAGTAACCGCTGACAGTTTACCCCGACTTCTTTACCAAGAGGTCCTTTATTTTTAATTACAGTTTTTTTAAAATTAGCCCTGATTGTTCGTGTGGAGTGTTAGCTCAAATGCATTTGGAGCGCGTGGTTCCCCTGTGTGTGGCAGGGCAGCCCCTGGCCCAGCCCTGCAGCTGCCCCCGCTGGTGCTCGGGACTGCCCAGGAGGGGTCAGGGGTCCGAGGGGTCCGAACTCAGCATCCCATGGAGATGGTCCCACCAGGGCAGGAACGGGGATGGCAGTGCCACCATCGGTACCACCACTGGCAGAGCCACCAAACCCGGGCAAACGGGCACCTCCCCTCTGTGCTGGGGGCACAAGACGCCACCAGTGGCTTCTCTGTGGCCGGAGACTTGTGCCACCACCCCGTGGACGCCCCCGTGCCATGCCCACACCGCGCTGCCAGCCGGCCCAGCTCTGCTCAGCCCCTCGCTTGGCCAGTGGTGCCACTCCTGGTCTTTGTCCACAGCCAGACACGAGCAAAACAAAAGCAAATTCCCCAGCAGCTGAAGGTGCCATTTTTACGGCTGGGCTGAACGAGGAAGTATTTTTTTTTTTTTTGATCTCTTAAAAATCCTGAATATTATCTGACAGTTTATCTTGTTTCTCGAATCCGTGTCTTTGCAGCAACGCCAGCTCATTTACATGTGTATTGCGCCTGCCTCCACGGGTGCTGAGGTCAATTGAAACTCAAGAAAAGAGGAGAAATTTATGCAAAACTGTTGATTGCATTTGTATGTAATGAAATCATCCAATATTCATCTGACTATAGACTCTAATCTGAAAGGAGAAGTGAAGGACATAAGAGTCACTGGAAAGCAATAATGAGCTTCTGTAGTGATTAAAAAAGCACTTGAGCTTTCTGAAAATCCAGCCAGAAATCGTGTCTAATCAACACGGAATATAGGAGGCAGAGATTACATTGATACATTTTGCAAAGCTCACTGTTGAAAATGTATGCGCGCTGTAAACTCTGACATGCCATCCAGGGTCTGTTGGATACAAATCCGGGCGGCACAATCAGCGCCCGGCTCGTCCCTGGCACAAAGCAATCTTGGTGTCTCTGCTCGATGACTCACAAGGAGCGCAATCACATCTATTTTGAAGAGCAATGTTGTTTTTTAACTATGTCGAGAGCTTCCAGCTTCCTCGGAGTTCTTCCTTCCCTTTGCCTCCGTTTCGCGCGTCCCTGCGGCCGCGGGGCTGGGTCCAGGAGCTGGCAGGAGCCTGGCGTGTCTGCCCTGGTGTTGTCCAGCTGCCTGGAGCGTTGGAACATCCCGGTGGAGCTCAGAGTGGCTTTGGGCAGCCTGGGGAGGGCACAGGTCCGTCCTGAGCAGGGATGAGCACAGGGATGTGTTCCTCGTGTTGGGACTGTGACCCCTTGGGGACCCCCAGCCCTCCAGGCCCCAGCAGTGCCCACCAGGTGGAACGTGCCAGTGCCCCAGGTTGGCAGGAGCTGTTAGGAGAGGGGTCCCAGCGAGGGCAGCGGGGTGCGGACAGCCCAGGGCACAGCAGAGGGTCCAGCCACGGCCCTCCCTCACCCTCTGCCCTGCCAAGGCCAAACCTTTTGGCGGCCGATGTGGCGTCACCGACAGCGACCCACATTAAAGCAGCCCAGCCGCTCTCTGGCACGTCCCTTCCCCTCCTGGGTTGTTTGGCACAGCTGGAGCTCCTTTCCCACCCGCCAACAGCATCAGCTGCAGCTTCTTATCAGCTCTGGGTGCAATCCAGGCTGGAACCAAGTGAGAGGTTCCCGCTGGTGCCAGTGGAGGAGTGTTTGGAACAGGCAGACCTTGTGCTGCAGCTCCTGATGTGGAGCAGCAGGTGATTTCTGCTGCAAAGGGAAAGTGGGACCTCTCCAGGGCCGCCCTGTGAGCCAGCTGCTGGTGAGTGCCCATCCTGTCTTTTCCTGGGTGGTTCTCTGTGACTGGGAGGTGCTGGAGTTGTGCTTTTTTTTTCTGCTTGTCCCACGGGGAGCAGGATGGACTGTAGGGGCACAGCTCCCCAGGTTCACGTCCTATCTGCCCTGCTTGGGTGGTACCAGGGCTGAGAGCGGCTTCTGTGGGCCCTGTGGCTGCTCCTGCCTGATGCAGGGCACAGGGCTGGGAGGGGGAGGAAGGTAAATGGGCTCCCCAGCCATCCAGGCAGCTCTGCCCCCAGCCCAGCACCAGGCTGCTTTTACCACAGCTTTTATCCCTTGTGTCGTAGTGGTAAATATTTGAGAAATTCCAATGTGTACGACCCCCTGTAGCTCCGCTGCCTTCCTCCACCAGCCCAGGGGCTGGCAGAATGGGAAGATGCTCCATGAGCAGCAGCAGTTCTCCACCTGCCCTGGCTTTTGTGGGGCTCCCAGCCCAGCAGCTGCTGCTCCTGGGCAGGTATCAGGGAAATCCTCCCAGCCCAGGCTGCTCTCGGGATGCTGAGGCTGCAACAATGGCAAAAAAAAAAAAAAAAAAACCCCAAAAAAAAAGCCCAGTTGATAAATGTCAAAAGAAATCCAGTAATCGGCTGAAAGCAATTTCCCGAGCTGTGGAACCGCCCTGGGCTCGCCATCTTCCTTTATTCATTTATCATGGTAAGGGCTTTGGCCAAAATACACAAAGCAGAGAAATCGTTGACATGTGGGGCCCTAGCAGAGCAAATCCTTCATCCTCCTCCCCCCCCTCCCCGCGGCGCACAAACTAACTTTCGGGGAGTTGTTTATTTAAGGAGTGCAGAGCACTTGGTGCTCTTTGAACCCAGATGCCTTGGGAGCAGGGCTGGGGGCTGCCACCACCTTCCCGCTGCTGCCACTGCCGAGGCCGTGCGCTGCCCAGGGGAGCAGCTGCTCGCAGAGAGGGGCTGAGCTGTGCGCTGTGCTCGGGACCTGCTCTGCCTGTACCTCCCCCAGCTCCTAGACTGCGGTGCCAGAGGCTCTCAGGCCTCTTGTAAATGGCAGGGGAGGCAGATGCTGCTTTTGGGAAGTTGCTGTGTTGGCTTTAGGTCTCAGTCCTGGCCAAAGCAGCCGTGCTGACAGCACTGGTGTGAGTTCTCTCCCCACAGAGCTCCTGGACCCCCCCGTGCTGAGCTCCCCCATCCCTTCCCACTCTGCTGGCAGCTGCCAGCCACGGCACGGGGCAGGGCTGGCTTTGGAACACGTGAAGCCAAGGGAACACACCAACCAGGGCCTGGCTGCCACCAGGCTGCTGCTCCACGCCTCGTTTTGACTTGATTCCAAGCACAAATAAATGCTGAGGTTTGCAGCAGGACGGGCAGGTTCCCCTGCTGGGTGGTCCTGGCTCCAGGGGGCTGATGGTGTGGGGCAAAGATGGGGGGGACAAAGTGAGCAGGCCAGTCCTTCCTCTGTGCCTCCAGCAGTTTCCAGTTCTCCTTCCTGATACTTTATTTCTGATCTCAGTTCATCCAATCGTGTTCCCACCTGGAAAAAGGACAGCAAGGAGAGCTCCCCCCCTCTCCCTTCAGCACACCCCGAGGCAGGCAGCGGGAGCAGCCACGGCACCGAGCTGCCCCTGCCCATCCCCGAGGCCGCTGCCTCCAGGCAGGGGTGGGTGGCAGGCCATTCCTGCTCCAGGGGCAGCGCGTGTGCCCGCGGGGATGGTGTTTATCCAAGCAGCTCCTTGGTCTTTGCAGCCAGCAGCCTGTCCATCTCCGTGGCAGCCTCGTCTGCCATTTGCTGGATCTGTGGCAAGACAGTACAAAATCAGAGTTCTGTGCGAGGTGACGCCACAGTTTAAAGGAGTGACCAAACCACCCTTCGGGACAAGGCTGAAAGTGCCAGTGAAACCCCAGCAGTGCTGGGGCAGTAACTGGCTCTTCCTGGGGGTTCCCACCGGCCCCCAGGGAATTTGTGCCCGACTGTGAGAGCAGGGACTGCTCAAAGGCTCTGGAAAGAGATGCCCACATAAAAAAAAAACAAAACCTGCTGCCTGAGCAGCTTGGTCAGGTTTAACAGAGACTCAGGGCAGAGACAGAGACCTGCTGGTGCTGGCACCAGGGCAGAGGGGCTGTTACCTCCGGCAGCACTGTAGGAACACACAGGTAATGTCCTGTGCGCATGCCAGCAGTTCACACACCCCGTAACAACCTGACTCTTTCTTGTAAAAAAGAAATGAAATGGTGGTTGCTCAAGCCCTGCCCAGGGATCAGCTCTCTTGGCAACAAGAGAGGGACACGGCCAGTGTGCAGAAGGGATGAAAACGTGCAGGCAGGTAAAGACTGGAGCACGCCCTGTGCTGTGCGCTGGTCTCACAGGATTTGCATCTGCTAGTCCGCAAGGTCTGACAATGGCCTTTGCTCATAAGGAAAAATTCGGGTACAAGGGAAAAATTCCACTGGAGGTGTTACCTCTGCCAGTGCAGAAAACCATCTGTGTGCTGTGGGAGAGCTGCCTCCCCCCAGGATTCGGTTACACCGGCATGGCCATTTTTCCTGCTCGCACAAACGCTCTGTATACCCGTGTTTATTTTTGTGAGCACACACAGAACTGTCCCAGAGCATTTGCAATGTATCTAACTTCAGCTGTTAATAAACAAACAGCTAAGAAGTAATGGCCTGCCTTCAGAGGCATCAGTTCAGCAGAACACTTAGGCTTGTGCCTGAGTTTATGCCCAAGTAATTGACTTTAGTGACATCTGCTCTTAGGGAATTAGGCATGTGCTTAAGTATTTTCCTGAGTTGGAGCCAAAAACTCTGAACAGAGATAATCTTGCAAGCCTTTTCATTAACAGCAACTGAGGCAACGCTCATTAACACATTTGCAGTGGCCAGGCACAGCTTGAGTGGTGGTACAGCCACGGTCATGGATGGTTTCACTCCCTAAATTCTGCTGGTTGGTGCAATAATCCCTCGTAGTACAAAAGCTTTTGGGGAATTCTTCCTCCCTGTGTCAGCTTACTGTGGTTCATATCCTAAATCTGGCTTGGAGATTGAAGCCCCAAATCTCACAAAGGAAAAGCAGATGCAAACGTCACTGCCAGCTCGCAGAAGGACAGAAAAATTACCTGCTTTTCTAGCAGCCTGATGGTATCTTCTGACACGTTGTTCTTGGACTTCTTTACTTGGGTGATGCTTTTGCTTCTCACCTTTCTCAGGGCCTCTTTGGACTTGTTGGTGGACTGCTTGGCCAGCTTGGCCAGGCTCTCCCTGTGCTCTCTCGTGACCCTGGGAGACAGAGGAGAGGAGAAACACCAAGAGGAAAAGCAGTGTCATGTGTAGCACAGCCAGATTTATTTTCCGTGAAGGACTCTGGGTAGGCGAGTGATCCTCTCCAACTGCTGCTGTCCTGCCCAGGGACACATAAAAGCTGCTGGTTTTAGATAGTGCTGGCTCTGTGTGGAGACACCGTGTCTCAGGACAGAGGGACTGAACAGCTCAGGGCACGTTTTTATTCTGCTTTGGTCCACCTGAGAAAATCTGCCAGCTCTGCACAGCATCCCAGGGAAGCAAGTCTTGAGCCTGGAATGGAAAATTTCCAGCCCAGCCCTAAGCTGGGGATCTTGGACTGAATCTTGCTTTATAGTTGTTGCTGCAGTGCCTGAAAGTCATCTTGAAATGTTCAGACTTTCCTTACTTCCTGCTGCCAAAGCATGTGTGGGAAAGAGGAAAAATCCAGCTCCAGACTTGAAAGATGGAACCGAAAAGTGTCATCCTGAAAAGCACAAAACTGCAAGGCCAGGAGGAAACGTCTGCTCCTGAAGCTTGGGTTTGCCTCCCTGCAGCTGAAGACCCTGAATTATGTACCTGGAAGCTGAGGAGCTTATCTTTCAATCTTATTCCAGCTCAGCACGACCAGGATTTCCCACCAAGATGACATGAACACCTGGGTTAGGAGAATGGACGTGGTAAGCCACAGGTAACTCAGCTCAGGAGAACTTCTGGTGAACCCTCCCCCTGATGTGGGGCCAGCTGCTGCTGTGGTGTCACCAAAACATGTTCAACTTTCTGCCCCAAACTAAAAACTGGTGGTGAGGGGGCCTGGCCATCAAAAAGGCTCAGGAACGGCTGACGTGTCCCCTCAGCTCAGGTCACGCTGCAGCACCTACAGCTGACCACTGCCAAGTGCTTAACAATAATATTTTAATTCTTTTCACAGCTCTCGGAGTTTCCAGACTGCCAGGAGAAGGAAAAATCCCCGTGCACTCCCTGAGACTCGCTAGCTGGAGAATGCGTGGGGGTGATACTGCAAAATAAACATTTCACAGGAGTATTTAGAAACTGGCTGCAGCAGCCCGGGTCACCAAAACCCTGGGGTCAGGACTCTTTCCACAGAGAGCTCAGGAAACGTGGGGTGAGAGTCCCTGGGCTCTGCCGCGCAGTGGGGCTGGGTTATGGGGGGCTCCGGGGGCACAGCTGCCCCCTCAGCCCGTCCCCACAGCCAGGTGTCTGGCAGCCATCCCCGTGTCAGTGCCAGAGGGAAGAGGCTTCCCAGAACCAGTCAGAATTGACAGGAATTTGGGATTGCCAGGAGAGCTGGCAGAGCCGGAGAGCCGCGCCCCGGCACCCAGGGCGCCCCGGGCCGTCCCCTCCCTGCTGAGGCCAGGGAATGCCACACGGAATCTCAGAACGCCCTGAGCTGGAAGAGTCCGACTCCTCCTGGGCCTGCACAGGACGACCTCAAAATCCCACCCAGTGCCTGAGTGTTGTCCAAAGGCTCCCGGAGCTCTGGCAGCCCCGGGGCGGTGCCCATTGCCCGGGGAGCCTGGGCAGCGCCTCCTTGTCGCTTGGATTTTCAGCCTTCTGATGACTATTCACATATTTCTAGTAGAGTTTCTCACAGATGTAACATAAACAAGGAGATTGTTTTCACATACCAATGTGTAATAGACTTCTGAGATGACCATCGGAGTCCGAGGGGTGTCCCCTTTGTCCTCCAATGCTAGACCAAACTCCAAATCCTATTTAAACCCCAAACCGACAATAAACGGCCCTTGTTTCTTTCCTCACTCCAACCTGTTGGGTGAGTGTGGTTCTCTCGTGTCCGCAACAGCGGCACCTCCTCTGGAGGAAGAACCTTTCCCTGACCTCCAGCCCCACTCACCGGGAGCTTTCTGGTCAGCACAGGCTCGAGCCTGGCCCAAAAGCCAGTCCAGGAGGGAGCAGGGATCCTCGTGGTTCCCCTCCATCCCAACATCAATGCCTCTGGGGCTCCTCACCTCCAGCCAGAGCCCCGCAGCACATCTGGAACCGCCAAAGCTCACAGATGTGCCCGAGGCCACATCCTCAGGCCGCTTGTCTGGGGGGAAGCAGGGAGTCGATCCCGGCTGCCCAGCCTGGAGGAGGTCGCTGGGCATCTCTCCCATGTCCCGCAGGGTGGGAGGGAGGAGCGGCTGAGCTGCGGGAGCCCCAGCTTGGCGGCCTTCCGAGGGTATCGCTCGCCTGCCCGGGGCTGCCGAGCCTTGAAGGAAATGTTTTTGTTTATGCAGCTCTGCCAGATTTCCTCTGCTTCTTGGCACCGGGTCACAGCTCTCATGCCTCCTTGTCTGTCTTTATTAACACCAATTTCTTTTTATCACCGCGCAGTGCCGGGGAGTTTCTCAGCGGGTTTTATGTTCCAGCCAGACTGTGTGTAAATTCTCAGCAACGCTACCAATAATGCCAGAAATGGACACTTTTCCAAGCAGACGCTGTTTCTGGTTAAGGAATCCATCAACACGAGCCAGGCCCGAGGTTTCTAAGGACAGTTGTTTTAATCCCGCCCCCGAGATCTGGGACTTTTAAGCTGCCCTTAGGTATGTTTTCTTTTCTGTCCAGTAACCGCTGTCCCTACCCCCCTCCTACAGCCAAAACAAAGTGCGAAGTGAACTTGGGGAGAGGGGGTCAGGTGGGGAATGAGGACAAGGTGCCCCCCAGCTGCCCTGGCCTGCGGCCCGGGGAGCAGCAGGGTCAGTCCCTGCCATTCCCCGGGGACAGCCTTGTCCTGCCTGCACCAGGGCAAAGCCTGCTGAGTGACACGTCGGGGGGAGGGGGGGTCACATCTTTTTATCTGATGAACTTTTTTTTTTTTATTTTTCTGCCTCCCCCAGGGGTTTGAGCACTGCAGCCTTTGATGTCCCACCCCTGATGTGTGGCAGAGCAGACCCTCAGAGAGGGTGACGCAGCTCGGCTCAACACGAGGCATTTCTCTGGGTAAGATCTCTGGTTTTCTGTACCTCCAGCACCAGGAATTTCCTGTGAAGGAGAGGGATCAGTTAAAGGAAAGCAGGCTGAACTAAACACTCTGCATTCGTAATTGCAGATAAACACAGGGTGCAACGTTTATTGCTCAATAAAACGCAGGCAAGAGCTCCTGATGATGAGCAGGAGCAGCTCAGAACAGCTTTGGGGTGTTTTCAAGTGAAATTTTTTTGGTCATTTCTCCCCATAGTAGGTATCTTTGCTTATTTCTTAAAGGGTAAAGGGGAAAAAAAAAAAAAGGCTCACAATGAGTCATTAAACTTTCAAATGAGTCATCTGGCTTTCAGTAAAGCATGTGTAAAAATATTACTGATTTACAAACAATATCCAGTGTAACACAATAGGTCCAAAAAAGATGAATCTAAAAATGAGGCAATACCATAAAAGACACAAGGTCAGGTCAAATTCGGCCAAGAGATCAACCAATACAAACGTTCCCATGGATGGTTTTCTTTCTTCTTTTTTTTTTTTTATGTAATTCTTATTTTTAAACCCTCAGAGGCTACTTTTTATACAAATAAATATTGCCTATGCAGAGCTAGCCACACAAACAGGAGAATGCCTCGGGGAGCAGAGGGATCCTGGCAGGCAGCACAAGTAAACACCAATGACACGAGTGTATTTTTTCTGTTAAAATTGCATTGCAAAAACTAAACCGAAAGAACAAATACTGAAAAGCAAGCTCCATTTTTCTAGGCTCTGTTGAAACACTCTGGAGCACAGCTGGACCTGCACAAGGCAAAATACGACACACGTGTGTCCAGCTGACAGGTCAGACTAAAGAGTGGTTGTAATAACACGTAAGGCCAATTTGGATTTGGGGTTTCATTTTTTTTTCTGTGCCTCCCTTCCTGAATGAAGCAAAGTCTGCAGAACCAATATTAATATCGTCTCTTCATTTCTGATTTTCATTTCTTATTTTGCACACCTGACTTAATTCTGCGATTTCACTGCATCTGTCTGTCATCTCTTCTTTCGTGAACTGCTGGAAATAACGCAAAACTTTTGAAAAATTTTTAAAAGTAAATGAGGGATATAATTATTCCTGCCCTGCCTTATTCATTGGGGGGTTTTAAAAGGCTGGAACTGTTTGTATTTTTGGGAAGTGGCTGAAACTCCCACAGCCCCAGACATGGAGCCAGAGAGGAGCAAAAGGGACTGGAGGTGTCAGCGAGGGCAGAGCCACAGGGCACAGCTCCCAAATCCTTCACTCAGGACTTCCCAAGCAAGGAAGGGACCAAGAGCTGCAACCCTGACACAGGAGAGGAACACAGGAGCACACGAGGCAGAGCTTCCCTGGGAAGAGAAGCCTTGTTTGCACTCTGCAGCACCACCGAAGATAGTGACAGTCCCCGAACATTTGTTTAAAAACACAGTATTTTGTCAAAGCTTGGGATTTGCAGTTTTGGAGTTTCCTCCCCTGCAATTCGTATTCAAGGATGACCCAAGTGCCCATTAACAATCAAACCACTGTGCAGCAAACCCGGGAGCCTCAGCAATTACAAAGATAATGGTGCCCTCCTCCTCCTCCTCCTCCTCCTCCTCCTCTGCCTCCTCTCCTGAGGAATGGGGGAAGGGCAGGGAGCACGGGGAAGGGAAAATCAGCAAATAGAATGATAATGTCATTCCCTCTCACCGACAGCAACGGAAAGCTGCAATTAGACTTCTCTGATCAAAACGCGGGGTAAAATCCCACAGAGGTTTTTAAAGGAGATTTCACAGCACAAGGAATACCTGGTTCATCTTCACCACAAAGTCACCCGCCCGTGCAAGGGGTTTGTGAACGCCCTGCGTGGGAGATGTCTTTACCACGGCGTGAAACCGTGCCCAGCCACACCTGCCCGGGGTATTCAGGTGCTCCGTAAGGTCTGAGCACCCACAGGAAGCGACGAATTTTCCTTGTGCCACCCCGCCCTGTGACAGGCTCTGTGTGTGTGTCAGAGGTCTCTGATTTTACCCGAATGGATCCCATCCCCAGGCAGAGCCAGGACCACTCCTCCCGATCCAAACTGAAGCATGGATGCAGCAGCACCTCCTGCCTTGTCCAAGACACCTGTGTTGGGTGAGGGAAGTGATGCTCAGCCCTTGCCCAGGGGTAACCTGCTTTTCCAGCCCTACACCCAGTTTTCCATACAGCCGCCAGTTACACACTGTGTGCTACACAGAAGAGCGAGCAGATTTTTCTGTCAAAGCTGTAAGTTTTCTTCCTCTCGCTTTCATGAGTTCCTCCTGGTGCTCTCTGCAGCAAGGTGCTACTCTCCCCTAATGCTACTGGTTCAACACTGCTGGTCTGTGCCTGTGTAATTCCAGGAATTTAGAGCAGGGCAGCAAAGGAGCAGCCCCTGAATTAAAGCAATACAGTTTCAAAAGCCTTTGGCTCTCCCTTTCCAAGTGCTGCAGCCAGCTAGGACCAAGCTTCCCCTGCAGAGGGAAGATGGAAAATACGACCAATCATCAGATGCCAAGATGTGGTGACTTAGAGCTCAGACACTCCGAAGAGGTTTCACAAGACGCTTCTTAGGGCTGAGATTTTCCCCCCAAACCCGAACTACAGCTCTTTGGGAAGCAGCTGCGTGGGGATATACAGCAATCATGCATGTTTGCCCTCTGAAGGGCACTCACTGCAGTGCTCTGTGCTATCCTGCATGGTGGGGAGCTCGGGCACCGACACTCACTTGGGAACTGGCACCCGGATCACCGTCCCGTCCACCTCTGGGTTCAGGTTCATGCCACTCTCCCTTATTGCCTTCTCAGCTGCAGCTGTGCTCTGTAGAACAGATCAAAAGGTAAAGGGAATTAGGAAATAATCATTCCCATATGCCAGAACTCTGTCAATAGTTGGCAATCCATCTCCATGGAACATGGAAACATTTACTTCTGTTACCAGTCGGATCAGGAAGTTACATTGGTGCAGAGAGCTTTGATCAAACCGAATGGGAAACTACGGCCGCTCGTGTTGGGGTAGGGGGGCACGGAGGGAGGAGAGGGGAAGGGAAGCAGCAACAAAAGAAAACCGTTTTGCCTCTCTGAAACTATTTGAACGGTTTGAGGCAACGCAGAGTGAAACCGCAAAAAATTCCCAAGGCAGGGCCTGACTGTGGCAAAGGAGATGAAAAGATTCTGAGCATTTAAAAATTCCAGCGGAATGTTTCCCCCTAGAAATCACCCAGTGCCAATTCTGAAACCTTAATGAACTTAACCACTTCAGCACTACAACCTGACCACAGGACAGCAGGGCAGTAGCAAATGGCTGAGAACCAGTGCTCGTGCCCAGCTCTGTTTACTTTACAGCTTATTACTGAGGATTAACTTCTCAAAACTCCCCCACCACAGGCTGACGCTCTGTTCTGCTCAAAAGGTAGGTGGGCAGGTTTTCCTGGTGACTGCAAGGTGATTAAAAGGCTTCACCCCCACCACAGGGTGTGGGTGCACCTCTGCAGAGTGCCAGGCTTTGGGGTTAAAGCAGAGTTTGGCAAAGAACACCCACAGGACTCTGCCAGGTCACTTCATTCTTGACTCTGACAAGCCCCAGGAGTCTTTTTTCCTGTGGCACTCACATTTTCGAACAGGCACAATGCTATTTCTGATACTCTTTGCCATTATTAACTTTAGCTCCAGGCTGCTGCGGTATTTATGTAGCCCAGACTGTATTTACAAAGCTCAGCTTTTGCCAACTGAGGCACAAGCTAAAGCTCTGCAGATTTGTTCAGGTCCCTCATGTGTGACATCACTGAGTGAAATGAATGCTCTGCTGGTGTTCTGCAGGAGACAACTGCTGTCCCCTGAAACGACAAGGGCAGAGAAAATGCAACCAAAATGATCTCAGCGCGTTAGGAATGTCAGTGTGTTATCCCATGGACAGCGCCTGTCCTGCAGGAAAGAAAAGCTCAGTAAAAACTGTGTTGTTTAACACAGATATTGGAGGAGATAGAAGTAGAGGAGAATAATGAGAGAAGGTTAAATATTGCAATATTGCCCCCATCCTCTTGTAGCCTGAGAAAAAAATAACTGTACTTTAAAAAACAGCATTGTTTGGTTTTGTAACTCTTGGGAAAACATACTTTGGCTCTGCAAGTCCTTTCCTATGATTATTTTATTTCTCAGACTCTTCAGGCAGTTTTACTTTCTTCTGAATGTCATGAACTGCTGACTGTATGCTGTAAGTAATGGCATCAAGTGATCGTGTCTCTAATGGCTTTAGCTCAATCCATCACAAAACAGGCACGGGCATAAAGCAACTGTAGTGAGAGAAACGGTTCAAGTGGTCCTTTAGCACAGAAAGCAAACGAAGGCAAAGCTGTCTAGAGGATATTTAATTTCTCCCATGCCCATCTCTCAGCCTGAGCTCCTGCTTGGACACGGGATAAGCCATGGAGGGACTTCCCTGGCCCTCTCAGCGCCGACACTCCGCGGGACCCCGCTGATGAGGGGCCTCCATTCTTCAGAGCCTTGCTGCACACAGGATACACTCCAAGAAACACTTAGGCATCAAGTGCCTTGCACTGACCTCCTCTGAGACTTTGCTGACTTAATTAATTGGGGAAAGCCTTTGCAAAATAAATAGAGATAAGCCCTGGCAAAGCTCCAGCCCTGGAGCGGGATGAATCGTTAACCTTGCGCTGGCTCCTGCTCCCCTGTGCCCGGCTCTGTCTTAGACCTGCTGCAGGGCACCACAAGGGCATGATCCTGAGCCGGGGTTTGGATTTGCTGCCTCGTTCAGGGCCAGGTTTAAGGCTCCTGCAGAAAATTAAAAGAACTTGTCTCTCACAGAAGATAAATCAGAGCCCCTAATTCGGGTTCTGACCTGGAGGTGCTGCCAAGGGAGGAGCTGGCCGAGCTCAGCAGTGCCCAAGTCGAGCTCTGTGACAGCACTCAGCATGAGCCAGCTCAGGCCTACCAGAGAAGCTGTTCAGAAGGTCACAGGCTCCACCAGCAGCTTCTCCCATGAACTCTCAGGGGTATCAGCAGCCCTGGTAATACATAAGCAAGTTTTAGAGGCTCTGAAGTCCCCAGCACAAATTCCAACTATACGTCTGGTTGTGTATGTTGCCACGTCTTGTCAAAGAACAGAAGTGAACACAATGACACAGCCTTGCAGCCATGTGTGCAGCTCAGGGGAGTGTGTGTGTGCTCAGATTTCTCGTAAACGTGTGGGAAACGGGGAGGGCTGGCAGGGCACAGTGAATCCAGGCATCTGCTCCATGACGCTTTGTGCTGTTTCGCAGATCCACCTGAGAGGAAAGCGCCTGCAAAGCAAACCCCTGTAACCGTGGCACTCCTTGGATACAACCCCGAGGGCAACCACAGCACTCAGTAACTCTCCTCTGACCCTGTGCTGCTGCAGGTGAGCCGCTCTGGGAGTTGCTGTCAGCAGCAAAATGCCCCTTCTGTTCTGTGTCAGCACCAAGTGACACAGCCCAGCCCGGGTCTGCAGCCCTGCCACGTTTGACTGGTTTCGTCTAAACGCTCCTTTGCTCGGCATCAACCTGTTTGTTCCCGTGGCAATCATCTCCCCTCCCAATGTGTCCTCACCTCGGGAAAATTGGTCATGTTCACTATCATGAGCTGCGGCGACTTCTGTGAGATCTGCCCCAGCTGGTTCAGCGGAAACTTCCCATCTTTTGTCATCACAGTTATGTGATCCAGGGCCCCTCAAAAGAACCAAACACGGGGAGGTTCAGTGTGATAAAACACTGTGCAGTGATGCTGAAGAAAAACGTGTCCACCTTGTCCCACTTCCCCTCTGCCGTGCAATATACAGAGGTTACAAAGGGAAAAATTATGTTTATTCAGACTTCAGGTGCTGTTTGTGTTCAGGCACCCCCTGTGCATTCACAAGTTAAATATTTCAAAGCTGCTCTAAGGCACAGAAACATGAAAACAAAACTCTTGTTTGTTTTTGCTACTAGAATAGGAAAACTAAGCAGGGTTGTTAAGAATTAAAGGGAAATGGTTATTTTCTAATTCTTACAACTTAAAGAAAACCAAAATGTTGCTATAAAAATCAAGCAACATATTGTCTTTAACTTAGCAGTGCAGTCTTAAACCCCTGTTTTTTTTTTCCAGGCCCCCAGAGGGGTGTTGTACACTGCCTAATTTAAAGTATTCAGTTTCTCCCTGAGCTACTCTTAATCTGCTCTCTACTTTCTGCTGCAAAATGTTAACAGGCCAGAAGGCACATGGGACAGGAGGTACTTTATCAGTGCAATTAAAAAAAATACCTATGGTTAAAATAAATAGTTAAGAGACTAAGCTACGCTTTCCAGCTCCATTAAAGACAGAAGTGCCCCTGCCAGAGCTGGGGTGGTGAATGATTCAGATTTGGTCGTTGTTTAATGTTAAATTTTATCCCTGAAACTTGATACGCTCACAAATGCGTAAGTTCAGAGTGTTATAGCAACTGTGGCTTAGTCAAACACATTCACATTTCTTCCTAAAACACAAAATCCATGAAGGGAACGAGGCTCGTACAGCTTGCTACCCACAAAGATGAACAGGAGAAAAAAGTCTGTATATGCCAGACACCAGCCCAAATGGCAATTTCCAAAAGGCTAATTTAATGGCAATTGGATTTTTCCTGCCCTACTGCACCATTAGCTGACAACCTGCTTCTCCATCACATCTGCAAGCAGTTCAGTTAGACACTTTTGACATCTCCCACTTAAAAAAGCTATTTCCAGGAAGCTATTAAGAAAAATGGATCCTTCCTGGTCAAGCTCAGGGTGAAGAAAGCCTCTAGCTGGGGATGTCAGGGTTGTAGGAACTGGATGCCCAGCGGACAACTCCAGGAAAAGAAAATCGATTTTGAAAAAGTCTGAGCTGTCCATTACCAGGATTTGTATCCTAATAACAAGCTACAGAGCATCACACAAGGAAGTTACCAACCTGGTGAGGTTCTAACATTGAGATTTCTGCTGAAGTCTTCCTTCAGAGCTTCTATGACTGCCTGCATATCTTCACTGGTTTCCTCCAAATTGATAATATCCTCAACTAGGGCAGCACTGATATTCACTTTGGCTTGACTCTGCCCTTTACCTTTAGCTGCAGATTACAGAAAAAAAAAAATTAGTTTCTACTTCTCACAAGTTAGTTAGGAAGTAGAAAAAGATAATAAAGTCACGGTCAGATTTGGAATCGAGTCTAAGATAAACTGAAGCAAAACCAAAATAGCTGTATTTTTTTAATGAGTAAAGAGCTCACCACTTGAGCACAATGGCCAAAACAAATAAATATTTTAAAAATATATTGAGAGGTTGCAAAACCGTGAAAAAAGCTGCCATTTTTACCTTTTTTGGTAGCCAGCTGTCTGCTGGGCAGCATCTGCTGGACACACTGCCTGCAGCCCTCCAGGAGTGGGGCTGGGCATCCTCGGGGAGCCTGGGGCAGCCCCCTGCCCATGGCACAGGAGGAACGGAGCAGCAGGGACGGGAGGGGACGGAGGCACCTCAGCGCCAGAGCCATTGCTCACTGCTCCCCTCTGATCCACCTGGAGAAGAGAAAGGCAGGTGGGCACCCCGGCGTGCTGCAACCAAACAGATTCAGGTCTTAGTGGTGGCTGTGGGGGAGAGGTGACGGCTCAGGGATGTGGGCAGTGGGTCTGGGGGTCTGCAGTGACCACCGGGCAAATGCAGGGGGAAGGGCTCGGTGGTTGCCAGCCGCGGTACCAGCACATCTGGCCTTTGCACATCTGTCCAGATGGGCCTCTGACACCAAACCCACGGCTGTGAGCAGGACCAGCTCAGCCCGGGATCGGGATGTGTGCACATCAGCTGGGCCGAAACTTTCATTTCTGTCTCAGGAGCTCTGACACGCCCATATTCGCAGGGTTAATTCCAGCCTGGGCCGTTCAAGGACCTTCAGTTTCAGCAGCTGCGCATCTGCTGCGCTCAGAGCTGCGGCAACACGGAGGGGAGCCGGTCCCCGCGGAGCCGGCGGCGCGGGCAGCGGGCAGCCACCGGGGGAACCGGCCCTCCCTGTGCCGGGGGCACCGGACCCCTGCCCCTGCTCCTGCCCCCGGCGCCGATCCCGATCCCGGCGCAGATCCCGATCCCGGCGCCGATCCCGGTCCCGCCGGTGCCCCCGGCCCCGCGCAGGTGCGCACCGACCCGCCCACTCAGGCCCCGCCCCGAATAACCTCGCCCATTGAATAACCCCGCCCCTTTGAGTGACCCCGCCCCGCATAGCCTCGCCCCTCGCATAGCCCCGCCCCGCGTCTGGCCCCGCCCACCCCGCTCCCGAGTCTCCGGGCGCCCCGATCCCGGCCCGCTCGCCCCGGTGCCCCGTGGAAAGCCGGGCCGAGGGCCGGGGATCGGGGGCCGGCGGTCGGGAATCGGAGGCAGGGATCGGGGGCCCGGGGTCGGCCAAGGGGAGGGGAAGGAAGGCGGGGGAGGGCGGGCGCCACCGCCTCGCTCACCGTGGCGCAGCCCTGCGCGTCCCACAGATCGTCATCGACCGCTCCGCCGCCGCGTGACGTCAGAGAGCGGCGCCAAGGGCGGGGCGAGGCCTGCGCGGGCACCGAGCGGCCCCCGGGGCACGGTGAGCGCGGCCCGGGCCGCCCCCCGCCGCCCTCCGCGCAGCCATGGAGCCGGGCCGCCAGGCGCTGCCGCTGGAGAACGCCTCCATCCTCTCCGAGGGCGCGCTGCAGGACGGGCACCGCCTCTGGATCGGCAACCTGGACCCCAAGATCACCGAGTGAGTGACGGCGCGGCACCGGCGGCACCCGCGCCCCGCCGAACCCCCGCGCTCCGCCCCCGCGGCGGCACCGCCCCGGACGGGGCCGTGTTCCCGCATCAGCCCCGGAGCCTCCCGGGCCGTGCCGTGCCGTGCCGCGCCGCCCCTCCCCGGGCCCGGGCCCGGCAGCCCCCGGGGACCGCCCGAGCACCGCCCGGCCTCCGGGGCCAGCAGCTCTCCGGGGTGTCGGCGCTGCCCCGTGCCCGGCAGGCCGGTGCATCACTCCCCGCTCCTGCCTCTGTCCCCAGCCAGGGGTGACAGTCCCCTCCTCGAGCAGATTTGCGCTCTGAGGAGCGGCCCGAGCCTGCTGCGGGCAGGGAATGGCTAAAGCCTGGGTGTGCCTGTGTGGGGGGTGTTCTCCGCGCTCCGAGCGGCTCAGGCAGGTCCTCGCCTCCTGCAAACAGCATCCCCTGATCGCTCAGGCTGGGAGCCCAGGGCCTGAAAACATCCCTGTTCTCTAAACTCGGGAGATGTAGGATATCAGACTTTCAGGGTGCAAACAACGGTAAAACAAGGCACGGCCCTGGATGTTGTACCCAGAGTGGTTGGGGTCTGTAGAGAAATGAGGGTGGGCAGGGGAGGTCTGACAGGCAGGCGTCTGTGTCAAACAACAGCCTTGTTTTGGTATTTTGCTGGGCGTGATTTAAGCAGAGAGTGGCTGCAGCGACGGATGGTGAGGAGGTGGGAGTGATGGGGCTGGCTGCTGTGGTGGGTAAATGCGTGAATCAGATATGTGTGCGAGCATTTTGTGTTTTCTCCGGGCTATGGATAATTATCTCCTGGGCAAACATAACATTTGAACAGCTAAATTGTCAAGGGAATATGATGTGCTGTCCAATATTTGGATAGGGTGCTGTGAAATCACTAGGTTGTATAAAACGGAAAGCAAACCAAAACAAATTGGGCTTTGCACACTCATAACAAACAAGCATTTTTGATTAACTATTGTGTGTGCCTGTCGTGGAATACTTTTTCTTCCTGGTTCTTTTTGTGTGTGTGCAGGTGCTGGGGTTTTATTCTAAGTGTGGTTCATCTGAACAGAGAGGCTCCCTAATAGCCTCTGAATGGAATCATTAATGCATTGTGATTTCAGCCATTCAGCTTGGGGAGGTTTCTGCATTAATTACCGCTTCCATCCCACAGCTCTGTGGCTGTGGTTTGTCCACATTCACTGACCACGTGAAATCAGATAGAGGAATTCTTGAGTGTTGTTTGCTGGGTCCTCAGGGGTTCAGGAACTGGGTTAGTGCGAGGGCAGGAGTGGAGGGTGTGTGTGCATTGGATCCTTCACTTCCCGGGGTGATCCTCAGGGGTGTTAAAGACCCTTTCAGTGTAGGTTGTTCCTTTTAATCCTGGCCAGATGAGTAATAGGTTTATATGGCACAATTAACTGTTTTCATCAGTTGGATGAAGTGAGTTCGGTGTTTTCTCCAGGGTTCTCAAATCTAGAGTTGCTTCCATGCTCCTGAGTGTTTAAAGTTTGCCCAGTGATGAGTGGCAGTGCTTGCTACTTATTTCAGGCTTTATAATTCTATGACTTGCGTTTTGTTTTGCTTTGAAATGGCTCTCCTCTCCTGCAAATGATGTATCTCCATTTCCTTGTGAACAAAAGGAGAGGAAGCTCCTTTTAGCACATTGCCAATGTAGAGAAAGTGTGTGGTCAGTAAGTTTCTATAAATCATCTTGACCCTTATTCTCTCATGCTAAGGGCTTGCATCTCTAGTTCTGGTTGCTCCTCTGAATTATTCCTGTTGAGGATTCTACTCACATGAAAACGAAATCTTTCTGCATTTGCAGCTGTTATCTGTTTTTTAAAGAGTTGCCTTTGTTATTTCTATGTCGGATTTGTTTAAGACGGAGTAAGGTTGATTGAGTTGTTGGCAGAGTTAATAAGTGGTTGTGACACTCTCGAGCAGAAATGAGATCAGAAAAGTCTTGAATCAATCCAAGACTTCCATTTAAAGAGCAAACTACAGCTGCAGTCAAGTGCTGGGGAGTTAGAAGGTAATGTACACATTGGAGCGCAAGCTGCAGGAGCAGGCACTTGTAAATGTAGGGCTGCCCACAAATTGCAGGCTGGGAGCTGATGCTTTTGGGAGGTTATTGCACACACCGAGTGTGACTCAGCTGGGGGTGCCGACATGCCCCGTGCACTGGGTTATGGTGGCCATTCCTCCTCGCTGGTGGTGTTCGTGGGTGACTTCTCTTAGCCAGCATCCTTGAAGCGTTGTCTGCCTGTGGGAGCAGGTGGTGTTGGGAGTCTCCTGAGTGTGTTCTCAGCAGCTGGCAGGAGGACAGCTGGCACCAGGGGACCTCACAGCTGCTTGTGGCGTACGATGGTGTCTCCAGGCACTCTGGAAGCTGTGAGATCCCTGCCCTGGGATGGCAGCAGGTGGTTCCTCGTGGTTTGGTGTCACCAGCATCGCTTGTGCCCCAGCTGCACAGCAGGGCAGGGGATGTGCTGTGGCTCAGCTGTGTGGTCTCATCACCCCTCAGTGCTCCCACCCCAAGGGGGAAAACCACCTAGTTCAGTTACGTCTCCGTGTGGCAGGTGGGGTGGAATTGCCTCCTCTGCCCCTTCCTGTTTGTAAAGCCCTCAGAGACTTTTCAGCCCTTTGGGCAGGCAGAGATTTCATTCTCAGCTCTCTGCCTCACATGATCTGGTTTCCCGGAGCCTTTCAATGCCCATTCATTTTCCCCGGGTATGAAGTGGCGGGTGTTGGACTTCCTCAGCTGCTGTGCTGCTTGTCGAGGATCCCATCTCGATGAGTCTCACCTAGAAAACAATGTGTGCGCAAGTTGTTGTTACAGACCCCCGCTGGCTCCCGGTGGGGCAGAATTCCTCGCAATAATAGTTTTAGCATGTGGCCCGGTCCCCGCGCGGCATCCTTGGGACAGCATTGTTCAGAGGAAGCCTTGCCTGCGTCTGAATAGCGCTCGGGGTGCCAGGAGGAAGAGAGGAGGAAAGGGAAATGGGGGAGCTGCAGGTTTGTCTCGCATTCACATCAGATGACAGGAAGTGGAGATGGAGGTTGGCCGCGGATCCGCGGGGCCGCGGCCGTGCCAACGGCTTCCAAGCCCTGGGTGACCCACGGTGTTGCCATAGTAAAGCTTTTTACATCTTCTCGCCTTTTTTTGGTGGTTTTTTTTTTGTTGTTTTTTTTTTTTTTTTAATAAGGCTTCAGGTTTTCCATGACAGTCTTCTTCTTCCGTACCTCTTGGCCTGAAGGACTACATGTCAAGTTACTGTTAATGCCCTCAGTATTTTAACGGTAGCAAACCACAGTCACAGCCTAAAACATTAATTATACAGGGTTTCTGAGCTGTTCCACGGAGAGGAGGTGGCCTGCTGCTGTAAAATTACAGGCGTGATCGGAGAAAGGATTCTAAACAAAACAGATGACATAAGTTGCTTCTAGACTGTTGATGAAAAGTGTTTTAAAGAAACAACTATCACCTCACTGCTAAGAAAGTGTTATTGGAATACGGGTGCTCTCAGAAAAAAAGAAAAATCAAGACCCCTGAAGAGTTCCTTTTGGCAAAGCAGCTGCAGGGTTTTTTAGTTCAGAACTCAGGGAGAATCCTCCTTGCCCTTCCCCTACCTCGGCCAGGAGGGGAGCAGCATCCTGGTGGTAAGGACTTTATTTCCATACTGCTGAAATTCCAAGGGCTTTCTGTAGCAGTGTGTGTTTACAGAAACAAACCTGAGGTGCGTTTACATATCTTGGAGGCTCTGGAAGTCCAATATGTGGAGTTTTTTATACATCACGTCTCCAAAGTCAGTGTTTTCACTTGTACATCTGCGTCTGCTTGTTGGGAGTGTGAGGTGGTGAAATTTGGCTACTGTGGAATCAGCTCCTTCTCTTCACCCTGCTCTTTTCAGTTCGCCTTGCTTCCCAGAGCTGAGTTTGAGAGCTCATTGGCTTCTTGGAAGACCATGCACTTCATCTGTATTCCAAAGGATGTAGGAAGCCTTCCATAATCAATGACAATGTGTGCGTTCCCCTGGGGGGTAACTTGGCCCTTGTGCACTGCTCGTCTGTGCGCACGCTGCACCTTCACCTCTTTAAAAGTGCACATCCTGAATGTCCACCGTGACCCATCCTGCGGGATGACTCACGTTCCTGGAACTTTCTTGCCTGGCTTCTGAGCCTTAACAAAGGGCTAAGGCCCTTTTCAGACATCCTATCAGGCTTTATTAGGAAAAATGCTGTCTGCCCTTCCCATCTGGACAGTCCCTGGTGCGCTTGGCTGTCTTGGGCCGCTGCTGACCGTTCATGTCTGGACGTGGGAGGTTTCATCCGGTGCCTGGTGTTGTCCTGGTTGGCTCTCTGAGCACTGAGTGTTACCTTTAAAACGCTGAAAATTTGGGTTGGACTGTGTGGCTTGCTAACAAACACTGTGCAGCTGCCCGGGAGATGAGTCCTGACTAAGACACGCTTATTAAACACTTCAATAATTCTTAAATGTCAGGGATGGGGTCAGGCAGTGAAGGAGCAGTGAGTGTCACTTTTCTCCTAGGTCAGCCAGTGTTGTTAAACACTTCAATCCCAGGGAACCAAAAAAAGCTGCAAGGAACTTCCAGGATTAGATGTGGCCTGTACAGCATATGTGCTGCTTGTTTTAAGTTGCCCAGTACACCAGATACTAAGCAGACAGATTTACTCTGGCTTTCCCCAGTTTTATTGGAAACAGCACACTCCCCGCTGGATGGCAGGAAGATAATTGGCCAAAAAAGTGTCTGACTTCCATGAACATGTCGCTGAAAAGCTGTCTGAGCCAGAAGCACTGGCAGATTCAGGCTGGATGATACTGAGGGCTGGCTGGTGCCTTTTTTTGTTGAGGTCTGCTGGCAGTTCCTGGTTGCAGGTTGTTCTGTTTATTCTTCTGTCTTCCTGCATGCCCGTCTTTTCCAGGCGAGTGTCTGTGTGCCCTGGGGTGTCCTTGCCAGAGGGTTTGTTCTGGGGGAGGGAGGGCAGCAGGAGGAGCAGGATCCTGTGGGATACAGGGTGCTGTGGGCTCAGAGTGCTTGTGCTGGGAGAGGAGAGGGGGAGACAGGAGGGTTTTGCTTAAGTAGGAGTGATTTAGTGAGGCAAGAGGCAGAGCCCTCCCAAACCCCTTGGGAGCCATTGCATAATTGTCCAAAAGGCAGCTATTAATAGATCTCTGTGCCCTTCAGCTGGCACTGCTGGGAGGGAGCTTTGTGCCTTGGGGTTTTGGAAAGTCACTGGTAACGCTGCTCAGAGCTGTGGGTGCTGAAGGGCTGCTGCACAGGGCACCCACCTCTGCAGGGATTTGGGAATCTGGGTGTGACACAGCTGAATGTGTTGTTCCTGAGTGTGAGGGGTGTGTGTGTGTATGTCAGGGGTTGCTCTCTGTCTTCTCACTGTCAGTGGGATGAAACATGTCATAAATGTTTTCTCTACCCTTCAGATATCACCTCCTCAAACTCCTTCAGAAGTTTGGCAAAGTAAAGCAATTTGACTTTCTCTTCCACAAGTCTGGTGCTCTGGAAGGGCAGCCAAGGGGTTACTGTTTTGTCAACTTTGAAACCAAGCAGGTAAGTTGCTTTTGATCTAAAGTTATAAATGACTGACTCCATTCCCATTTTTTTAATGCTAATTCAAAACTACACCAGGAAAGGATAAATTCAGTGCTTTGTCTACGCAAACCCACAGATTCTGACAGCTCCACTCTGTCACAGCCACTTTGTGACTGCTCCTGCAAGTAGAAATAGTGATTTCCTTTCTCCTCTGCTGTCTTTTTCTGAATCCTGCTTTTTAATGCTAACCAGAAAGGGCCAGTTCTTTGCAGCTGGTGATAAGGATGTCAGAAGAGCCCTAACACTGTGCACTAACTCTAGAAAATTATTCATAGCAAGGTGGAGCAGCAAGGCAGATAAAGTCTGGTTACTGGGAGTCTTTCAAAGGTATCCCTGAATTGGGACACAGCGGGACAAACTTGCTGTCACTGAGCTGTACTTCCAGCAGGCTAAATAACAAAGAAAAAAGGGCTCTTTGCATGTGAGTGGGTTTTGACTAGAGGCTTGGTTTGTTTATGGAGCTGTCTTCCTGTGCAGGAAGCAGAGAAGGCGATCCAGTGTCTCAATGGGAAGCTGGCCCTTTCCAAGAAGCTGGTGGTGCGGTGGGCACACGCACAAGTCAAGGTAAGCTGCCTGCTGGAAAGAAAAATTGCTTTCAGTTTGCAAAACTATGAAAAACTTCAATAATAAAGCCTTCTTACCGAGGCAGTCTTGGCCTGGCAAAATAATTTCAGTGTGTTCTAGGAAATAACTGGGAGAGTTGATGTTTACAGTGTACAGCTTCTCCTGTCTACCCAAACTGTGCTGGATCAGCCGTGAGTGAGGACAGGCCCTTTAACCTGGGCTTCTTTGGGAGGGGGTTTCTGCTCAGGGCAGTGTGAACAGATTACTTCTATAAATGCCCGTGTTTTCAGCTTTTCCCAAACTTAGTGAGTAATTGGCTGGAAGTCTGAATCCTTCCCCTTGTGGTTTTTTTGCATAGGAGAGGGATGGAAATTCCCAATTACCGGTTACTGTGTTACTTTGTTCCACTTCTGAAAGCACTTATGTGGCAGCAGCTCTAATTAGTTTTGACTTTAAAGTAACATACTCTGCATCTAAGCTAAATATCCTTTTATTCATTGCTCCACCCTGTAAACAATCCAGTTTTTAAGATTGACTTAGGCAGTACCTTCTGGAACATCCTTATTTTAATTTTTTTTTAAATTCTTGTCTTGTTTCTCTTTCAGTTATTTACTATCTTATATTTGATAAAGCAATTTATTTTGAATTACTTTCTTTGCAGATAAACAGATTTGGGGCGGAGGCAGAGAGGAGATGCTTGTTGCTATTTTCCTTTGGGTAGTTTTCTTTCAGTTGATTATCCTCCCAACAGCTTTCTGCTTTGTCTTATCAAGTATATTAGTGCATCTGTTTTGGATGCTTAAAAAACCAAAACCAGGTACGTTCATTAAAGGAGACCACGTTGTTTTAGATACTGACTTCCAGGGCTCTTGTCAGCACATCCATTTGTGCAAATCCAGTCTCCATTTTCTGTATCTGTGGAGCTACTGGAGTGCCACGTGCCTGAGGAATGATCAGGCCACAAAAGGAGTCTGAGCCGGAGGAGTGAGTGTCTGCCCAGCTGCTCTGGGGTC
Organism: Chamaea fasciata; assembly: GCF_029207755.1. Taxonomy (NCBI): domain Eukaryota; kingdom Metazoa; phylum Chordata; class Aves; order Passeriformes; family Sylviidae; genus Chamaea; species Chamaea fasciata. The sequence continues at coordinate 9,568,471 of NW_027094105.1, read as the reverse complement.
CGGGGAGGAAGGTGCATAAATAATCACCTCGCTTCACACGGCATTTTCCAATCCCTGAATGGAAAGAACTTAACAGCACAAAACTTCGGCTCATTGTAACAAGAGTTTGTCTTAGGCAAGGCCAGCATGGTGGGAAGCAGCTCTGGGATGAGTGGCCAGGGCTCACCAGATGCTGTCGGTTTGAGCAGCTCTGCTGCAAAACAAACCTGACTCTGTGCCAAGCGAAATAAGGAAGCAGAACACTGCAAATAGTTCAGGACGCCCGTTGCCCACAGAGATGACAGACTCACAAGCTGCCTTCTGCAGAAAGTGCCTAACTGATCTTTTTCCTTTTTTTATATATATATATATATTTTTTTTCCCCCCATCTTTTCTCCCAGGACTGCCCAGGTCTGTGCAGTTGTGTTCTTGGGTTACCTTCTGGCTCTGCACATAAAGAGCACAGCAAACAGTACAGTAGTTCCCTTCAGATTTACCGTCTGTGCTTCCTGCCTTCTGTAGTGGGGAACAAGAAGTGACAGGATAAGGTTTGAGGATCCACAGTACAATGCACATAACTGTTCAGTATCCAGCCTGCATTCCTTGTTGGTACTAACCAAATATTGTGGTTGGGATTTGTTTCAGTGTCTGGCCACCAAAATCTTTCCTAGCAAAAGCTCCACAAAACCTGAGGCGATGTTAATCCAGCTTTAAAAGTCCATCTGTGGGAAATGTTTCTTTGGTCCTAGTTGCAGCTGACTCAGTCCTTGGTCTCTTGCTTGCAGAGATACGATCACAATAAAAATGAGAAGATCCTTCCAATCAGTCTGGAGCCATCTTCCAGCACGGAGCCGCCCCAGTCCAACCTCAGGTAGGAGATGGGTTGGGTGAGAGGTGACCCAGCGGTGGCACTGGCAGGGAACCAACTTCTCCCATGTCGCTAAGACTTGGAGTTGTTGGCATTGTTTGTGTTGAAAATCCAGCACAGCAAAAAAGCTGTTTCTGAGCGGGCAGTGCCTGTGAGGTCACTCGATGTGGGACGCTTCAGACTGGAAGTTGATTTTCTAATGTGCAAAGCCAGTGGGTGGTAGGAAGGGAATGAGGTGAGGTGGGGAGTTGGGAATGTGTAGCGCTCCGGCTCCTTTGGCCAGAATCTCTGCGCCTCATGTGAGTTGGGTTTTTACTGGACTGATTTGGTTCAGCAAAATGCTTATGAGCAGGAAGTTCTACAGTAGTGGCAGAAGATGAAAACAAAGTCACAGGTAGTACTCCACGTAAAACGATTTTTTTTTTTTTTTTGCCAGTGGTTTTTTGCCTATAGGTCTTGTTCTGTGGGATGTGGTTAAATTCTCCAACCCCTGTGTTTACCTAAAGCACATAGCTGCTTTGCTAATCCACAGTTTGTTTGAAAGGGTGTGTGGTTTTCCTCTGTGTTCTGTCAGTGGAACCCTGTGAGGAACCAGGACCAGATTAATGCGTTTGCCCAGAAATAAAATTCTGGAATTCAGAAGTAACAGGCTGGGTAGTAAAGAGCAGAGGGGTGTGAGTCATGCAGTTTGTTGACTGCATGAGTGGCACTAGGGGGTTGTTCTAGTGAGGATGGATGGTGCAAGAAGCCACAGTGGGGAAGGGAACGTTCCTTCCAATGGAGGACAGTGAATAACAAAAGTCCTAGGAATTTGGGGTGTAACCTAGGATAGCTTCTCCCTTTGGGATAAACCCTGCTAATGCTGAAATAATGTTTCTTCCTGACCTAATTAGAGTCTGGGGTTTTCCCATCCCGAGCGGGCTGTAGCTGGGAGGAAGTCTGGCTTTCATTTCTCTGCTGTTCCCAGCAGCCTGCTCTGGGCTGTGCTGTGCTGCACATGCTCAGACCTCCTGAAATGACATCATTTCACATGAAGTAGGAAGCCTTGCCGTGTTCTTGTCTCGCTCAGCGGCCTCAAGAAAGCACTGAGTAGGTGCAGGCGCCGTTATTTTGGGGTGCTGGGGCGTCTCTTGGAGGAGCGAACCCGTGCAGAGGTTGAAATGCAGCAGTGTGGGCTCTGGGCAGTGCATTCCTGCCACACTGTGGATGCAGCACTGGGGGCTGCCTGGCCCCTCCTTGAGCAGGGAGGATTCACAGATGTCAGCAGAATCTCTGGATTTCTGTAGTTGGGTTTCATGCTGAGACCAAGCTCAATTTCCCTTCTGCTTTTCCTCTTTCCAGCGTCAGTGCAAAAATAAAGGCCATTGAAGCCAAGCTGAAGATGATGGCAGAAAATCCAGACGCAGAATATCCTGCGGCACCCGTTTATTCTTACTTCAAACCGCCGGATAAGAAAAGGACTACTCCTTACTCCAGAGCTGCCTGGAAATCCAGAAGATGATGCTTATGAATGGATGATGGTAGCAAGAAACACTGCTTTGTATACCTGGAGTCCTCCAATGCTTTTGTACTTTTGTAGAGTGGGAAGGACGGTGCCACCTGAGCAGGGCACGGCCAGCACAGCCCTCTGCCACACCTGAGGGTCTGCAGGCTCCTGCCTGTGCAGCTCACAGCTGAAGGCTGTTCAGAGAAATAGGTTCCCTTCAAAGCCGATGATGAACACACAGGCAACCTCTTGTTAGTGTGCATTCATTAGCCAGATTAGAAACAGTAACCAGCGTTCGGAGTAAAGCACGTCCAAAAATACTCCATTTAACTGATTACTTTTTAAAGTATTTTTGAACAAAATGTATTCCGATTCATGTTTTGATGGAAGGGGAAGCACTTGGTTTTGATTAACATGCTGTAGTTATAATGGAAAAACTTTTTCATCTCAATAAAGCTCATTTTAAATAGATCTTGCTACACCTTTAGTAACTGTGCATGTGATACTTTATATGCACCGAGGCCAATTGATTTTGCATTTTGATTTGCACACTCCACTATGATACTTTATGATCCGGTAATGACACAGCACAGGTATTTTCAGTGCCATTTGGGCTGTAGGTGTGTGCCTGCGTGCAGGAATTCGTGTATTTACACCGCACTGAGGTCTGTGCTGTGCCCTGAGCTTTGGCATTTGTGTTCAGTGATCCCTGACGGTGGCAGCTCCTCCTGAGCCAGATGTGGCAGTGTGAGGGTAACTGCAGCCCCTGAGGCGTCTGCCAAGCCGTGAACTTGGTGTTTGCCCCCCTGCCCTGCCCAGCTTTGGTTTCCATGGGCTGGTAGAGGTGGTCAGCTGCCTCTTGGTGTGAGGTGCACTAGTGTTTGTGGTGAACTGGGACTGCCCCACAGGCCAAATCCACAGATCTCATGGAAGGCATTGCCCTGAACCAACTGCTCTGCAGCACATTTTCCCCCTAAATGTCTGCAGAATAGAAATCTGAGGAAAAAAACATTTCCTGGCAGCATTTTCTCCTTTGTGCACGCAGTGCTGTGACTGCATGTGCCACGGGGATGTCAGAGAGCTCACGTGCTTGGGTCCAGGTGACGCTGGTCTGATTTTCCCTCCCCTGTCCCGTCAGACCTCATCGGTCACTCTTGAGCTGCTCCCCCAAACCGGTTAATGGTGGTCTCAAACAGGAGGAGGAAAACAATTTGGAAAGAGCCCCGGTTTGTGCAGGCAGGAGTTGCTCAGTGGCACAGCCCAGGGAGGTTTGTATTCCTGCAGCAGCAGCACACCTCCCTCCAGGCAGAGCTCGCTTCCTGCTGCTGAACCGAGCACCTGGAACGGAGCCGTGCCTGTCTGTGGCGGAGGATTGTTGAAAGCCTCAATTGTTCTAAAGTAGGTCTCGTGCTGTTAATGTTTGTTTCCTAGTTTTGGGGTACCTGAGTAAGAGGGAGAAGTGGTGTTCTTGGGAGTTTGTACCCCTCTGAATGTCAGTGACACCCATTTGCATTCCTCTGTGAACAGCCTGCGTTTGTTTCCTGCGTGCTCTTAACATTTGTAGCTTTCCGGGGTCTGTATCTGCGTTGTTTAGAACAGCTCTGAATTCTGCTCCTGTTAGGAATTTAGAAGATACCTGGTCTCAGATGGGTGTGTGGCCGTGCTCCCACCAGAAACGTACTTTGATATTTATTTGTATTTAAATACAATTCATTGAAATTCTTACGGCTCGAAATAAACATTTAAAATGCATGTTTTCCTCCAGGAAAGCCGAGGGTGGCAAGCAGGAAGTGAGTGAGGGTGGTAAATGCTTGGCATCAGCCGAAGTCCACTGACAGAACCCGGGTACAATAGCATCAGTCTTTTTATTTTTTTTTTTCTTTAATTATTTCTATGCACTGCCACGGTGGCTAACAGAAGTGCCTTGTCTGTGGCTCGGCCAGACCCAGACCTGGGGGAAGCTTTGTTGCAGGTCGGTGCTGGTGTTGGTCATTCCTGCTGCCGCCGGCCTGGCAGGCGCTGGTGCTGCCCGCGCTCCCCGGGAACGCTGCGGCTTCCCGGCGGCCCCACGCCAGCAGCGGGAGTGCAGCGAGCCCAGAGCTCCAAACCCTGGAGCTGGGAGGAGGGAAATGCTCAGAAATGGGGTTGTTTGTTTCTTTTCGTGAGCATCGATCGACCCTGGGACTTTGCATAAGACCGTGGTAAAAGAGATTTGAAGAGCACCGGGGAGCACGGCATCGCTGCGGCCGGAGCTGGAGCCGTAAGTGGGGAGGTTGGCAGCAGGTGGTGGGAAGGAGAGCTGGGCTTGGTGCCTGGCTCCCATGAAGAGGAATTGGGCTGTTTCTCACCTCCAGCCTACACTCCTGCCCTCTGAGGGGGTTCCTTTCTTCCCCCGTATTTCCAGCAGATCCATGGGAGCAAGGTGGGTCACTGCGGGCGATGTTCACCGTGGCCACAGTGTGGGGTTTTTCCGTGGTATTTGAACCGTTGTGTCTGTGGTGACAGTCCCTCACTTGGGACAGGCGTGGAATCTTCACTCTGGGAGCACAGAGCATTCCCAACCCCAAATTCTGGGATTCTGGCCGAGCTGCCGCTTGACACGCTGCCACCTTGTCGCTGCCTTGTACAAACTCCAGCCCTGGTGGAGGCAGCAGATGGGGGTAAGAACAGGGATGGGCTCAGTGCTGATACCTGTTAGCTCCAGTGCTTTGCATTCCCCAGTCAGTGCCCAGGCTCCACTCCTGGTGCAAGATGCGCGTGTGAGATCTGTCTGCTCTCAGCGGGCAGCGAGAGCAGGAGACCTTGCACAGCCAAGACTTACTCCCAAGGCTGGGGACGGGCAGAAGCTGGGCTTGAGTCACCCCGTTCCTGAGCCCGTTCTGACTTTGCAGGGCCCGGAGAGCCTGGTGTGTAATCACGAGAGCAGTGCAAGCATCTCCTTGGCCGCGTGGTGCTGAGCCGTGGCTGCCCAGCCTGGCATCCCTCTGGGGCTGCAAATAAACCCCACACGGCCCTGCCTCGATCGGCGCTGCGTAGGGGGACAGACAGCTTTGGCTGTGTCCATGAAAACTCCTACGTGTTTCTTCTGGAGCAGCCAGAGCTAATTCAGACCCCAGCAGTGAGAACGAAGGGTTTAAATTGCCCTTTCTCAGCATCTCGCCTCTGCACTTGTCCGTGTCCCCCCGCACTCGGCCTCTGTGGAGCTGGGGACAGGGGAGGACAAGCTGGCAGGCCTTGGGCTCCGTTTCCCGGGGGTTTCTCGGGCTTTTCCTGCAACCTCGATGTTTAAACCTAATGCCTTGTATTTATTCTAAAATGGCTTTCATCTGATTTCCCTCTCGGTTAACAATTTAGCTGTCACAATCAATAACGGCGAGGATCCATCCCCGGCCGCCATCAGCTCACGTTACCGTCCTGCAATTACCCGGCGGTGGCACCGCTGCCGGGGCTTTGCCGGGGAATTATCAGGTTACTAATGAAGCCCGGGCAGCGGCGGGCGGCCAGACGCCGCGGCGGTGGGCGCGATCCCCGCTGCCGCGATCACGGGGGCGGGGGGGCGAGGCTGCGGGGCCGGGCCCGGACCGTGCGCCCCGTCGGGGCAGGGCAGCGGCGGGGGAGGACCGGGACGGGCCGGACCGGGCTGCCCCCTCCCCGCCGCGCCCGCGGGCGGTGCCGCCGCCGGTGCTGCCGCCGCCGCAGGTAGCGGGGCCCGGCGGGGCGGGCGGCCCCCGGGGCGCGGCGGGAGGGGCGGGGGGGCGCCGTTTCCTGCCCGGCCCGCGGCCGCCCCCGGCGGGGGAGCGGGGCCGGCGCGGTTCCCCGCCCGGCTCCCCGCCCTTCCTGCCGCGGCCGCGGGACGCGCCGCCCGCGGGCACGGAGCGCGGCGGCGGCGGCGGCGGGCGGAGCGGGGCGCGCCCGCCCCATGCACCGGAGCCATGGGGGCGGGCAGCCCCGGGGCCCTGGCCGCCGCGCCCCGGCCGGCGCCAAGGCGGGCAAGGTGAGCGCTGCCGCCGCCGCCGCTGCCGTCGGGGCCGGGAGAGGGGCCGGAGCCGGGGCCGGGCTCCCCGCGGCGGCCGGTACCGGGGCTGGGGCCGGGCTGGGCCGGGGCCGCTCGCTGCCTCCCGCGCCAGAGGGGTGGATTTTTCCATCCCGGCGTTTTCTGGGGCGTTTTGTGCTCGGCGGAGGGAGAGGGGGAAGAATTTCGATTTTTAATTACTACCATTAAAAAAATCAAATTTGCAATTCTTTGGGTGGCCTGATGGATTCCCTGATTGACAGCCGGAATTGACACTCTGGTACCTCTTATCTCGGGCATTTACGGCAATTTCTAATTGCAGGTAGTTTGGGGGGTTTTTCAGCGCCTTGGCTCGCATGGGAACCGAGCGATTACTTCAAGAGGCCCGGGTTAAGTGCAGGCAGGGGGAGAATTCAATCCACATTCAAATTGCTTCATTAAAGAGACGCAGCTTTTGTTGCAAAGGATTTAAATGGCCACTAGAAAGTTCTTATTTATTGTTTTGAGGCGGTTTATATAGGGTGCCCCGCGCTCGCCCGGCGCATGGAGCCGCAGCCTCCCTCTCCCGCTCTCTCCATCAAGGTGATGCCGCCGGAGCCGCTGCCCAAGGGGAGCGCCCGCTGTCTCGACCCGCACTCCCGAGCCATGGTAAGCGGGGCCGGGGGTTGCGGGTTCCAGCCGGGACCCGCGGGGCCGGGAATGCGGGGCCGCGCCGGGCCGGGGGTGCCGGGAGCTGTGGGGACCCGCCGGGATCCGCTGGGCCGGGGGCTGTGGGGGCGCTCCGGGCCGGGGATTACGGGGTCCCGCCGGGGATGTCAGGGGTTTGTACGAACCCCCGGGCCGGGGATGCCGAGGACTGGCGGGGACCCGGCGGGACGCTGCGCTTCGGTGCCGCGGGGAGCGGCGGGGCCCCGGCTTGACGGCCCCGCGGCGGCTCTGCCCGCAGTCGCAGCCCGACGGGGAGCCTCTCCCTGGAGCCCTGGAGAAGGAGGACGCCCGCTCAGCGCCCAGCACCCCTTCCACGCCGTCCGTCTGCTCCCCGCCATCCTCCTCCTCCTCCACGCCGTCGGCCGGCAAAAACGTCTGCTCCAGCTGCGGGCTGGAGATCCTCGACCGGTACCTGCTGAAGGTGAGCGGGGCGGAGGGCGGCGGGGGCGGCGGGGGGCGGCGGGTGGCCCCGGGTCTCAGCCCCTTCTCTGCCGCAGGTGAACAACCTCATCTGGCACGTCCGGTGCCTGGAGTGCTCCGTGTGTCGCACCTCGCTGCGCCAGCAGCACAGCTGCTACATCAAGAACAAGGAGATCTTCTGCAAGATGGACTACTTCAGGTAGGGACCGGGCCGGGGCCGCTCCGGGGGGCTCAGCCCTCGCCGGCTGCCGCGGGGTCGGGGCCGCTCCGGCGCTGCCGTTGGGGAAGGTTTGGAAAACCCGCCGGGCTGCCTGGAGCAGCCGGCTGGGAGACGACCCTCGGAAAACGGGGAGAAAGGAAGGAAGGGAGTTTGAGGTTCAGCCGCACAACCGCCCAGAGGGATTCCTGCCCTCTGGCCGGGCTGTGCGGGCCGCCCCGAGGCGCAGCTCCTCCCGGCTCGGCGGCGGCAGCGCCCGGTCCGGGGCTGCGGCGTGGCGGGGATGGTCCCGCGGCCGGGAAACGGGGCTCGAACGGCCTCGTCCCGACTCCTGCCGGAGGGGAAATGGGTGCTGCCAGCCTGCGGTGCCCAGCGGCTTTGGGGAGCTCCTGTCAGCCCTGTGCGGCCGCAATGGCCGGAGCGTCCCCGGCGGGAGCGCCTTAGGGAGCGGAAACCAACGGCGGGCAGCGGCTGCGGCCGGCCGGGGCTCGGCGGCGGTCCCGGGGCTCTGTCCGGACCCGCACACCCGGGGCAGCCTGTCCCGCGGGGAGGATGTTCTAGCTTCGACAGTCTTTCTGTTCTAATCCTTAAACCACGAATTTTCCCCCCAATTTGACTCGATCGAGGGGACTGAGTATTTTGAGCTCCTCGCCGGGGTTCATCTAAACATTGGAACCCCCGCTCTGACTTTCCCCGTCCTGCCAGGATGAGGGAATGCTGTTTGACCCGGGAGGAAGGGGAATGGCGGGCAGGAAATGGGAATGACCCCGGCGGGGCGCGGGGGGCTCGGAGCATCCTCCGGCTGCGGCAGAGCTCGGGGCTGCCCCGACGACAGCGGGCAGGGCAGCTCGGGGAGCACCTCAGAGATTGCTCCGGTATTTTTTATTAAAGGGTCTGCGGTCACCCGATTTCCCGCAGCGCAGCCCCTGCCCCCGCCGGGCTCGGTGCGGTGCCGCCGGCAGTGCGGGGCTCACGGAGGCGGGTGCGGGGCTCGGAGAACGGGGTCAGTCCCGAGGCTGCGGTGTCTGCGTCCTGCCCTGCGGTGGTTTTTGTTGTTGTTATTACTACTATTATAATTGTTGTTGTCGTTATTGTTGTTATTTTCAAACCTCAATTTTCGGTGGTTTCAGCGAAATTTTCCCCACTAAACACAGAAAGGCACAAGGGGGTCCCGGGGCCGCGGTGCTGTTTTGGGGCACTTTGAGCGTTTTCATTCATTTATCACCGCTCCGGTGCCGTTGATGTTTGGTTTCTTTTTGGTTTGTTTTTAAGAGCGGATCTTTCCAAAGGCGGTTTTAAAGTAGCGCCGGGATCTCGAAATGACCTTCGAGCAAATACGGCAAATAACAGTGTTAGAATAAATCTGTTTCGCGACCCCCCCGTCCGAGAAGCCCCGACCCCCGTCCCCGTTGGGAGCAGCCAGGCTCTGCCCGCCCGTACCGGTGGGGCCAAGGGAAATAAAACGAAAATCGCGGAAGCCGCCGCAGGACGCTCCCGGTTCCTGCGGTACCCGTTCGGGGGGCGCGGGGGCTCCCAGCCCGCGCTCCGCACTCGTCTTTTGCAAAGAAAGCAGAGGGTTTGGAGAGATTTTTTTAAATTTTTATTTTGGTGAATCTCTGAGCGGCGGCAGCAGCGAGGGCAGCGGCGGCGCTCGGAGCCCGGCGGGTGCGGAGCTGCCTCGCTGCCCCCGGCCCCGCGGGGATCGCTGCGGCCCCGGCCGAAGCCCGGGCCGGCCCCGGTGCGGTGCTCGGGGGAGGCGGGCGGGGGTCGCTCCCGCGGCAGAACCCGCCGCGCTCAGCCACCGCCGTCGGCGCCGGTGGGCGGCCGGGAGCCGCTCGGCAGGGCTGGGATCCCTCCCGCTGCCCCTGGCAAACTCCCTTCATTGTCCACTCTCTCGTCCCCCTCCTGCATCCAGCCCAGCCCTGGGAGCATCCTGGCTGGCATCTTGTTGACTCCAGCGAGTGGAACCTGGTGCGTGGTACGGGCTAAACTTGATCCTCGGGATGGATTTTGAAAGTTTTATTTATTATTTGAGGCGGATTAAATGTATGGGGTTTTTTTTTCTTAAAGAAAAAAGCGAAGGAGAAACCCCTTCCTAACGCGTGTGGTCCTTGGAGGCAAGGCAGACGGAAGGGGCAGAGAGATGCTCTGCACGGGTCACACGGATGCTCTGTTGCTGCAGTGCTGATTCCTCCGACACTGGGGCTGTTGGGGGATGCTGAGGATGAAGGTTCTCAGGCACGGGGCTGTCATGTCACAGCCCCACTGCCCTCGGGGAGTGCAGTTAGGCCTGCTCTGACCGTGTCCCTTCTCTGTCCCCATGAGGGGCCGTGTAGGTACTGGCTCTGCCGTGACTCCGTGGCCCCGTGTGCATTTTTAAGCAAATGCTGCTGTTTCCTGTGTCTTGTCAAATAATTACATTTGGCGTCTAAGGCTTCAGCGCTTCAAGGAGAACCAAATTAAAATTGGAGCTCATTGAGCAGAACACTGTGTTCCCGGGCCATGCAAGGGCTGCTCGCAGCCAAGCTCCCACGGCTTGGAGGCCCAGCACGATCCTGCTGGGATTCCTGCTGTGACCTCGGTGGGCAGTCTGCAGGCATGGGGACACTGGCTCAGGTGGCCTTCACCCCTGGCCCTCCTGTCCCTCTGAGATGATGCTCCTGCTCGGGCATGGCAGCAGCGCAGCGTGAAGATCCCGCTGAGGCACCGCTGCTGCTCTGCTGCGAGACTGGGGAGATGTCAGCTGCAGCTGACCCTGAGGGCTGTGTTAGAGCCTTCCGAAAGAGGGGACAGGAATGTTCGGAGCTGTGCGTGGCCCTGGGGCTGGGTGTCCCTTGCCCTGTCCCCACAGGCAGGGATGGGCAGGAGGGCTGAGGGAGCTGCAGCACCTGGGTACAAGCGGCGTGGGAGAGACAGGATGCACCAGGGCATCCTCCCGCCTCTGCTCTTCCCGCACCCCGGATGGTGCAGCCGCCCCTGGGGGAGGTGGGATGAGTCTTCCTGGGATGAGTCTCTCTGGGATGAGTCTTTCCTGTTGGCAGTTTCCTTCTCCCAGAGTTAACCTTTGGGGAGAGCATCCGCTCACCTGACCACAAACCACACATGCAGGGCATGAGCCCGTGGCTCTGGTAGTGTTTGGTGATGCTCCAGCTTGTGCCACAGTTCTGGGCTTGGACAAATCCTCTTGCTTGTGTCTCTTGCTACAGCGTGGCCCTGTCCCCATTCGCATCCCTGTCCCTGCCAGGCAGGTAGCAGGAGTCCTGTGGAGCCCCTCTCCTGATTCTCTACTGCCCCAAGCAGATGGGGCTCTTTGGGCTCTCACTGCCCTGTGAGCTCAGTGAGCTAAATTCAGTTCTGTTTGAGCTGTTATTTGCAGTGGTGATGAGTCCGAGCAGATTTCTTGCAGGCATTTCTCTCCCCATTCCTGTGTCCCTGACAGCGGTGGTCCCATGGTGGTTGTCCCTGCAGTGACAGTCTCCGCTGGGTGACAGTGGCTGCTGGTGCTGGCCCCAGCTCTGTCTCTGGTCACCGCAGGCAGGAGCTGGCTGAGAGCTGCAGCCACAGCGTCAGTGGTTGCTGGTGCTGCAGGCTGTGCAGCCCCGTGCCTGCATTGCTGCTGAGCCTCAGCCTCTCCGCAGGTTCTGCTCACGCTGTGGCTCTGCAGGGACAGCGGCATCAGCCCCTGCCTGTGCTGCTGCCGCGGCCACACGAGCCCCTGCGCCTTTCGGCAAACCCTGTCCGGCTCCCTGGGCACCGCTGCCGGCCCGGGGGTGCTGCCTGGTCCTCAGGAGACGCCTGGGTGTCTCCTCCAGATCCCAGCTGATACGTGATGGGGATCTGTGACCTTTTCTGCGTGGTGCCTCAGTTTCCCCCGTGGCCGTGCTGTGCTCCCCCTGCCTGGGCTGGGATTCGAGCGGCGATCACCACGTGCCATTAGCTCCGTGCGCCTGCCCCTCGCCTGATACCGCTCAGCAAGAACGACTGTTTACATAGCACATTGTTCAAAGTAATTCAATTTACAGGAATGATCTTTATTTCTAAATAAAAAATTAATACAGTTCTTTTGTTTGTGCGTTTATATAAACGAGCTGGCACAAAGTCAGTTTACAATGTTCCCATCTGAAGTAAATTAGTGAAGTCTCTTAGCTAAGTCTCTGTATAATTTCAGCACAGAAATGTCCTCTCTTTTTTTTTTTTTTCTCTTCTTTTTTGGTCAGCTATGGTCAGGCTGAAAAATTTAGACCCTTCTTTTCCTCCCAAATAGTTTTGCTATTAGTAATCCCAGCACAGGACAGTATTTCCACATCTTGCTGGGCCCACGGTGGGCAGCAGTTCCTCGGTGTGGAGTCAGGCACGGGCAGCACACTGGCCCCGGTGGCCTGGGCTCTGTCTCTGCCTGTCTGCAGAGCCTGGGGCTGCTCTGGCCACTGAACCGAAGGGTTTGTGGTGCGGGGTCTCTCCTGTCGCTTGCTGTGCTCGTTTCTTGTCGGTGTTTTGTGCCTGCACTGGGAGATGGTGGAGCTGCTCGGGCAGGGCTGCCAGCGGCTCTGCTTCCCACCATGGTGAGGGGCTGGCAGGAGCCCTCGGGAGCTTGAGGTGGCACAGGCAGTGCTGGGGCTGTGTGGGGAAGTGCAGTGACTGTGTTGGAGCCAGTGTCACCTCTGGGGTGGCAGAGGAGATGGCCCCAGCTCTCCCGATGCTCTCGCTGCTGCTCATTGCATTTATTATTTTAAGCAGCAGTGATACTGAAACGCAGATGTCAACCCAAGGCCGTGCCTGGCACCTCATGTCAGACACTGACCTGGGGGTTCAGGGCCATGGGGGCCACATCTGCTGCTCCCTGTGAATCACCTGCCCTTGATCATCAGCATCCTGAATGGGGGTTTTCACACACTGGTGAGGGGATCCTGCCTGTCTTGTTGCCTCGTCACTGTGCTGAGCTACCTTCCAGCATAGCTCACTCCAGCGCAGTCATCATCCTCTCACAGCGAGGAGACCTCCTCCACGGGGGAAAAAAGCAGATGTGTACGCCTGTACTTGTGAGGAAAACACACATGGTTTGATTTATGGCAGAGGGAGAGAACCAGCCCTGACACAGTTTCCATCCGAGTGTCACACTGGCTGTTATCAAAATAAAAAACCCGCGGGCTTGGAAGCTGATTCACGGCGCTGCGTCACCTCAGCCCCTCGGCCGCGTCCGGCGCCGCAGGGCTGCAACGTGTTACACCCCACTGCTGCCCACCCCACTGCCACTGCCACGGCACTGCTGGGGGGGCTCCACTGCATCTCCCCATGCACGGGTGTTGTGGGAGGTGGGATGGTTGGGGTGAGCAATGGGGTCGGCAGCAGGACCTGCACCCTGGCATTGTGCTGCCTGCCCTCCCCTGCCTGCCCTCACCCCCCTGCCCTCCCCTGCCTGCCCTCACCCTGCCAGCCTTCACCTGCCTCTTCTCCCCCGCAGCCGGTTCGGTACGAAGTGTGCCCGCTGTGGCAGGCAGATCTACGCCAGCGACTGGGTGCGGCGGGCGCGGGGCAACGCCTACCACCTGGCCTGCTTCGCCTGCTTCTCCTGCAAGCGGCAGCTCTCCACCGGAGAGGAGTTCGGCCTGGTGGAGGAGAAGGTGCTGTGCCGGATCCACTACGACACCATGATAGAGAACCTCAAGCGAGCGGCAGAGAACGGTACGGAGCGCCGGCGGTCACGGCCTCGCCCCCTGCACGGTGTCACCGTCCCCTGTGCTTAGCGCAGCGTGTTGGGGTTGGTTCTATCCTTGCCATAAAGGGGTGATGGGTGGCCCTGGGGGGGCTTGAGCACAGCTGGCAGAGGGCTCGTGGCGTGGCCGATGTGCTGGCAGCACCCGTGGCTCGTGGCAGACCTGTGTGCCACGGGCAACACCAGGGGTGAGTGCTTGGTTCTGGAGTGCAGAGCGTGAGGAAGCCTCTGGGATTTTGAGGTTGTGAGTCATAAATGTAGAAGGTGGGATTGGCGATTCGACAGAACTTTCCCATCATTTTCCACCCATCCTGCCCACCTGGGGTCGTGCCACTCCCAGCTGGACAGCGCTGCTCCACGGCCAGCCAGCCTCACCGTCCCAAGCCGGTGACACTTGGGTCACACAGCGCTGCAGCTCCTGTCCCTTCCCCGTCCTCCTGCGTGGCACTGCCCAGAGACATGCTCAGAGGAACAACTCTGTGGGGTTAGTCCAGTCCGGGCAGTGCCAGGGCCTGTCCTGTGGTGGGAAGTTCATCAGCACGTGGTGGGCACAGGGAGTGACACGCCGTGTCCTGGCCCTTGCGGCATGTGGAACCCATTAACAACCTGACAGGAAGATAATGTGTTTCTGTTTACTGTGTTTAAGAGGATGAAAACAGAGTGCCCAGTTGGGCTGGGAGGGTCCCGGCTCGGGACGTGGCTCGCGGCGTGTTGGTCCATATGGTCAGCTGCTGCGGGGGCGTGAGGGAGGTGATGGGGAGCAAGGAGGGAGAGGGAGAAGCCACGTGTCCTGGGGGAGCAGAAGGGTGTGAGGACAGCAGGGTCTGGCACCAGGGAGTCCTGCAGAGCTGTTGCCCCAGCTGAGGGCTGGGATGATGGGTTTGCTGCTGCCGCTCAGAACAACCTGCTGGTGTGGGCTGAGCACCAGTGTTAGGCAGTGCTGGTGAGTGTCAGGTGTCACTACCTGTGTCCAAGGGGTTTTGACAAGGGGGTGGGATCACTTTGGAGAGCTGTAGTTGCTGTGGAGTTGGAGGGCCACACTCCCCCCCTCCAGTAATTACCCAGCAATTTCTCCTGCACATGAGGTTTTACATACAAGAAAAATAAACAGATGTTGCTGAAGTCAGAGTCCCATTCATCATCCGAAAAGAACAAGTCAAACTATATGAGAAAGTCCTTCAACTCCAGCCAAGACAATCACAGCCTGGTCCAGCTTGTGGAGCGCTCCCCGGGCTGTGCAGGCGCATCCTGGGAGCGGGGCGAGCGCCAGCCCTGCTCGGCTGCCCTCCCTCACCCATCCTTCACCCACCCCTCAGAGCTGCTTCACCCACGCTGCCAGGAGCAGCTAGGACAATTTGGGGCTGGGGAAAGGAGCAAAGAGCTCACTGAAATGCTCTGAGCAAATGAAAGGAGTGATGGAGGCAGCGCCCACGAGGGGTCACAGGGAGCAGCAAGGGGCAGGAGTGATGGATGTCGGTGAGCCTGGCAGAGACAGGGTCCCTTCCGAGCCACTCCCTGGAGAGTGTGGCCAAGTGGTGACTGCGAGTCAGGGCCACAGGGACATCAGTGCTTGCCCTCACACACCACCTTGACCCTCCTCTTGCTGCTGTCTCCCTTATTCCCTGTGGCTTCCACCATTTGCTGCATTTTTCTTAATTCCACAGTAAACTCTTTGGGAATTGTTGTTTCTCCCTCCCTGTGCGTGGAGGGGCTCAGCAGCCCAGGGCACTCCTGAGTGGCAATACTGGGGTGCACTCTTCCTGCTCCCACTGCAGCAAGGGATGCTCTGGGTGTCCCAGGCTGTGATGCCACCAGGTGTGGCGTCCCCCCCAGGCCCTGCACGTGGTGGGGGCAGGTGCGTTTCTGACCTGTGGCTCACAGGGCTCCTCTCCTGCAGGCAATGGGATCACGCTGGAGGGGGCTGTGCCCTCGGAGCAGGACAGCCAGCCGAAGCCAGCCAAGAGAGCCCGCACCTCCTTCACCGCCGAGCAGCTGCAGGTGGGGCAGGAGGGCCGGCCGGGGGGAAGGGGGGGCCGTGACTCCCCAGCCTCATCCCGAGCCCCTCTCCCCCCTCTCCCCACAGGTCATGCAGGCACAGTTTGCTCAGGACAACAACCCCGACGCACAAACGCTTCAGAAGCTGGCGGACATGACGGGGCTGAGCCGGAGGGTCATTCAGGTGAGGGCGGGGACGGGCAGGGGGTGGCCACCGTGGGCCGAGCAGCCCCAAGCAGGGCACGGAGGGGGCACTGAGGGCTGGCACCAGGCAGGGCTCACAGCCCCGGCGGGACACGCGGCATCCAGCAGCTTCCTGCTGCCTCCCCGGCGCGTCGGCTCCTCCGCTCCCGCAGCGATGCCAGCACCGTCCTTTCTCTGTGCCGCCCGTGGGTTTTCTGTTTGCTTTTTTTCCCTCTCGTGATGCAATGAATCAAAACCCCATCAGCCCCAGCCATTCGCAATAAATCACCGTGTGGGAAAGCTGCCGTTAGCACGAGGTCCTGGAGCGCTGTGCTCTGTCCCAGCCGCTGACAGGGAGTGCGGGAGCTCCCCCGGCAGCCGTCCCTGCCAGCAGCAGGCGAAGTTCTCCAGCGCCAGGAAGCATCGGGATTGAGAATTTTAAAGAGAAAGGGGTTTTGCAGCCCCAGGGGACACAGCGGCAGGGAAGTCCCCACGCCTGATCTGGCAGGGGAGAGCGAGTGGTGCCTTAAGGGCTGTGAAATGTCCCCTCTGCAACTCCCAGCTCACAGCTTTGCCTCTCGGTGACATTTATACTCATCGCTTTAACGCTCTGCTCAGATACTTTCTGCATCCAATAAAAACACGGGCGACCGAGATAAATTTGGAGCTTTCATCCGAGGTTTGTTTTGCCAATGACACATTTAAATTTTGTGCGTGAAAATCTGCCTTGAGCCTCCGTTACTGAGATTCTCCGTTTAGCTAAAGATCAAGCAGGCTGCGCACCGGGTGATTTTTTAATGTGGATTTTTTTTTTTTAAAGGCGCTTTGAGCAGGAAACAATACGTCAAATGCTTATGACTGTTTCCTTCTCTGTGGTCCAGTGTGCTCTGCCTTGGAGGGCTGATCTTCCCTCAGTCTTGGAGAAGGTTTTTACTCCCAGCTATGTCTCAAAAATTAAAGCATAAGGAACAGATCATCTTTTTAGCATTAAAAGACCCCTTCCATACATGTTTTATCTCTAGGATGGAATTCCCTGACTACTCCTTTAATTAGAAGCAGTGAGATGTGATCAGAAATCTCATACCTGCTGCTCACACAGACTGTGGTTGTATCCCACCACAGTACCCTTCTTTCTCAGCTTTAATGTTCTGCCGATGGGGTTTTCGAATATGATAAACCACAAGTGATCGAAACGATATTGTTTTCATCATTCTTAAAGTCACAACTTGCCCTCCTTTAAGCTTCTACTCGTTTTTGTCTCCTCTTGTTCCTATTTGCCAACGCTCAAGTGTCCCAACTGATCTCAGCTGCGCTTTTAGGATGGGTGAGCTGGGATTGCTGATTAAAATTTAAATAAGACCTTGAAAGGAGCTTTCGCCATTTGCAGGGAAGCTGTGCAGGCACAAAGCTTTGCACATGCAGCTTCACTCTTGCTCTGGTGAGTGGTAACGCAAACCAGTGGAAGCTGGTGAGGTGCCGATTTCTCTACTTCATTCCTTTGGTAAACGCTTCGAAGAAACACCCATCCGAGGACCACGCTTTAACCCGATCGTCTCTCAGCTGTCACAGCGTTCTCTGCTTCCGTTTCAGGTTTGGTTTCAAAACTGCAGAGCCCGCCATAAAAAACACACCCCGCAGCACACGGTGCCGCCGTCGGGAGCGCCCCCGTCCCGCATCCCCTCCTCGCTGTCCGATGACATTCACTACTCGCCCTTCAGCAGCCCGGAGCGGGCCCGGATGGTGACACTGCACGGATACATCGAAAGTAAGAGGTGGCGGTGGGGCTGGGACAGGGCAAGGGGCAGCTCCCGGGACGGGCGGCGGCAAATCCCTCCCGGTGCTGCGGGTGCGGGGATGGTGCCCGTGCTGCTGCTGCTGCTGCTCCTCCTCGCCTCTGATAAACTTTGCCCTTGGGGTTAACTCGTCCCCAGGAAAGTCGGTGCTTGGGTTTTACCTGACTGGTCCTCGGCCCTCTTGTGCTCTCTGTGTCATGGAGAAGAGGTGTGAGTGTGTGCCCTGTGGGGCTCGGTGGTCAGTGGTCTCCTTTCTGCTCAAGACAGCAGAGTTGCTTTCTCTGAGAGTTCCCAGCGCCAGCGAAAATGATTTGTGAGTGATGGGCGGCTTTGGTCGTGCCTGGACAGAGGTTTTGGCTCTGTGGCTCTTGTGAGGCTCTGACTGTGGCACCTCCCGCTCCCCGCGTGTCCCGGGGGAAAGCCGGCCGTGCCGGATGGAGGGCGCGTGTTGTTTGCAGTAACAGAGGCTGAAGCCCCTTCTCATCCACAGGTCAGGTACAGTGTGGACAAGTGCACTGTAGACTTCCCTACACTGCTCCACCAGTGCACCTCAAAGCAGACATGGAAGGACCACTATCTAATAGGGGTGAGAAGGTAAATGTAGTCCCTGTTCCAGGCTCTGGGGCCCACCCTCTGCTGTAGCAAAGATTTGTGTGTAACATCATTGCCACCGCCGTCTCTTGTCAGCATCACTGCTTCTCCATGACCCCTGGCAGCTGCCACCCTCCCGTGTGTCTTCCCTTAGTTTTGGGGGCCCTAAGGTTGATGTACCCACTGTTGGTCAAAATGGCATCGCTGTGTTTTTTCCCTCGCTGTTGTGACGTGCTGGGACTCTGTGCCTGCATCCACTGAAGGCTCTCACATCCTCCTGCCTGAATCCTCTCCCTGGTTTCCCCTTCCTGGACACCCTGAGCTCTGTCCTGCTCCGTTCCTCAAGGCACCTGCAGGTGTGGCCAGTGTGAACAGAACCTGCCCGTTAACAACGGAGCAGGGGGGACCTCCAGCATGTGCTAACTTCCCAGTTTTCCACGAGTTAACAACAACAACAAAAAAGGTTCATTTCTTGCAGATTGCAGTGTTGCTTAAAAATAATAGCAACTGGCTGTTACAATAGCTGGAGTAGGAATGTTATTTCACAATGTCTGGCCAGGAGACAATATTGCATGTTGATATTTTTCTGTTCCACTCTTACAGTATCTGTTCTAACACACAGCTTGTTGGGGGCAAGGCTTCTCAGACATGCTTAGGTTTGGAAGATTTTATTTAGGACCCTAGTTTCAGTGACTTCCTTTTGAGGGAACACTGAGCCTTTGGCAACTCTGAGTAGTTTTAGCTTTTGTCCTTACTGTTAGAAGTTCTCAGCGCCTCTCTTTTCTGAACTCACTCTTCTGAGTGCAGCAGCTTATTGAGCTCTGCTTCAACGGGCAGGAGCAGGGGCACAGCAAAGATACTTTTTTCAGTCTAAATTCTACCATTTTGTCGTATCCGCCCAGCAAGCTGCAGAGTTTTCAGGAAATATTATACACTCCTGGTGCTGCTGTTAGAGAGGCTTCACTGCAGCAAGCAGCTCCTGATTTAAATGCAATTACTGGCTCGCAGCTGTTGCAGAACAGGGTTCTCAGGACACGGAGCTGCCCCCAAACCAGCTCCTTTTCTAAACAAATCACTTGCATGTTGAATTCCTGAAAACTGAAGTAGCTCTTTTTCCCCCACATCCAAAAAAATTGTAAAATCAGAGATAGCTGAGACCCTGGGAAAGCACATTTAAATGCTGAGTGTGTTTCCCTCTGCATGTGGGGCATTCTCCACCCTCCTCTCGGGGTGCTCAATGCAGTGGCTGGTGAGAACTGAGCTGGGACTGGCTCAGCAGCTGCTTCCCCTGCCCGGGGAAGGGGTTGGACCTGCAGGGCGGCGAGGTGCAGTGTTTGAGGGGAGCTGGTGCTGACCAGTGGATGAGGAGCGCAGTCGGCACCGCTGGTCATGGTCTTTCATGGTAGCTGCTGGATCACGGAGCAGATGAAAGAACCGCTAGTTTTGGGGGTGCTGCCCGGGTTTGTTTGGTCTCACAGCCAAAGGTGTGGTGTACCTCTGCCACAGTCCCATCCCACCTGGGCTCCTCAGTGGCTGCTCCTTCCCCGGGCAGGGCTGGCGGCTCCGGGGCAGAGAGCTCTTCCAGAGAGGGTTTTCCTGCGAGGAAGTGTCTGCCCGTGTGTGTTCTGCTCCCCCCCTGCAAGCACATGGCCGTGGCGAGGGCTCTGTCTCTGCAAGCCGCTGATGACCCTCCCGTTTTCCCCGCAGGTCATCCTCTTCCAGTACTGACTGCGCGGGCTCTTCCTCACCTGCCCATGGCCCTACCAGCACCACTGCCCCTCAGCCGCTGACACAGCCCTCGGCAGCTGCCGCCAGTCCCGCGGGAGAAGCTCAGACCCAGCACTCTCAGTTCTTTCCATTGACCAGCACCTCGCGTCCGCTCTGATTTCTCCAGCGACACTCTGTGTATGTGTGTGTTGAGTGCAGAGTTACATTTTACACTTGTTTCTTGTGGACTTGTAGAATGACCGTGAGTCTCTCCGAGGCAGTGCCAGACACAGTCAAAACTGGTGACTCTACTGTGCTTGCAAGTCTTGCTCCCAAACCCATGGGAATACGAACAACCCAGAGCACGCTGAGTCTCGGGGGTGTCGATGATCACCTCTGAACACAAAGGAAGGAGGAATTTTACGTGGTTTGGCCTGATTCTCTTTTTGCACCAGTGAAGCAGTTCCTGGACATCCCTCCTTCTTTCCACTCTCGTGCGTGAAATCTGAAATTGGCTCTTTGGCTCAGCAACTCGATATATAGACAGACCTTCCTGAGCCAAACTCACAGGTAGCTGAGACTCCACTGAGTGGAAAACATGATGCCAGCTGGAAATAGGCAGTTTTTCTTCCTCTTCAAAGTGCTTTAGAATCACATGTCCTTTGATCACTCAAAGGTAAGTAAATCTTAGTGTTTTTCCCCCCGTTTTATAGGAGGGGAAGCAGAGATGTCCTAACCTGAGAGGAACCATGAGGGTTGGTGGCAGAGCCAGGTTTAGCACCCTGAAGTTTTTGATTGCTGACTTGTTCTTAGAACACTTAATATCTCTCTCCTCTCACAGCCATCTGCCAAATCTCTCTCTTTTTTTTTTTTTTTAAAGTTTTTTACTCTCGTTCTTTATTAACAAGCTACTTTATTTCCCTGGAGTCATATTGGATCACAAATGGGTGATTTCAGAATGTACCTACAGAAAGCTCTCAGACAATCCATACTCTGGGACTGGGAAACGCTCAATGGAAGGTGGCCGTAAAGGTGTAGAAGTGTCCTGCCCTGCTGTGGACTCAAGCTCAGTCAGTGGAAAGAGTTGGGTAGAAACTGGAGACCGGTTAAAAAGGTGAAAGGCACAGTAAGGCCAGCAGGAGCCATCGGTAGCCGAGTGGACAGCAAGGGGATGGCATCTTCCTTTGTCTGGCAGCATGGCTCTGATCCCCTCTGCCCTCCTGTTCTCCCTTCTGGGGTACAGCTGTCGGTCCTGCCAGGCCCTGGGATGAGGGTGCATCCCAGGAGAACGGCTGGGCTCGTGGCAACAGCAAAGGAAGTGCTCAGCAGTCTGGCCCCAAGTCAGGAAAAGGACTCCAAAATGATCCTTCGTTGATGGGAATAACGAAAAGTAAACAAGTGACCTCTGCCAGCCCTTCTCAGTTTGCGGCGAGCCAAGAGCAGGTCTGTAACAAAACCTCTCTCCACGCAAGCACATGGGTCTGTCCTGCTGTGAAGTGTCTGTGAGGCCGCTCTTCTGAGAATGTGAAAGCCTACCCTGAGCCACAGCTAGTGCGGGATATGACTGAACCGTGCCCAAGGAGCAGGAGATGGGAATCCATCTGTTACATAACTTGTTTTTAATTGGAACTGTAGATACACGTGCTTTCCTCTCTGGGAGATCCCGGATCAATCCGTGGCATGGGCTGGGTGGGCAACCACCCCACTGCTCTGGCCAGCCCATACTGCACGCGTGGGGAGCCTTCTCCTGCCCGTGTCCCTGAACTCCATGTGACACCAGCAGCCAGACACGTGGCTCCAGCTAAACCACGAGGAACGCTCCGGGAGTGGAGTGGGGAGATGGGGATGTCTGCTGAGGTGGCCATCGAGATCTCTTGGCTTGAGAAGGAACTGAGTACAAGCACGCATTGATATTGGTCGGAACGAATCCATGCGCGCACACTCTTCTCTGCGTGTGAGTACGTGTACTAAGAGAGTGATGGTACTACCTCGGACAGTGGGGCCAGTATCTGTCAAGTTGCAGCCAGCGGCTCCATTCCCAATTCAAAATAACATTTGAAAGGAGAGAGGGGAATTAAGTCCACAAAATGTTATTGTCACCTGCTGACGTGTGAGTGACCATTTCCAGAGTGTGAGCAGTGACAAGGTGCTCCCACATGCCTGACCTGACTGGAACCACCTCTGCAGAGAGAGGTGTCCCCTTGGGGAGGGGACAGTCACCAGTTACACCCGGTGCAGTCCTTTTTGTCCGTAGCAATGAGGGAAGGATGAGTGTTCCCTTGGTGGCTGTTGGTGAGTGTTTGTCATCACAGGTTGAGGTGGTTGCTGTGGCCACGTGCCAACCTTGAGATGCTCGTGGGGGCCGGGGGCGTCACTGGGGCCTGGCTCTGTTCTCCGTCTGTGCTTGCACATCCTAACAACCATTAGTGCACATCTTTAGTCGTGGAATTAGTGCCGTAAAGGAATGGGTAGTTATTCCATTTGACGCTGAAGGAGAGACTTCAGGCTGTAACTTGCCCTGACATCCCACAGTCTCTGAGATCGCCACAACTGTTCTGTTGAGGGAGAAAAGGGTTTGGTGTGTTCCTCCCTTCTGCCTTGGCAATGCAATGCAAGGGAGACTATGAAATATGTATCTGCTAAATACCAGCTTGATCAGAAAACCCCCACTTGTGAAATGTCCTGGATATCCAAGGGTTTGTAAGTGATAGCACGGCAGGGCTGGAGCGGAGGCAGGGGCCGAGGGAATGTAGGTGTTTCTCTCCAGGGACGTGGGCTCACCACAGACTGTGCTCGGGGCACTTCCCGCCATAAGTAGCCAGGAGCAGCTTTGCTAATTCAGAAATCAGGCTCTGTTTATATTAAGCCCAAATTGTTTGCAAAAACTGGAAGCAATTCAGCTTGTGCAGTTTTAGAGCTAATTATGTGTATGGAAAATACTCAACTGTACCAAGAATGTAAGAAATCTTCTAATTTATTCAATACATTGTTTCACAACATATTTCACACTGACTGTTGCCACTGAACCAAACCTTATCTCAGGTCATTTGCATTCATCTCCTGTCTGTGGATTTAAAAAAAAAAAATAAAATTAAAGTCATTCTCATTTTCTTAGTTTATTCAGTAATTGCCAGATGGGTTCTGGTGCAGCAATGCAGACTCCACGCACTAAACTTTTCCAGTTGCTATTTACAAACCCTTTTGCAGACAGAATCCACTGAAGACAGCCCGTGAAAAGCTCTTCACTCCAGTTTAATAAGGTGACTAACAGAGCTCGGCTCTGGAAGTGGGATGGTTTCAGGTTTTATCACCAGTGATTTTTTTCTGGCTCACGCTGGTTAACCCAATGCCCGAGCTAAAGGTGCTTACAGAACTCACTCGTTGGGACAGGGAGTGGGAACCAATCCTGCACTACTATCAGCGATTTATCTGTAGGATGCCAACTAAACACCGGTTTTATTTCATCTGCCAATCATTTTGTTGTAGCATGTTGCAATTCTGCATGTCTTGGCTACAATGGTTAAAAAATTTTTTTCTCTGAATGAGTGGACAGTCAAGACTAATATTTATTTTAAAAAAGTAAAACAAAATTGTAAGCACTTTTTGTAAAACCAATGTCTGTTTTGTTACATACTTTTAATGTTGTGCTTTGTAAATGTCTTATTTGTGTAATAAATAAAGTTAATGCAAGTAGAAGTGCTGGCACTTACATCCAGAAAATGATGTAATTCCATTTTATTTTATTTTTAAATACTTTCTGGCTTACTAATCAAGCAGCAACCCACCCAGTTTTCCTCTTTTATTATTTTGTTAAACTCTGGCTTCAGGAGAGTTCAACAAACGTTCGTAGTAAATGGATATAATTTCCTAGTTAGCAAACCAGTCATTAAAGAATACCTCTGGTGTACATTATTACAATGATCAATCAATATCAAAGTACTGAGCAAAAAGAGAGGAAAGGAATTCACCAGGACAGCTAACTAAAATCTGGGAAAATAATGTTGATTAAGATGGATTTGAATGACTTCAACACCGAATCTGAGGCACTCTTTTTAACAAATTGTTTTCAGGCTTAATAATGTTTATACATACTACACTGCACACCTCTCAGGAATATTATTGTGAGTACAGTCGGCTTTTTTGCCGTGGCTTTTGCTCAGCATGACTGATTAAATGATTATTTCCATTTTTCTTTGAGCTGACAAGGATGACAGAAAGATTATATTCCTGTCGAGGGAAAGGGTGAGACAAATCCACGAGGACAAATTGCATTTATTGTGAATCAGATTACCTGCTTTGCTGGAATATTGTCTAGGAAAAGCTGTTTTATGGTTTCGGTTTGTGCTCAGCTGTTATAACCCAGGCTTTCCGGCAGGTCCGAAGGATCCATTCATGCTCCTCATCGTCTGGAAAGCAGAGAAAGAGAACGTTAAATATCCCCGTGTCAGATCTGCTCTTTGCATCCCTGGGGTCCAGCTCAGACAAGCCGTTTTTCCTTTGAAAAACAAATCCATTTTTTAGCCGTTGGTATCTCTTAGAACACTTTTTTTTTTTTTTTTTTTTGGTTTGTTTGTTTAAAAGATCGTGTGCTGTTATGTGGGAATTTGTCAAGGCAGGAGGTACTGGGTCTGTGGCAAGGACTGATTATTTATCTGTTTGAGAAGCTTCGCTTGGTTGAACCACGAGATTTGCATGTATAGATTCTGTATTTTGCCTTTTTGGGCAAAATATCCAGGGGAAATGTTGAAACTATCAGAAATTAAGATAGGCGTTTTTAAAACACTCTGGCTGTGGTACTTGTCGGTTTGTAAAAAGTGAAGGTAAAGAAGAATTTACAGTAAAATCCCAGGTTCTTGTCTTGCAGCTTTTCTTTCCATGCTGTTTTTGAGATGCATGTTGTGGCAGGTATTGATAAGCTGATGTAGTGGCTGAGAGATATTTTAGACCAACTCCTGTGTCCCTTGTTAGTATTCATGTCTGTCGTATTTATTCTGAGAGCATAATGACAGTGTGGAAAGAAAATAAAAGCAAAGACAATGTAGGAAAAAAAAACAACTGACCAGCAAAGTTTGAATAGTAATTTTCTGCATGATTTACAAAAAAATACCACGGCGAATGTTAAGTTGTGGCTTCTTAATTTCAGGGATTTAAATAGTCTTGTCTCCAAAAACTGTTCTGCAGCCTTTTCCTTTGTGTTGTGTAGGAGAAAAGAGATGTGTCTAGTAAACCAGGGAAAACAAACTTCAAAAAGCCTTGGGGGGGGGGGGGGGGGGGAAATCAAAGTATTACTTACAACAATACCTGTATTTATTTTTATATAAATGAAATATATTCGAGGTGCTTCTTGTGTTTACCACTGTCTTAACAAATTCATATTAACTGCTTGTGATGTGTGCAGTAATCTAAATGTTGAGGGTTTGTGGCAGCCCTTGTTATGTACAAAAACAGATGATTGGGAGGAGGATGGAACTGAGGGGGTGTAACCCCAGTGCTGTGACCATCACGGTCCCATTTATTCACCCTGCTGAGCACCCGGCTTAGGCAGGGGGGGAAAAAAAAAAAGGAGAAAAAAGCATGTTGCTTCTTTAGGAGTCAAATTTTCATTGAGATCTTTCGATTATGGAGTTGTTTCTTTATGTTAAAGCCACGGAGGAGCTTTTGAAATGCAAAAGATAGGAAGGTCCTGGGGATGAAGTGTTAAGCTAAGAAGTTCCAGGAGGGGTATGTGACAAATTCTGATGCACAAGTTGTCAAGCGAGGGGATTAATCCAATTGACTGTGGTGGCTTGTGAATCAAGCTTCGTTTTTTCTTTTTTCTACCTTTTTTTTTTTCATGCTGCACTCTTTTTTCTCTCATTGCTGGCCGAGCCAGTGAGGTGCTGCTCACACCCAGCCCCGCTGGCATCCTGGTGAGGGCAGGAAAGGTGCCAAGTTTCTTGCTTTAATGACTGCAAAATAGTCATAATTTGGATGAAATAGCTAAGTTCAGCCCTTTCTGCGTTTCACTGATCTCTTCTTTATTCCTTAGAGATCCACAGATCCATAACAAAATACCCTGCTAATGGCACATTTCTAATTCGGGTGTAAAGTAGGAGAAAATAGATGCTGAAAAAAAAAATATGCTAAAAGGGAAATTAAAAACATGAGCACAGAATCTTGCTTAAAGACCATGCAATCCTCACAGGCAGATTCCACTGAGGGCTGCAACAGGAATGCAAATGTGGTCCTTAAGCTTTCTTAAAAACAACACCCAAGCCATAATCAGTGTGCTGGCTTTTGTTCTATGCACTAGGTGTTGTGATCACGTGAGCCTTGCCTGTGACAGATATTGTCCAGTCTCTGTGGTTTTAGCTGGAATTGCCTTAGCTAAAAAAAAAAAAAAAAAAAACAAAACAATTCTTAATCTGAGCTTGTAATAATTGCATGAAAAGGAAACTTTTGTCTGTTTCTGCCATGGTGAAGGAATAAGAAAGCTTAGAGATGCTGTGCATCACCATGTCTGGCTGGTAGCTGGGCACACCTGGCTCACCTGAGTGCTAGAAATAACCAGTCTGAGCCTTTGACAGCGCTCACTCAGCTGAGCATCAAGGGTGTAAGCTCAAAGAAAGGCAGATGCTAACTTGGCTTCACAGGTTTCCAACATAGCCCTGGTTTGCCCAGATTGATTCTGCACGCTGGGATTTCCTGGTCTCCCAAGAAAGCAGCCAGGACGAGTCACTCCAGGGATCTTAGCCCTGCCAGGCTGATTCCAAAATGTCTCGGTTCGTGCAGTGATCTGAGCCCATGCAAATTAAAGACGTGTTCATAGGCCCTGCTTAACCAGCATGGAGTTTAACCAGATGTAAAAAACTGACCCAGCGAAGCAAATTTCAACTTTGTTGAAAAAATCGATGTCATGACTCGACAAGAAGAAAATCCCTAGAACTGCCATCCAGCCCGGTGTGATGTACAACTGGTCCTTGGTCTAGGGAAGGGGACATGAAAGAATTGATCCAGGATAGGAAGAAGAACCGCAGAATGGCTCCAGGGCTGGCTATGGGAGAGGAGGCAGGAAAATATTAGAATGTAAAGAGTTAAGCTATGGTAAAACATACTTTTGCTACACTAAAGAAGACTGGTTGATAATTACTGTAGTTTTAGGGCTATTTGAATCAGTGCAGCTGCAACCTCTTCAGTAGTAACCCCTGAAACAAGACAAACTGGGTTTATTGTACTGAACAAGTCTTAAAGCTCCTCCCTGATTGTTAGTAATTGGCAGCAATGGACTTAACAGCCTCTTGACTACCCTTTTTACACTCTACCTGACTGTGCAGCTAACAATTTAAATCACAGATGCCGATCCTTCTTTGTGGCAGCTGCTTGTTAACTACACGTTCCTCTTTTTCTGCCACTGGCTGCTTCCATAACCCTGCAACACCAGGGTTAGATTGGAGAATCACATTTCATCAATATTTAAAATGGAATTAAACCTTGAGGTTTGATTAATGCTACCAGATAGTGAGTTGTAATTACTATTTTGCAAATTGCAATTGTTTGAATATGTTAATATGATTGTCTAAGCACATCTTCACCTTCAGGAGTAATTTTCCTTTTAAAAAAGATTTGAAAAAAATACAAACTCTTTAATCAGTGCTAAATTATCACCCTGTGCACAATTAGGTAGAATGGGGTTCTTCGTGTGGTGTGCTGAATTTTGTGTCAGCTTATTTAGAAGTTTATCCATTTTTTTAGATTTTCCTCAGTAGAATAAACAGTGATGGAACAGACTTTGCTGAAAGAGGACTAACCATGCTGGTGTTTGAAGGTAAAGGAAAAAAGCTTTGTCTGAGCATTTCACTGCAACCTGGTCTATCCCTGTGCAGTTAGTAAATGTTACCCAGTTATTTCTTCCAAAGTCAGTGAAATATTATTATTATTATTATCATGACATATTATTGGGATCTTGAAACTGAAACAGCAAAAGATTGTAATGGATGAGCTCTTGAATTATTTCCTTGTGTCTCAATCGAAAATGAGATCAATTTCTAGCACCCACTATATATATATCTTGAGTATTGTGGGTGAGATCCTCAGCCAGCCCACGCTGGGACAGCTCTCTGTTATTTTTGTGATTAATTCAGGCTGTTTCCATTAAGCAGGCAGAGGCACACGGAGCCAACCCTGGCAGCCACCTGCACGACTGGGCCCCAGAAACAGCATCTGCCCACAATAGATGATTAAGCAGGGGTGCAAGTCCTCCTGATCCCCTGCTGGACACTGTCCACGCAGCCAACAGGTCAGTCTGCAGAGTCTCTTTAGGTAAATAAGACTCAGCTAAAGCTGTTGGCTGTAATGTGTTCCTGTAAGTTCCCCATTTCAAAACTGGTTCTCCTCACCAAATATTGCCTGATAAGTTTCTGCCTTGTTTTGAGGAGGGGGCTTTAGGGGAAGTTCTAAATGTCAGCAAAGTCCAAACAAGTGTCACCACCACCGTGAGGTGTATCCTACAGTGAGCTCAAACTGCAGCCCACTTAAATCAGTGGATTTCTGCTCTCTTGCAAAATGAAACCGCTTGCCTCCCCATTCCAACGTTCAGGCTAAAAGTAGTGGCAGAAGAGATTTCCCCAAATACCACACTCCAGATTTATCTCTCAACTGGGATTAGAAACAGCTGAATATTCAGGGTGGCCTTGCTTCAGGGTGCTTCCAAGGGATGACATGAAAACACACTGTAATTTAGGTGCGTTTAATCTTGCTATATTAAATGCATATTGCAAAGTTTAGAATTATTTGCTTCCAACTATCGTGTTTCTGTGTTGCTCATGGAAACCTCAGCTGTGAGAGACTTTTGAGGACTGCATGCTTAGGTGCCTGCCATGGCACAGAGCTGAGACTGACAGCACTGGCAGTATTGTCATGGAGGCTTCTCTTAACTATTGCTTTCCCAGGAAACCACCTAGAAGTTCGCTGAAATTAGGATACCCAGTGGGTTGAACAGGGAAAAGAACCTACGCTGTTCACCTAAAAAACCTTGTCTGACCGCGTCAGGTCTTTGTGGCTGTATGTGTTCCAGAGGCTGTGGCTGCACTGGGGGCCTGGTGCACTCTGAAATTCAGACCCATGGCTCCCTCCCCTGCCCAAGGGCAAGTTGGGGCCTGATGCGAGTGGGTGTCATCCCTCTGTGTGCCCTGTAAGGAGGGCAATCAGTGTCCCTGGGATGTGCCAGCACCAGGACAGGGAGCACTGGGAGCCCTGGCACAGCTGAGGGTCAGCCCTGCCCACAGCTTTCCGTGCCCACGGTTTGGAAGGGTGTGTTCACAACAGATCATCCTCGAGCAGCGGCTGAGCTTCCTCCCCGTTTGCAGAGGGCCAAGCACACGCAGCCCATTGTAAACAACAATATCACTGAATTCTTTCACATCCCTGACTCCTCCCAGCACCCGCAGCGCAGTTTATCGTGTTCTTCCACTGCACAATCACAACGACATGTGATAGCATCTCAGCCATGGGTTCTGCCTGGCACACCCCTTCCATTTCCACTGCCCCCTCCGGGTCCCTACCACCCCTTTCCTTACTGCACCTGACCCCACCAACATCAAGGCTGGCAAGAAAATGGAAAATGTGGTTTCAATTAACCTTTGCTTCCACCCACAAATTCTCACCCTTCCATTCTCTTTTAATTACTGTCATTCCAAAATGGCCCCCAAATGAACTTTCCATCTCTTGTAAAAGTTGTTTTCACATGAGCTGTATATTGGATGTAAGTGCCTATAAGAACTTGTGTGTAACCTATTTAATGGATTAACAATAGGATGGTTAGCACCCAAACAAAGGTGTTATTCTTGGCATGCCCATCTTCGGAACTGAAACTTCCACAGTTTTCAAAGAGATAAGACCAGGAAACCAGAAGGAACAATGTATCTGCAAAAGCTATAGCTACTGAAATTACCGTAGTAACTTACATCGTGATGCAAATGTTAATATTATCACTGCTGGCTATAGCCTGGAATATAAATTATGTTGGTTCACAATCTATTTTGCTGAATGGAGGATGTTTTGGATTAAAACATGTCAGCCAAATTGAATCTAAAAATGCTCTTGGTTGCTCAGATGTGAAGTCTCCAAGTGTCTCTGTCTGTCACCTGAGCAGACTTCGACACTGTGAAAGACATATGCATGAATTTTGCAATGGCATCCAAACTGTGCTTGATCTTCACACATTTCTATACAAAAAGAGCACATGATGGGTAGGAAAATTGGTCCAACATTTAAAGAAGTGTTTAGGGGAGAGTAAGGGCAAAAAAAAAAAAGGTAAGAAACCCCCCCCCAAGTTCTCGTCGGAGTCTGGGATCTTCATTTTAAATGAAGTGGACTCAATTTCTCTCTGCTATCTTCACTGCTCAGCCATTTGCCTTGCCCACCCAGCAGTCCCACCGTGATACCTGCCAGGGTTCTGCCTCTCCTGCTGCTGAGATTTGTCTCCTCAATTAATTTATTTGTTAAGCATTGGGGATTATTTAGATCCAGAGCTCTGACATCAGGACAAAAGCTATCTAACTAAAAACCTTACTACTAAGAGGCAGATAAGTGACACTTTGGAGACCCAGATCAAAGAGTTATAGTACAATTTCTGACCTGCTTCTGCGTGTAATATTTTTCAAAGCTTTTGACTACCACAGAGTCTGGAAAGCAAGCACCAGAAAACTGGAATTGTACGAATGTGGCTGAAAACCTATGTCCTGGAACTAGATGTGAGGGGAAAAAGTATGTGGGAGATGGAGGAGACAAGACCAGAGGGAGAATTTGTAGGTAGCTCTGTAGAGCCTTGTGGGCAAAGAGAAGAAGCCAAATGCCAAGGCAGAGAGAGAAAATATTTTTTGCAGTGGTATTTTGGAAGAATATGAATCAAAGAGGCCAGAAAGAGGAATTAGCAGTAAAAAGGACAAGCACTTCAGCTGTTGCAAGAAAAGCAAAGGGCTACTCGCATTCGTATGCTCTGCTTGTGTAAACGGAGAGCAGTATTGGCTCTCTGCTTTACAACCCTGCTTTCAGAAATAAGTTTGTCAGCCAAAGTAAAGAGAAAAAGATCAATGGATTGCAATAAACGGCATTGAACATAAAAATGAGTAAAATTTACAATCCAGTTAACTTGTTAAATGTTACAAAATCAGCAAACAATAGACACAATTTGTTTTGTTCAGAGCCCAGAGGTAGAGACCAAATCCTCTAAATTAATTTCTGCAAAAGCTGGGGTTTTTTTCCAAACAGGTCTGGATCCTATTCGTTGTAGAATATACTGATTACCAACTATTTTTAAGAGCTTTACACAAACATTATTTCTTTTGTTGTGTGAAATGCAGAATCAGCCATCTGGCAAATGCCCCAGAGCTAAAATCTTTTACATGACATATAATTCAAAATGATTAAATATACAACAGAAAATAGCTATAGCATTGCACTTAAAATAGCATGAACTTTTACTGCCGATCAAAACTGATTTCTTTAGCCTAACAAGTATCCAAAGAACAATTATTTGAAGAGCTTTTAAGAGTTTCAATATGTAGGAACTAAACCTCATCTAAATTCAGTATCTTAAGTCAAATAAAAAAGAAACAAATGTACAAGAGATTAAATGGTCCTGCCTTACAAGTAGACATTTAAATCTATGGGAAGCTAAATTCATTCGAACAAAAATACTGTATTCCCTCTGTATGTGTATTGCTGGGGCTTTCCTCTCCTTGCTCAGGGCATCTGCCAAAACAACTCGTACATTCTTAGGCAATGACTAGGGGACTAGCCTGGAATCAGGCTGTTCATCCACTCCCTCCATCACCAGAACGGGCAATTTCAAGGAAGAACAGGGAATAAAGCTCCGTGCGTGATCCCTCAGTGCAGGCAATCTTTTTTTTTTCCTGCACCACAGTCGACTCGAAGTTAAATTTGCTGTCTTTTTTCCAGAAATACTCCAGGCCTGAAAAATTGCCAGGTCCTCATCCCACACCCAATTCTCCAGTAGTTTCTGAGAAAGAGCACGCAAACATCTGCATGTATTTGGGGTACATGAGGGTAGGTATAGAAATATTACCCTGAGCGATTATTGAGTGGTTATGGCTGTTTCTCAACTGCATTTTTCAGACAAGTCAAAGTCTACATTTCCCAAAAAGCACTTGGTGCAAGTCAGATCTGAGTTGTGAGGGAAAAAAAAGTCCAACCGTAGGAGATTTTTCTCATGGATTTGTGTACTCGGATAAACCTGAAATGGTCGAACGCATCATTGCTGACTGTCCAAAACATTTGTGCTTCTTAGTTCTTTCAGCACAAGCATGAGACCCTCCATCCCAAGGTAACGACGTGAGGAAACTGTAAGTCTGTGATTATTAAGGCTTAGAATTAAAATGGCTTTGCCCCCTTGCCTGGGGAGTTGGGCCAGCCTCAAAACCCAGGAACCTCAGACGGTCTAACCCCAGACTTCTCTAAACTGTACAAAAATAATGTTCTTGAATCTTGACCTTTTCAGCTCATAATGATTCCTGAAGCAGCAGGATTTTTCCTGCTGCTTTTCACAAGACTTTCAGGCTTGTAGAAATGCTGATTGCTGGCTGGCTTGGGACTGCAGTAACACCAAACCCCCCTCTTAATAAGACACTTGTCCTGGTCTTCTGGACCTAATCCTGCTCTTAATTCAGTTCCCTGACTGAGCTCTGAGTGAAAAGGCAGATTTTGTGTCTTTCTGCTCTTGATTTATAGGAAGAGGTACAAATATATTTCAGGTAATATTGACTGCACTACAGGAAGCTCCCCTATGCACCATACTAATTAAACCTGAAGAAAAAAAAAAATGAAAATAGTAGAACAAATATTCTCATGTTAGAACAAGGAAAAGCATGTTTTATATTATGGAACCCATCCCTGTGAAAACCACAGGAGAAACAAGGCAATTTTCATCAGAAATATCTTTGCTTTTCATCAAGACAGGTGACCCAGGCAATCTCCTGAGATCTTTTCCATCTCACTGTAAAAATTTTCTGGTTTTGATGGTATTTTCTAGTGAAAGTTATGGGGTTTTCTGATAGTAAGAGGGCCTAAAACCAGACTGTCACAGCTCTTCTTGTACCTCCCTGCTTTGCTTTAAAAATAACATATTGTACTTTCTACTTTTCACTGAAAAACTGGGAAATCTTCCGATCTTTCCATGGACCAAACTCTGTTACAAAGGTGCCAGGAGTCCTATTTCTGGGGGAGAAAAAAAAAAAAAAAAAGAAGAGGAATACTCCTGGTGAAACAGGAGCCTGGTCCCGGTATCTATTAAAAATAAACAACATATCCTCTTACAAATGAGCCTTCCCATTCTTATTTATGTGCTCAATTTTGCGTACTCCGCAATACTGGGAAAAAAAAGAAAAGCTTGAAGAACACATGGAGAATCAAGAGAAATTTGAGCATCCCCAAGGAAACAGAGGTTTAGGGACGGAGTAATAACAGCAAGGCTGTAATGAGAATTTGGAAAACTTTGCTAGATAAAAACATATAACAAAGCTGTTGCTGTCATTTCGTTCCCTGGGCCTGATTAAGTTTGCACGACGGGCCTTTGCGCTGCTCTAGCGGCGAGATCTCCCCGAGTAAATGAGTATCAGACCTCCGAGCTAGCGAAGCGCAGCGCTTGCCAGACTCCTCGGGAGCCTCTGTGGTTCTCAACATCCTCTCATCTCCACAGAGAAGCGCTGGGAGCAAACTCAGGGGTTTCAAATGGCAGCTGCTCCCCTCTCCGCTCTGGAGCTGTACCTGGGTGCTGCCAGGCGCGGGGCAAGGCCGTGCCAAGGCTCAGGGATTCCTCCACAAACAATCAGGAATTGCTTCATAATAGAGCCGGGGTGAAAGGTGAGGGCCGGAGTATTCTGCAGCCTGCTGCCAGGGCTGAGGAAGATAGTGTCATTTTGGTAAACCTGTCAAGCTGTTGTAAGAACTTCCTGAATGCTTCCTACCATCTGCTTTTGATGCTTTCAAGACTTGGCTGGAAGCCTGGAGGTTTTCCTGCTCTTTCCTGCCCAACCTATAATGGAGTAATTCTGGATCTGTTCCCTGTCATCTCAGCCTCTTCCTCAGTTTCTTCTGCTTACAGCTGGGGTTGTTTTTTTTTTTTTTAATTTTTTTTTTTTTTTCCTCTTTACTTCAGTGGCCTTGTGCCCTGAATCATCTCTCCTGGGGCGGCAGGAGTTCCTCTGATGTTGAACAAGTGCCGGGTTTTTCAATTGTGTTCGTGTTCTTGAGAGGAAGGGTCTGGCCTACATGACACATTCCTTCTTCACACTCACATCAACAACTTTAACTTTTGTGTCCAGGCCCTGGCTGGAAGGGCCACACAAAGCCCATCTCCACGGCTCTGTCAGGCCGCACGCTGTGCCGGGCTGCTGGGCCAATATTGATTGATATAATTTGTAGGGGTTCGAGATAAATGTCATAAAGGACAATGAGTTCAAAGAACAGATTAAAAAACAATAAATTGAATTCCAAGGCGTTCCCTCCTGTACTAATCTGTGTAGGTTCCTGTGTTTTTGGAAAGCATGTTGCTTATCTTCCTCATCAGTAGGCCCACTGCATTCCAGTATTTTGGATCGATGCCATTTGTAATAATCTAGATCAGTTTTTATTCAACGTTTATAAAACAGGCCATGTATCACAGGGTATATTTTATAGCAGATGGTATCTCCAATTCATTTAACCCCCCCCCACTTCCCTCCTCCAATATCACAGTGCACACTCACAAAAGCTCTCGAAAGTAGAGCAGAGCAGGATTTTTTTACAACAAATAGTAAATTTGCTGAAAAATGGAGTTTCCAAGCAACAAAACTGTTAAACTGTAGCACACTGAAAATTAAATGTTCTGTTTCCCAGGAAAAAAAAAAAAAAAGAAAAAAAGAAAAAAAAAAAGAAAGAGGTTTTGCCATTTGGACATTAGAGGGGAAAAAAAATTAGCAGGGTGGGTGGTTGCTTTCAGAAATCAGTTTCATTTTAAAACCCTCTGCACTGAAAAGGTGATAAACACAAAGACTAAACAGCCAGAACAGAAAGTAGGTTTTTTCTCAGGTCAGATTACTTTTTTAAGTTACCCCAGTGTCCACTATTTGAGGATCTTCAGTGGCTTTTAATTTGAAAAGTTTCTCTTCTGGCTTGGTAAGAACTAACTTTCCCCAAGGCTTATTAATTTGGGGACTTATCTGTGTATTTGCCAGACTCTACTCCAACCGCAGCTCTCCAAGGTGAAGGTTTCCTGTTCAGGAAGGTAAGACCCAGATTCATTTTAATAAACTGGACTATTCCAACATGTAGGGATAAGCACATGCTCAAGCACTTTGCTGGTTCACAACACGGAGCTTTTCAGCTTTCAGGATCAGTGATGTGCCCCTCACAACCACTCCCTTGCTTGAGATCATGACAGGAGAGACTGAAGATTTTTCTGAGATTAACATACCAAACTGTAATAAAATATATTTATTCATATGTGCTTGGGAATACTTCATTGTAATTCTGCAAAATATGGTTTGTACAGCTCTGGGGATACATAAATCACTGATAAAATAAATAAGTTAAAGATATTTTCACTCAGTGATAATAGAACCAAGTCATGGAGTTGTTTACATTTTGGCTTGAATCAGGCAACCTAGAAGATATTAGAAATAAACTCTTCTTAGTTTACCTTGCGGAAGAAGTTAAATCATATCTGCATTTCTCAGGAACTTGCATTTGTAGTCAACAACTACTCTGGTTTTGGGGTCATAGAATCCATCACCACAGTCGTAACAACCTTCTGGGATTATTTTGGGAGGATCCAGATTTGTAAGCTGAGGAATGCCTGAAGGGGAGAAACAAGGTTTGATTTTTTTTTTTTTAAATTTATGCCTTTCATCAAGATAACTAACATACACCTCAATGGCGTTTGCTATAAAAATAACACGGTTACCTCACAATAAATTTTGTAAAACATTTCATCAGTTTTGCAGGTGGGGAAATGAAAATGAAAAAATGCACACATGAAGATTGTGTGATAGAAAGCAATCAATTTGATTTCCTCATTCAGAGTCCTGTGATTCAGCCCACCAAGTGCACATTACAAGTCCAACCCTAAAACCCAAAATGGGGCCAGGAGAGACTCGCTGGCTTCACAGAACTCCATGTCATCACTAAAATATTCTATGTATTGTGTGTATCATGTTACAGATTTTACTCACTTTTTTTCCTTACAAACCCACCTTTTGACTACAATAAATAATAACATTATAAAAATGTTTCAGCAAAAACATAGACTGAACACAAAGGCCTGTTTCGGTATCGACTAAAAAGCTACGTGGGGCAGATGCATGAAACTTCATTTGGTGTCCTGGATGCAAACTAATTGCTTTTGCCCAACTTCTCTGTATCAGAAGCACCCTGCTGATGCAGTGAGGGTGAAAGGTATAAAAGGGTTAATTAGGATGTCAAAAGCTGCAGATAATAAAGCCCTCTCCTGGGGGTCATGGCTCCAAGAGACCCTCTGTGGATGCAGAGCTGCATCCCAGGCTGTGCTGCTGGAAGGTGGTGTCCACATTCTTCTGGCAGCATCGCAGGGTTGTATGAAATTAGCCAGAGCGTTTCTGCTCCATGTTACTCATGTCGCTGAATTAATCTTTCTTAAGCAAAGTTGTTAGTTTAATTCCTTCCAGACTCTCAGGATCGCAAACGCAATTTAGTACCTGGTGGTTTAAAACCAGAACAGATTTCTGTATAAAATCTTCTGTCGTAGCCATCGCAGTAACGCCATTTTTCCTCGTCGCATTCGAGACCATCTGCAAAAGTGTATTTCCCCTGCAGAACACGTTTGAGTGCAGAGTTAATAAACATGATGGATGGACGGAACGCCAAGGCCAGGTTGCAGCGGCAGAGCCGCAGCAGGGCCAGCGCGGCTCCGCTCGGCTTTTGTCGGGAATCCTGCCTGTGCTGCCCGGCCGCCAGCAGCCTCCCCCCGACCCCGAGGGGTCAAACACCGCCTTGGCTCGGAAATCCACGTAGTTCACCTCCAAGCCTCCCCGGCGGCTTGGGGTGAAGCCCCGCGGGGTGAAGCCCCCCGGCCGTACCTGCGTGGGCACCCCGCGCTCCCAGAGCGCCCGGTAGCTGCCGCCCGTGGGGAGCAGCAGCTCGCCCTTCCCGTGGAACATCCCGTCCCACAGCTCGTCCCGGTACTCGGCGCCCGTCGGCAGCGCGTAGTAGCCGTATCCTTCCATCCTGGAAGAGATGGCGAGGGTGGATGGCGACAACCCCGCGCTCCCGGCGCCCTCCGGTCCCACCAGCCCCCCGCGACCCGCCCCTTGCCCCCAAGGCCCATCTTCCACCCGCAACGCCCGCGACTCCCCTGCCCTCCCAACACCCCTTTGTCCACCCCAGTCCCATGTGTCCCCTGCGAACCCCGCTGTGCCCTCCGTGACCCCGTGCGCTCCCCCCCCGCCCCGGCCCTGCCCGGACCCCCCGCTTCCAGCTGCCCCCAGCACCCCCGTGCCCCTTCCCGGTGCCGTCGTGTCCCCTCGTGTCCCTGGTTGTCCCCCGGCCCCACCTGCCGCGCATGATGCCCCCCAGGTACCGATCCCCCATCAGCTCCACGGCGGCCCCGACGGCGCGTCCCGGTCACCACGGCAACGGCGCCGCCCTGGCCCCGCCCCCTGCCCGCCGCGGCCCCGCCCCTGACGGCGGCGCGTGCGCGGGGCGGGGCGGCGCTGAGGGCGCTCAAGGAGAGCCGCCATGCCCGGGGTGCTGCGGGTGCCCCCGCTCGAGGAGCTCGATGTGCCGGAGGTGAGTGCGTGAGGGCCGGCGGTGCCTTCCCCGCCCGCCTGCCCGCCCTCACGGCCGCTGTGTCCCGCCGCAGGTGGCGGTGAGCTCGTCCGTGCTGAAGGCCGCGGCGCACCACTACGGCTCGCAGTGCGACCGGCCCAACAAGGAGTTCATGCTGTGCCGCTGGGAGGAGAAGGACCCGCGCAAGTGTCTGAGGGAGGGCCGGCAGGTGAACCAGTGCGCCATCGACTTCTTCAGGTGAGCGGCCGCCGGCCGGGAGGCGCCGCCGCAGCCGCACGGGCCTGGAGGTGACGGTGCTGCGGGGCCGTGGCCGGCGGTGTCACTCGAGCGCTGGCGGTCACTCCTTCCAGCGGAGCACCGATGCTGCAAAGCCAGGCTGGGAGAGCTGCGGCTTTTCAGCCTGGGAAGAGAAGGCTCCAGGGTGACCTTAGCGCAACTTTGGTACCAGCAGGGGCTACAACAGAGCTAGAGAGGGACTTGTGACAAGAGTATGATGTGACCGAACAAGATGGGTTGGTTTCACACTGACAGAGAGCAGGTTTAGGTTAGGTATAGAAAGGAATAATACCACCTGTGAGGGTGATGAAGCCTGGTACAGGTTGCCCAGAGAAGCAGTGGCTGCTCCATCCCTGGAAGTGTCAAAGGCCAGGCTGGACTTGGAGCAACCTGGGGTAGTGGAAGATGTCCCATGGCCATGCTCATGGAATGAGATGAACTTTAAGGTTCCTACCAACCCAAACTATTCTGTAATTCCGTCATTCTAATTAAAAATGCAGCCACCATCACCTCCTTCAAAACTTCTATACTTGCTTCTTAAACTTTGACTCCTGGGGATGGAGGCCATGTGCTTTGTCTTGCTTATTTATACATGAATTTATTCTGTCACTTGAAGCTGTTTTGCCTTTGTTCCAGAGCAAGCGGCCTGGGTTTTTGGTGGGAACTCAGGGCAGTGGTGTGAGGCTGCTGCGCCTTGCAGCTGTGTGATGAACTCCAGGAAACCAACCTGAGCATTGCATTGTTTGTCCTGCCTGTCTCACAGGTGAACTGCTGAGAAAGCTTGAGCAGGTGCACCACCTGCCAAACATGTAGATCCAAGGCATGTGCCAGTACAGTTTGTAAAAGACCTAATGTAATTACCTCAAGGCCACGTCCACCTCCAGTGCAGCGGCTGAAACCTCTGTTCTAAGCATGACACAAAATTATTTGGAAGCATTAGAGTGCCATATAATGTAACTAAACTATTTGACAAGACAAAGGTGTCCTGTGGAGGAGCTGTGAACAAAAATCTCTTCCATGTATCAGTTAAGTTATTGCTGTCCTTAACTGTAGCTGCAGGGATGGAAATTTCACCGGTATTTGTATCAAACACTGACTAGACAGAAGTTTTAGATGTTCCTAAGAACTCAAAGCTGCAAAGCCCCCTATACCCCTGAGCTGAGGCTGGCGTGAGCGAGGGAGAGGAGTGTTGTGAGGTGTTTTCTGAGGGGTTTGTGCCTGTGGTGTCCCCAGGAGCATCCGGACGCACTGTGCCGAGCCCTTCACCGCGTACTGGACGTGCGTCGACTACTCCAGCCAGCAGGAGCTGCGCCACTGCCGCAAGCAGCAGGCGGCCTTCGACTCCTGCGTGCTGGACAAGCTGGGCTGGGTGAGGCCTGACCTGGGAGACCTCTCCAAGGTAACTTCCTGACCCTTTGGGGCAGATCCTGCTCTCTCCCTCTTTTATGCAGGTTTTGTCCAGATCGGGTCTCTGGCATCTCTTGGGCTGATGGTGGTTCGCGAACGCGGCGCTGGAAGTTTGTGGGATGATGGAAGTTGAGACTGACAGCGTTTTCCAGGGTTGCTTTTCCAGAAGACTTGTGCTTTTCTTAGACAATGAAGTTCTTGCTTTTTGCTTGTCCTGGTGTGGAGGCTTATCCTTTAGGAGTGAAGCTCATGCTCATCTGTAGTTGTGATGGAACACCCCTCCCTTCCCTCCTCTTAGAAGTATTGAGGAGCTCTCATCAGCTGAACAATGTGTCCTTCCTATTGTTTGGTTCTTCTTGGTAGTTCTCCCTTGAAGTTCTGACTCAACCTGGCTGTTAAATGCTGTGAGAAGTTGTATCACTTCTTTGCATTTCTTTCCAGGTTACAAAGGTGAAGACTGACCGTCCTCTGCCTGAGAATGCCTATCACTCTAGACCCAGACCAGAGCCAAACCCACCCATTGAAGGGGAGCTGAAGCCCTCTCCCTTTGGCAGCAGGCTCTTTTTCTGGTCCTGGTGAAGTGGGCAGGCTGTGCTGTGACTCAAGTTCAGAGATGTGGCACTTGCACGTGTAAATTGTGTGGTGTGTCCTGAGTGTTACTAATAATTAAAGAGCCCCAAACCATTACATGGCTGAACAGACTTCTTTAAACTCATAGCAACAAGAACAATGCATTTCCCTGTTTTGCTCAGAGCTCTCTGCAGTCACACAGCCCTTGGGACCCTCTGGGCACCAGTAACATCAGCTGATTACCAGGATTGTCTGTGATGTGTGCAGACGTAGTTCCAGTCTTTGACTGCTGTCCCATCAATCACAGACTGGCATGAGACTTGATTTACTCACGGAGAACATTGCCTCATGGATCAAGGAAACTCTGGGAACAAACAAGTCATTAATGTCTTCCCTTAGTCTTGCAACTGATAATTGTGCATTCTTTCCAAGGGACTCCTGTTGAGGTCTAACCTAAAATCTGTCTTGGAGCAAGGGGTTAGTGGAATCTGGCGTTTGCTAGGCATGGGGGCCACGCTCTTTCTGCCATGAAGATCCCTGTTGTGCTTCCCAACACACATACATGCAACATTGCTTAGGGACTGCTCATACAACGTTTGTTAGGGACTTCCACTTTTTGGACCGTTCTTTTGGGGGAACACAAGCTACTTTATCAGAAAAATCATACTGAATTTCCAGCAGCTTTCAGGAAAAACTTTCTCCTAAAAGGTTCTTGTGTCCCATTAAGCAGTGTAGGAAAGGAGCTTGTATTCTGCCTCAAGGCCCTGACTTAAAGGGTTTGGGGCAAGTCCTTCCCATTTTTTCACTGTGATGTTCTTTTTGATAGAGGAGTTAGTGAGCTTTTTAAAGTTTATCTTTTCTACAATATCTGAAAGTCCCATTTTTTGTAGAGTTGGATCTAGTCTTTCGCCTCCACCCAGTTGCAAAAACCCTTTTTTAAAGAGTCAGAAAAAATGAACTTGTTTTTCCAGAGCAGTTTAACTTGCTTTGGATGAGACTGTCTCACCTGAACCGTGGCAGAGTGGAACTGTGCTCTGCTCCTTGGGTAGCCTGCTGGTAGTAGGATCTGTAGATTTACCATCTCCTTGTTCGAGGTGGGATTAAACTGTAATGGTGCTATAGCTGCAGCATATGTTTCTGATCCATGGAGCTAGAGGGAAAATTGTATAACATTTATCTAAAAATAGCTTGTGCACTGTGTGGCTTCTGGGTTCTTGCTACTTTCTGCTGGGGTGCATTGAGTGAAACTCAAAGCAGGTGCTGTGTTTGCATTTTAATGTACATACCAGGCTGTCTTAGCAGCTCCCTGCCTAAATCTGCTGCTGCACCTTTGCAGTTTCTCCTTGCTGATCACGGCCACCATCTCGGGGCAGCCACATCTTGCTGAAGAAAGATAACCCTTCTCTGCAGAGACTGAAATTAGGACAAGCTTGGGGTCTAATTGCATTCAGCTGAGCGAGTGAAATGAGGCTTGGCCGAGCAGAGGATAAATTGTTTGGGATGTTAACACGTATCACATCAGATCTTTGCTGACCCACTCCCAACAGTTGATCAGGAGTTTTTAGATCTTACCATGTTCTGTTAATAACTTACTATTGTCAGCATTTGTATGAACCACTGCATTGCTGAACATCTGCTTTGGAATAAACATGCATGGGCATTCCAGTAGTCAGCCCCTAATCACAATTAAAGAGTATTTTTTCCCATTAGATTGCTTCTGAAAAGAAAGACATTCATAAGTAAGGGGGGGCAAGTTTTTTCAACAGCCTGATAGGAGCCCCACCCTTAAGTTGGCTAATACTCTAAGAAAAAAAAAATTATGCTGAAGCCTCAGAGGTTTAAGATCATTTGTCTGTTTCTTGACAGCGGAATCTACAGCCTCTTGGGTCAGAGCTGTGGGATCCAGTAATGATACACTGATTATGGTTTAAATGTCAGAATTAACTCTCTGCTCGCCTAGATTTCCCTCTTCAGTTTCAAGCAGGAGTGGGCAGGTGAAAGTACAAAAGAGATCAGCAGAGGAGGACAATGAAATTATAAAGTCAAGTAGAATTCAGCTGCACTCTGAGCATTTCCTTCATTCGCCTCTCTGTGATAATTGTTTCTTGTCCTTATCTCTTGGCTAAATCTCTGGAAAAGTGTTGCCAGAGGCTTTTCATGGTGCTTTGGACAGTGCCTGAATGCAGCTATTTCTGCTCAGAATCCAGTGGCTTTACTCAAACCTAGATGCCCCTTTGGAGCTGTAATGGAAACTAGAACAAGTGGATGTCGAGATTCAGTAAAGACCATAAAAGTATTTTTGAGGAATGTGTCTTGACAATTTTTTGGCAGATGTAGAGCGGACACAGATTCAACACAGATATTTCCCTGGCCCTGTGAGAAGTGTTATTTGTTGTGCTGTGGGCTCTCAGCTTTGCCAGAGTTTCAAATCACATGTTAAATTAACAAAATGTTAAGCCAGTGTTGTAGCTTGTTCCACTGTGGGTCAGATTCGGCAGAAGCTGCTCCACTCTTTCACACTGTGGGTGGGAAGAGTAAAATCTGAGCATAATTTCAAATCTCAGTGAGGTGGGACTGTGCATTTCTGGTGCAGCAGACTTGTCTGGCACTAGCACAACAACATATTTTTGAGGAGAATGTCCCTCTCCAAAACATCTGGCAGTTAGAGATGCCCTGGTTTCAAATGGTTCTGCTTGATTCAGGGCTGTACAATCCTTTTGAAGCTCTCTCTCTGCTCATTTACTGGAAGAGTTTGGAAACCAGGATCCATCTGGGCAGTAACAGATTTCAGACTCCCTCTTGTGGCTGCGTTAAGCTGATTTTGGGCATCTTGGTGAAGATTTTGCCATCGTGAAAATCCAAAGGCTACTTAAATACAGAAACTTGATTAGATCCTTTGTCTTTGCTATAAAACTCACATTGCCTCAACTTGATTTTTCCTACATATAAAAGCTCTTGAGTATGAAGGGAGAAGATGAAGAAAAGTGGTTTGAGAACAATTGCCTCAGTCACATTTGATGTGGTTTAAGGAAGTTAAGGTAGGGTCAGAGTAGATGGAGGTGGCTGGGAAGTCACAGTGTACATTGTAATTCCTTCTCTGAATCCAGAAAGGAGATGACCCCGGTGCTGCAGAGAGGAGGGTGGTTCTGCACCTCTGGATCTGGTGTAAAAGGAGCAGGACAGGCAAGGATGGGGAGCAGGTTAATTGCAGTATTTACCTTTGTATGAAAGCACATTCTTTCTCTTTGTTAGGAACAGACAGGGCCTCACCAAATGGTCTTACTAATGTTAATAACTCTGTTAATAATTTTCTGGTTTTTCATGTGAGCCCTTCTACCTGATCTGAATCTGAGGCACCACTCTGCGTGGCTGAGTGTGGTGCAAATAGTACTTTGGCAAAGGGAGGAGGTCTGAGAAAACACAGCACAGCAAACTAGAAGCAAATAGTCCGTGGTGTGAATTTGGCTTTAAAGCAGTAAATCAGCACTGCAAGCAGAAGCAGATGCTGGAGGAGGGGTGGCTCCCAGACCCCCAAGGCAGGTCAGCAACAGCTCACTTGCTGGTGCAGGAGTTATTCCTGGGCTTGGTTTCTGCTTCAACAAATTTCTCCGCTCCCACGTGCTGCCGGAGTCTTGGCAAGCCCCACACAGGCACAGTGCAGGTTCCTCTGTGCTTGGCAAGGACAGGCAGTGAGGGGGGAGAGCCCCGTTCCCCTGTGCCCCAGGCTGTGCCTGGCTGTGGAGGGCTGCTTCAGGCTGTCCCAGGGCTGGGACACAAGCAGCAGATGCTGGGACATGAAGAGTTTTGCTATACCTGATAAATCCAGGAATAGGGACTCAAAGAAGAGAGCATTTAACAGGGTAAAAGCTCTTTTACCTTACCTGCATCCCAAGCATCTCCCCATTGCTGCTGCCTGAGAAATATCTTAGATCACATCTGTCTGTTGCTGGTGTCTGAAAAAAGGATTCCAGTCTGCAAGTTCCTGTGCTCTTGGCTGGGCTTGGCAAGTGCAGGTGGTTAAAGGGAGTGTTTGGTTCACACTGTGTTCTGCAGCACAAAATGGCAAACAGCTTTTGCACTTTCGATAGGGTTTACATTAATTTTTCCCTTCCCACCAGGGTAAATGAGGGCTGGGAAGAATGGCCATGCCTGTTGCTTTGTTAAGCTCGGCTTTGGCTCCAATTCTGGCACCAAGAAAGAAAATAAAATACAGGGAAGGGGAGCTCTATAAAAGAGCTATGGATCTGCTCCCAAGTTGATAGGTTAAACCACAAAACCCCCTGAATCTGAGGCATTGCTCTAATATTTGTAAAATCAGCATGGCAGCTCTCTTAAGGGCTGTGAGTCAGCCCGAGGGTGGTTCAGCTCTTTATAAGTAGTAGCACGGCCTTCTGCTTCCATGCAAACAGGAGCGAGGATTTTAATGGAGCCAGAATTACCCCTTTGGTTAGAGCACTGTCTGACCTCTGCTTTGTTCTCGCTGCCTCCCGTGTGCAGCTGTGCTGAGACAGGAGCCTGACCCGGCTTTGGGAGAAAAGGGCTGGATGGAGCCCCTAAATGCGGGATCAATGCACCCCTGTGCCCCTCCCGTGCCCAGCCCGGGCTCTCTCCAGGCTCTGCCCCGTGTGCTGCTCCCGAGGGCCGGGGCGCTCAGGTGTGGCCGCCGGGAAGGTGCTGCCAGCGGGGCTGACCCGGCCGTGTGTGCGCAGCGGGACGGAGCCTCTGCCCGTCCCCTGGCGCGGCCTCCGCCGCTCGTGGCCGGCCTGCGCTCCAG
The DNA here is from genome assembly GCF_029207755.1 of Chamaea fasciata. NCBI lineage: Eukaryota > Metazoa > Chordata > Aves > Passeriformes > Sylviidae > Chamaea > Chamaea fasciata. Next base: position 9,523,976 of record NW_027094105.1, on the reverse strand, counting down.
CTTAAACAGAGGAAGGTGAGGGTCAGCCGCCGAGAGCTCTGCCCAAGGCTCGAGAAGCACATTTTGGCAGAGGAAAGAAATACAATACAAACAGGGAGGGAAACTCGACTTCCATCCAACCCCCTCCAAGGAGCGTTTGGCTCCCTACAGCTGCTGGAGTCTTTACTACCAGTTACTGGGCTCTTTATTTTTACAGGCTCTCGTGTGTTTGTTTTCTGTCTCTTAGACCGGTGTTGCAGAGGGGACAGAGCAGAGCAGAGCAGGAGCAGCAGGGACTGGAGGGTACAGCCCTGCACAGGGGGACAGGCAGCCCAGCTTCCCTTTCCTGCCTGTCACTATCTCATTGTGTGGCCTTGGGGCACTGTCACTTCCCTCTCTGCCTTGGCTCCTGTGCGATGGGGTGGTTCCACCCAGCATAGCTCTCTGCTTGTTTACCATCTTTGTCCTTGTGAAGTGCCTTGGAGGAGTCTTGGGGGAAGCTCTGCCTGGGCAGGGCAGGCACAGCCCAGGCCCAGTGCTGCTCTCCTTCCCCAGAGCAGCAGGAGCCACAGGGTCACGGGGTGTGGGTGGGCAGAGAAGTGGCTGTCACCTGCCCCCGAGCCTCTGCCCTCTGTGGGCGCCCAGCTCTGTGATCAGAGAGGCAGCTGGAGACCTCACTGCGGGGTGGAAGATGAGAAATGTCTCTCTCAGCACTCTTGGAGGGATATTTCCCAATTCTGGACTCTTCCTGCCTTTCAGAGATCACAATGGCAGCACCGTGCCTTCTGCTTGGAGCCATCCTCTGCCAGTGCTGGGAACAGCTGTGTGCAGGGAGCCAAGGCGCAAGGGAGGAGGTTACAGGAGAGACAATCCTCAGAACATGTGTAGCATCCAGCCCTCGCACACCCCTCTCTGCTCTCCATCACTGCTTGCTCAGAGCCTTTGTTTCTTCTAACCATGAGTGAAACCAGTTGTGGGAGGTTGTGCTCAGGCATGACATAATCTGAGTCTGGGACTCCACTGGAGGAATCCTTTTGAAGATTTACTAGTCTGGCTAATTACAATAAAACTATGAAGGTGCTGTGCTCTCTAAATCATCAGAAATTAATAAGTGGAGGTTTCTGCTTTCTTGTGATTTTTGCTAGGACACAAACCAGAACAATTCTGGCTTCATCAGCAGTGTTTTCTTTCAGGAAGGTCTGTCAGAGTCACATCAACATGTTCACAGAGCCATTGTCCATCTTTGGTTTTGGTAGCAGATGATTTGATTAAAAAGATGTCACTTCCTTGCTCCTTTCTCTGTGTTGCCTTTCTGTGTTTGTTTCAGCTTGAGCAGCAACAAAGGCCTGCAGGATTTATCTGCTGTTTATTGACATTTTCCCTTTCTGAAGCGCATCCTTACATTACCCCACAAGAGTTCAGCTTGTGTCAGCCACAGATGGGTGATTTAAGGAAAGGCAGCTTTAGTTGGAAATGCCCCTTCCAGCCTCGTTCCCTCACAAAATACCCCCATTAGCAATGCACTTAACTCTGAATTTGAAAATCTACTTCCCTTTTAGCTGTTGTTGATCTTAAAATACATATTTGCTATCCATTTTCATCTGTATCCTACTTTTAAGAGGATGTGTCATTCCTTGTCATCTGGAGTAAGCCTGTGGTGTCTCATTCTCTGCTGGGAACGAGTCTGCTCCCTCTCAGTGTCCCTGCCAGGCTGCTCCTGCCTGGTCACTGCTATTTCCTCTCCTTTTTCACCCTGGGGTTGTGGCTGGAGTCACATAGGTTGGTATCTCACCCGGAGCTTTCCCATCCACGTTCACAGGTGAAATCCTGTGTTAAACCAAGACTCTGGAGCTGTGGAGAACCTCGGGGACTTCAAGCCCCATCTTGGTGTTTCTTTCTGCCACCACAGGCCACCTGCCCCGTGGATCTGGGCGAAGAGAGGCTGAGCCCCACAAGCAGTGCTGGAGCTCTGTGTCCACCTGTCTCCAATGTTTCCAGAGCACCTGGAGCAACCCAAGCTCCCGGGTCCTGGCGCCGGGCCGAGCCCGTCGGTGGGATGTGGGTGGCTGGGCCCTGGTGGGCAGGCAAAGTGCTGTCGGAACAAAACTGAATTGAAGTGATTCTTTTCCTCTCCCCTTGGCCTGCTAGGAAATCTTTTTCCATTTACTATAAAACATGGTCCTTAATAGTGCTGAAGTGTTCTACATATTTTAAATAAACATGAGTGGATTTGAGCCCAGGAGGACATGAAAGAATGCAGCATTTGCGGGGTACCGGCCCGGCACACATGTCAGCAATTTGGCTGCCTTGTGTACTTTGGCTTTTAAAAAAGCATTTAAAAGTAAACAAATGAAGGAAAATCTGGCAGCTGGATTTCAAAGTAAATTGCTTTCAGCTGATATACCCTGTTTCCAGCTTGCTTGGGTAGTATCAAGCCATACACATCCAGCAAGAAGAGCGAGCGGCCAAGGAGAAGAGCGGGGGCGGGAGAGAGAACAAAAGCAGGGAAGTTCTGTGGATTTAATTCTTCCATTTCCTTCCTTTGCACCAAACCCTCCCTGCCTGTCAGTGCCCTCTCATCAGCCAGGCAGGTTCATGCTTCAGACAGCAAACTGTGCTCCATCTTCCCCTGGGCTCTGTTCTGCCAGGTTCTACCTCCATTCCATCACTCCTGGAGCAGGAATGGGATGATGTGGGATGGGAGTAGCATCCATAGAATGCTGCTCAGCTGTCACCTGCAGTGCTGCTTGAGCTGCTCTATCAAACCTTCATCCCAGCCACTGCCCCACCAAGCATGGGGACAGCCCATGCCACAGCCCAGACCAGCGGGATGAATCCATCCATGCGGAGTTTGGGAAGCACAGGCTGGGATGCTGCTCCTTTGGGACTATCAGGCTGGGGGGGGCATCACCACCCTGCCGGTGGAAGGAAACAGAGGTGGAAGTGACAGAGATAACAAAAGATAACAGAGTCATTAGAGGAGCAGGGCTGTGGGGAGGCCCCACTCCTACGGAAGAGCCTGGAGTGTCCCCAAAGGAGGAGATTCAGCAAATGCTGACAGATGACAGTGAGGTCCCGGGCTGGACAAAGGGAAGGTTGCTAAGGTCACACTTTGGCTCAGCTTTGGGCTCCTTCTGCTTTGACTTGCGTTTCCTCAAGTTTATAAAACTTTCCACGGGTTGGTTCAGTGGAAAGGGCAGAGGAAACTGGTGGGTCTGGAATCCCGGTGGTGTGGGGCCGGGGCAGGGCTGCTCCGAGGCAGCCCCTGTACACGCAGCACTTATTGCTGGCGCTGTGAGCTGGGGCGAGCCACCGAGTGTCCCCAGCGGCTCCCAGAGGTGACACAAGGAGGGTGTGATGCTGGAGCACCCAGGAGCCAGGAGAGGAGCAGCCAGAGGAGAGGGACAGTGTCCCTGCAGCTCCCTGAGGCAGCTGGCACTGGCCCAGCCCGGGTCAGGATTTGCATTTCCTGCAGCAGCACCCCGCACACCCCGTGGTGCTGGCACAGGAGCAGCCAGATTGTGCTGACCCTTGTGCCACTGTCACATCCCCCAGCACAAGCAGGGGACAGCGATCCCCTTATGGCACCAGCTGCCCCACGGCAGCACGACCTGAGCGCTGCAGCCTGTCACCAACACGGGTGCCTGGTGATGGGGTCCCCTGGGAGAAAACCCCCTCACAGGAGGGATGTCCCTCAGGTGCCCTGGTCAGGTCTTGTCATGCAGCAGCAGAAAGCAGCAGCTGGATGAGGATGGGCGTGGGAATCCCCAATGTGCCCATGACCCTCCCGAGTGGGCAAACCCCCTGCCCATCTCCCACCAAGCCAAGGAGGAGGCCCTCCCCAGTAGCTCGTTTTTCGTTGATTCCATAAAGCTGGGAAGGAAAAGGACCTTCCCCTGTGTGAGCATGTGGAGCCTCCCTGCCTGCAGCTCTGGTGAGTGCTGTGGGAGCGGGGTTTTGGTGGGGTAGGTTGTGCCGTGGCTCAGGCTGTGTCACCCACCAGCGTGGCTGTCACAAGTCCTGGCAGGAGCCCTTGTTGGGCACCTCAGCTGCTGATGGGAAGTGCTTGTGTCTGTGCTCCGTCCCTGGGATGTGCCAGGTGGCTGCAGCCAGAGTGAGAGGGTGAAACCCACTGGTGTCCGAGTGCTCATAACCCAGAAGTTCCTGGTGACCCGTCGTGTGCCCATCTCCTCCCCTGTGGGATGGGCAAAGGGGGTTGAAGGCTTTGGGAAAGAGACAAGTTGCTCCTATAAACCAAGAAATGAGGGAAGGAGAACTGAGCTTGCCCCTGGCTGTGGGCAGCATTGTCAGACCCAGCCTTTTTGGGTCCCCAACCCCCCGGGGCACAGGGACCCCTGGTCCCACAGCCTCTCCCTGCCCATTCCTGGGTCTCTCCACCGTCCAAAGGCTCGGTGTGCGTGGCCAGGCTCCGTCTGCCGTTTCCTTATAATTTAAAAGCCTTCCTCACATTAATCTTTTTATTTTTATTTTGACAAATGTATGTTTCCAGGAAGTTGCTGAGGTCAAAGCAGCATCTGTTGCTCGTTATTTTGGGGGATGCAGAGGGTCTTTGTGAGGGTTTCCAAAGCAACAAGGAATTAAGTGGTTTGTAAAGCGGAGAGCAGGAATGAGGAGCAGGCTGGGGCTTCCCGAAAGGCGGCTGAAGATGCTGATGAAAATCAGATCAACTCGGCTCTATTTTCTTGGAAACTTGATCTATTTTTCTTGTACAACTGTCAGCCTGACTCCCGTATTCCAAGGGCTTGGCCACCGCCAGCTCCACGTTTCAGCGCTGGGATTAGCGTGGCCCCGGTCAGACTCACTTTCCCCGGCTCGTGCCGGGCGCTGCGGGACGGGAGTGGAGCTTTTGCGAGTGGCAGTGCGTGTCCCCTGGTGTGGCCCTGACTGGGGACACGGGCCAGAGACCCCTGGGATGGGCACCAGGCCACTGTCCCCTGCCCCAGGATTGTCCCTCACCTCCCAAACCCGCGCCATGAATTGCCCGGCGCGCCCCACAGGGGGCCTGTAGCCAAAAGTGCTTTTTCTTTCAAAACAAGCGGAGGAGAGTCTGGTGCCAAGGCGAGGGCTGCAAGGAGCCCAGGAGATTTATCGCTGAGGAAATACTTTCTCCAGCGAGGGCTGACGGCCGCAGCAGGAACAATGGGAGATTCGCAACGTGAACAAAGCTGATTTCGTTCTTCTTTTTATCAATGCTTTTTCCTTGCGGATCCTCCCTTCCTGGAAGTGGGAGATGCAGCTTCCCCCGCGCGCCGGCCGTGTAATCAGCAGGAATGGCCATATCCTGGCTGGGAAGCGAGCTGTGAAACGCTGTCGCCCGCAGTGATTTATGAGCCCGTGGCAGCGGCCAGCGGCCCGGCTGGCCCGGGGACAAGGTGCCAGGGCGCGTGCAATATCCACGTATTCTTTCTGCTCCTCGCCGGGTCCCCGGGGAGCCGCCGGAGGAAGTTAATGGATTAGACACACACGTTCCACTTGATTTTTATTTTTTATTGCCGTGTCTTTCCAAATGCCTTTAGCAGATGCACGAGCACAATGGGCGATGAGCATCCCGGCCGGGCGGGCAGCGGGGCAGCGGCCAGGCTTGGAAAGGTCAATGGGGAGAGTGCTTGCGTGGGGACACCGGGACAGCCTGTCCTGGCGGGTGCAGTCCTGCCCCACCGGGGCCTGCTCGGCACCGGCTCCTGCAGTGGAAAGCGGGGATAAGGTGATGGCAGCTGCTCGCAGCCCGTGCTGATCAACAGCCTGAGGCTGCGCAGCCCCTTGCCCGCTGGGTCACGGCCGTGGTGGAGGCAGCCGGTGCCCAGCGGGTCTCTCACCGTGCCTGGAGCCGGGATGTCCTTCCCGAGGAGCTCACGCCTGTGGAAGTGGATCGTTCCACTGCCAGGCTCACACTTCTGCCACATTATGCAATCTTCACCCGATACTGGGAATATGAAATAATTATTCCAAGTGATCAGATTTTAATTATGCAACACAGAGGATGATTATTGTACACCAAATTGGTGCCGAGTGCTTAGTTATGTATATGCCAAATTTAGTCTATACTATTATACCCAGTGGGTGGCCGTAGACAATCAGGAAGTAATTAGTTTTGCTGGAGGTTGTTCGCCTGCCTGGTTCGCTGTGCTGTCTGGGGAGCGTCTTGCTGCGCTCCGTGAATACCGCGGGCTCCGAGTTCAATACCGTCTTTTTGTGACAAGCTAATAAGCTGTCTGCATGGCGGCCTGTAATTAGCGCTGTCGATATTCATTTGGAAACGGAGACCGCGCTGAGCGGCTCCGCCGACGGCGCTTCCCTTTGTGGCGGCTCTGGGCTGGGCCCTCCTCACCTCCCAGGAGGGCCATGGGTGCCGATGGGGATGCGGGCGGGTGCCGGAGGGGCTCGCGTGTGCGCGGCACCCTTGGGTCCCCGCTGAGGAAAGCACCAGCCGTGAGGGTGCTGAGACCAACACCTGCCCCCCACTCACTCCTGTGTCACCCCGGCCTTGTCCTCCATGGGGCAGCTGCCGCTGGCCCCAGGTGCGGGACGTCCCCAGGGCTCTGTCCTGTGGCGCTGGCCAGGAAGGCTGAGCTGGCGTGGGGTGTGCGGTGTCGGGGGCATGGGGACGTGGAGGGGGCTTGTGCTGGGGTGGCCACCCCTTCCCCAGAGCCGTGGGCACGCGGGGAGCCCTGAGCATCACTGGGGCGTGCTGAGATGCTGCGTGTTTACACCTTTCCAGGCAGCCTGGTCCTGTGGGACCTGGGCTCTTCTGCTGAGGTCACCCATGCAGAATTCCTGAAGGGTCTGGGGCTACATGAGCTGAGAGATCACTGGAGCATCGCCCCCCTGAGGGGTGTTTGCAGCTGGTCAGTGTTGTGGGGGCACAAGGAACCGTCCACTTCTGTTGGAATGGTCTGGATCTGCCGGGCGGGAATTGTCTGAAGTAAGGAGCAACTTTTACCTCTGTTACACAAAGGAAACTTTCCTCCTCTTTCTGTCGGAGATGCTCACTCCATTGAGATGATTGGCATACTGGAGAGCTGAGAAACTAAATTGTTTATACACTAATGAATAGAAGCTTGATTGCAAGATCCTGTTTGGAAAATTATAGTGCTGAATTGAAGCCGTACAATTACATCCAAAATGCTGCATATTCATTTCATCTGCTTTGCATAGAGATTAACAAGCGAGCCCTAAAGCAGACTCTGAAATTAAAGCTAACACCAGATTTAGTCACAGGTTACAAACTAAATGGCATTGTTTGATGGATATGAATCTTTACCACCTGCCTGCCTGATGATTGCTAGCAGCTTAGCAGACAGCAAAGGAAAAAGTTTCTTCCCATGAAGGAAGCATAATAAGGCTCTGGGCTGGAAGTGCCCCCTCCCCACGCAGGCAGCCCCCCGGCAGATGTCTGCAGTGGGCCTGGGGAAGGGGCTCCCTGCTCCCCACTCTGCCGGGCTGGAGGCTGCACCCACTCCATGGAGGGATGGAGAGTGGCCCCGAGACCCCACAGAGGTTCTGGGTGCAGGGTCCCCTCCATGTGGGCCTCTTGTCCTGCATGGGGGGACAATCTCACAGGCTTCTTGTCCATCCTGGAGTCTCTGTGCTGATTTGCCCCTGAATTTCCTTCCTCACCTTGCAGGGGTCAGGGGTCTGCAGAGGGCAGGGGTCTCTTGCCCATCCTGGCTGCAGGCAGCCCTTGGGATCCCAGTGCTCTGGCATGCCACTGGACCCATCCCATCTGGCTTTGCATCTGCATTCTCCCACCCTCCACCCTCTGTGATTTATTTCAGGAGTAGAAATGGGACCAGGAAAGAGCAGGAGTGTGTGGGGAGCAGGGCCCTGCCTGCTGGTGCCCATCGTGGCAGGGGCTGCTCAGGGAGCAGCTCAGGGGCTCAGCTGTCATTCCCAGCGAGGATTTTTCCTCTTTGCGAATACCTGGGAGTTCCCAGTCCCTCCCCACAGGCTCAGGACCCCCTGTGCATGGACCCCACGGGGCAGAGACACAGCACTGGCTCTGCAAATCTGACACCTTTATTTTGTTCTTTAAAAGTCCATTACCAAACCGCAGCATCCTATGGAGGGCTGGGCTGTCGCTACCGCACTACGGGACAGCCCAGCCGAGCTTTACAACCCCTGGCCCCGTCCCCAGCTCCCTGCTGGCTCTGTCACTGCCATGGCCAGCTCTGGGTGCATGTCTTGTCACCCCCCTCTCCCTGGAGGAGCAGCACCATGCCAGGGACAGGCAGCACGGCTGCTCCAAGTCTCCATTTCTGCTTGACACTTCCCAACTCGACTCTCTGACACTTTCCCAAGACTCTCTGATGGACAGCCAAGGTGGATGAGCATCACCTCGGTCCCTCCACAAAACCTGCCCTTCACCCCACTGTTGGCTTCTTCCTTAAACCTTAACTCATCCCAGGACACTCACATTTCTGAGACCAAAACCACACTGTAACACCCTAAAATCAGCACAAGGAGCAGCCTCCTGCCTGCAACCACCAGCAGCTTGGGGGGCACGGCAGGGCTCTCTGCCCTGACCCCAAGATATGGGGTGCACCTTTCCTTAGGGGGTCACCCCCACTGCTGCAGGCTCCCAGGGCCAGCCCTGCACCCATCTGTGGCCTCAGAGGGGTGGCCCAACCTGTGTGGGCAGTGGGTGCTGGGGAGTGGGAAAAGGCACCTATGGAGGCAGTGGTGGCTTCACCGCGTGGGGACACAGCGTGGGGCTGGTGGACACTGGCAGCCCTGGAGAGACGCAGCGTGGTGGCAGTCTGGGACACACCCCGGGGAGCCGGGCAGGGCAGTGACACGGTGGCTGTGCTGCGTGGCCCCACCCAGGCTGCCATGGGTGGCAGCTGACGAACCAGAAGAGCCTCTTGTCCCACAGCACTGCGCCGTGCCTAGGGTTTCCACCCTTCAGCTCCCTGGGAATTCTCTGCTGTGAGCATCCCTGGCTGTGCGAGCAGGGACACGATGGCAGTGTGACAGCAGTGTGAGCTGGTGCAGACTGAGGCAGGGCTGGCCAGTCCCATCCTGTGGGGTGGCCCTGTAGGCAGTGGGGGAAGTTGTTACGTGGAACAGGGACAGGAAAGGGACCTGTCTTGTAGCCTGGGCACAGGGACCCCCAGTCCCAGTGCAGGGTTGTGGATGGAGCTGCTGGGACTGCCAGCCACCAGCTACCACCTACTGTGGCCCCACTAAGAGGGGACTCTGCTGGGCCCCACGGCAGTGTCCAGCTCGTCTTCAGAGAAGCTGATGTGCAAGCAGGTGTCGTCTGCAGGGGAGAAGGGCAGTGAGATGTCCGTGGGGCTGCCCAGGGCCGCCAACTCCTTGGCCAGGGTCTCGCTGGCTGTTGGGTCATGGATGCTGGCCAAGGGGGACATTGGCCCGCTCTCTCCAGTCCTGTCCTTGCCCAGAGCGCGCTGGCAGGTCCCGGCAGGGCCAGGCTCCGTGCTGGAGGCAGCACTCCGTGCAGGAGTCCTTGCCTCAGGGTCCAAGAGGGTGAGGGAGCTGGCAGTGATGCTGGTGAGGCTGGAGATACTGGCACTGGGTAGGCTCAGGTGGGCAGCGCTCTCGGGCTTCACCTCCACTTCCAGGCTTGGGGAGGTCTTGCTTGACCTTTTGCGTAGGATGGGTGGTGGAGGGTTGAGCTTGGGAATGGGCGGCTGCCGCCTGCGAGGGGAAAGCAGAGAGAGGAGGTGATGGGCAAGTACTACCTGCAGCACTCAGGGTGTTCCCCCTGCAGCTGGCAGGGGACAGAGGAGGCACACTCTACCTGTCCTCGTCCCCTCTGTCTGCGTCGTCCGCCTTCTGCCGGCTGCTCCCGTTGAGCAGAGCGAAGTCGCTGACCTCGGAGCCCTCCACGCGCCGGCTGAGCCCATCCTGCCCCTCCAGACACTCGTCCCCCTCCTTGCTGCCGTAGCGCTGGCTGCCCCTGTCCAGGCTGACGAGGTTGAGGTAGGAGTCCCTGGGGCCCAGGGAAGGCAGCGAGCCGGGGGCCACGGGGCTGCCCAGGATGCTGGCGGGGCTGGAGGTGGACGGCAGGTGGACGTCCAGGCTGTAGTGGTTCTTCAGGTTCAGGGAGAGGGACTGCGCCAGGGACAGGTTTTGCAAGGAGTGGTCAACTGTGAGAGATGGACAAGGGGCATGTGAAAAACTGGGGATTTCCAAACCAGCTGCTACCTTGCACTGTGAGGGGTGCAGAAATGCCCCAGATCTCCAGAGCCTGCTGGGATGGTACTGGGAGCACTCCAGTTGCTTCCTGTGACTGCAAGGAATGCAGTGATTGTCCCGAGGGAGGGAGCTGGGGGCACGCCAGCACCCACACAACCCCAGTGAGCGTGTCCCTGTGCTCACCCGGCTGCCGATGCTCATCCCGGTGCTCCTCCCGGGCCTCCAGCACTGTCAGCTGCCGCACCAGCAGCGAGACGTGCTGCAGCAGGTCGCGGTTGGTCAGCAGGAGCTGCCGCACCCGGGCCTGCGCCTCGATGCGCGCCGCTGTCTCGGCCGCCAGTTGGTCCTTGAGCAGCTGCACCTGCGAGACGGGACGGGGAGATGCGAACAGGACGATTCGGAACGGGGCGATGCGGGACCGGGCGCTGCGGGACGGGAGGAGCAGCCCCGGGAGCGCCCGGTACCGGCGGCGCCACAGCGCCCCCTGCCGGCCCCGCCGCGCCACCCCCCTGCCGGCCCCCCGAGCCGGCCCAGCCGCGGGCGGCGATGCGGCGGCATCCCGGGGGTGGGGAGGGGGTGTCCCGCTGTGCCCCCGGTAACGAGAAACGCGCACGGGAGCCGCCCAGCCGGGAGGCACCGGGCTCCCCTCTCTGATGCTGGATTGGGGATGCGATGGTTTCCAAAAACGGGATGAGATGGAGTGAAACAGGCGTTGGCGGGATCTACCGGACCCTGCAACGCTCCTAGAGCCAGCCTGGGGCTGTGTGAGCAGCCAGCTCCGTGTCTGGGGGAGCTCAGCTGTGCTGCAAGCGATGCTGCACGTGGCGCTAAAAGCAATGCTGCGAGCTAGGCTGCAAGCGATGCTGCAAACTCTGCCGAGAGCTGTGCGACCGGGAATGCTGCCAGCACTGCTGCGAGGGGCCCGGCCCGCTCCCACCTGCCCCGCTGTCGGGACGCTGGAGCAGGGCGAGGAGAAGGGCTGGTGCCGCCTGAGGGGGAGGGCAGGACGTGTACCTGGGCCACAGCCACCTGCGTCTGCTGCTGCTGCTGGAGGAGCTGCTGCTGGAGCAGCTGGAGGCAGTGCTGGGAGGCCAGCGGGGTGATGGAGGCCGAGGAGCAGGGGCTGCTCGGGCTGAGCAGCTGCTGGGAGCTGGCCAGGTGGAGGGAGCAGTTTTCGGCATCCTGGGCACAAAGAAATGGGGCAGGTGAGCGGATTGACCGGCTCAGGCTGGGATTTGGGTTTTGGTTCCCCACGGTGCTGACCCCAGCGCAGCAGAGGAGCCCCCGCACTTGGGGCACCGAGGGAATGTTGAGGGGCAGCCCTGGGCTGTCAGCTCCGCACATCCGTGGGGTCCCCAGGACACAGTGTTTCAGAGAGGCTCCTCCCAGAGAGCTGGCAGAGCTGCCTTGGCTGTGTCTGTGGAGGGCAGGTCCCCAGGTCCCCCAGGGAGGAGACAGCAGGGAGTGACCCAAATACTTCACCACCTTTCCGTGCTGCGGCTGCCCAGGCTGGGCGGTGTCCTGGTGCCTGGAGCATTTGCCAGTGCCTGTGGCCACTGCCCTTCCTGCTCCTGCCCTCCCCTGCTTGGGCAGTGCCAGAAGGAATGTGCAGGAAAGCCCAGCCTTTCCAGGCACACAAACGAATCCCATGGAGTGCATGTCACTGCAGCTGTTTCCAGCCAGGCCCTGTGAGCGTTACTGTTGTGTGAGCTGAAGCGATGCCATTCAGGCCTCCGGGAAGTGCTCCCAGAGCTCTGTGGAGCACCCATTCATTAAGGTAGAACTGCTGCTCCAGCTGAAAGTGCCCCGGGTTCCTGCACTGCCAGGGCTGGGCCTCCTGAGGATGTTGTTCCCTGGGCCTGGAGCACGAGGGGAGGCCGGGATCGCTGCCGGGGGCAGTCGAACAAGGAACCGCTGCAGAGCAGCGCTGAGGGCACGGCAATCCAGCCCGGGTGGAGTGTGAAGCCTGCTCAGCCATGCGCCGCAGCCCCACCCCTGCCTCTCCCCTCGGTCCCCACCCCAGCACTGGACACGGCCTGGCTGCGGGTGAACTGGGAGCTGAACAGCCTGTGCTGAGCAGGGAGCCAGCAGGGAGGGCTGCAATGGGGTCTCCATGAAAGCACCTCCAAACCAAGCCATGAGACAGTGACCCTGAGCGCAGGGCCCTCAGCAGCAGCAGAGCACGTGAATCGTCCTCCAGCCCAGCCCCCATTACCTGGCCGTTCTTTTCCTTTGAGGCTTGCCCGGCTTTCAGCATGCCGAGGTCCCCCCTGGCACCTGGCAGCTCTCTGGGTCCCCTCTCGGACACACAGATGCCACCAGCATCGATGCCAACCTCGTCCACATCCGTGATCTTGGAGCCCTTCATCTGGTGAACTTCAAACAAGAGGGACACATGAATCTGAGCCTCCCTTCCCTGAGCAGGATGCCAGGAAGAGCCAGGGCCCTGCACAGGGCTGGGGGAAGCTCAGGGACAAGGGCCAGGACTTGCTCCAAGTCTCAGCATGCTGTGAAGGGGCAGGAAATGGTCTGGCCGAGGGGCTGCAGACCCTCAGCTTGCTGGATGAGGAGGCTCAGCCTGCCCCTCGGTGGGAGCGGGCAGGCAGGGCAGATTTCCCATCCCAAAGGGCCCAAACCTGTCTCCCACGAAAGAGGTGCCACCTCGCGTGTCCCCACCCCAAAGCGTCCCCGCACCGCCGCCTTAGGGCCCCTCGGGAGCCGCCAGTCACCTTCCAGCGGCTGCTCCTCGGCCGATTTGTCGCTGGCGCCGTCGGCCTGCCCGTCGGCGTTCTGCAGGGCGTGCTGCAGGCTCAGCTTGTGGCACACCTCGAAGGCCTGTCCCACGGTGCGCACCACGCGCATGGCCTGGCTCTGCGGGGCAAACCGCGCCGCTCAGCCGGCGCCCGCGGGAGAGCCGCCGGCCTTCCCTGCCTCCCACCCGCCCCGCCGCGCCTCCTCCCGTGTCCGGCAGTGCCCCCTGGCTCCCCACGCATCTGCGGGCTCCTATCCCTGCGTGCAGGAGGGGACAAGCACCCCTCGGTCGCTCCCCAGGGATCTGCGCCCTCTGACCCCGCAGTTATGTGGGTGCATCCCCAGGAGCGTCCTACCTTCTTCTTGGATTTGAAGACGTTGCACCTGAAGGAGTTGTTAGCGCCGTCCCTTGCGATGTAGCTGAATATTTTCAGGTCTTGCGAGTCATGAGAGACGTAGAAAATTCTAGGTGGGAAAGAGACAGAGGGAATTAAAACACCACGGGGAGAGTCTGCCCTCCAGATCACCTCTGCTCCTGTGTGTCCCCAGGACGGGCCGGTTTGCAGCCCCCAGGATTGGAGGAACGAGGCAGTGCTGGTGCACGGCCCCTCCTGCAATTTTTCAAGGCAGGAGGTGGATGGATTTAGAGAGCGTTTCAGGCTTGATGGAAAACCTTCTGGTTTCTGAAGTAGGCAAAAGCTTTTTAAAGATCCTGTGGGAAAGCGAAAAAATCTATAGTCTTGGAAAGCGAGTGGCTATTTTTAGCCCCAGCAATTAACCCCTGCCCAGGCTGCAGCGAGGCAGAGCCGCCTGCATGGTGGTGAGTGCCCTGTCCTCGGGACCCAGAGGGTCCCTCCTGGGCACTGGGCAGCTGGCACAGCACAAAAGCCTCTCCCAGGGATGCTGAGTGCACTCGGAGGATTCCTCTCTCTGCTGCTCAGGCTGACTCTCCTCCTTGTGCTGCAAAACCATTTTGAAGATTTTTATCTATGTTTGATTTAATTAGGTGAAAATGTGACAAGTGAGCTCAGCTCTGAATAGAGAAGAAACCAAAGGGATTCTTGATTTTTTTTTTTTCCTGCTCTCTCTGTTACTGGAATTTTTGGGGTGTTGACCTTGCAATTAGAGCAGTTACTGTCAATGTACCGTATCTTGTAGTGATCTTTAAAGAAAATTAGAAGTGAGAAGTGGGCACAGATACTGCATCAGCACATCCTCTGGTCCTTATCTCCTCACTGAGCGCTCTGATCTCAAAAACCAATGCTGGGGATCCCAGTTCTGGGGCTGTGGGCTCGGTGTTCATGGTACAATAATTCACTTTGCAGACCTAACAGCCTGGAGCACCCCGTGCTCTTAACCCGTCCTCAGGCCATGCACCATCACTGGAGTCTCTTCCCATCCCCAGCGGCTCCTGAGGCACCAGGTTTAGCTCTGTGTAAACCTCTGGGTGGGGCTTGTGGTCTCTGGAATACCTCAATATCCCATGGAAGGTGCTATGGAAAGTCAGCGCTTTCCTGCCACACCTGTAAGGGTTAATTCCCGGTGAGCATTTACACCTTAGGGTAAGGCCCTGCTTCAGAGGCGCAGGGAGAGCCACGCTCTGAAGGAAAACCATGGGAGGCCTGTCTTCAGAGGCAGGATCAGAGAGTAATCCAGGTTGAAGCATCTCCAGGGTCACCCAGTCTAACCCTGTTCAAAGCAGAGCCAGCTTCAAAGCGAGATCAGTCCATCCGGCTCTCAAAAATGTATGAAAAGGATTCTCCAGCAGCAGAAACTCTGTGCCCTCGTTAATTTTAGATGGTCCTTTGGAAAGCCTTGGTGGAGGGGTCTCAGCAGGTGGCAGGAAGGGCACGGATCCCCCAGGGCTGACTGGCCCTCCCTGGTTTAACCCCCGGCCATGTACCTGTACACAGGATCGTGCATCACCACCATCTTACTCTCGTCCCAGGTCCACTCCTTTCTCTGTAAGCAGAGACAAAATTACAGTAAATCAGGTGAAAGTGAAACTCTACCGAAATGAAGGGCAGGAAAACTGGGGAACAGCGCTTTTGTCTCAAGCCACAATCCAGGCTGCAGTGTGACTAGATGAGCCATGGCTGTTTCAACAGTTTCTCAGATTAAAACGGATAAAAATAGATTTTTTTTGGATCATTTATCATGTCTGATCACAGCCTTCAGGGCTGAAAATGGTCCCTAAGATTAATTTATAACATCAAATATGCAGAAGAGTTACATGTTTTGGGCAAGAAGGCCTGGAGATCTGGATTCAGTGACTTGGTGGAAAGGTGGGTTGGGCAAAGAGCTGAGGGGTGCTCAGACCAGGCAGCCAGGAAAAGGCTTTCTGGTATTAGCAAGAAAAAGAACCAGTATCTCCTGAGAGACAGGAAAAAAATCCTCTTCCCACAGTGTAATATTCCCACTCTCTTTCCAGCATGGTTTTGTTATTAGTTGGATGGAAACTGGAGTGTTTTCTTGTGCAGATCCTGTGTGGTTTTTAAGAAAAGGCCAGTTTTGGTTAGAAGTGTGGCTAGGCCTGGACTGGAGCAGCCTCACCTTCTGCTTCTTGCGCAGGATCACCTTCACCCCGTCCACGGACACGATGATGCTCACCTTCTTCTTCTTAATGTTCTTGGCTTTGAATTCGTACTGGTGGGAAGAAAAATGCAAGTTTAGGAGAGTTCTGGAGGTACCTGGGACAGCGTGTGGTAGTCAGTGTTTACACATGAAAATGTCAGGTTTTGGTTTAATCCCAGCTGCTGAGGGAGGTGGGAGTTTGTTTTATTCTGCTGAGAAAAAACGTTTAGGGAAGGACTCGGTGCAGTAGCTGGGAAGCCAGGCAGGATCCTGGCTTTGTCAGGAGCATCCTTTGGGAGAGGACAAGTGGAGTTCAGTCCTCTGGACTACATCCAGACTGTTACTTTGGATCTGGGAGGATGCGCTGGCCATGCCTGGTCCAGCAGGACTCTGCTCCCGAAGTCTGATGGGGAGGTGGCCCCTGCAGCAAACACCAGGCTGTGACATCTCTGGTGCCCTTGTGTGTCAGCACTGTGCTGCACGGGGAATACAAAATCACTCAGGGGCTGCAGGGAGGGCCAGATGGGCGGCAGTAACGCAATTATACCTCAGTCATTTGCATAATCACATTAACCTCTGTGAGATCAGGATCTCTGGAGAAAAACCCTGCAGGTGTCTGCAGCTTGAGCTCACCTCCATTTGTGTTAAAAATTAAACACTGGCTTTTAAATGTTGCTTTAGCTGACAGTTAGAAGCATGGCAGAGGCCTTCTACTCTGGAGACCCTTGTTTACACCACTCATCCTTCCTGCCCCCGTTTTAAGCACCGTTTTCAGCTTCCAAACACAGCATCTTGATACTCCGTATTTTTTGCAGTCCCAGTTTGAAATCCACCACTTTGTCACGTTGCTTTGGCGAATCAGTGCAGACTCTGATTTGTGGATGTGGAGGAAAAGGCAATGCCAAGCAGCCTGAAATCTACCTAGGCCACGTAATTAGACATCTAATTAGAACTCTGATTTCTTTACACAGTTGGGGATGTGCAGGGAGCACGTGAGATGTTAATGGAGTCCAGGCACCTCTTTTGGGATGCTGAAGTTGGAGGACTGTGTGTGGCTCTGTCACCCAAGCTCTGCAGAGAAGACACACATCTTCCCCATTCCTCAGCACCCATTGTGAGCCACGCCAGCTCTACAGACAGAAAATTGGGTGGCTTTCATGTTCATCAGGCTTTTGATGCTGCTCATTGAATTCTTAGCACTCTGCAAGGTTTATGGTATCAGACAGACCCCGGATTAAACCACAGCCTTTTGATCTCCCCATGAATTATTACTTTCAGACAAGCTCTTTAAAAAAAAATCTATCTATAGTGCTATTGCGTGTGAAGCTGGAACTAAATTAGCTATACACGTTTTTTATTTATGGGGAGGAGTGAGAGGAAGGGTGAGGTGGCGAGTGCATCCTGCAGGCTGCTGCGGGGCCCACGGGGCTGCAGCAGCGCCTGCGGGTCTGGGGCCAGGCAGATGGACTCGGCAGGCTCAGCACCTGAGAGGGCTTCCCCACCCTCCACCCCTCTTGCCCAGTTCCCCCAGCCCAGCTGCTCCCCCTCCCCTGTGCTCACCAAACTGTTTGTCCTTGTCTGCTCCATGAATGTCAATAAACCCGGGATAGACTGTTCTGCCCGCTAAAGAGCTGTTTATCTTTCTTTATACACAAATGGCTGGGAAAATACTAGCTGAGCTTTCCAAGAAAGAGCAATACAGTGTATTTTCCCATTGTAGCAACAGGGGTGCAATTACATTCAAACAAGGCTCTTTACTCAAAGGCTTTAAGCAAAGTCCAAGCCTGGATTTTGCAGAGATGCTTTTTCTTTCTCTCTTGGACAGAAAGGAACAATTGGGAGCAGCAGCATCGAATCTGTGAGTGCTGCCAGGAGTGATGGCAAGACTCTAAACCCGGGGAACTCCAGCCAGGTCCCACACAGCACCACCCCAGCCTGGCTCTGGGACGCGTACAGGGCTTCACAAGCTGGATGTGGCCACAGCGGCCTCAGTGAGGAAGGAGTTTGTTGGTCCTTCTCTCTCCATGGAGCCCGTGGCCACTGCTGCATCCTTGCTGGAGCACACGGCCAAGGCACAGCCCAGCCATGGCCAGAACCAGCTTGGCCTGAAAACAGTTAAAACGCATTGGTCCCTCAAATCTTTTCTAAAGGGTGAAACTCTTCAAGCAGCAGAAGCTGTAGGACGTCCCATGTCCCAGCAGAGGAAGCAGGAACATCAGCTGGGTGAGAGCACAGTGCCCCAGGAGGAGGGCAGAGCCCCACGCTCACATCGCACCAGCTCGGCTTGGACTCTCTCTCCATCTCTCCACAGAGGCAAGTGGAACAGAGCTTCAGTCATTTAATTGCTTCCTATCAAGGAGGAATCAGTATTTTAATGAACGATGATTTATGTAAGGACAGGAAAGCACATGGAAAAAGGCACTCTGAGACAGCTGACTTTCCCCTGTAGAATGCTCATGCATAACCCAACCTCCATCCCGGCACGAGGCTCCAGGCTGACCTGTCACTGCTGTCACAGCACAGTCTAGTCACTGATTTTCTTCTTACTATTCATTTGATGGGATTTTTTTCCCCCCAGATTTGTCAAGGTTACCAACAAATCCAAACACACAGAGCAACGTTTCTCTCTGCTGCCTTCCACGATTCAATCGTTTTTCTCCTGTTGTTGGTGCTGTCCTATTGGGAAAAGCTTTTGGGATGCTAAAGGATCTGGAGTTGCCCCTACAAGAGGCAATACAGCAGCCTGGCAGCTTTAACTATGGAGACAGGATGGGATGGTTTATAAAAAAATGAAGGTCAAAAAAAAGGGTAATTAATTTCATTTATTTTAGCAGCGTCATTCATTCCATACCTGCTGTGTTTGACCTGGAATACTTTCCACTTCTGCTCTTAAATCCCTGTGTTCAAGTCTCTTCCTTTCATACGGTCCCACACACTGCTGGCATGTAATATTAACTTACCCATGAGCTAAAGACTCTATGACTAGAAATGTTAATGGGGCTGTGTGATGCATATTTCATTGGATAATTCCACCCAAGCAGATATAAATTACACATGCAGTTACCAGCTTCCATCTGCTGATGAAACTTGGGCTAATGCACATTGGAAATCATGTGCAGTTTCCAGCACTGGGAACAACCTGCATGAATAGAGTTATTCAAGGAAGCAATTCTTAATGTGATTAATTACTGAAGGTATCAGGGCCTTCATTATGCAAATTAAAACTGTCATAAAATAGAGAGTTTGCAAGTCTTGGAGGCAGCCTCTGCTTCCAAAAAATGCATCTTCTTCATTAACAAGGAGCAGCAAGGCCAGAACATGCTCCTGGCCATGGTTCAAATGGTGTTTTAAGTTGTATTAAGGGAAATCAAAGCAGAGGCTCTGCAGGTTTTTGAAGCCAGGGTATGTCAGTGCCCCCAGTCACAGCTGGGTATGTACTTATTTGCACGCCCATAGGAAGATGCCACAGGCTTGGAAACCAGCGACTTCTTCCTGTGGCTGTAAATCCCGCAGCCAGCCCCCAGCCTGCTGTCCTGCCCTGGCCTCCCCTCGGCCCATCCCGGCCTGGCAGGCTGCAGGATCTATGCGTCCATAAACAACCCCCTACAATAGCCTGTCCCAGCCCCTTCCCCGGGCTCGCCTTCCAGACAGACACAGGGAGCATGGCAATGAGGGGTGGGAATGAGCTCGGCTCTGCCCCCCGACTGACCGGCTCCGGGCAGAGCCACCCCAGGGGTCCCTGCTCACACTGGCACACATCCTGGCTGCATCCCAGCGGGAGGGGAGGCTCCCTTCCCTTCCCTTCCCTTCCCTTCCCTTCCCTTCCCTTCCCTTCCCTTCCCTTCCCTTCCCTTCCCTTCCCTTCCCTTCCCTTCCCTTCCCTTCCCTTCCCTTCCCTTCCCTTCCCTTCCCTTCCCTTCCCTTCCCTTCCCTTCCCTTCCCTTCCCTTCCCTTCCCTTCCCTTCCCTTCCCTTCCCTTCCCTTCTATATGAGTCCCATTTTAGGATTTAGAGCCATGATGAATCCAAGTATTTCCAGCTCAGGAACGTAATTAATTTGAAACCAGCTGACCTACACGGGGTGAGGACAGGGTGTTATCTCGGCCGCTGTTTGAACTACCCATGCTTGGAGTGCTGCCCTTGGAACTGATGCTGCGGAAAACCCCAGAGCTCTCCCAGCCAGTGGGGCTCAGCCGAGCGCTGTGTCCATTCCCACACCCTCGGAGCACAGGCTGCTTGCTGTCCAGCCTCTGATCCCCCGTTCGGCATCACATCCCACCTTTCCCGGGGTCGCTGGCAGCCCGGGGCAGCACAGAGCCTGCCTGTGGCTGGGTTGGGGGCTCCCCTTTGCGCCCTCAGGGAACGCTGTGACCCCTGTGCCCGCGCTGAATGGGCCGGGCATAGCCTGGGGCTGTGCTGCAGTAGCTGGGCAACACGGACACAAAAGCCACGCAGGAAGCACTGGAGGCCAGGAGTGCACCTCCTGCCCAGTGGAAAAATGAGAATTTATGATCCTTGGAAACATAAAACCGCTCACTGGAAAGCAGAAACTGAAAAGGGAGTACAATAGGCAAGGAGAATGTTGGAAACGTACTAGAAGTCTTTTTTTTTTTTTTTTTTCATTTAAATGAGCTCCTTCCACCATCCAGCAAACTCTCTGTGGATGCTGCAGTGCTCCCCACGCACTGAGCCGAAGGGGCTGAGGAGCTATCATGGACCTGCGGGGTTTCTGGGAGTCTCTGGAAGGGCAGCAAGGAAATGTGGCCCCAGCCCATTCCAAAGGATCCCTGGCTGACCTTGGACAGGGGCTGGAGGATGCTGCCCTGGCTGCAGCAGCTGTAAGGGGGAGAAAGAGAAAGAGCTGCATTTTGTCCAGGTCTCCTTTGACGTCTGAAGAATCCAGCTTCAAAGCATTCTGATGGACATGGTAATACAGGCCTTCCTCTTCATCCCCCTTCTCCTCATTTTCCACAGATCTTATCCTTGGGAGCTCCCAGACTGCTGAAGTCTCAGACAGCCCTTAAGTCTTTCCACCTTAAGGCGACGTGGCAAGGGATGCGGCTGCAGTTCAGGTATTTTCTGTGCCAGTCAAAATGATGTGGAGGAAGAAGCAGAGTTACACCCACGGGGGTGAGTGGGGCTCCTGCAGGTGATGGGAGCTGGTGGGAGCCCAGGGCTAACAGTGGCTCTTTAATTAGTCTTTTCCACCTCTGAAAAAAACCACGGACTGTCCCTAGAACAAAGCTTCTTCGCCTGCTTTTAAGAAAGGGTGGGACAAAAGCAGCCTTTTCATTGCCTCCTCCCCGTGGAAGAGATAGTGCAATGCTGCTGAGCTCCATCCTGAGGGGCACAAGCAGCCTCACAGCCCAGCGCAAGGTGACATCATCTGGCCTTTGGTGCCTCTCTGACAAAAGCACCATTGTGTGTCTGTCACTTCCAGGAGCTCCCTGCTGTCCCCAGGTTTAATAGGGAGCTTTCCCACACACAGCCCTTCAGTCCTTGTCTTGCCAGGGCAGGCCAAGCCCAGCTCACGGCGAAGCTGGGTTTTATTTTCCTCCCTACCTCTATTCACTTTGCAGGAGAAAACAAATTACCTTTTCCATCCGCAGTGCCTTGGACGATTAATTAGCATCAGTAATGAAGTAGTGTCTTGGGACCCCACCCCAGCATAAGCATGAAAATGTCCCTACCTGAAAAATCTGCTAGGTTACTGCAGATAAAAAGTGCTAATTTCATTAGAAGCAGGTCAGATTCACCTGAAATAACCCTGAGAAGTGAAACTGCAATTATACACTGCAATATCTTCGAGTAATTCCATATTTCCTGGCAAACATCTGTGTCACAAGGCCCTGCAGAGATGGGTCTGGTTTAGTGCATGTTTCATATTCTAGCTGCCCTCCAGTGTGGTATGTAGGGCAAGGGGCAAGTTAGGAGATTGGGTTGCTTTAAACCTTGTCCATCAGCGTTCACACAACAAAGCTCTGAAGAGCAGGAGCCAGGACCCTGCAGCAAGCTCAGAGCTCCATGAAAAAGCCCCAGACCTCCTGCATGGCTGTGGGAAGGTAACAGAGCATTTTCTACGTCTCTTTTCTCCCTCACAAAGCAAGGATATTCATTTTCTACTTCATTCATTCAGTTGTTCTGGTTACGGCCAGCCCCTGCCAAGTGACAGCTACCCAGCACCTCGCTGGCAGGGCCAGGCCACCAGATACTGCTTGTACAGACAGGAGCAGGAGGCAACTGAGGATTTCTGCTGCCTGCTCCAAAATTCCTGTTGTACTTTCAGTCCCTACCCCTCTCCATGAGCCTGACAGGCCACGGCAGGGGAGATGCTCCTGGCTCACTTCCTGGTATTTTGGCTAGGCTGTGCAGAAAGGGAAAAGAGGAGCTGGTGTCCTCAGAAGCAGGAGGGGGAGATGGGGCAGGGGTGATTAACAGGGCTGCTTTGCTCCGTCTCTGCGAGTTGGTGTTTATTGCTTGTTTGGAGAGAGAAGAAAAAGCCAATTTTGCTCTTCTGTGGCTTTTCAGAGGTGTGTTTGTGATGCTGTTCTCCAGGAGAGCAGAGCATTGTTCAGCCCATGAGCAGCTTGTGGCCACGGGAGCCAGGCAGGGCCCACCACTGCAGAGTGTGGGGCAGGGGCTTAATGAGGGTCCCGGCACGGACTCACTGGCACAGCACAGAGTTGGGGAGAAAAGCTAATCCCACTGCCATGCCGAGGCTCTGACAAAGGCAGGTACTGGGATTTTAGGCCTCTAAATAATGCAGGACTCGGTGTTTATGTAAGGGTGCTATTTTAGTGCAGGTAGTCCAAAGGAACTCCAGAGACACAGGCAGCCAGAGCAGGCTGGGAGCCACGCTCTGAGTGCAGGGATGGAGAGGGAATGTCAGTGCTCCTGAGGCCTGGGGCAGGCAGGAGAGAGTCACAGGAAGGGGCAGAGAAGTGCCCACGTGTTCAGCCTGATAACCAAGTCAACCCAACAGGGCCAGGTGTGACCTGCTGGGCTTCTCCATTTCCAGCACTGTGCTGCTCCGCAGCCTCCTCCTGAAAGCCTCGGTGACTTCAGGGTGCTCAGCAAGTCCTCCCAGGGCGCAGACCTATCCAAAGGAGAAGTCTGCTGTTGAGAATCTGGAGAAGCTGCATCTGCACGACTAACACCTGCTCTGTGTAAATGCTGCAGGGAGGGAACAACTCCTGGCTTCCAGACTTGCCATCACACCCCATATGCATCTCGGGTGCAGTCCTCCAGCTCTGTGTCTTGCCATTTCTCCTAGCCACCTACCAGGGAAATTAACATTTCCTTTGCATATCCACAGCAGAGTCAGGAAGCTGGACTTGGCACCTTTATCTTTGAGCAAGCAGAATCCAAGCTAGAACGAAGACTTGGTCTCCATTTGCATTCAGAACCAGCAGTTGATTACAAACTAGACCAGAATGACAATGGGGGGATGCTGAGTGTGCTGCTGTGTGCAGACCAGGCTCCAGGACTCCTTTGCTAGGTGCAATCCATCTCTGTTCTCCTGCAGGGCAAAGAGCTCTTTGTTAGCTCAAACCCTGGGCGCAGCTGAACCTTTCTACACCTCAGTGCCAGCAACTCCCACCAACAGCCTGGCTATGTACTGGTTTGAGACACTCAGGGACAGAAATAATCTGCTTTATTTCCAGGCCAGGAGACTTTTTCTGTGTAGCTGTTAATACTATCGATCTCCAGCAGTTCCACTTGAGAAAACATTTCTTACAGAAAACCCAGTGACTTATAGTCGACCTCCAGGCGCTGCAGTGAAAGGATGTGTTTGCATCTGTGAGCAGCAACAGTGCAGCAATTCCAGCCAGGAACAGGCCACTGAGCTTGGAGGGGATCAGCACCACCACAGGGCCACAGGGGCTGGGGCTGTCAGGCCTGTTAGTAAAGGCTGGACATGCAGTACTCACAGATCCTGCTTCCTTAAAAAAATCAGCAGTCGGGCCCAATGCAACTGTTCGGAGGGATTTCCTAGAGCACACAATTCCTAATTCCCATTGGCATCAGAATCTTGGTGGCACAAATGTCTTTTGCAATAATCTGCCCACGAGCTCTTGTGACATGTGCATTCCTGGAATACAGCAGAAGTGAAGACAGAAGGGAGCTCACCCCTCTCCTGCCAGGCTGCCCTCAGTACTACCCAGATGTGCAGCCCTGAGCAGAGCCAGGCACAGCACAGCTCCCACACTGCTTCTCTCCGAGTGGGCCTTGATTAGAAATTATTGAGCGCTAATAAAACTGCAGTTCCTAAATTTAAAGGAAAGTCTCTGGGCTCTCCTCAAATTGTCCATGAAACTTCACTCAGATTTGGAAACAAGACTGCTACTGTAAGAGAAAGAAAATTCAAGTCTAATTGTGTCATTTCCAAAACTCCAGAATATTAAGCAGTTCAAGGACTCTGTTAGCCTCAGGGGAGCTACTGAGATTAGTGAATCATGATGAGAGAAAAGCCTGGGTTTAGATATGGAAATGATGGAAAAAGAGGGTTTTATGCTCTCAGTATTTATTGTCACTGAAGCCTTGTCACCAAAACTGTACCAGAATATCACAGGCTCCCCTGTCTCCCCAGTGCTGTTCCCCGTGTCCCTGGGCTTGCAGTGGTGTCAGCAGGAGGCGTGAAGCTGTGGACATCAATGCATCCCGCACTGCCCACACACAGGTCAGTGATTAACCCCAAACACAGCCCCCAGCTCACAGCTCCTGCCGCCAGCCGGGGTTCAAGGAAGTGAGACCAGCAGGAGACCAGCACTGCCCTGGGGGGCAACAACATGAAAACAGGAACATGTGCCTGGGATGGAGGCTTATGCCCCGTAATCATTAATCAACAGGAGCACAGGCTGCAGCAGGACTGAGCAGGTCCACCGTGCTGTGGGATCACTGAACCTTTAGTGCCCCATGAGCCAGGTGTGGCTCTGCAGCAGGTATAGGACACTCAACAGGTAGCATTTCACCCTGAAGGGTACCTGTGTGCCTCACACCCTCCTGAAGCAGCTGTGACTGCCTCATCCTCCACCACACTGCATCTGGCCTGAACATGTCCCTCTGCTCTTCTTCATCTGACAAAAATAATTTGATTTTTTTAGGAAGAGAAGCCTGGAGCTCAGAAGGTTTGGTGGGATTCCAAGGGAGTACCTGGCTGTGCAGGGAACAGGGTGTTTTGGGGCCCTGGCCTGGGATGCTCCCTCAATGCACAGGGCCACATCCTGCCCTCCAGCAGATCTACCCAGGCAGGATCTCTGCAGTAGCAGTGACAGAAGGATGGAGGAAGTGGGAAGTGACTCAGGTGTCCTGAAAGCTGTCAGGCGGCTGCCAATTAGTCCAAATAACCCATCTGGTCCAGGGAAAGGACATTTAAATAATGCCTAATCACTGCTGCAGGAAAGAAAGAAAGAAAGAAAACCATTCCATAATGCCTTTAAAAAATCCCTTCCCCCTCATCAAAGCATCCTTCCTTCCAGAGACCCATTCAAAACTTTTATGCTATAGATTTATCTCAATGTTATTTAGTCAAAATATGAAGCAGCTTGTCAAAGTGCTATGTAAAGCAGCACGGATTCTGTCTGCCTTCAGGCCTCATTTAGTACAGAGCAAAAGCAGATTGAAGAAAGCAAGTGTAGAACCAAGCTATTGTTGGCAAATCTTATTTTCCTGGGCTGAATTTGGCTTTGTGGCCACAGTCCCTCGGGGTCCCTCTCCTCACAACACTGATCAGTGAAGTACAAAGGGCTCTTGCATGTGACAAAATCAAGACAACATCTACAGTGCTGTGCACTGGCTCTGGCCTTCCTCCTGTGTCCAGGACAGACTCAGCCTGAGAACCACAAAGGCTCAGTCAAGGCGTGAGCATTACACTGTAGCCACAGGATGACTTTTTTCCAGATGTTTCTCTGCACAGACAGAGACTCGTGGGACGGACTGAAGTGTTTGTATCTTCATGGGCTATTCCATTTTGTTCCTCACATCACCCTGCTCCGGTGGAAATCCACCCCTGCACTTGTATTGGCTGCACAGGGAGGGTCTCTGTGCCCCAGCTCTGTGCCCCTGCAGTTGTCACTCAGATTTAGGCAGCTCCTTGTTCCCAAGCCAATCCAATCTGCTCTCTCCACTCTGGTTACCTTCTCAATTACATTTCTTCAGGCACCAACAAAGAAGCAGCTTTGAGTTGTGGCTGAGTGTTCTTCACCACAATGTAATTTGAAAGCCATTATATTTCATCTCTGTAATACTCTACAACCAGTAACATAATTGGTGAAAAAGTCCCTTTATTTCAAACTAGATAAAAGCTTTGCAGAGATCTCATACAGTGATATTTTAGCTAGTGAAATGAACTGCTTCAGTAATATAATGATAATACTGTTAAAGCCACTTGATTTTACAATTAAAAGGTACCTGCTTCATTGCCAAGATTCAGCATCGGACAAAAAGCTCTGTCTTGTTCTATTTAACACTAACATTTAAATTTAGCTTTTATCCATTTAAATGCTGCTTTTATTAGCCTCCAACTAAACTCCAATCCACCATGACTCTTATGCAAAACAGAATTAATGTGCCTGACTGGTTCCACGCCCTCGCTGGAGAAGCCATGGAGTTCTGAGGGCTCTGAGGAAGGCACTAAAGGTCACTGTTGCCTGGAGATGACACATTTCACTGACTGATCCCTCCACCCATCTGTTATCAGCCCTGCACCGTGCCCTCTGAACAGGGTGGAAGAACTGAAGCATCTCTAGTCACCGGCCACTCCTCAAAAACTGGGTCACGGCACGTGGCCACAGAGAAAGCCCTCGGCTGTCGTCTGGCACAGTGGCCTGCATTCACAGCTTCACCAGTCCCCGCTTGCTTCAGCTCAGAGGTTAAGTGACAGAAGGTAACTAATTATTCTGTGGCAGGAAGTCCGGAGGTGAGTTAGGGTTGGAGATGAGCAGGGTGGAAATTTGCAGGAGTTTCTAAGTCAGTGGGGCAGCTCTGCTGCTCTGCTGAGATCCCTCCCAAGCAGTGAGCAGAAGGTTGGATTCTTGTGTAATCTCAGAGGTGTTTTTCCCTCTCCTCCCACTCAAGACGCACAAAGCAGAGCATAGTCAGCTCTCCAGCACAGTCACACAATGCTGCCTAGAAACTGTGCATGATGCCACTGCAGAAACAGCTCATTAAGAGCTTCTTCCCTTTGTTTTAAGATAATACAAACAGTAGAAAATGGGTAAACCAAGCTTGGGTTTTTCTGAGACAAGGCAGACTCGATTCTTTGAGAAAGCCAGCTTCCACATTTTAAATTAATCTTTTGTAAGGCTAGGAAAGCAGCATGTGCACGGAGCACACCAG
Source organism: Chamaea fasciata (assembly GCF_029207755.1). Lineage (NCBI taxonomy): Eukaryota > Metazoa > Chordata > Aves > Passeriformes > Sylviidae > Chamaea > Chamaea fasciata. The sequence continues at coordinate 9,497,157 of NW_027094105.1, read as the reverse complement.
AGCCTGTCAAGGTGGCCACAGGACACAAGGAGAGAGGCTCAAGGAGCTGCACCTGCATGACCCACCCTTCCCAACCCAGCCTTTCCCTCCCTGGGGCCTTCCTGGCAGGGGAGCTCAGGGAGATGTGGTCCCACCTGGTGTTTTGGCTAGTTGGTGCTGCAGGGCAGACTGGGGAGGGAGAGAGGCTACAGAGCTCAGTGGCAGGGCAGAAAGCCCTGCCTGGAGGTGGGATGGGAGCAGGGTGAGGAGCAGTGCCTGCGAGGTTGCAGCTCCTGCAGTCTCAAGCTGAAGCCACTTGTTTTTCCTGGAGAAATGGATTCTTGCCAGACGTTTTGCCAGAGGGCTCACCTCCTTCAGCACCCTGTGCTGCACGCAGGTAAGACCCATAATGTGTCTTTCATCCTTTAAGGTAAGGTGGCATCCCTATCATCCTTTATCTTCCTAAAGACCAGGAAACAGGCTGTGGGAACCAGACCTGGGGGCCATTTGCAGCGCGGAGCAGTAAAATGCTTTCCAGTAGAGGTGTGCATTGAGTGTGGTGGTTTCAGTGCTGCCCGCCCTGGGTAGGAGCAGCTAAGAGCTTTCTGGCAAGGCTCAGAGACCCTAAGTGGAACTCCTGCTCCTGGGAAGCCCAGCCTGATCCCCATCCCTGTGCAGGAGACTCTGCTATAGATGCAACAAACAGAGGAAAACAAACTAATGAGGCATTAGGGCTAAACTTAGCTGCAATTAACATTTAATTGCTATCCTGAAAACACTTGCTGTATTTTGCCAGGGCCTGGAAAGGTAAACCCAATTAGCTTAATCTTGTGTGGTAGGAACCTTAAACTGGCTCAGATGCCTGGTCCCATGGACGGGACCCCGAGGGTAACTGGTGTTTCTGGGGCCTGGAGCTGAGCAGCCCTGTGGGCTGATCACGTCCCGCCTGTGTGAAGCTGCAGGGGCCTTTCTTAGACCTCTGCTTTGGGGAAGAGTCAGAACTGACACCAGACATTGTGCAGAAGGTGCCAGAGCAAGTTTGTACGTGCTTGTGTATATTGGTTTGGCTGCCTATAACCACAGCTCTCTCCTGGAGGCCATAGGCTGTGTCGAACACTTAGCAGGGCAAACAACCTTTGCGTGGTTCTCCAGAAATGCAGGGAAGGCATCCTAGAAAATGATGCTCTCTTGGAGCATAGTGTGGGGTGAATAAATGTCTTCTTAGTGTGGGGGAGAAGGAGGAAGAGATGTCTGCGTTTCACACTCTGACCTTGTCAGAACTGTCATCTGTTTCTCCTGCACCTCCCTGTAAATGAAAGGAAGGTGCATGGTGTTCTGAGAACTAAAGAAAGGTCCACCCCAGCAGTCTGAGGCTGCTGATATATTTTAAGATACTAGGATTGTTGTCTGTCACAGCCCAGGGCTATCATTAGCTGAGCATTTGGATGCTCTTCCAAAGAGGCTGAAAGGGAAAACCCTCCAGGAACTGCAGCAGGACAAACTCCCATAAAACAACAGCTCCTGGCGTGCAGATACACGGGTCTGTACCCAGGGCAAGTGCTCCAGCAGTTTGCACTCCCACGTTTGAGTCTGTGCCTCAGCTACAGCTGACCAAATAACTTCATGATAGAGGGAGGGGCTGCAGAGACTAACCAAGAAACCCATCAGCTGGGAGTTCAGCTTCTCTCTTTTTTAAGCCCTGTTCACAACTCCAGCTCAGATTAACACGAAGCTGGCAGGAAAGCATAGCTCTCAGCATAATAACCCAGGACGGGCTTATAGGCAGAATATGTCACAGGAATCCATGCAGCAGTTTTCATGGGGAACTTCTGCAGTGAGAAAGCTGCCTGCCTGGGAACTGAGGGAACTGTGTTCTAGCACAATCTCATGGACAAGCCCATGAAACATCTCTGCCTCTGAAACCTGTCACACAGTAATAAATTAATCTGAGAGGACTGAAGGCTCCCTGCCCTCTGCCAGCTGTCCACCCGGTTCCTCTCCTTCTGTAGGAAGAGCAGATACATCACACCCATATTTGCTCCTGAACCGCTGGAATTTGCAGCCTGGCAGGGCTTTAAGTGCAAGGTGCTGTGTGAGCCAGCCCAGCTCTGGGACTGGGAGCTCTGGAGTGCAGAGGCAGGTCCTCTGCAGCTGTCCCTGCTGCCTCTGCTTCACAAGTTTGCAACTTACTCCTCCTGATTTAAATTGCTGTCATGTCACACTTCAACACTACCAGTTGGTACTTGGCAGTGAGTCTGACTTACGGTGTGGCTGGATTGCACTTCCTCACTCAAATACCGTGTGGAGAAACTGCAAAGTGCTGAGGCTCTGCTCAAAGATGGATGCAGCAAGAATGATCAGGATAAGAGGGAGGCTGAAGTGAGAACCCAGTTCTCATTCCAAGGAGAGCTCAGGCACTTCTCATGTATCCTGCGTCAAGATTTATAAATTATTGTTTCTGCTTCTCTGGCACACTCGCCTCTGGGGAAAAAGGCTTCTCAATTAAATTAAGCCCAAGAAATGTGGAGGTAACAGAAGACACATTAGTCTGGATGCCTGCCTCCTGTTTGCTCATCCTGGTGTTTGGATGGGCACACCACCAATTGGCTGTTCCCTTACAGAATGATTAAATAATCCAACATCTGGCTCCTTTCTGAGTGTCAATACCTGCTTAGGTCCAAGCCAAACCTTCCAAACAGAACTGAAATTTGTGGGCTTCAGAGCTTCTTGAGTGCAAATTCCAGGGGAACTGGTTCTGTGCCTTAAAGGTAGATGAACTGCGTGTCTTGGGGAACTGCTGGCAGCAGGCTGTCTGCGGGGATGACAGGCTTTGTCACTTACTCCTACTGTGTCCCTGTACAACCCACCACTCAAAATAGCAGCGTGTCACTAGGCCTGCTCAGCTGGCTGTGAGGTGCTGGGCTGAGGGTAGAGGTGCTCTGGGAAGGGAGCAGCTGACTTTCCTCTCTGGGGAACGCAGGACATGTGCTGATGTTAACCCTGCCCTTGAAGCCATCCATTCCCTGGTCTCCCAGGCTCAGATTTTCCAAGCAACCTCAGCAGCTTCAAGGAAGTGTTTTGTGCTTTACAAAACCCATCTTCACATTAGCTACCGCTTGAACTGCGAGGAGGAAAGATCTTGATTTGTACATAAACTCCCTGGAGTGCTGAGAAGGCTCCAATACCTGCAGAGGGATCACTCCAGCAGAAAGCCAGCTCCACCAGAACGCTGATGGAGCACGGGAGCTGCCAGACACCCAGACCTGGATGGCCTGAGGCAGCTGCAGGCAGCAGATGCTGCTCCCTGGGAGGTGGGGGAACACCTGCCCGGGGTGCTTGGAGCTGTGTGATGATTTGGACTTCCCTAAGCAGGCCCTTGCTGTGCCTGTAAGGGTACAGGGTATTTATCCAAGCTGCAAACTCGTTTCATCACCTCCCCTGCCAGGGCAAGAGGTAGAGGGATTAGCTTGAACTCTGATCATGTAATAACAACACGGCAGCTGCAGGCAGCTAATAATCCACTGGGAGGATTAGCAAACTTAAAGTTGTCTAGCTCTGCATAATGGAAAGCTAAGAACAGCAGCTTCCCTGTTCTACCTACTGCATTTGCATTCTCTCCAGTGGAAGCATAGAACATGATGAGACAAGGCTTTCCAGTCTGTTATGAAATGGGATCTAATGTGTGACTAATGGAGTACTGCTAGCAATTCTACAAGCATCCATTCAGCCCAGAATATGGATTTAAGCTTTACTAAGAGACTGCACCTCAAATACCGACTGCCGAAGAGCAGGTCACGATTTCAGCAGGATAATGCTAAGACTTGTTATCGGAGGCTCTCTGGGAGTCCTGAAGTGTGCAGGCAGACTGCTCTGCTTATGCCTGGAGAATCCCACTGATCCAGAATCCCTGGTATAATTCACGTGTAACTGGTAAAAACACAGAACACGCCAAGGAGCGGACTCGTCCCCTGGTGCTGCTGCTTTCCTTCTGACCCTCTCAGGATATTCGGAGTCCTCGGCAGCTGAAGGCCTTTCCCCCAAGGCAGTTTTGTTGCTTGTATCAATTTACTGATGAGTAACCAGAGTAACCAGCTCTGACACAGCCTGGAAAAGAGAGCTGTGACTCCTCACCCTCCTCCCTGCTCGCTCTGGGTGAGTAAGAGCCCTCCTGAGCCGTGGGATGGCTCCCACCTCCTCCCATGGCACAGGGAGCAGCACGGGGAATGCTGTGCTGGGGCTTGTACTGCACGACTTTTCTCTTCTGCTCCAGTGGAGAATTCCAGTGGAACACTGGAGTGCACAAAGGATGAAAGCTTCACCACGACGTGCCCCTGCCAACACTTGGCAGGGCTGTGGGACCTTACTCACTCTTGCACTGCAAACAGGCACTACCACTCACAATAACATAGGAGCAAAATGCTCGTTTCCCCCAAGAGCTTCTTCCACTGTTTCCTCCCAGTTGTAACTGGTGCTGCTGAGAGTCCATGGGAAAAAACTCTAGTACAGACAAGGCCTCTGCATGCAAATGAATGCTACATAAATAACCCCCATCTTCCCTCAGTTCCTAGGTTGGGTACTCTGTGCACTAGAATTCTCTTCAAAGACCTCCCAGTTCATTCTTTATGCTCTAATTAAGGATCAGTGCCAATTAACTATCTTCAATAGAGGAGCATCTTCCGCTCAGCAGCCAGGAAGTGTCTGAATAAGATCCTGCTGTACAATGTGCACATGAAAAGGGAAGCCCTCCCTCTTTGGAATGGGCTTCCAAGATTAAAAACTCAGTATAGATTACTGGATGCCTGCTTTAAAAATCCCGTGTGACAAGATTAAGTGGTGGCACCCAGGAATGCAGAATGTGTTTTTACATGTCTCGTGTGGCACTCTAGCATGCTACTGCACTGCCAATTGCACTCTGAGCTAGGTACCACTGTGGCAATAGCAGGTGTGAAAGCAGAATGTGACACTTTATTTTAAGTGCTATCAAAATACTGCTTGCTTTTTCTTACAAGGGGGTCATAGATCAGCAGAAGTGCAGTGTCAAATCTGATGACGAACGTTGATTCAGATGAAAAATGGCCAAAAATTATGCCAGCACCTAAACTGCCCTGGTAGTCCTCACCTATTGCTTTTACTTCCTACAGATATTCACCTGTTCCATAAATATCCAGGCAATTTAGACTGCTGCTGCACTGTGCTCTGAGCAAGAGCTGTGCTAATAGTCTGAGCAGGCAAAGGGAGGGGAATGTCATTTCTAAGCTTGGCTGGAGATGAATACATCAGCTCCCCAGCCAGTTACAGGCTAAGTTTAAAAAGCACTATTCTAAAGGAAAATTAGATGGTTAAACACTGTGGGGGAAGGGGGGGGAAATAGGATAATCCCTTCAAAGCTTTAAATGGAAGATTCTCCAACTTGCTTCAGCTGATGGGAGACATATGAACAGCCTCAGAATTAAGACCCCTGCAAAACTTCAGCCAGACACAACAGCTGCAGTGCCTTTTGGGGGAGATACACTTGAACTGGTTATACATGAAGCAGATGTAAGCCACCCAACCCTGCTAATCACAGCGAAATCTGGGGACCATGCACAGGCTGCTCTGCGGGAAAAAGGGGCCGAGCAGGAAGAGAGCAGCCTTGGTGAGGAGAAAGGGGAACTGTAAAAGTGTGTTGGGAGCATGGGGAAAGCAGCAAATTATTCTAGGAGCAGCAGAATCCACAAAGTCTAGTCAGATGGGATTTACATCAATCACACCTGTCAGGGCACTGATATTTCAGTATATAACACAATATATTTGGAACTGTCAATGAACTCAAGTGCTTTTGTGGAGCACATTGTGTTCAGCTTATTTTTCACGCACACCAAATCCCAAACAGGCTAAATAAATCTCTTAGGTTCAGGGAGAAGCCTCATGGCTGCTCAGCACAGGAGAGGGGGCTACATTTGAGTTTTGGTAACTGATTCCTTTGCAAAGAGCACGGGACGGGCCTATGCTAAGATGCCTTGGGAATTCCTGGAGAAGCTTGTTGCAAACCTGCTTGGGCTGAGATTTGAGCTCCAGATAGGAAGGGCTGGAGGGAATTCGGAACAGCAGATTGCAACCAAGTCACTCAGGGGAGTGTAACCTTTAACTCTGCGTGGGGCTCAGCTGCTCTGAACTCACCCGGATCCTCCTCATGGCTGCCACAATCTCCACACGGCTGTTGGGCCTGGGCACATCCAAGCTCCCGATGTACTGAAAGACACAACAGTGAGACGTCTGTGCAGGAACGCACAAGTTCATGCTGTGGGCTTCTTCAAAACACACAGCATTTCTCCTTTATTTAGTTCCTCCTTGCTTGGGCTCCTTTGACCCACGCCAGGATAGGAATATCTGTTGCAGATAACGTTATCAAGTTGGGGATTTCTGAGGTTGGGTGTGAGGCTCTGACCTCATTCAGGGTCTGGATGTGCCTTTACCAGTGCTTTGCAGGGCAATATCTGCTGCTAATTGAGTCATGATCCCGTGTGTCTGAAAATGGGACTGTCTATCCTCTGTTCCTCCTTGCTATGTTCCTCTTACTGCTCAAAACTAAAAGCACATAAGAGCTGCAAAGCTGCCATGATGTGCAACAAGCACCTTTCCTGGAAAACCCTTGTGACTCTAGCTTAAGTTTTCAGTGTGACCACCCTGTTTCTGGATACTGCTGTCCCTGCTTGGCTGCACCAGCTCAGCTGTCTGCAGAATCCTGGTAAACCCGCCCAAATCTGTGTCCTACAACCCTGCTTAGGGGAGCTGCAGTCTCAACCATACCACTTGGGGTTGAGTGTCTGCATTCCGCTGTCGGTGCCAGTCTCTTACTGGGGTCTGAGACGTGGCAGATGGCAGATTCCCCTCACCTCCACCTCTACCCCTGCGCCACAGCCTCCTGGAGCTGGCTGCCCGTTCTCCTGGACGGCAGCACACCGCCCACATTCCACAGGTTACCATGGAACGCCCGTGGGCAGCTTCCTGCTGCTGGCATTCCTCCCTCCTGTGCTGCCTGTCCCCTCCCCTGGTGTGGCACAGCAGAACCTGCCGGTGCACCTGTTGGCAGGAGGCTGCAGCTGCTGCCCGGTGGCACCGGTGGCGGCACACGTGGCACGGCTGCCGAGGGGAGGAGGCACAGAGCTGCCAGCTCAGCCCTGGCAAGGAGGAAAACGTGCTGTCCTGGGCAGTCACACTGCCTGGGGAGCAAAGGCTGCTGTAAAGTGGTGTGGCTCAGTTCTGAGGGCAGACCTGCACGCCCAGGGCACCTTGGTGAGGACAGGGAGAATGTCACTGAGGGACAGGGTGATGGGAGTGCTGGTGCTGGGGAGCCCAGCGGGGTCCATCAGCTCCCTCAGGGTAACACAGCCCATCTCAGCTGTCCGTGGTGGGGACTGAGGGCACTTCACGGAGTTTAGTGACCCTCCCAGGAGCATTTGGTTTACGAACCGTGTCTGGTTTTCAGTGTGTGGTTACAAGTTGTTGGGTTTTTGGAAGTTGTTCCCT